>NC_139221.1:91690002-92429000 GCF_055691185.1 Crinia signifera
GAAAAAAAACAATTACTTCACAGCGTGCTGGATAATTGATTTTATAAACATTAATTTTAATATGACACTGTAAACATGATTATGCACAATATTATACACAGTAAAAATACAATTAGAAAAAAACAATTAAAAAAAGGTATTCAAATAATTTCATAACTGGATACTGGGATAGGCACCCCTATAAAATGTCCCTCTTATTAAGGATCCTGCTCCGAATGACGGACTAGGTACACCATTTTACCTGGACAGTTCAGTGAACCACTCTCTATTAGAGGGAAGAGTCCTGCGTTGGTTTGAAGATGGAATATGTCTTTGTGTCCTAGGTTGTTGCCCAGCAGCTGATGCTTGCGGCGGGTTGCCAAAGTCCTGGTTCAGGAGTCCAATATTGTAGTCCATATATGTAAATGTGTACTATATGTAGGGGTGCCTATCCCAGTAAATACAGATGTGTCCTCACACACCGTGGCCTCAGGAGCACTAGGTCCCGATTGACTGCCATACTGTGTGACTTTTTTTAACCAAAATGTATGTTATTATATTGTACTTATTTGTACACATAGAACCAGATGCATCAAAATTTGATTTGTGACATTTGTACTTCTGGGTTGCAAATGAGTATGTATACAAAGTGTAGTGGCTTTTTTTACACTTTAGGACAGCTGAATCAAGGGATGAAAATTACCCATAGCAACCAGCTTGATGATGCATTTATTAAGTATAATATATAAAATAATTGGTAGATGCTGATTGGTTGCTATGGGCAATTTTACTACTCAACGTCTCTACTTTTTACAATGTTTGATACTGCAGCCCCCATTGTGTGGTGTTTTGCTACATCCGTTAGTTAAATAAGTTGGGGTATGAAGACCCTTCTGTATTCCTGCTGACCATGTAATGTAAACTTAATTTTAACATAAATGTTAGTTGAATACAGGGCTGGAATGAAGGCCACGTGGGCCTGTCTCTCAACATAATCAAGGGTTTGTAGAAAGCCAGGGCCATGTGGGTGTGTACTCTCCTTATGCTTATCAGCCCCAGTGTCTTGCTAAATATTTAATAGAACCGCCATTTTTCAGGTACATAGTATTATAAGTTTAATAGTGTGATTTTATTTCAAGCTGAGCAATTGGTCCTGTTCTTGCCATCATGACATTTGGCCAGGGCTGGTTCAAACATAATTCTATATTCTACATACAATACACAGTAGTCCAAGTAGCCTGGCACTTTAGCTGTATATAACTACTTGTTGCAGTGCCCTCCTAAGGTGGTGTAGACTCTCTCTCTCTCTCGATAGATCTCTCTCTCTCTCGATAGATCTCTCTCTCTCTCTCTCGATAGATCTCTCTCTCTCTCTCTCTCTCTCGATAGATCTCTCTCTCTCTCGATAGATCTCTCTCTCGATCGATAGATCTCTCTCTCGATCGATAGATCTCTCTCTCGATCGATAGATCTCTCTCTCGATCGATAGATCGATCTCTCTCTCGATCGATAGATCTCTCTCTCTCTCGATCGATAGATCTCTCTCTCTCTCGATCGATAGATCTCTCTCTCGATCGATCGATAGATCTCTCTCTCGATCGATCGATAGATCTCTCTCTCGATCGATAGATATATATCTATATATAGAGAGATAGAGAGTTGAGCTAATAAATGTTTGCATGAAGAACGCTGCAGTGCCGGTCTGTGTCCTGGGGTCTATGGATCATTGGGGACACCACGCTGGATATCTAGGTATAACTTAATTCTTCATTAGAGCAAACTAAAAAGAAATGATAAGCCTTAAGACATGGGGCAAGATGTGGCAAAGTAAAAAATAGCAATTTCTGAGGTTTGGCTGTAGCCCCCATATGCCTGGAATGCGGTACATTCTGGGGCTTTGATGCGGTGGGCAATGCAATTCTAAAATCAGCATTCCCATAGAAGCCTATGGGCTTTTATCACACTTCAACCGCTGTGAGGGATCCAGCCAGATCCCTCCGATCATCCCTGGTGGCGCGTGCGTCACTCAACTCCTTTATCCTGACGAGGCTGAAGTTATCTTCTTATTCGTCCAGCTTCTTATTAGTTTCTTATTCCAGATCCAGCTTCTTATTGAGAAAATGTTAATATGAAAACAATTCAATTAAGCAGGATCATTAAATTATTATTGTACAAACAAAAAAATATCCATGACACAAATCTCAATTGTATTTTGCCTGTGCCAGTGTGATTTTAGTCATGAAATAGGCTGGCAAAGGGGCATAGGTCCCAGACTTCATCATTTTGAATAGTAGCTGGTGTCCTGAAAGGGTCAAACAATATGACTCTTGAAACCCACAATGGGGTTGGGGGGGGGGGGGGGGTCACTTACATCCCAGTATGATTTTGGATAGAAATAGGGCATAGGTCCCAGATGTCATTGTAGCTGGTGTCTTACAAGGGTTAAACAGCACTGGTCACTTACTTAACCCACCTGCAAATGACTTTGACCAACAAGGATTTGGGCAGAAATAGGGCAGTTAATTGGGCACGGGTCCCACATCTCATCTTTTTGAATAAGAAGCCAGTGCCCTGTAAGGGTTAAGTCATACAGTATGACACTTGAAACCCACAAGGGGGGGGGTTCATTTACATACCAGTAGGACCCATTTGTAATTTCTTTTGACCAACAAAGATATGGACAGAAATAGGGCACTAAAGTGGACATAGGTCGCAGATGTCTTTGTAGCTGCAAGGGTTAAACACCATTGGTTAAACAATATGACACTTGAAACCAACACAAGGGGGGGGGGGGTCACTTACTTAACCCACATGCAAATGACTTTGACCAACAAGGATTATATGAAGTTTAAATTGATTATACTGTACATGAATGTATGGTATACATTTTTTTGACCAGACCTGTGCGAACTACAGCTACTCCTGTCCAGTCAACCAAATATGTTGCCTATGCCCACTTCATTACATATTTTGATGCCCAAATACTTGTAGGTAAAATAAAATGTTGGTGGGTGATATGTAAGTGACGACCCCCCCCCCCCCTCTCTGTGGGTTTCAAGTGTAATATTTTTGGACCAACACTGTTTAACCATTGCAGGACACCAGTTACTTATTCAAAATACTGAAATCTGGGGGGCGTGGCTTGGCTGGGCATGTGAGTGGCAGCTAGGAAACAGAGCTCCAGTAATTATCCTGACTAAGGGGGTATTAAATGTAGGGTCACGACTGTCGGGCTGGCCCAACAGCCGTGACCCTGTCCCGTTCTCGGCCAGCTCGACACTGATTTTGCAGGGAGGATTCAATGCCCCGGCTGACAATCGCTGAGAAGGGGGAGAGTTTTCAATGAATTTGCAAATCTTTGCATCCCATTGTAGTTCTCCGGTATCGTAAATATGGTTCCTTCAGCATATATTGTTAGAAGTGCTTAGATGTAGGGTGAGTTGTTTATTTCCTTCTAATTTTAAATTCCTCCACTACTGTCAGGCTGTAATTCTGGGGTGTTTGAGTATGCATTTATTACAATTGTATCCTGCATTCACCATGTTCTTAGTACACTTGCAGGCAAAGTGTTGCTTTTTTTTTTTTTCATTTTCCCAAAGCATTTTTTTTTATTTTTTTTATTACATTTGGGGCATTGTGCTTTGAAATGCCCTGAACTACAGACATTGAGAAGAGGCTTGGAGCATATTGTGTAGCTGACAAGACATGGTTGTTTGCTTTGTACAGTATGAGTACGACTTGATGTGACAAGAGTTGACCTGCAGTCTTATCAGCTTGTCATCCATTCCATCCTATCGATTGATCCAGACACACGGAAGACCCTTTAAGCTGAAATAACAGCAGAATTGTAATTGGTCATCATGGGTCAGCTGTTAGTGACATATATCAGTTATCTATTTAATGTTTTGGAGTGTACGATCTATTGCTCAATAGTAGTTGTCTAGATAAATGTTTCCATAAAGCCTGATTCACCCTGATATCAAGCAAGATAGTCCAGGTAGGCTTTTTAAGAGAGATTTGTATACACATAAATTAGTATCCTAAACGGTGTAATAACTTAATGGTCTAATTGTAATCTGTATTTAACCCCTTCCCGACATTTGACGTACATTTACGTCATGGTCGGGAAGCACTTCCCGACACATGGCGTAAATGTACGTCATGGATTTAAACTGTCACCGCGTCTATAGACGCGGTGACAGTTTCAACATGTCTGCTGTCCCTGACAGCAGACATGTCCGTGCATGCCCCGGGGGGGCTGCGATGCCGCCCCCCCGTCGGCGATCGCTGTGATTGGCTGTTCAGTGTGAACAGCCATTCACAGCGTTTTCCTGTGTCACCGGCGAATAACGTTCGCCGGTGACACGGGATCAGAGGTGATTGGTGCTGTAAAGTACAGCACCAATCACCGCGGGGTGTAAGGGTGACACTGGTGTCACCCCACCTCACCCCGCCCGCCCCCAAAGGCCGTGATTGGTCCGTCGGTCCGACGGACCAATCACAGCCAAGGAGGGGGATTTAAACTAACGGTGACTGCACTGCAGACGCCATTCCGGTCTGGAAAGCGTGCAGTGCGGTCACCGTACCCCCCTGCCGCCATACTGACCAGAATACTTGCTGCAATACTTACCTGATCGCTGCTGATTGCTTCCTGGATCCTGTTCAATAATTGTGCCTTCCTGTGAAATTGTGCTGCTGCAGTGTACTAGCTAGATAGATAGAGAGATAGAGAGATAGAGAGATAGAGAGATAGATAGAGAGAGATAGAGAGAGATAGAGAGAGATAGAGAGAGATAGAGAGATAGAGAGAGATAGAGAGAGATAGAGAGAGAGAGAGAGAGAGATAGTGTCAGAGAGTGCTATATTTTGTGCTGCTGCAGTGTGATATAGTTATAGAGAGAGAGAGAGAGAGAGAGAGAGAGATAGAGAGAGAGGCCTACTGACAGAGTGCTATATTTTGTGCTGCTGCAGTGTGATAGTTATAGAGAGATAGAGAGAGATAGATAGAGAGAGAGAGATAGAGAGAGATAGAGAGAGATAGTGACAGATTGTGCTATATATTTTTTATATAACTGACTGCTGCCCCCTCCTTTTGTGCTGATCAGTATAAATTAACTGATCAGCAACTTTTTGGGGGCGCAGGTTTTTTTTAATATATAGATATACCTGTCAGTGCTGCTGCTGCAGTGTCATAGAGTGATAGATAGTGAGAGATAGAGAGATAGAGAGAGATAGTGACAGAGAGTGATAGAGAGTGCTAAATTTTTTGTCTGCTGCCCCCGCCTTTTGTGCTGATCACTATATCTGAGGTGATCAGCAACTTTTTTGGGGGTACAGAGGTTTTTTTTTTTATATATACCTGTCAGTTGCACCAAAGGTTGTGCACCTGCTGCACCTCACTGGTAATCAGTGTCGCATCACTGATCACCTTTTTTTTTTGTGTGTGTGCTGTGGGGTCTTTTTTTAATTTTTTTTTTACACACACTGTGATTTTGTGGGTGTCCTGTGGCCGCTGTGCGCTGATCAGTGACGTACATCACTGATCATCTTTTTCGGCACAGGGTTGATCTATATATTTTTTTTTTTTGATCAAATTCCTGTTGCCTTTGAGCGCTGTTCAGTGACAGACGTTACTGACCAACATCTGTGCTCAATTTTTGGCGCAGGACCTTTTTTTTTTTTTTAACCCCTTAAATTTTTTATTTTTAACCCCTTCATTTTTTTTTTTTTTATTGGTATAAAGTATTTTTTTTTTTCTGCACCACATACACACTACACACTACATACCCCCCGGATTGAAATAAAGTTTGTACCCCCCCCCTACACTATACACGTGTTGAAACATTTCACTACCAGTAACACAAAAATAAAAATGGCATCCCAAATGTCCTCCCAAATGTCCTCCCAAATGTCCTCCCAGTCATCCAGGAGAATGTATTCAGCGGAGGAGGCATATGCCCTGCTTGCTTCTGACTCTGACACAGCCAGTGATGCAAGCGGGGAATTTGAAGGATTCGCCTTAAGCTCCTCTTCCTCCTCTGGTGATGAGGGACCCCCTCAAAGACGCCCCCGTAGAGCAGCTGAGACCCCCCCCCCAATAATTGATCTCGTATGGACCCCACCACCAGACAATTTTGAGCCCCAGGTTCCTGAGTTTTTGGCCATGCCAGGAATCCAATTTGATTCCACAGGTCTCAGAGAAATTGACTTTTTCAAATTATTTTTCTCTGATGATTTTATAAATTTAATGGTGGACCAAACTAATTTATATGCCCAGCAGTTTATTGCTCAAAACCCCACGTCATCATTTGCTAGGTGGACCCCTGTAGATGCAGTAGAGATGATGACGTTTTGGGGTCTGGTGTTTCATATGGGCATAGTAAAAAAGCCAGAAATTGGGCAATATTGGAGTACAGATGTTCTGTACAGTACTCCATTTTACCGTATGGCCATGACCCGGACTCGATTTGAGACAATTCTTAAATTTATACATTACACCGATAATGCACAGTGCCCACCCAGAGATGATCCCACCTTTGACCGGCTATTCAAAGTCAGGCCGGTCATTGATCATTTCAGTGCCAAATTTGAAGAGGTGTACATCCCTGAAAAATTTATTTGTATCGACGAGTCCCTTATACATTTTAAAGGAAGGGTTAAATTCCGCCAGTACCTTCCCAGTAAGAGGGCAAGGTATGGCATAAAAATGTACAAACTGTGTGAAAGCACCTCAGGGTACACCCACAGGTTTAGGGTTTATGAAGGGAAGGATTCAAGAATTGAACCGCCAGAATGCCCCCCCTCCCTCGTAGGTGTTAGTGGGAAAATTGTCTGGGATTTAGTGCACCCCTTCCTGGATAAAGGTTATCACCTCTATGTGGATAACTTTTACACCAGCATCCCCCTGTTTAAGGCCCTTGGTTCAAGAGGTACAGCAGCTTGCGGTACTGTGCGCAAGAACCAAAGAGGCCTCCCAAAAACGCACATTGCCCAAGTAATGAGAAGGGGTGAAAGCAGGGGAATATGCACCGAAAATATGTTGTTGGTCAAATATAAGGACAAGAGGGATGTCCTTATACTGACAACAATTCACGGAGACAGTACCACCTCCGTCCCTGTACGAGGTACCAGTACCCACACCTCAAAACCTAATTGTATCCTGGATTACAATAGGTACATGGGCGGAGTGGATCTTTCAGATCAGGTACTGAAGCCGTACAGTGCCCTGCGGAAAACAAAAATCTGGTACAAGAAGGTGGCCGTGTATATCATCCAGATGGCACTGTATAACGCTTACGTGCTATTCCGTTCTACCGGCCAGAGGGGGACATTTATGCACTTTCAAGAGGAAGTCATAAAGGGCCTAATATTTGGGAACCAGCAGGCAGAGGGCCCCAGTACTTCTAGTACTGGCCCCCGTATTGTACCAGGGCAGCATTTTCCTGATGAAATCCCCTCCACTGGAAAAAAGGGCAGGACACAAAAAAGGTGCAAAGTTTGCTATAAAAAGGGAATAAGAAAGCAAACTATTTTCCAGTGTGACACTTGCCCCGACAAACCCGGCCTATGTATAAAGGAGTGTTTTAAATTATACCACACATCTATGGAATATTAGGTTCATAATTTCACCGTGCTTCGGGGGTCTTGCTAATGCCACATAGCACCCACCATTCATTCCACCAGAATCTGAGCCGCAAAATCCAAAAATCACTCCTTCCCTTCTGAGTCCTGCCATGCACCCAACTGGTATTTTTTGGTCACATGTGAGGCATTGCCGTACTCGGGAGAAATTGGGGCACATATTTTGGGGTGCTTTGTCTCCTTCATTCCTTGTGAAAATGAAAAACTTTGAGCCAGAACTGCATTTTTGTGTAAAAAAATGTAATTTTTCATGTTCACTGCCCACTTGTATCAAAATTGGTGAAACCCCTGGGGGTTTGAAATGTACACTATACCCCTAGATGAATTCCCTGAGGGGTGTAGTTTGCAAAATGGGGTCACTTGTGGGGGGGTTCCACTGTATTGGTGCTTTGGGGGTCTTGCTAATGCGACATAGCACCCACCATCATTCCACCAGAATTTGTGCTGCAAAATCCAAATATCACTCCTTCCCTTCTGAGTCCTGCCACTTTTTGGTCACACATGAGGCATTGCCGTACTCGGGAGAAATTGGGGCACAGATTTTGGGGTGCTTTGTCTCCTTCATTCCTTCTGAAAATGAAAAATTTTGAGCCAGAACTGCATTTTTGTGTAAAAAAATGTAATTTTTCATTTTCACTGCCCACTTGTATCAAAATTGGTGAAACCCCTGGGGGTTTTAAATGTACACTATACCCCTAGATGAATTCCCTGAGGGGTGTAGTTTGCAAAATGGGGTGACTTGTGGGGGGGTTCCACTGTATTGGTGCAACATAGCACCCACCATTCATTCCACCAGAATCTGTGCTGCAAAATCCAAAAATCACTCCTTCCCTTCTGAGTCCTGCCATGCACCCAACTGGTATTTTTTGGTCACATGTGAGGCATTGCCGTACTCGGGAGAAATTGGGGCACAGATTTTGGGGTGCTTTTTCTCCTTCATACCTTCTGAAAATGAAAAATTTTGAGCCAGAACTGCATTTTTGTGTAAAAAATGTAATTTTTCATTTTCACTGCCCACTTGTATCAAAATTGGTGAAACCCCTGGGGGTTTGAAATGTACACTATACCCCTAGATGAATTCCCTGAGGGGTGTAGTTTGCAAAATGGGGTCACTTGTGGGGGGGTTCCACTGTATTGGTGCTTGGGGGGTCTTGCTAATGCGACATAGCACCCACCAAAATTCCACCAGAATCTGAGCTGCAAAATCCAAAAATCACTCCTTCCCTTTTGAGTCCTGCCATGCACCCAACTGGTATTTTTTGGTCACATGTGAGGCATTGCCGTACTCGGGAGAAATTGGGGCACAGATTTTGGGGTGCTTTTTCTCCTTCATACCTTCTGAAAATGAAAAATTTTGAGCCAGAACTGCATTTTTGTGTAAAAAATGTAATTTTTCATGTTCACTGCCCACTTGTATCAAAATTGGTGAAACCCCTGGGGGTTTGAAATGTACACTATACCCCTAGATGAATTCCCCGAGGGGTGTAGTTTGCAAAATGGGGTCACTTGTGGGGGGGTTCCACTGTATTGGTGCTTGGGGGGTCTTGCTAATGCAACATAGCACCCACCAAAATTCCACCAGAATCTGAGCTGCAAAATCCAAAAATCACTCCTTCCCTTCTGAGTCCTGCCATGCACCCAACTGGTATTTTTTGGTCACATGTGAGGCATTGCCGTACTCGGGAGAAATTGGGGCACATATTTTGGGGTGCTTTGTCTCCTTCATACCTTCTGAAAATGAAAAATTTGGAGCCAGAACTGCATTTTTGTGTAAAAAAATGTAATTTTTCATGTTCACTGCCCACTTGTATCAAAATTGGTGAAACCCCTGGGGGTTTGAAATGTACACTCTACCCCTAGATGAATTCCCTGAGGGGTGTAGTTTGCAAAATGGGGTGACTTGTGGGGGGGTTCCACTGTATTGGTGCTTGGGGGGTCTTGCTAATGCCACATAGCACCCACCAAAATTCCACCAGAATCTGAGCTGCAAAATCCAAAAATCACTCCTTCCCTTCTGAGTCCTGCCATGCACCCAACTGGTATTTTTTGGTCACATGTCAGGCATTGCCGTACTCGGGAGAAATTGGGGCACAGATTTTGGGGTGCTTTTTCTCCTTCATACCTTCTGAAAATGAAAAATTTTGAGCCAGAACTGCATTTTTGTGTAAAAAAATGTAATTTTTCATGTTCACTGCCCACTTGTATCAAAATTGGTGAAACCCCTGGGGGTTTGAAATGTACACTATACCCCTAGATGAATTCCCTGAGGGGTGTAGTTTGCAAAATGGGGTGACTTGTGGGGGGGTTCCACTGTATTGGTGCTTGGGGGGTCTTGCTAATGCGACATAGCACCCACCAAAATTCCACCAGAATCTGAGCTGCAAAATCCACAAAATCACTCCTTCCGTTCTGAGTCCTGCCATGCACCCAACTGGTATTTTATGGTCACATGTCAGGCATTGCCGTACTCGGGAGAAATTGGGGCACAGATTTTGGGGTGCTTTTTCTCCTTCATACCTTCTGAAAATTAAAAATTTTGAGGCAGAACTGCATTTTTGTGTAAAAAAATGTAATTTTTCATGTTCACTGCCCACTTGTATCAAAATTGGTGAAACCCCTGGGGGTTTGAAATGTACACTATACCCCTAGATGAATTCCCTGAGGGGTGTACTTTGCAAAATGGGGTGACTTGTGGGGGGGTTCCACTGTATTGGTGCAACATAGCACCCACCATTCATTCCACCAAAATCTGTGCTGCAAAATCCAAAAATCACTCCTTCCCTTCTGAGTCCTGCCATGCACCCAACTGGTATTTTTTGGTCACATGTGAGGCATTGCCGTACTCGGGAGAAATTGGGGCACAGATTTTGGGGTGCTTTTTCTCCTTCATACCTTCTGAAAATTAAAAATTTTGAGCCAGAACTGCATTTTTGTGTAAAAAAATTTAATTTTTCATTTTCAATGCCCACTTGTATCAAAATTGGTGAAACCCCTGGGGGTTTGAAATGTACACTATACCCCTAGATGAATTCCCTGAGGGGTGTAGTTTGCAAAATGGGGTGACTTGTGGGGGGGTTCCACTGTATTGGTGCTTGGGGGGTCTTGCTAATGCGACATAGCACCCACCAAAATTCCACCAGAATCTGAGCTGCAAAATCCAAAAATCACTCCTTCCCTTCGGAGTCCTGCCATGCACCCAACTGGTATTTTTTGGTCACATGTGAGGCATTGCCGTACTCGGGAGAAATTGGGGCACAGATTTTGGGGTGCTTTTTCTCCTTCATTCCTTGTGAAAATTAAAAATTTTGAGCCAGAACTGCATTTTTGTGTAAAAAATTTAATTTTTCATTTTCAATGCCCACTTGTATCAAAATTGATGAAACCCCTGGGGGTTTGAAATGTACACTATACCCCTAGATGAATTCCCTGAGGGGTGTAGTTTGCAAAATGGGGTCACTTGTGGGGGGGTTCCTAAATTTTAGCATCTTATGGTGCCTTGAAACCTACATGGTGCCTAAAAAATAATCTCATAAAAAGGAGGCTCCAAAATCAAGTAGGTGCTCCTTCTATTATGAAGCCTGTGGTTTGGTCACCGTGCACACTAGGGCCACATATAGGATATTTATGAAAACAAAAGAATTGGGGGAATCAATTTTTAGTCACATTTCTCTAGTAAAATGTACTGTGTTCCTTATAAAAATGTATTAAAATTGCAAATCTGCAAAAAAAAAGAAATTTTGAAATTTCACCTACACTTTGTTTTAATTCCTGTGAAACACCTAAAGGGTTAACAAACTTCCAAAATGCTGTTTTGAATACTGTGAGGGGTGCAGTTTTTGAAATGGCATCATTTATGGGGGTGTCTCACATACAAGTCCCTCAAAGTCACATCAGAACTGAACTGGTCCCTAAAAAAATCAGTGTTTGAAATTTTCTTGAAAATTTGAGAATTTGCTATTCATATTGTAAGCCTCCTAGTGTCCCAAAAAATTAAAAGGAAGTTGAAATAATGATGTCAACATAAAGTAGACATATGGTCTATGTTAGTTATTCACTATTTTGAGTGGTAAGATTATTTGTCTCACAAGCAGAAAATTTAACATTTTGCAAATCGCTAAATTTTCCATTTTTTCACGATATTTTGGTATTTTTCACAAAAAAACACAGACTGTATCGACCCAAATTTACCACTAATTTGAAGTACAATGTGTCACGAAAAAACAATTATCACTGGGATAAGTAAAAGCAAAAAAAAGTTATCCCCACTTAAGTGAGACATGTCAGATTTGAAAAAAATGGCTCTGTCAGGAACGCCAAAACTAGCTCTGTCAGGAAGGGGTTAAAAAGATCAGTTCTCTAATAATTGTACACAAAGTTTTGCTTGAGAGCAGCCTGCTTCTACCCCAGCACTTTATTCATGTAAGCCTGTTTTATTTATTCACTATATGCACTTTAAATAAACTCCCAATTTTTTTATTTTAATTTGAGTTTTCTTTCTCATGTAATCACACGGCACTTGTGTTTGGATTACACATTTGGTACTTGTGGGGAGACATCTGGAGGGTGTCCAACTTGCAGTCCGGGTAGCAGCCTGGTATTCCACGAGACCACTAATCTAAAGATCGATTTGATGAGCACAAAAATCACTTAATTACGGTACGCACATTACTTTTATTGTGGAAGTGTGAACCCCACTTCTTACACTAGAGAGCGCTGTTTCTCATCCACTTTCTAATATATATATGTAAGATGCGCTAGTTAGTGTTTCACCAAGAAAAAAAAATTCTTTACAAAGATAAAATGTATTTCTTTCATTAATAAAATATAAAATACATTGTAAAATACAAATATTCTGAATAGTGGTTGGAAGCTTTCCAATTGATGATTTTACATAGGAGTTATGGTACCCGCTTCGACCATAGATCTATATTGGTCTGTAATAACCCTACGCGTTTTGTCCCTTGGGACTTCTTCAGGGGCAACAATAAATCAATCAGGTAACAGGTTTCAGATGGACATTGGCACAATCTGATATGCTCCAAGGTACATTAGTTTTTAGAGTTTTCCTGCTCTCTATCTAGTTTCTCTTTAGTTGAGAGCATCTCCTCCCTGGAAACTCATTACAGAAAGTCACTCTCATGAGATCAGTGGCAAACGCTGGATTTTCAGAAGGGGGTTTCCGGAGGGGCGGAGCAAAGCACAGAGATGGACACTTAGGTGACCCAGTATATGCCGGGTCAGTTAAAGTATTATAGATAGACCAAATATATATAAATAATAATAATAATAATAAAAAAAATATATACATACATACATACATATACATACAGGGGCGTCAACAGCAGTGTACACCCCTGGGCATAGCAATGTATTGGGGCCCCCTACCGATCCTCCAGCGGGGTGGGGGAAGCTTTGATGCCCTGCGGGTGGTAGGGGGTATTATATCAACCGCTCAGCATGTAGGGCCTTGATCAGTTATTTCCACTAATTACCCCTTTACTGCACAGATGGTGGGAGAAGGGGGCATTGGGCTGAATGAAGAGGCCCTGATACATAACTTCCAGGGTGGTAGAGGATGTTTAATATGCAGAGGAGGGATGTATAGTGGAGTGGGCTTATTATTCACAATTTTCTGGTGGGAGGACAGCTTGCTTGACTACAAATATCTCTAGTTCCCGGAAATAGATTTCTTAGATTTTAATGGAATTAAAAAACTAGAGAATCCCTCCTACCAAATGGTACTGGGGACTAGGGGATCAGAGTTCAGGAAGCAGAGCAATCTGCCCACGAGTACATAAAACTACATACCAGGTGTGTGGAGCTGGAGCAGTAACCAGCTGCTGGAAGGCTGATATCTCTGGTTCTGGGAACAGTAGAGACCAGCTACTAGTGTCCATCAAAGGGGGAGAGTCCCAGCTTTTGGAATATATCCTCAGAAAAACTCTAAGTCAGAAAGAACCTGAAATATCTGATTGGGAATAACAATTAACAGGCTTGGATGGGGACCACTGCTTTGAAGTCAGATATCTCTGGTTCCCAATGGCCGATTTTTACAATTCTTATACCCTTGGAAAGAGGGGACCCTCAGCTTTCAGCTGAGTGCCCTAAGACTCCTGGAGGGGTTTCTGGGTACTCAGAACCCCCCCCCTGCGTGCGCTCGTGTCTCTCTATCAATATATGCAGCACCCCACTGTCTCTCTTAATTTATATATATATATATAAAAATTTTATATAAATTTGCATGTCCTAAATGTACGCATAAATCTATTATTATTCATCTCTCTAATCTTCATAATCGTTTCCCATTTTTTGAGATTTTATCATTTTTTATTTTTTCATGTGCAATCCGCCTTCATTTTTTTGTTTTGTAATATATATATATTTCTCCTATGGGATAAGAATCCCCATGCCCGGCACTCACAAACAACCAATGAAGGAGACCTCACTACGGTCTATGGCAACGTTTCAGGGATTTTTATTGATTCCCTTCGTCAGGAAAACCTTGTTTTTAAGAAAATAACAGCGGCACTGTCAAGGAATTTTTCAGCGTGTATTGAAAACCAAAATCCCACACCTTGACAAAGGGGCACCACTAGCCCCGAAACGTTGGATTTTGGTTTTCAATACACACTGAAAAATTCCTTGAGAGTGCTGCTGTTGTGAGTTATGCAGCCCACACACGCGCCGATGCGGGCTGTACGATGGGGTGCGCGCTCCCGCGGCACCTCATCGTACAGTACAAAAAGTATGTGCTGCACATACTTTTTGTACTAGCTTTTTCTAGCACAGCATCGAATCGCATGCACAAGGCATACGATGCGATGCTGTGTGTGCTAGTTAAGCCCACAACGCACGCTGGAATCGGTGCGTGTGTGGGCTGCATTATTTTCTTCTTCTATTCACTGCGCCCAGAAGGCACCTAAGGTAGCTGTACCCAGTTGGGAGAGTGCCAGGCCGCCAACCCAGCATATATATATATATATATATATACACACATTACACCGCATGTAGTGGCCTTGAATCATATTAAATCACACAGCAAATATATATATATATATATATATATATATATATATATATATATATAATTATTTTAAACCCCTTTTTTCATTTATTTATTATAGCGAATTTATATGTCTGTATAATTACTACTTCAACTCGATACCATCTAGCCGGTAAATTACAGCCTTCTATGTACTAACATATATACAGACGCTGTCTGCCCTCATTAAAGATGGCCTCTATTCTATTTCCGGCTAGACGGCCGAGTTAGAATAAGATAAAGAACTATCTGTATTAAATAGTGTTCATTCTAGCACCCGCTATCTTTGAAAACCCATGCAGTTCCTTTTCCCTGCCTGGGGTGTCAGTGTCTGCTGTAGTGCTTCTAGCACAGTGTGGTCTGTATATCAGCACTTGTATGCAAACCAGACCTGTGCTAGCGACACCCCAGGCAGGGAACAGGAACTGCAGGGGTTTTCAAAGATAGCGGGTGCTAGAATGGACACTATTAAATATACATATACTCTATGAGGCAGTGAAGATTCGAAGCTGGTGGGCCGCTATGATGTATATATTAAAAATAGTGGAGGTACTCCATGAGAAAGCGATATGCTTGTGGAACGCAATAAGGAACATCATGCGTTCCACAGCCAGGAAATGAACCGCCCCCCCCAGCGCGAATCAAGTCCCGCCGCGTTATGCTCTGTGCTGGAGATGACGCTCATACTCTAGCAGCTTATCCGGAAGTGTCGTGCGTTCCATATACAGGAAGCACTTCACTTTCCGGAAGGCCCTGTGCGTTTCACAGGACGCCGGAGTTCTACATCTGGTTGTGTAATTAAAGCATTTAACTTTTTCAAGCATTTACAGTACTCGTTTTTATATTTATTCTGCATATTATTGGTTAGTTTCTCCTGCTCATGCGCCTCATACCAGTATTATTATGTTTTAAATGTTGATGTATTTATTCTCTTACAAATGTGCCAATTGGAATGTGACAGACAGTGGGTATATAAACCCCACAGTGACAACACCATGTACACCTTGATAAAGCTTATATCTGGTGAAACGCGTAGGTGGACCAAGAGGGTGTTCCACATCCAGTTCTGGACCTTGATATTTCCCACTGCACTGATCCAGACCAGTCTCCTCCATATTTTTATTCATCATCAAGGGGACCAGTTGTGATCTTCATTAAGGGCCCTTCCAGGACTTAACCCGAACGGAGGCTATCCACTCTGAGTGGGGGAGCATCACTCCACAAACAATACCTACCGCGGGCAACTCTGGACATACTGGACATCTCCTTTACCCAATTACTTACCAGGAGACTTTATAGGAACGGATTCACCCACCAGTGGTTACAATAAATACGGTACCGTATGAACTGGACTATTTTTCAATACCCTTCTTTTTATTGTTCTTTTTTATTTTTTACTTTTATCATGTCATGCAAAGCTTCATGCTTTTATAATTAAAATTTTGCTATATTTTCACACCATTGGCACACATTTCCATTACTATTACTATTTTTTATTGTTAGCGCAGTGTATCCCCTTGTGTTTTTTTCTGGCTACCAATGATCTCACTGCTGGACGCAGTCTTTTGACTGCTTTGCAGAATCTTCTTACTAGATCTTCTTCAGCCAATTTTTTATTTAGTAAGACACGGAGAGCTGAGATTTGCACTTTCAATGTGGATGTTGCCAAACCTGAACCAAAACCTAAGTACAGGAATTGTAATACTTGGGCTGTAGATGACTGTTCTATATTGGTAGCAGAACCTTTCCAAGGAATAAAAGCTTGCCATACTCTGTAATATACTAGAGATGAAACTTCTTCTCTGGCTTTTAACAGTAAATTGACTACTTGGTCTGACAGTCCTCGGTTCTTAAGTAACCCCCTTTCAATTTCCATGCCTTCAGAGATAATGCTTCTGGATCTTGATACAGAACTAGTCCCTGATGCAGTAGGCCTGATATGTTGGGAAGAGTCAGGGGTTCTTGAATGGCTAATTTCAGGACTGTGTAGAACAGATGTCTGATGATGATAATATCTTGACAAGAATTTCTCTACCTTTTTGTTGGAGTTCTTTGCCATCAGGTCTATGTCTGGCTTTCAAAATATCGCAGTTATGTGTTGGAATACTTTTACATCCAATTCCCATTCTCCTGGAGAAATCTTGCTTCTGCTCAGGAAATCTGCTAATGTATTGTTCTTTCCTGGGACAAACACTGCCGTCAGCGAAAGGACTTTTTTTTTTTTTCTGCCCATATCATGATCTTTGAGATAACTGTCATGAGGTCCTTGCTCCTTGTACCGCCTTGATGGTTTAAATGTGAAACCACTGTGATGTTGTCTGAAAACACCCTCAAGTATTTCATTGTCCTCCAAACTGCTTCTGTCTCTCTCCAGTTGGAAGACTTGAGACTCTCGAACGGAAGAGAGACCAATCTATTTTTTGAATGTGCATCAGCTGACCATGATCTCAGCCACAACGCTCTTCTCGACGATACTCCTGCCGCCATTGATCTTGTGGCAAAAGAGACGGAATCTAGTGATGCCTCGCATATGAAATCTATAGCCTTTTGCATCATTTCTAGATTCTATAGTAAGTATTGCTTGGAAATCCTATCTTCAATGTCACTATGTAGTGACGTACCCCAAAGTCTCAATGCTCTTGCTACTGAGGCCACAGACACCCCAGTTTTCAAAGACACAGTTATAGAAAAATGTAGCTTACGAAAGGAACCCTCCATCCTTCTGTCCATAGGATCTTTGAATGAGGCCCCATCTTTCAGGGGGATTATTGTTCTTGATGTAAATTCAGATACTGCCGCATCTACTGTACCTTAGGTAGCTCGCACCATTTCAGGAAGAGGTCGTCTTTCGCTGGGTACATACGGTCCACTCTGGATAGTTTACCTTGTCTTTTCTCAATATTCGACCATTCCTTAGATATCAGGCCTTTCATAACCTTGTGGACTGGGAAATGCCGACCTTTCTTAGATCTGTCTTCGAATAAAATATCTTCCCCGTCGACTGGTGTGACTGGCTCTTTAAGGTTCATGGTCTTGTATATCGCTTTCAATATATTCTCCACATTGTCAAAATTAAAGATTCTTGTTTCTTCTTTAATTTCACCTTCCTCAGCCGAGGTCTCCTCTACTTCTAGTAACTCTTCTGATGAGGCTTCTTCATAACTAAACCCCGCCTGGTCCCTTGACCTCTTGCTACCCTGAAAATCCATGAATTCTTCTTTGGAAACAAAAGATTTCTTCATCCAATCCATTAAACCTTGTAGTATTTTTGGTTGGTCAGGAACCGGTTTTAGGGTTAATTTCACATTTTTGACAAAGAGATTTTCCTTCAGAGGTAGAGAACACTGTATCACAGGCCATGCAAGTCCTATTGATATTCTTCTTTTTTGTCACTTTCTTTTTTGGAATTGCAGCAGCTTCCTTAACAGGCACACTATAATAAATTCCAAAAATATTCTGTCACTATCTTGTAAAAAAACCACATACTAACCTACCTATCCATACAAAACACAATAGAGCTTCACAGGGGCACTATCAGACCTAGGGGGGGAAGGCGTATCCATGTTTTAAATTTGCAGCAGTACACCTGCGTGATTTAGATATTTATATATTAAATATAATCTATATATATATATAGATAGATAGATAGATAGATAGATAGATAGATATCTATCTATATATATATATATATATATATATATGGCAGGTAGTAGGTCCGGCACTCACGTTTTGTAAGAGAAATGCTGCGGTGCCTTCCCAGGAAACAAAGCAGGACTTGCTCCAATATAGGTGTGTGAATGAGGCGGCACTCGTCAGTCTTCTTTCAAGATAGTAAAAAAGCCTTTATTATCCGACGGCGTTTCGGAACTTAATCCATATTCATGGACATACAAGTGCACAGTGATTTAAAATGGCATTAAATAACAGACAAAATCCCGCCCCCATTAACGAGACCAGGCAACACCTGGGCTTACCGGTATCCGGACAATCAGCTGTAGCTGTCAACGCCGAGAAGCAGGTTCCCCGTCTCACTGCGCAACAGGATGACGTCACACATGATGTCAGCGCGATAGCGTCTCCCGGCTTCAGCATGTAAGGTACTTGCCTTACTTCCGATCAGCTGACCCGCTCCACGCTGCTTTGCCCTGTAACCTGGCGTCACCGCTATAGTTGCTAGGCAACCCACCAACACTAAAGAAAATGAATAAAAATGACACATTATAAACAAAATATATGTATCATATAAACATGATAAGAATTATTAAAAACTCATACAGCAGTAATAGTATCCGCTATCATTACCGGTAATTATAACAATAATTCATAATCTTGAACCATATTATTAGGTTATGCAGTAATTCAGCGAGACAAAGAATACGGACAGAAACATAGACGTTTAAAGGGAAACAGACATTTTTACAATCAGAAGGAAATATGAAATATTATAACAGTAATTAACCGATATATTAGTATTCTGACATCGGCTCGTGGCATGGGTAATTAGGGGTACTAAAGAAAACACTGGAGCCCCAGGTTCTCATTAAGACCCTTGGGGGAAATTGTTTGTAAAAAGAAGATCCATTTGCATTCTAGCTGAAGCAATTTCTTGTTCCTATTGCCTCCTCTTAAAGAGGCAGGAACCTGGTCTATCACCATTGATCTAATGCTTGCCACGCTATGTCCCGATTTAATACAATGGCGAGCCACTGGCTGGTCACTGTGGCCACATGCCAAACCCTGGTGTATGCCTGACCTATGTAGGGCCATGCGTTCCTTAAAGGTGCATTGTGTCTTCCCCACATAGGACAGGCCACACGGACAAGTTAACAATACACAACGTGGGTGGAATGACAGGAAAGGGGAAATTTTATTGGAATGTGTTTCCCTGAATGTGGATGGCTAAAAGATATGCCAACCTGCATAGATCTGCAGGTGACACAACCCAAACAGCGGAAGCACCCGTTCTTCCTTCCTAAAAACCGTGGTCCCTGTGGTTTATCCCATCCAGATATGTCCAATTTCACTACCTGGTCTTTTATATTCTTGCCTCTTGTTAGGCTGGGCAGTAATTTAGTATTGGAAAGTAATGGAAGGTCTTTGTCGGTGGAAATAGTAGGCCAAAATTGTTTGGCTCTAGCAATATTCTTCTTACTTTTGGTGGAAAACTGATGCACCCAAGGGATTTTACCCGTGGGAACAACTTCTTTTAGTTTGTTATCATTAAGAAGATCAGCCCTTGGAATATTGAGGACTTTTTCTTTTAATTGAAGGAGTTCCCCTCGAGGGTAACCTCTATCAATAAATCTAGCCACCATGGCATCCATTGCTGGTAAGATCTGGTCAGGGTCTGAGGTTATTCTTCTGACCCGAAGTAACTGGGAATAGGGTAAACCTTTTCTGGTGGAGACTGGGTGGAAGCTTTCATTTCTCAACACCGTATTACGGTCAGTAGGTTCGACAAATAGCATTGTTTGAATCTGCTTATCTTTAACCTGTATATTCACATCCAAAAAGTGCACTGTATTTATGTCAAGTGTGTGGGTAAATTTGACGACACTAGCGGACAAGTTATGTTGTACCAAAAGATCAATCAGCCTCTCAGGCTCGTCACCCCAAACAATAAGTAGATCGTCAATAAATCGCCTGTAAAATAATACTTCTACTTTTAACGCTTTATGATGGTAAAATAACTCTTGTTCTATGTTGTGCATAAATATGTTGGCATACGCCGGGGCCACAGGGGACCCCATTGCGCAGCCAGACACCTGTAAATAATATCTACTATTAAACACAAAGTAATTTCGGGTAAGAATGAGCCTGAGTAGCTGTGTCACAAACTCTACTGGATGACCAATGTAGGCGCCAATAGAATTGATGAAAGAACGTACTGCCTCTACACCTGCATCATGTGGGATACAGGTGTAGAGGCTAGTCACATCAGCAGTACAGATGCAATGATATGACTCCAAACCCCTAGTCTGTTGGAGTAATTCCAGGTCTTTTAACAAAGTAGTCGTGTCTTTTAGGTAACCTGGCATGCCCTGTACCAATGGGTTCAAAATGCTGTCAAGATACACAGCAACCGGATGGAATAAGGACCCCCGGGCCGAGATAATAGGACGGCCGGGAGGATTTAGGGGGTCCTTATGGAGTTTCGGCAGTGTATAAAATAAGGGCACTATCGGGTACTCAACCTTAAGCGCCTCATACAGCTTATCACCGATATGACCTGTCCTGTAAGCATTTAATAATACAGTGTCCAGTTCAACCTTGTATTCCCCGGTTGGGTCTCTCGACAAGCACTAATAAATTTTTGTATCAGAAAGCTGGTTATCACACTCACTTTGATACCGATCCAAGTCCTGCACGACAACCGCTCCGCCCTTGTCCGCACTTCGTACAATAATGTCTCTCCTTTTGGACAGTTCGTTCAGTGCCTGTTGTTGTATTACTGTCAGATTAGGGCGACAAGGGTCTGCAGTAGATTGTGGATCTCCCATTTGTTGTAATAAGCGGGTAAACGTCTTGATGGATGTCGGCTCAAACCTGGATGTCGGCATAATTTTCTTCAATTGAGGAGGTATTATTTCATTATCTGCTGGAGTGTTTATCTTCTGTTGAGGTGTCTGTTTGCCAAAAAATTCTTTTAGTTTTAGTTTTAAGGACCTATTAAATTTATAGGTGTCAACTTGCCATCGGAATGGGTCCATTTTCGTTGTGGGGATAAATGACAGTCCAAGCGATAAAACTTCTTCCTCTGCTGGGGTATATATATATATATACATTGTTCCATACCTTAACTCCAGAATGCAGCAGCTTAACACCACACACAGCTTTCCTCTTAGCAGCAGAAAGCGTTTTGCAGTAGTGACCTTCCGTTTGTTGCACCTGGCTTATAAAGCCACTCACAGGTGTACTCATCAATTATAATTGCCTCTAGATACAAGCGCTATATGCGCATTGTATCCTGGTAGTTGTAGTCCTAGCCGCCTTGTAAATGCAAGCGCTTGTTTGCGCATTGCATTTTGGTCCTTGTAATTTCCCAGACGATTCCTGCCTTGTGAATGCAAGCTGTTCCGGAGGCCTTCGGCGGGACTTGCCGCGTAGGATTGTGGGATTTGTAGCCTTCCAGCGCCTCGCGGCATTGGCATCCCGGAAGTCTGTGCTGAACACTGAACTTTTTCTCTTCAGCGTTGCGGCATGCTGCAACTTGTGCCCTCGCACTACTGACATATGGAGCCTCCGTAAAGGGTCTTTTAACCATGTATGGAACCCCGACTCCATTACCCTGAACAGGATCCATTTGTGGGCACGCTTTCAGGTTGGTTAATGGGCAGGCACCTTGTCAGGTCATGCTCCCATGTCGCTCACTTCCCCCCAGAGTGAACCCTGTATCTTGATGTAAGCTCCTAGAAAATAAAACAACCTACTCTGCCTAGTCTAACTGTATAACTAGGAGACAGGAAAAAAAGACAAGGAGAAAGGGGAGGAGAGACCATTTGTACAGGAAGGGGGAGGTCCTAGAAAAAAACAGCCTGCCTATCTGAAGGGAGAGGGATGAAATCCCAAGGTCTTGGCTGCAATGGGGATCGTAGAAGAAAGAGGATTTTCTGGTGTCTATAGATGTGCAGGACGCTTATTTTTATATCCCAATAAAAAAATTGGACAGAAAAGTTCTAATATTCTGCATAAAGGAAATGCACTATCCATTCACATGCCTGCCCTTCAGACTGTTTAAAAAAATGTTTAAGGGGCATACACACTGATCGATTTTTAGCTATTTTCTAAGCAATCTGACCAGATTGCTTAAAAAGTAAGCATAGATCTCTCTGTGTGTATGCCCCAAGAGATTAATTATCTCCTGCAAACTAAGTCAGTGCATGCAGTCAAAATCTTGTCAAATTGCTTAGTAAGTGACTGCAAATATCTCTGTGTGTACAGAATGCGAGCTACTGATTACAATCTCTCATTACCACTACCTAGCCTTTTTTTGCTTAAGCAAAATGGCTTAGCACAAATCTCTGCATGTGTATGTGCTCCCCATGGGAGATCTGTATGCCAGGAAATTGCCTATCCTAAATAGCTTAGCAAAATTTCTTGGCACACATCTGTACGTGTTTATGCCCCTTTAGTGACCATGATTATTTGTCTCAGGAATGAGGGCATTGCGATTTGGGCCTATTTAGATGATCACCTCATTGCGTGTCAGTCAACAGAGGAGGTTTTAAAAGCAACAGATTTTGTGCTTCAGTTCCTTCAAAACCATGGGTGTTAATAAATCTAAAGAAGAGTCACTTGATCCCATCTCAGAATATTCTCTTTCTAGGTATGGGGATAGTACAATAAATTTCAAAATCACCCTGGCAGAAAAAAAATGCAGGATCCTGTTGTTCAGAAAAAGGAAAAGGTACAACTAATTCTGGCACTTATGCTTTTGTGTATGATGGTGTTGATCATCTGAATTATCCCTTGGGCAAGATAGAGCATGAGGAAGTTTCAGTGGGATCTGCTCAAGCACTCCGGACAAGGAATGCCATTAAACTATTGGATAAGGATATCGGCCTCTGCAAAACAGTCCCTGTCCTGGTGGGGAGACTCATCTCTTTGCAAGAAATTCCCTGTTGGCGGAGCCGCAATTCAAAATTCGTACAACAAATGCAAGCATGTACATGGGATTTAGTCCCCTTAGGAAATAACTCTCCTCAAATATAAAGGAGATGACAGCTGTCTGGCTAGCTATATGCAATTTTCAAAAACATATCACTGGAAGTCATCTCAAAAATATTCTCAGACAATATGTCAGTAGTGGCGTATATCAATTGTTAAGGGGGAAACCAAGAGTTCAGCTTTCATGTGGGAAGTGAAGAGCATTATCGACTGTGCAGAAAGTCATCTAAAATCTCTGGTGCATGTTGCATGTTCCGGGGAAAGACAATGTGGTTGCGGACTATTTAAGCAGGAACATGCTGTGTCCAGGAGAGGGGGAATTGGAATAGTCAGTAGTCCAATTGATAGTAAACAAATTCGGGCTTACTGAGATAGACTTAATGGCGACGGCCAGGAATGTGAAGCTGAAGCTCTTCTCCCGTTACAATGAAATGAGCGCCTATGGCACAGACCCTTTTTCCCAGAAGTGGAGTTTCAGCATTGGCCTAAGTTTTTTACTATTTTCTCCCTCATTTCCAAAGTGTAAAAAAAGATTCTGGAAGACCGGGTGCACATACCGTTTTGGCCAAGAAGGTTGTGGTTCCTGACAATGCTGGGAATGGTGGTCGGGGAGCCACTGAAGCTACCAATCGTTTCACACCTGTTCAGCCAAGGACCTCTACAATATCAGAATTCCCAGAATCTGTCTTTAATGGCATGGAAATTGTTCCGGTTATCTTGAGAGACAAGGGTCTCTCTCCTCCTGTGATTGAACTTCCTATGCAAGCAAGGAAAAGAGTTTCTTCTGTTATATATTACATGATTTGGAAAGTATTTGACTGGTCTAGAGCAAAATATGATCTATTTAAAGCAGATATTCCTCAAGTTCTGCAGTTTTTGTTGGAAGTCTTCGATAAAGGATTAACAGTATTCCCCTTCAAAGTACAGATATTTGCTTTAAGTGTCCTGTTAGGCAAGAAGCTGTCAGAAGACAAATTAATCATCAGGATTTGTCAAGCCATAAAGAGGCTCAAGCCTAGAATTACCTACTTATTAGCTACCTCCATTTGAGCCACTGGATAGGGTGAAGATTAGTTGTTTTACATGTAAAGTAGTTTTCCTCACATAAATAACTTTAGCAAGGTGAATTGGAGAGTTGCAAGATCGGTGGCCTGAGGAACCATATTTGCAGATTTTTCCGGATTTGCAGATTGTTTTGAGAACAAATCCTTCTTTTCTGCCTAAAGTGGTGTGACATCATTCCAAATTAATTAAGTAATTGTTCTACCCTTTCTTTTTTCTAAACCAAAGAATAAAACTGAGGAGAATCTCCATACATTAGATCTATGTTATTCCAGTAGGGTTCAAGAAAGGTTTTTCTCCTACTAAACAAACCATTTTGTGATTGGCTTAAAGAGACAATTACTGTTGCCTACAAGAATGTTGGATGTGAGGCTCCAAAAGTGATTAAGGTACAGTCGGTTAGAGCAATGTCTGTTTCATGGGCTAAAGAGACTCAAGTGTCATTGAGAGACATACAGTATGTGTGGCAGCCACATGGTCATCGATGCATACCTTCCCCAAACATTATGCACTGGATGTGGCGAAAAGAGTCCATTGGTAGTCTGGTCCTGAGCCAGGCTATGACTTGAGGTATTGTATTGCCCTCACTTTTTTTTAGCTTTGGTTTATCCCATTGTGAAGGGCTGCCATGAAGTAGGAAGGAGAAAACAGCGGATTATATTTATGATAATTCCATTTCTTCGGAATAATTCATGGCAGTCCATAATTTCCGTCCCTGTTGTTTGTTTTTTCTCTTAAGATCCTAGGAGGAGACAGACAAAAGACTGGAATATGTGGGGAGGAGCAGGATTATATACAGAAGTGGGCGGATCTTAAAAGAAATTGCCTGTCTATTGGAAGGGGGAAGGTACTTCACCCCACTCTGATGTGTTGGTATGAAGTATTCCGAAGAAATGGAATTATTATAAGTAAAATCCACTGTTTTATTCGCCAAACACAACTCCTTCTTGCTAGTGCCGCCTACTGTACCTTCCATTTTTTTTTATCATTAGTTCTAGCAGAGAACCATGAACAAAGTGTTCAACATAGGCAGTTTATATCAGAAGAACCTAATAGGTGTTCTCTCCTATTGGGCAGACAAGTTGAACATACTGTAGTAATTCGCTGTTTGCATCTCCACACAATCGTCACCTTACAACCTCTCTGGCCTCCTCTCCCTCCACTTTCCCACCCTGCTGATATACTCTGCAAATGACTGGCCACAGCTCTTTCTAATGAACTACCCAATCCACTCCATTTTCAAGATTTGTCCACTTTCCCTATGACATACTCCACCTCCAAAGCTTAAAAAAAATATTTATCAAAAGACACTTAACTAAAGCCTTCCCGCTTTCATCCTGAGTTACTGCTCCTTGCTCACTTCTTACTACCTCTACCCTATGTGCCATACCGGTCTATCTGTCACTCCCCTTTAAACTGTAAGTTCTCACAAGCAAGACCTTCCTCCCTTAGGCCATTATCTCTGGAGAGTGAAGAGTTATAAATCGGAGAGAGATAAGTACCAACCATTGAGCTAATTTTTCAAACACATCGTGTAACAAGACCGATGCTAATTGGTTGGTATTCTATCTCTCTCCACAGCTTAGTTCATCTGCCTCTAAATCTTTAAAAAATGTTGTCAATGTTTTGTTTGCATTGTCTTTACTTATGTACTTTTTTAACATCAATAATTTTTATCGAAAACAAGCAAATTTTATTTATTTTTTTGTATTCAAACAAGCAAATTTTAAAGGGGAACAGAAAGGAAAAGAGGGAACTTAGTCATAGATTCTGAGACATAATAACAAACAACACACAAATACAAGATCAGCTAAAAAATAAAACTATCAAAAATATAATGGGATTACCACAAATTATCTTATAGTTTAATATTAAGTGAAGGCTGGCTCCCTTTCATTAGAACTAGATAGAAGGGGATCAATCTGAGATGGCTGTATTATTTATTGAACCCCTTAGCCCTCTCTTACAAATTCATGCCAAGGAATCCAACACATTAGTGGGGAAGAGGCAGAGAATGAGTGAAAGGCATATACTCTATTTCCATTACAAAGTTAAAATGCACTTTATGGATAACTTTCAGTAGTATGGGCTGGTTCTACATTTCTGCTAGAGCAGTACAAGTTACTATTCATATATTGCCTACAACATAATTATGTGGCAAAATCGTGTTTGTGAATACATTTAACCCCTTCCTGACAGAGCTAGTTTTGGCGTTCCTGACAGAGCCATTTTTTTCAAATCTGACATGTCTCACTTAAGTGGGGATAACTTTTTTTTGCTTTTACTTATCCCAGTGATTTTGAGATTGTTTTTTCGTGACACATTGTACTTCAAATTAGTGGTAAATTTGGGTCGATACAGTCTGTGTTTTTTTGTGAAAAATACCAAAATGTCGTGAAAAAATGGAAAATTTAGCGATTTGCAAAATGTTAAATTTTCTGCTTGTGAGACAAATAATCATACCACTCAAAATAGTTAATAACTAACATAGACCATATGTCTACTTTATATTTCCATCATTATTTCAACTTCCTTTTAATTTTTTTGGACACTAGGAGGCTTACAATATGAATAGCAAATTCTCAAATTTTCAAGAAAATTTCAAACACTGATTTTTTTAGGGACCAGTTCAGTTCTGATGTGACTTTGAGGGACTTGTATGTGAGACACCCCCATAAATGATGCCATTTCAAAAACTGCACCCCTCACAGTATTCAAAACAGCATTTTGGAAGTTTGTTAACCCTTTAGGTGTTTCACAGGAATTAAAACAAAGTGTAGGTGAAATTTCAAAATTTCTTTTTTTTTGCAGATTTGCAATTTTAATACATTTTTCTAAGGAACACAGTACATTTTACTAGAGAAATGTGACTAAAAATTGATTCCCCCAATTCTTTTGTTTTCATAAATATCCTATATGTGGCCCTAGTGTGCACGTTGACCAAACCACAGGCTTCATAATAGAAGGAGCACCTACTTGATTTTGGAGACTCCTTTTTCTGAGATTATTTTTTAGGCACCATGTAGGTTTCTAGGCACCATAAGATGCTAAAATTTAGGAACCCCCCCACAAGTGACCCCATTTTGCAAACTACACCCCTCAGGGAATTCATCTAGGGGTATAGTGTACATTTCAAACCCCCAGGGGTTTCACCAATTGTGGTACAACTGGGCATTGAAAATGAAAAATTAAATTTTTTACACAAAAATGCAGTTCTGGCTCAAAATTTTTAATTTTCACAAGGAATGAAGGAGAAAAAGCACCCCAAAATCTGTGCCCCAATTTCTCCCGAGTACGGCAATGCCTCACATGTGACCAAAAAATACCAGTTGGGTGCATGGCAGGACTCCGAAGGGAAGGAGTGATTTTTGGATTTTGCAGCTCAGATTCTGGTGGAATTTTGGTGGGTGCTATGTCGCATTAGCAAGACCCCCCAAGCACCAATACAGTGGAACCCCCCCACAAGTCACCCCATTTTGCAAACTACACCCCTCAGGGAATTCATCTAGGGGTATAGTGTACATTTCAAACCCCCAGGGGTTTCACCAATTTTGATACAAGTGGGCATTGAAAATGAAAAATTAAATTTTTTTACACAAAAATGCAGTTCTGGCTCAAAATTTTTAATTTTCAGAAGGTATGAAGGAGAAAAAGCACCCCAAAATCTGTGCCCCAATTTCTCCTGAGTACGGCAATGCCTCACATGTGACCAAAAAATACCAGTTGGGTGCATGGCAGGACTCAGAAGGGAAGGAGTGATTTTTGGATTTTGCAGCACAGATTTTGGTGGAATGAATGGTGGGTGCTATGTTGCACCAATACAGTGGAACCCCCCCACAAGTCACCCCATTTTGCAAAGTACACCCCTCAGGGAATTCATCTAGGGGTATAGTGTACATTTCAAACCCCCAGGGGTTTCACCAATTTTGATACAAGTGGGCAGTGAACATGAAAAATTACATTTTTTTACACAAAAATGCAGTTCTGGCTCAAAATTTTTCATTTTCAGAAGGTATGAAGGAGAAAAAGCACCCCAAAATCTGTGCCCCAATTTCTCCCGAGTACGGCAATGCCTGACATGTGACCAAAAAATACCAGTTGGGTGCATGGCAGGACTCAGAAGGGAAGGAGTGATTTTTGGATTTTGCAGCTCAGATTCTGGTGGAATTTTGGTGGGTGCTATGTGGCATTAGCAAGACCCCCCAAGCACCAATACAGTGGAACCCCCCCACAAGTCACCCCATTTTGCAAACTACACCCCTCAGGGAATTCATCTAGGGGTAGAGTGTACATTTCAAACCCCCAGGGGTTTCACCAATTTTGATACAAGTGGGCAGTGAACATGAAAAATTACATTTTTTTACACAAAAATGCAGTTCTGGCTCAAAATTTTTCATTTTCAGAAGGTATGAAGGAGAAAAAGCACCCCAAAATCTGTGCCCCAATTTCTCCCGAGTACGGCAATGCCTGACATGTGACCAAAAAATACCAGTTGGGTGCATGGCAGGACTCAGAAGGGAAGGAGTGATTTTTGGATTTTGCAGCTCAGATTCTGGTGGAATTTTGGTGGGTGCTATGTGGCATTAGCAAGACCCCCCAAGCACCAATACAGTGGAACCCCCCCACAAGTCACCCCATTTTGCAAACTACACCCCTCAGGGAATTCATCTAGGGGTAGAGTGTACATTTCAAACCCCCAGGGGTTTCACCAATTTTGATACAAGTGGGCAGTGAACATGAAAAATTACATTTTTTTACACAAAAATGCAGTTCTGGCTCAAAATTTTTCATTTTCAGAAGGTATGAAGGAGAAAAAGCACCCCAAAATCTGTGCCCCAATTTCTCCCGAGTACGGCAATGCCTGACATGTGACCAAAAAATACCAGTTGGGTGCATGGCAGGACTCAGAAGGGAAGGAGTGATTTTTTGGATTTTGCAGCTCAGATTCTGGTGGAATTTTGGTGGGTGCTATGTGGCATTAGCAAGACCCCCCAAGCACCAATACAGTGGAACCCCCCCACAAGTCACCCCATTTTGCAAACTACACCCCTCAGGGAATTCATCTAGGGGTAGAGTGTACATTTCAAACCCCCAGGGGTTTCACCAATTTTGATACAAGTGGGCAGTGAACATGAAAAATTACATTTTTTTACACAAAAATGCAGTTCTGGCTCAAAATTTTTCATTTTCAGAAGGTATGAAGGAGAAAAAGCACCCCAAAATCTGTGCCCCAATTTCTCCCGAGTACGGCAATGCCTGACATGTGACCAAAAAATACCAGTTGGGTGCATGGCAGGACTCAGAAGGGAAGGAGTGATTTTTGGATTTTGCAGCTCAGATTCTGGTGGAATTTTGGTGGGTGCTATGTGGCATTAGCAAGACCCCCCAAGCACCAATACAGTGGAACCCCCCCACAAGTCACCCCATTTTGCAAACTACACCCCTCAGGGAATTCATCTAGGGGTAGAGTGTACATTTCAAACCCCCAGGGGTTTCACCAATTTTGATACAAGTGGGCAGTGAACATGAAAAATTACATTTTTTTACACAAAAATGCAGTTCTGGCTCAAAATTTTTAATTTTCAGAAGGTATGAAGGAGAAAAAGCACCCCAAAATCTGTGCCCCAATTTCTCCCGAGTACGGCAATGCCTGACATGTGACCAAAAAATACCAGTTGGGTGCATGGCAGGACTCAGAACGGAAGGAGTGATTTTTTGGATTTTGCAGCTCAGATTCTGGTGGAATGAATGGTGGGTGCTATGTTGCACCAATACAGTGGAACCCCCCCACAAGTCACCCCATTTTGCGAAGTACACCCCTCAGGGAATTCATCTAGGGGTAGAGTGTACATTTCAAACCCCCAGGGGTTTCACCAATTTTGATACAAGTGGGCAGTGAACATGAAAAATTACATTTTTTTACACAAAAATGCAGTTCTGGCTCAAAATTTTTAATTTTCAGAAGGTATGAAGGAGAAAAAGCACCCCAAAATCTGTGCCCCAATTTCTCCCGAGTACGGCAATGCCTGACATGTGACCAAAAAATACCAGTTGGGTGCATGGCAGGACTCAGAACGGAAGGAGTGATTTTTTGGATTTTGCAGCTCAGATTCTGGTGGAATGAATGGTGGGTGCTATGTTGCACCAATACAGTGGAACCCCCCCACAAGTCACCCCATTTTGCGAAGTACACCCCTCAGGGAATTCATCTAGGGGTAGAGTGTACATTTCAAACCCCCAGGGGTTTCACCAATTTTGATACAAGTGGGCAGTGAACATGAAAAATTACATTTTTTTACACAAAAATGCAGTTCTGGCTCAAAATTTTTAATTTTCAGAAGGTATGAAGGAGAAAAAGCACCCCAAAATCTGTGCCCCAATTTCTCCCGAGTACGGCAATGCCTGACATGTGACCAAAAAATACCAGTTGGGTGCATGGCAGGACTCAGAAGGGAAGGAGTGATTTTTGGATTTTGCGGCTCAGATTCTGGTGGAATGAATGGTGGGTGCTATGTGGCATTAGCAAGACCCCCGAAGCACGGTGAAATTATGAACCTAATATTCCATAGATGTGTGGTATAATTTAAAACACTCCTTTATACATAGGCCGGGTTTGTCGGGGCAAGTGTCACACTGGAAAATAGTTTGCTTTCTTATTCCCTTTTTATAGCAAACTTTGCACCTTTTTTGTGTCCTGCCCTTTTTTCCAGTGGAGGGGATTTCATCAGGAAAATGCTGCCCTGGTACAATACGGGGGCCAGTACTAGAAGTACTGGGGCCCTCTGCCTGCTGGTTCCCAAATATTAGGCCCTTTATGACTTCCTCTTGAAAGTGCATAAATGTCCCCCTCTGGCCGGTAGAACGGAATAGCACGTAAGCGTTATACAGTGCCATCTGGATGATATACACGGCCACCTTCTTGTACCAGATTTTTGTTTTCCGCAGGGCACTGTACGGCTTCAGTACCTGATCTGAAAGATCCACTCCGCCCATGTACCTATTGTAATCCAGGATACAATTAGGTTTTGAGGTGTGGGTACTGGTACCTCGTACAGGGACGGAGGTGGTACTGTCTCCGTGAATTGTTGTCAGTATAAGGACATCCCTCTTGTCCTTATATTTGACCAACAACATATTTTCGTTGCATATTCCCCTGCTTTCACCCCTTCTCATTACTTGGGCAATGTGCGTTTTTGGGAGGCCTCTTTGGTTCTTGCGCACAGTACCGCAAGCTGCTGTACCTCTTGAACCAAGGGCCTTAAACAGGGGGATGCTAGTGTAAAAGTTATCCACATAGAGGTGATAACCTTTATCCAGGAAGGGGTGCACTAAATCCCAGACAATTTTCCCACTAACACCTACGAGGGAGGGGGGGCATTCTGGCGGTTCAATTCTTGAATCCTTCCCTTCATAAACCCTAAACCTGTGGGTGTACCCTGAGGTGCTTTCACACAGTTTATACATTTTTATGCCATACCTTGCCCTCTTACTGGGAAGGTACTGGCGGAATTTAACCCTTCCTTTAAAATGTATAAGGGACTCGTCGATACAAATAAATTTTTCAGGGATGTACACCTCTTCAAATTTGGCACTGAAATGATCAATGACCGGCCTGACTTTGAATAGCCGGTCAAAGGTGGGATCATCTCTGGGTGGGCACTGTGCATTATCGGTGTAATGTATGAATTTAAGAATTGTCTCAAATCGAGTCCGGGGCATGGCCATACGGTAAAATGGAGTACTGTACAGAACATCTGTACTCCAATATTGCCTAATTTCTGGCTTTTTTACTATGCCCATATGAAACACCAGACCCCAAAACGTCATCATCTCTACTGCATCTACAGGGGTCCACCTAGCAAATGATGACGTGGGGTTTTGAGCAATAAACTGCTGGGCATATAAATTAGTTTGGTCCACCATTAAATTTATAAAATCATCAGAGAAAAATAATTTGAAAAAGTCAATTTCTCTGAGACCTGTGGAATCAAATTGGATTCCTGGCATGGCCAAAAACTCAGGAACCTGGGGCTCAAAATTGTCTGGTGGTGGGGTCCATACTAGATCAATTATTGGGGGGGGAATCTCAGCTGATCTACGGGGGCGTCTTTGAGGGGGTCCCTCATCAGCAGAGGAGGAAGAGGAGCTTAAGGCAAATCCTTCAAATTCCCCGCTTGCATCACTGGCTGTGTCAGAGTCAGAAGCAAGCATGGCATATGCCTCCTCCACTGAATACATTCTCCTGGATGATTGGGAGGACATTTGGGAGGACATTTGGGAGGACATTTGGGATGCCATTTTTATTTTTGTGTTACCGGTAGTGAAATGTTTCAACACGTGTATAGTGTAGGGGGGGGCACAAACTTTATTTCAATCCGGGGGGTATGTAGTGTGTAGTGTGTATGTAGTGCAGAAAAAAAAAAAAATACTTTATACCAATAAAAAAAAAAAAAAATGAAGGTGTTAAAAAAAAAAAAAATGAAGGGGTTAAAAAAAAAAAAAAGGAAGGGGTTAAAAAAAAAAAAGGTCCTGCGCCAAAAATTGAGCACAGATGTTGGTCAGTAACGTCTGTCACTGAACAGCGCTCAAAGGCAACAGGAATTTGATCAAAAAAAAAAAAAAAATAGATCAACCCTGTGCCGAAAAAGATGATCAGTGATGTACGTCACTGATCAGCGCACAGCGGCCACAGGACACCCACAAAATCACAGTGTGTGTAAAAAAAAAAATTAAAAAAATACCCCACAGCACACACACAAAAAAAAAAGGTGATCAGTGATGCGACACTGATTACCAGTGAGGTGCAGCAGGTGCACAACCTTTGGTGCAACTGACAGGTATATATAAAAAAAAAAAAACCTCTGTACCCCCAAAAAAGTTGCTGATCACCTCAGATATAGTGATCAGCACAAAAGGCGGGGACAGCAGACACAAAATTTAGCACTCTCTATCACTATCTCTCTCTATCTCTCTATCTCTCACTATCTATCACTATCTATCACTCTATGACACTGCAGCAGCAGCACTGACAGGTATATCTATATATTAAAAAAAACCTGCGCCCCCAAAAAGTTGCTGATCAGTTAATTTATACTGATCAGCACAAAAGGAGGGGGCAGCAGTCAGTTATATAAAAAATATATAGCACAATCTGTCACTATCTCTCTCTATCTCTCTCTATCTCTCTCTCTCTATCTCTCTCTATCTCTCTATAACTATCACACTGCAGCAGCACAAAATATAGCACTCTGTCAGTAGGCCTCTCTCTCTATCTCTCTCTCTCTCTCTCTCTCTCTATCTATAACTATATCACACTGCAGCAGCACAAAATATAGCACTCTCTGACACTATCTCTCTCTCTATCTCTCTCTATCTCTCTCTATCTCTCTCTATCTCTCTCTCTCTATCTCTCTCTATCTCTCTCTATCTATCTCTCTATCTCTCTATCTATCTAGCTAGTACACTGCAGCAGCACAATTTCACAGGAAGGCACAATTATTGAACAGGATCCAGGAAGCAATCAGCAGCGATCAGGTAAGTATTGCAGCAAGTATTCTGGTCAGTATGGCGGCAGGGGGGTACGGTGACCGCACTGCACGCTTTCCAGACCGGAATGGCGTCTGCAGTGCAGTCACCGTTAGTTTAAATCCCCCTCCTTGGCTGTGATTGGTCCGTCGGACCGACGGACCAATCACGGCCTTTGGGGGCGGGCGGGGTGAGGTGGGGTGACACCAGTGTCACCCTTACACCCCGCGGTGATTGGTGCTGTACTTTACAGCACCAATCACCTCTGATCCCGTGTCACCGGCGAACGTTATTCGCCGGTGACACAGGAAAACGCTGTGAATGGCTGTTCACACTGAACAGCCAATCACAGCGATCGCCGACGGGGGGGCGGCATCGCAGCCCCCCCGGGGCATGCACGGACATGTCTGCTGTCAGGGACAGCAGACATGTTGAAACTGTCACCGCGTCTATAGACGCGGTGACAGTTTAAATCCATGACGTACATTTACGCCATGTGTCGGGAAGTGCTTCCCGACCATGACGTAAATGTACGTCAAATGTCGGGAAGGGGTTAACAAAGATGTGGTGGGCAATGGAGTCAGTTATAGATTTAGTAGGTTATTACTAAGTTTTAAAACTCTACCCAGAAAACCCTAAGAAGTAGACAAGACCGAAATATATTAAATATATGACTAAGTTGATCCTGCAAAATTTAGAGGAGAAGGTCAAAATGTATGGAGTATATATAGCCTATGTAACAATTTTCTATGCATTTCCAAATGATTAAGGCAATGAGACATGCTATAAGAGAAAATATTTTTTTTTCTTCAGTTACTATTGGATACACCTAGATTTATTATCTAATCTGGGATTTTTGTTCAGATCAGCCAGATTGGACAATAAATCTTTAGGTATATGGCCAGTTTAAGTCATCTTCTCATTGCTTCTGTTAGATTTTGAAACTGGTAATAGTTTTGTACCAAAATATATCTTCTCTGGATTTTTTTTAAAGTTAGACTGGTATAAACCTTAGATGCTAGAGCGTTAACAGTCTGTAGGGTGGGAGAGACTATTCCACCACTGCTGAATTTGATAATAAGAGAGCAGTTCAGAATAGGGGAGAGAAAAGCATTCTTGTGTGTGAGGGAAACTGAATCATCTAATCCATCATTTAGGGAGATTAAACCACAAATTTACCATCTGGAAATATTAGGAATTCATTTGGTTATTGCATGTAAAGAAAGGGCAGAATATTTAGGTGGTAAACCAGGCATTCATATGGTTAATTTATCCCATATTTGGAGGGAAGCTTGTGTAGAAGTGGGAAATGTTTTGATGCAAATTTTTAGGGACACCCAAAATGTGTTATAAGGGATAAACTAAAGGCTAGTTTTTCCATACTCATCCACCCTAATCCTAAAGTACTGTCCATATACGCCATAAATTGGGCCAGAATGCAGGCCTTCACCTTTGGTATTACCAATCTGAAATGCCCCAATTTAAGGGGATGGGGAAACCAAATGTACTTAGATAAATAGCACTGCACTTTTAAGAAAAAAGTATGTGATCATTCTGAACAAATTTAAATGCCAGCAAACTCTCGAGCCAAAAATGTCATACAAGAGCCAAGGTTTGGAGAGAGAACACAGCAGGCAGTAAATTCACATAACAAACAGAAAAAGTATGAAGAGGTATATGGAAATAACAAATGGATGCATCTTGCCAGTTATATAAATAGGAAGAGTGCAAAGCCAAAAGAGAATCGGTGAGATGAATAGGAAGGGTATTCATTTGGATACATTGAGCTTCTACTATGAGGCCTCACTGTACTTATTCAAAAGGTAAATGTGGGAGAGTGGTGATACTGACAATTTTCTCATTTTTGTCACTGACCTTAAGTAAACACATCTTAAGGGAAGTGTGGCCAATACATAACTCAGGAAGTCTTGCGTCTTGGCGGATCTTTTCAGCTAAGGGTTCAATGGCTAAAACAAAAAGGAGACAAGGGACAAATTTGCTGTGTACTGTTAAAGATAGGGAAAGCACCTGACCAAAAAAAGTTACTAAACATCCGAGCAGATGGAAAACTATACAAAGCCAATATAGACATAGCGGAAACCAAACTTTGCAAGAATTTCACGCATAGATTATATACAGTAGCCAAATCAAGCAATCAAATGCCTTCCCTGCATCAAGAGATAGCAAGAGAAGTACTTGGTCAACTAAGAGTGAATATATTATGCTGGGGGTATTGTCAGATGCTTGCCTTCCAGGTACAAACCTGGCTTGATCGCAGTGGGTCAACAAGAAGGGAAAGATGTTAATACGCATATGATTCTATTTCCTAAAGAGCTCTCCATTAAATAATACTTTATGTAAATAGTTTTGGCAATGAGCTGGGTCTTTTCTTTGAGTGTAGGTAGCTTATAGTAGTAAGGTCTCCAATGCAGTTATGTCATTGAAAACAGCGAAGTGATATATTGATATATTTATTTAAAAAAAATCCCCCTTAATTATTGTTGGTTACTGTATAAGACTATGGGATAGGTGTGTCCACGTAAAAACTTGCTTAACCCCTTACCGACGCAGCATGTTTTTGCCTTCCTGACCGAGCCCTTTTTTTCAAATCTGACATGTATCACTTAAGTGGGGATAACTTTTTTTTGCTTTTACTTATCCCAGTGATTTTGAGTTTGTTTTCTCGTGACACATTGTACTTTAAATTAGTGGTAAATTTTGGTCGATACAGTTTTTTTTTTTTTTGTGAAAAATACCAAAATGTCGTAAAAAAATTGTACATTTTGCTGTTTGCAAAATGTTAAATTTTCTGCTTGTGAGACAAATAATCATACCACTCAAAATAGTTAATAACTAACATAGACCATATCTAAACTTTATTTTTAAATCATTATTTCAACCTCCTTTAATTTTTTTGGACACTAGGGGGCAGCAGAGTCTAAATTTTACACATCAGACAGTAAACGCTGCTTTTGGCTGTTCACGTTTGAACAGCCAATCGCAGCGATCGCCCATGGCGGGGGGCATCGCTGCCCCCCCTGGGCAATGAGGGAAGATGTCTGCTGTCAGGGACAGCAGACATCGTCCCTCTGTCACCGCGTCTCTAGACGCGGTGGCACTTTGAAGTCATGACGTACATTTACGTCATGTGTCGGGAAGTACATCCCGACCATGACGTAAATGTACGTCAAATGTCGGGAAGGGGTTAATAGATATTATGAATAAATAGCTGTATCCTGAGTTTAGCGGTTTGCTATGACAGCTTATAGTTCCTGGAAAGAAAGATCTTTGTATGGTTTCTAATAATCACCTGGAAGGAACTTGCTGTAATGGTCTATATTTTACAGTATGTGTAAATATTTAAGAAATAAAAAGCAGCAAAAGTGGATATTGGTCTTGTCCTAATGATCTACAAAACTTGGCTTTGAAAGGTTTTCTAGCATTTTCTTGAACTGGTATACTGGGTCTGGCAATTGAACATCAGTTTAGTCTGTGGATTTAGTACTGATAAGTATGTAAGCTTAGTGTTCAGTTATTCCTGTTCCTAATTGGAATCAATAGTCATCTGAATGCATCTAAGGATAATTGGACTGCAATTTAAAGCATGCAGACCGATTAGAGTTGCAAGGTGCCATGTATGTGAACCCCTTGCATTGCTTTGTATTGCCCTTTTTAAACTTTGCTCCAACACTGCATCAGCCCCTCTGTATTTAATGCTGTGTTGACAATTAAAACCAAAAACATAGGAATAGCTACTGTATTTTAACTACTGTGGAAGCTATTGTCAGAGAAAGGATCCTTGTGGTGGTGGTAGAAGCAGTGTCCTTTGGGCAAAACAATAATGCTGCTTTCAGACCGCATAACTGGCTTTGACCCTGTATTTGAAAACGTTTCCAAAAACGGGTCTGCCAGGTAAAACCCCTTTCACACTGCATCTCTTAAACGGTATATTACCGTTTAAGTGGCGTTTTTTTTACACCTGCAGACCCGTTTTTGGAAGCTTTCCAAAAACAGGGTCAAAGCCAGTGCGGTCTTCAGTCCCCCTCCCCCCCCCCGTTAACACACACACACACAACCGCCCCCCCCCCCGTTAACACACACACACAACCGGGCACACCCCCCCGCGCGGGTTAACACACACACAACCCGCCCTCCCCCCATGTGTTAAAGGAATACCCCCAATGTTTTTAAGGTAAACCCCCCCCCCCCGTTCAGCCGGTACCTTCTGTTGAGGTTGAGGATCCCGGCAGTATGGACGGATGCATTGCATTTGTAAAAAAAAAGTGTCTTTCGGAAAATGGCTGCCCCATAGGAAAGCCTGTTTTAAAAAAAACTGTCTTTCATATGGGGGCAGCCATTTTCCGAAAGTCACTTTTCTTATAAGAAAAGTGACTTTCGGAAAATGGCTGCCCCCATATGAAGAAAAGTCACTTTTCTTATAAGAAAAGTAACTTTCGGAAAATGGCTGCCCCCATACGAAAGACAGTTTTTTTTAAACAGGCTTTCCTATGGGGCAGCCATTTTCCGAAAGACACTTTTTTTTTACAAGTGCAATGCATCCGTCCATACTGCCGGGTGCAGTGAATATTTAATGAGCACTCACTCATTCACTGCGCTAAATATTCACTGCGCTGGGTCACAAATACCGTTTCAGACCCGATTTTGATGCCAAAATACCGGGTCTGAAACGGGTTGGACCCTCCATTTTAACCGTTTTAAAAAACCTGCTTTTTTAAAACGGTAAAGTGGTTGTGCACCTTTCAGACCGCACAGATTACTGTTTTAAAACAGTTAAAAATCGGCAAAATACCGGTTTTTAAGTGCGGTCTGAAAGGGGCATAAGTGAGCCCTTCTAAATACAAGGAACTACTGCCAGCTAATAGGTGGAGGGGAAGGTATATGAAAGTTATCAATGGAGGTGGTTGGTCAGTATTCGAATAATAAGAGTGAGGACGGAGTGGGGCAGGGTGGGGAAGTAACACACTCAAATATGTTGGGAACGGTGTTAGAGGGAGTAGTTTTTCATGGGAAGGAGAATCATAAATAACATTTCACAATTGTTTACAATTTACAACTTGGGGGCAGCTGCTGGATGGTATGGTGATAAGTGAAGTAATCAATAAGCAAGTCAAATATAATATAATATAAACTTTGCATTTGCAAAACTTATCGAAAATAAATATAAAGCAATGTAGTTACATAGAAATATAGACCGCACCATTTGGCCATCTGGCCATCTAATATGCCCGTTTTTTAACAATATTTTTTCCTCAAAAAACCCTATTTGATCCTTATTTCTTAGTAAGGTTATCCTTATGTCTATCCTGTGCATGTTTAAATTGTTCTACTGTCTTAGCCTCTACCTCCTCTGATAGGAGTCTGTTCCACTTATTCACTACCCTTTCTTTGAAGTAATTTTTTCTCAGATTTCCCTTGAACTTACCGCCCTCCAGTTTCAATAAAGATCCTAAAAAGCACTGATCCAAGTACAGATACCTGAGGCACTCCATTTGTAGCATTACCCTCCTCTGAATGCACTCCATTTACAACTCTCTGTTTTCGGTAGTTGTTTGTGACTTCCTTGCTTCCACGTTTGTTCAGTGGTACTACATTTGCTATTTTCCAGTGCTTTGGAATTACTCCTGTAGCTAGTGACTTGTTGAATAATGTTAATGGTACTTCCAGCACCATTTAAACTCTTTTAGTATCCTTGAATGTGTCTCATCTGGTCCCATTGATTTATCAACTTTTAGTTTTGAGAGTTCTGTTAAGACCTACTCATCTGTAAATGTACTTATTTTATTTTTCTGAATATCAATTCAACTTAACTGTGGCCCCTTCCCTTCTTTTTTTAGTAGTGTTTAGTATAGTTTCATCAATGTTCACAAGGTACAGTAGAGCTTCTACATGATTTGCATTATCCTTGAGTACATCCTTGTAAGTTTAAGTGGAAGTGGATAATATTTGTTTAGAACTGTTAAGTAGGGATCTGAGACTTCTGCATTTCCAGAGACTTTTGCTGGATACACACTAGATGACTTGCAAACAATGTGATGTTTCATATGATTTCCCTTGAACTCGCTGGAACTCTCAGACAAAAGATATTGTGCGTAGACTTTACATTATTTTAAAAACAACTAAACAATATACATGAGTCATTCAACGCTTTCAAATTGTTTGAGTTCTGCTCCATTTAAATACAGTATGTGAAGACAAATTGGTAGTCGTTGGTAGTGTTCACAGTGCTGATTCCTAGTCATTAGCAACATTTTCGAAATTGAGTTGCATGTAAAGAGGATGTTGCTAGTGACCCATGGGAGTGAGCATTACTAGCGATATAGTGCGAGCACACACTGACCCATTTTAAGAATTTGTCATAATAAATTAATAATGACGTTATCGGCAAATTTGTGTAGTGGGTATCTGGCTTTAGTTTATGAAACTTAGAGAGGAACTACTTCCTTTGACAGAACCAACTTGCTTAGCAAGGGTTAGTTACTAGCGTTGGAAAGGGAAGCATTACTTAGAAATGTAGAATTTCATGGCAGATAACCATTTGTCCCATTTTCCCTAAACCTACCTCCCTCAAGGTTTAGTGCATGTCTGTGTGTTCTTGTACTTAAATTCGGTACTCTTTACCTAGAACGGCGCCCGCGATTAGAATCGCGGGCGTCGGGGGTAAAAAATCGCGGGTAAATCGCGGGTACATCAAAATCGGGTGACCGCGATGACCGCGATTTTCCCATAGGGAACAATGTTAAAAAGCCTGATTGACCGCGATTTTACTGTAAAATGCCTCAATGGCCACGATTTTACCATAGGAATCAATGTTAAATGGGCTACAGAGCCCATATAGGCACAATTAACCCTTAAATGTCCCCCCAAATTTTTAACGCCACCCCACGATCCACGCCAACCCGAAGCGTGGCGAGCGCAGCGAGCCCGCGAGGGGCGGCGGTACGCGTCCTCCGACCTTTTCATGCCCTACTATCCACGTCGGCGTGGAGTTGAGAATAGAATAGTGTGGCGAGCGCAGCGAGCCACCGAGCCCGAAGCGTGGCGAGCGCACGCGGATACCTTCACAGGTAAACGCGTCCCTTCGCGGGCTTCACAGGTGTCGGCGTCGCCACGGACACCTGTGAAGTCCGCGAGGGGACGCGTATAACTGTGAAGGTATCCGCGTCCCCTCGCGGGGCTCGCTGCGCTCGCCACGCTTCGGGCTCGCTGCGCTCGCCACACTATTCTATTCTCAACTCCACGCCGACGTGGATAGTAGGGCATGAAAAGGTCGGAGGACGCGTACCGCCGCCCCTCGCGGGCTCGCTGCGCTCGCCACGCTTCGGGTTGGCGTGGATCGTGGGGTGGCGTTAAAAATTTGGGGTGACATTTAAGGGTTAATTGTGCCTATTTGGGCTCTGTAGCCCATTTAACATTGATTCCTATGGCAAAATCGCGGGCATTGAAGCATTGAATGGAAAATCGCGATCTGCAGTAAATTTAACATTGAACCCTATGGGAAATCGCGGTGATCGCGGGTGCCGTTAATGTACTACTCGCGATGCCCGCGATCACCGCGATGGGCGCCGTTCTAGGTAAAGAGTACCTTAAATTCTTTTTTTTTTTTATATTTACCTCTTGTACCTTGCTAAAACCCTTCATATATTTGCCACTTTCTATCATGTTGTTTCGACCTCATGCATTTTGACCCTTTTCACATGATGATCTTGTGCCGGTCAACCTTTGATCCACACCGCACTGGGAGCATATGCAATTTTTTTTTATTTTTTTATTCTAAAGTCTATTCATAAACTCTTACACCACTTTTTTATAAATAACATGATTATTGGAAGTTGTGAGATGCTTCCAACATTCTTGTCTACCTTCCGCCGCCCTGTGTTGTGGCTATGTACTTTTCCTTTGTTCAACTTTAATAACAAAACATTTAATGTTTTTACCTCCCAGTGCTGATTGTGCTAGCAAAGAAAGGAAGCTGCATTTGAAAACCGTTTTATCTCTACATTTAAGTATAATTTTGCTGCGTAGAACAATTAAACTTTCATGGTGAGGAACTGGTCTTTTAGGATATATTGTTTGGTCATACAGAGATTCAGACACGTTCCCCCCCCCCCCCCCCCCCCAAGTTTCCTAATTATATTGTAATGCTGAGGGTGCTGCTAGTTTCAAGGAGGTGTATGCATGCATTCAGCAAGTTTTATATACAGTATTTGATGGCCACAATATTGACACGTTTATGTGGGAACATAGTTATGTCGACACACATGTTAATATTGTCAACATAAATGTTGTTCTTAAAATTGTTTTCCTAATGCACGTGTCTTAAAAATCATATTCACTTTTTATACCCTCCTATTTTTATTTACAGTGAAATTTAAATGCTCATATCTGTTGTGGATGACAGAACTACTGCAGGGTTTGTCAAAATTGGCAAATTTAGGTTTTCATGGGCCCCAAAAGCCCACTAATACCCATTCACACATAAAGCCATTCACACTTCAACCCAACTCGGACTGGTACACAGAGCTCAGGTTGAAGCCAGCTTTAACCTTTTCAAACATGGGTGATGACCTAAATTATTTCCAGGTTGTCACCCTTCACATCAGACCTGGGTCTTCCAGCAATCCATGTCTTTCATCATTCAGTGAGCACTTTGATGATGTCATCTCCAAGTGCTACTATCCTTGGCCAATTAATTTCTTTTAGGTGTGAACTGTCACAGTGGGTTTTCGTGGTTCCTCCTCAGATGGCTGTTCTGGCATGGGTTGACTGGATAGAGTTAGTGTCGCAGGCCGTATGTATTTCTTTCGCATATGGGAAAGCCTCAGGGATGTTGGCAGGACTCCAGAATGGAGGTGCGGAGTCTAACTGGAGAGCGGTGTTCACCACAGACTCTCGCAAGGGAGTTTGTACTTGGCTGCATCTGCCTAGCAGGTCGCGGCTTTCCAATAGGAGTATCCCTGAGATCCCAGTTGTGACAAGAGAAGGTGGTGTGCACAGCGAGATAACTGGAAACCTGAACCAGTGTTTAGGCATGTAACTGAAAGTCCCTTGGGAAACTGAACGTAATGATTGTAGCGATCCAAGACATGGATCGTAATTACTTGAATGCAGCAGGAACTAAATTGAATGTCTTCTTGGCTTTTAACCAAATCACAAAAGGATAACTGAAGAAAGCCTAACCGGCAACTTAGGATAGCCTCCTCAGCAGAAAATGAGAAGAAAAAAACTTAACTGGATAAATACTGATGGATAGCCGAGAGTCCACTGAAGGCAGACGTTCTAGGTGACTAGCAGCTGGAATGCTGGATACACACGGAACCAAGACAATTAGAAGCACAGTGGACCGGACCGGACTGGAGATAACCGGGACCAAATAAATGGATCCAAGCAAACCTAGGAGCTGAGTGCAGCAGCAAATGTCTGGAAATAGGGCTCCCTGCCCTTTATTCCCCTGGCACCACTGCCAGTGGTTGACCTCTTAAGAGAAGTTATAATATTCCACAAACTCGGAATTGCCACTACCAAGATGGCGGCACTCATACCAGGAACCGGTGATGGAGAATCGCCAGACCCGCCGAAGGGCAGCCATCTGAACAATGCAGGCAGAGAGGAGGACCTGCCATAACCTGTCTGTGTCCCCGGGAAGGAAGCCACGTTGCACGTGCCTGCCCTGGTGAGTAAGACACAGCGTGTGTCCTGGCAGACCAGGCTGCGGCGGGACCTGACATGACCAAGGTCATAAAGACTATGAGTAAGTAAAGCAAGACATTGGTTCCCCCAGCACACTGAATGGTATTAGTAACCAATCTTGAACACTACATGATAATAGAATTCAGAGATATTAGTTACATATACCTGATGTATGATATGCCCCCAAGCCACTTCAAGGCTTCTCGGTATATTGGGGGTCCCATGCGCTATATCTAGGTGCAGGGTGCGGCACCCCAAAAACTATCATAAGCTAGAAAGCCCAGTGTGGCACACATGCGCAGGTATATGTAACCAATATCTTTGAATTCTATTATCATGTAGTGTTCAAGATTGGTTACTAATACCATTCAGTGTGCTGGGGGAACCAATGTCTTGCTTTACTTACTCAGTATTAACCCCTCCCTCATGCACCTGAATGGTATTACTGAACTAATTTGAGCATCTACCACTATCTGTATGTATATCATTAAGACTCTGTTTGCACCTTTCAGAACTAAGCATGGATTCTTAATTTTGTGGAGAAACACCCTGATTGCAAGCAGAATTGTGGACTCAGGAATGTCAACCTGAGTAGACCCTTTCAGACATAGATAGTACACTTTCAGATTTTAGGCTTATGTCTGAAAGGGGTATAATCCATATTTTTTTGTTTTGTGATCTGTTGAATGTCATCAGGACATACCATAAATGCTTTTGAATAACTGCATCAGATATGTCACTGCATCACTTTTTAGATGAGTAACAGAATCCCCCCCCCCCCAAAAAAAAAAAAAAACCCACACAGGCTCATTCTGAGAGTCCATTTCTGTTTTACTCTAAACGTCTTTATTTTTTTACACAATCATTTTGACTAATTGATGCTTATTTCACAATGGCATTAGGTAAACTATTTTTCCGAATTCTCTTGGAAATTATGTAGATCATTGAGATCACAAACTGTATTTTAAACCTTTTCATTGCACATTTAGTGAAATCTTTAGCAAAGCATTGGTTTCTCCACACAAGTTGTACAGTATTATTCAATCTATAAATCCCAATAAGATTTACAGTATATATTCTTACACTAATCATCTTTCTGTCCATTTATATGGCCATGCTTCAGTTCAGCTTGTATTGTCACTTGAAATTAACTTTGTTTAATATGTCCATACCCTTTCGTCTGATTTGCACCTCCTCCCATGCGTTTAAGCAGTAGGGGTCTCTTTAATGAGTTGGTGAAAGCCAGGGTCTTGCGATCTCCCTTCTGTGCTGACTGTGTGTGTGCCCCATATGAAGCCAGTGCCTGGTTTCTAGTGAATCTCATTTATACAGCAATATGATAGGTTATCTGGGTTATGTATTTCTACTTTTGACACCTCGTTTTTCACATCATTTCATTATTCTTGTTGAAATGATTGTGGCAGTTAAGAAAATAGGTTGGTTCAATTTGCAATTTTGGTGTTTAGCAGAGAAGATTGAACTATAATTCCATTAGTTTTCACTTCAGGACTGAGAGATAAAAGGATAACCTGTTGCACCAATGTAGCCTTCTTTCTATACGTTGGTGAAATGAAGCAATGTAATATCAGTTAATGTAATACAACAATACAGATAATTGTGTCTTCTCCTAGAACTGGTTGAGTATAGGAGTTTTTTTTTTTTCTTTTCTGAGGATTGTAGCACTGAGGGTTTGGGTTTGTATAATCCCCCCCCCCCCCCCCCCCCCCCCCCCCTGGTGTTTGTGCTGCTTTTTTTCCAGGTTCTCTGAATTCTTTCCACAATCCAAAAATGTACTTTCAAGTTAATTGGCTTAAAATGTGACCCTAGTGTGTAAAGGTGCATACATAAAGGGTGATTCGCAGCACTGCCAATATTGTGAAAGATATCGGCCAGGCTGCCATGTTGCTAACAATATCATCCAGTGTGTATGTGATAGATTAACGAAATCATTCATGGACATCATCAGGTACCCCCACTGAGCATGCATTCATTTGATGATTTCGAAGTGAGTCTATGATGGGGGGGTCGTTGACTACCTGCAGGAGCAGCATCATTCTATCCATACACACTGGGCAATATTTTATACGATGATGCTCAGAAGGGCCAAAATAAGCAATATTGTTAAAAAAAAACAAAAACCTGCAATATTATCAGTGACTGCATGTTCGGCAGGGCTATGGGTGATGTCACTAGGGGCCTTATTCTGATCGGTGCGGATATTCCCGAATTCTTTCGGTGCGGGCCGCACGCATCGCTGTGCGGCAGCGTGCGGGCATCATCCGTAGAAACGCCCACGTGTCCTCCGCATTCGGACGGACTCACTCTTTAAGAACAGGGCGTGTGTACGGACGACATACAAACCGTGCGTGTGCGGGGGAAACGTACAGATTCTTGCACGGTCTTCCCGCACAAGCACGGTCTTACCGCGTGAGAACGTACGGAAAGCTGTCCGTACGCCCCGATGCGGAGTATTTACGCACAATCCAACACTTTTGTACTGAGTACACATAGCGATCACATGACCCACTTAGGCTATTAGGCAACCTCCTGAAAAAGGGATTGTTAGCAATTTCAATCAATTAAATGCTCATCTATACTGACCCACATTCCTACTACATTCATGACACACATTAACCCTTACAGCATGTGACCCTAACATACATCTATATACACTATGTACATTTTGCTTATTTTAAACAACTTACACATATACTTTAGCATGTTAGAAAAAAACACTGACAACTTTCAACTTTAAATAACGATTTATTATTAAACAAATGCCAACAAAAAAATAATTTAATCCTCCGCATCTATTAGGCGGTCCATTTCGTCCAGCATGAGGCGCATCAGGCCTCGCAGTCTTACGAGGGCCCCACGGCGACCCTCCTCTGCTTGGGCAGGCTCATCTGTTGAGGAAATTCAAAATGAAAAATGACTAATGATATTCCTGCATACATTTAACATAGTCAAACCTACATTTTAAACATGCATTGTGAGAGGTGTGTGTGTGTGTATATGTATATGTATGTATGTATATATATATATATATATATATATCTCTATCTATATATATATATATATATATATATATATATATATATATATATATATATATATAACTATATATATACACACACATATCTACCTATATATATGAGACATACACCTATACATACATGCATACATACTATATGGAAAGCCTGATTTTGGCCCTCTACCCTTTACTCTGTAGAACACCTCACAGTCATACTGCTCCTTCTCAATCCAAACCCACCCATGACTAAGCTCTGAGAAGCATGCCACGCGCAGCACCAATCACAAATCGGCAAACAAAGTTCAGTGTCTGTTATATGATGGAGCCTGGCAGGGGAGTTACACAACTCTCAGGAATGCTCAGTACATTTGTGCAATCAAGCATGGCCTTGGCTGCTGATGGTTTGCTCCAGAAATCATTGTCAGAATGCCAGTTAGGGGAAGCTGCAGCACTAACCCACTCCCATGCTCAAAAGCATTACTAACACCAAATACACACACAATTATGGTGCAAAACATACATGCAGACCGCAGGGGGTGGTTAGCTAGAGGATGGCCCAGGGGCACTCACCACTTGTTACTCCAGTCTAAGCCACGCCTGGCCATACTCCATTGATGCCATACGGAATCTAGTTTACAAAGATCATTCACCAGTAAACTCTACTCACCTATATGAGCCTACAGATTGTATGCAACCAGCAGGGACATGTAACCCTTACATGAGCAAGTCATCACTTTCTTCCTGGATACAGATTAACTACACAGGTTCAGTGGCACTTCAATTCGACCTGAAAGCCATCCGCACAACCTGTGTCATTAATATGTGTCCAGGATGAAAGGGATGGTTTGGCCACCCTATCTAACCCCAAAGTGTGTCTGTTGCTACCCAATTTGTTGTTTGCCTTTATAGTATTTTCAAACACATTTGAATCAACAGTGCTACATATCAAATAGTGGATGACAAAAGGAAGATCCAATCTTTATGTATACATACCACTTTCGGCCGCCTGCTCCACCACACAGGCCTCCTCATCCTCCCCCTCTTCCTGGGCCTCCTCGGCCGCCACGACCTCCTCCTCGGCCACCACGACCTCCTCCTCGGCCACCACGACCTCCTCCTCGGCCACCATGACCTCCTCCTCGGCTGCCACCTCTGCCTCCACTGGCCACTCCGCCTCCTCCACTCCTTCACTTTCCTCGGCCTCCCCTTCCTCAATATCTTGGTCCTCGGCCATCGCTGGCTCCGCCTCCTCCTGTGCCTGGCCTGCCTCTGCCTCCTCCCGGGCCTGCCTTGCTCGTGCACGTGCTGTGTTTGGGAAAAATGAAAAAAGTGCCAATTAGTGGTAATTTGTATTAAGCCTTATCAACCTATAAATGCAAAGGTTAGAGGTACTGATACTTGTACATGCAAACAGCTCCTCAGTGGCCTTTACAAAACACAGCCTGTAACATGGCAGGTATGCTGTGACATTTGGCCCATTGTAAGCATCACAAGCATTAATCCTCCCCAATAAAATATTTTATGACCATTACAGGGTGTCAATCAGGAAGTAGCACTCATATATTGTATGGCATGTTTAACTCATGATCAGGCTGCTGACCTTAGTGGATTAAATAATGTCAGGTAAGCAATCATGTACAAATCCACATTTACTGTTGAAATACTCACATCTAGCAATGCTGGCCCTTATGCTTTGCAGCCTCTCTGGCTCCCTGCGCCGGAGGTCGGACCACCGCCGCTCAAGCTGTGCGATGGTCCGCCGCACATGGGTGCGGGCGTATATCCGCCGGCGGGCCACCGCATAGGCAGAACGTTTCTGCCGATTTGTAATGAATGGGCCAGCACGCCCCAGCCTGGTCTCCATAACGGAGACCAGTGCCCTCAGCTCGGCTGCAGAAAAGGGTGCTGCTCTGCCATAAGCCGCCATTTTAGGAGTGGCACAAATCAAACAATCATGTGCTGTCATTGGTTGATCAGAGTGATATTTGGTATTAACTTTATTGTTCATTTTTACACTAACAGCGTGTATGCGCCCGAACAGACGGCTAACCCATTGCATCGCACACCCATCCTAAACAGTGTAAAATATGATGGAAACATATTATATCTAATCTATAACATTCACCAAACATGGGTATAAGCAACAGGTGAAATAGTGTGCATCTCTAGACACTTACACCTAACTCCACAAGGTACTAAACAGCTAATTTATAATGAAGGCAGACCTTTTCCCAAAATTAGCCCATGCAGCCATGTGTACACTTACCTTCTACTGGCCCCTACTACAGAGGTGTCATGAAAAGTAGCTAGCATCTAACCTGAATGTGGAGTGCTTTCACATGTGATTTGGATGCTAGCACTGATTACTTGTGGCTAAGTGGTGGACTGGATTGACATATGGAATGAGTAGTGTCAGTTGTACTACATAGCAAACAAGTGCACAGTACAGAAGTACATTGAAATAGACATTGCATGTCTGACCTCAGTTGTATTTGGTCATTGGTGTTTATCATTTATCTAATAAATCACACTTACTGAGTTTGCCAGGTTTTGTGGAAATATTTTTCAACACCAAGGGGCGGCCCGTATGCGCCGCACGGTTGACGCTAGCGTACGGGACGCGGCCGTACGGAACGCAGGTTGCAGCTGATTAACGCCAATTACAGAAATAGTATTTAAAGTTGGCCTAGAAAGGCAAACAGTTGTTGCAAACATGCCAGGCTCAGAGTCAGAGCAAGACCAGGTGGTGCAGAATCTGTTGTCCCGCATGGAAGCCAACACCACCTATGTCCCCCTCAACCCAGAGCCCACAGATGGCCCATCAACATCAGGCCAATCAGCAGCTGGGCCATCCTCAGCATCAGCAGAATCATTGGGAACACAGCAGGTGGCTTTCCAACAGAGTAGCCAGGCCAGCACTTCAAGTACAGCAACCGGTGGCCGTGGCCGTGGCAGTGCCCGTGGCCGCAGTGGGGCTACAGAGGAACCAGCCACAAGAAACATGGCATTTGAACCGCGGGAGCTTGACATCCTGGTGACCCGGGCACGTGATTTAATAGAGTGCCCAGCGGGCAAGTTGACACACACAAGGAGATGGAAGATCTGGGAGGAGATAACGGCGGAGATTAATGCAGTGGCTCCACAAGTTCGTCAGACGGAGCACGTTAAGAAGAGGCAAGTACATGTGTGTTACATTTGAGTAGTACAAGTCCAGTAATGTTTACATTCAATATTAGATGGAGTTGGCCAATGGGTGTTCACGTTGCTTGGAGGCACATACATGTTGGCCATGACATTGAATTGATAGTTATTGGAGGGTGACTGTTTTTGTATCTTCTAAGGGTTGGTTTGAAAAATGAATATAATGTCAGTTTGGTGTCAGTAGCCACATGTTGTATTATGTTTCATATTGCAATGGGTGCTACAGCAAACATGAGTAGTTACATGTATTAATATGTACACTTTGATTGCAGGTGGCACGACTTCAAAGGCAACCTCAAGAAGAAGTTGACCCAGCGGTGGGAACACAGCCAGACCTCTGGGGCTGGCCCCATGCCGTCAAAGCTGGAGCTCACCCCCCTGGAAGAGATGGCCCAGTGCTGTATCGCAGTGGAGGAGGTCCGGGGGGTGAGCACTATAGACAGCGAGACCCCAGCGGAAGTGATGGCTTCTACGCTTGAAGGTAATTATTTGCCAGGCCATAAGTAGATGTTTTAGATTTGGCATGGAATGTGTGGTAATTGGTAATTTCTCGTTCAACAGCATCCCCACCGCTTGGTCCAGATTCTCTTGAGGAGGTTGTGGAGTCTGTGCCACCTGGCCCCAGTAGCAGGCCCGTGCAGCAGCAGCCGCCGGGATTGTCTGCGGCTGAATTGTCCATGTGGGGCCGTGTGCTGGATAGTATTATGCAGCAGGGAGACTCGGCAACAGAGCGGGTGCGTAGGGCCGAGGAGGTGCTGCAGGGTTTGACCACCAGCCATCAGAGTATTGCTGAGAGCCTGCAGGCTATGAGTGCCACCCAGCAAGCTATGAGTACCAGCCATCAAGCTATTGCTGCTAGCCTGCAGGTGCTGGCTGATCAAGCCCTGCGGCAAAATGACCTCCTCCTCCGCCATAATGAACTTATGGTGGAGCTAGTTAACAGCAATAGGGCCCTAATGTCATCCGCTTCGGGTGCATTACCAACAGCATCACTCCCTGCTGCCAGAGGGGGAAGAACATCCACCACCTCACCAGCATGTGCTCCACATGAGCCACCATCGGACTCTGGCCGTGGACGAGGCCGAAGAGCTGCTGCACGTGGCAAGGAGCCTGCCAGGGGCAAACGTGCCCGCAAATGAACTTGTGTCCCCATTAATCTCCACCGTTATGTCTTCCCAAATCTTCCATTGAGCTGTGTGTGTCAGCATCCTGTGTCCAAATCCGTGCCCAGGGTCACCACTTTTGGCCGCGGTTCAAATGTCATGTTTGGTTCACCTGTTGCCCTGTTTCGGCTACCATTACTGTGTGCTGTACTTGAAGTGTTGGTGCTGTACTTTTGTTGTGAAGCCACCTGATGTGTTCCCAATGATTCTGCTGTGGCTATTTATAATATATTATGTAATTTTTGTCCTGGTATGGTACCATTTTTTTTGTTATGGTTTTGAAATTTGTACCAAAGTTGCTTTAATAAATGTTATGTTGGCCCCCCAAATGTCTGTATTAATTGATACTTGCAGAAGTGCCATGTGTATTAGTATTATTAATATTAAGTTGTGTGCATTATTTGCAGTGTAAAAGTGTGTGACAAGGGCAGCATGTAAAGTTCCCTTTAAGCAGCAATGCTTGCAATTGTAGCAGTGAGAAGCGTGTAATTAACAAGTAATGGGTAAAGTATGTGATTGTATTGGGTTCAGGTGACAGTGGTTGAGGTGCGTCCGCCCTGATTAGGCGTTCCGATTGCCTAGCGCATGACCGAGTGGTGTCCGCAAAGCAAGAGTAACCTTTTGGTCACCGCACATTTCTTCCCTTTTTGTTCGCGTGCATTCGGCATGCTGTCCGAATGCACGCCTACCCAAATATGTGTACTCCCCCGTGTCCGCCCATGTTTCCGCCCAGTTTAGCCCACTTTGAAACTACGCCCCTGTGTCATTCCGCATGACGCCCATAACACACCCATATTGGCCGAATGATTGCGGTGCACATTTCTGTACGGGATTAGTGAGAACAAGTACGGAGACCATGCGTGGCACATGCGCGTAGCGTTCTCCACGCATGCGCAGACGGCTAAAAAACGCCATCCGAAAGAATTCGGGAATATCCGCACCGATCAGAATAAGGCCCTAAATGATATTGCTTGGATATCGTTCAGCATTTCTCCTGTGGATCATTCGACTATTGTATAGTGTGTACAGGGCATTAGCATATGTACTTAGGCAGACTAGCTGGGCCAAGTGGTTCTTATTTGCTATCCAAGTCTGTTTCTAACTTATATGAATTCTATATTACATGTTTATGCATAAGCATTGCTATAGAGGAAGCATGGTAATAATCAGATGCGTGTTGTGGAGGACCACTTCATGGCTATCCATTGCTAATCAATGGTTATTCATTGCTTCAAGGTGCTCTTACTGATGGCGGTGTGACCTAAGTTAGTGTTCATTCTAGCACACGCTATCTTTGAAAACCCATGCAGTTCCTCTTCCCTGCCTGGGGTGTCGCTGTCTGCTGTGGTGTTTCTAGCACAGGTCTGGTTTGCATATCAGTGTTGATATACAGACCGCACTGTGCTAGAAGCACCACCGCAGACAGAGACACCCCAGGCAGGGAAGATGAACTGCATGGGTTTTCAAAGATAGCGGGTGCTAGAATGAACACTATAAGTAAATAGAATTGTATACATGTTGCCATAGATGTTGAAATGTAATGACCTCCATACATTAGGGCATCTTGTCCCCTTGGAGAAATCATCCACAATCCCCCCTTGAGCCGCCCAGGAAGATCCCAAGCGGCAGGATCGCATACAATATATGTGGTATGTGTTCCTTTTGCATGCGATCCTAGTCAAGCCTGCCTGGTTCACAAAAAATCCAAGAGATTGCTTAGGCGAATCAGAGGCTCAGGAGTGATGCGCACAACACAGCGTAGTGCATCGGAAATGCTGTCATTCATCTGCATTTTGAGCTTGTTTTCCTTGTGATTGATCTCAAGTTGCAGGTATATTGCCCTTGGGCGGAAATTACAGGTTATAGAGAGCAGAATTTTTAGTGTGGTCAGACAATAGTGATTATAAATTCTGCTTTAGCAGCCGTCCCTGGTGATATCTGAGCCTTTCCATTCAGTTGGTGGTATGGTTCCACAATGTGTTTTTACACCCCATGATTGGAAATTCACTAGGGCAACCTAATTAGCAGTGGCACCTATTGGCATCTTCATAGTGCAAGTTATATTTTACAGGTATTCTCTTGTATTTAATTTATATGAAGTTATGCAGCGTACTTTTTTTTTTCTATATGAAGTATTTCTAATGTTATGTTCCACATTCTGTCCTTTATTCTTCCCATCTGATACCAGAATAAAGAAAAACATTTCAGCTGGTAGCATTTGGAGAAGAACAATACTTGGCAATACTTGTCATTGGCAAAGTTTCTTTCAGTCTCTGTATTTGATAAATGCAATTTTTGTTTGGTTTTATTTTTTCCATGCCTACTCTTGTTTCAGATGAGGTTGCAGTCGCCTCGATATACAGGGAGTAGTGTGTCCTCCGGTATGTGCGGTGTTTACGGCATCTCAGCCTTGCAGCCAGTAGATTTTAGTACAATCTTGCCTCGGGGTGGCCTTGTCCTATTTTCCTCTTAGCTGGTTCTGGCATTTGTAATGCTTTGGAGATCGAGCTTCCGAATTTTCCAGTCTGAAGAACTCGAGCCAAAACAGCAGGGAGGATTGCAAACCTGCACGTTAGATAGCTAAAGGCAGCTGGGCCTGTTTTTTCTTTGACCTGGAGCGATTGTAGATTTGGCAGGAGGTGGAAGGAAGAAAAGGAACAAGAGGGGAGCAAATTTCAACAAAGGAGGGAAATGTCTGTTCTTGTAAAAGTATCATGCTTCAGCTTCATGTAATAGTGCAACTGCAGGCAGAACGGGTGTTTGGTGTAAAGTTGCTAATTATGCCCATAGCAAAAATCTCATTAGCTGTCACGTTTTTGGCACCCTCTGTAGCTAAATTGGAGATTAATAAATCTCTACACAGAACTTATTGTGACGCTCCATTGTAACAAGACAATTGAAAGCGGGTGCATGTACTAAACAAGTTTTATCTTTTTGCAGCTTTAGCCACAGGAATAGCCATATAAAACTTAAGCAACCATGGTTCTTGGTAATGGACTTAATGGCTATTTTATGGTTCACAAAAGTCACCTCAGTGCTCGAAGTGTTCACTTTTCTTTGCAATGATGTATTGCTGCACATTCAGCTCAGCATGTGTCACTGCAGATAGTTCTCCGCACAGTAATGTTTTTGGTGCAGCCATATTGGTCTCAGTCACTGTGTGTTTTTTATCACTACAGCCTTGTGCTCTGTTCTACTTTTTGCCTACTACATGTATTAAGCACCCGAACTATGACTATCGTTTTGGTACATTGTGGTTTTTTTTTCTATGTAATAATTACAATAATGATGTGAGTGGGATGGTCCACAAAGTATGAAATGTGGGAAAATTATTAATTAGTAGTAAAGTTTATTACTATCAGTGTGCTTGTGCCTATTATGGAGTTAACTGGTTAGGGGCCAATTCAATTGTTGTGGGTGTCTATTTTTCCTGGTTAAATAGGAAAGTATAGATGCCTGAACAATTTTCAGGATTCAGTTGTGTTTGGGCATCCCAACTCACATTTGGATGTCAGCAGTGCCGACTTAGCACACATTTTTTTCTCCCACCTCAGGAGCCTGCAAGAAGTTGCTTCATTTTGCACCCACTAGTAGTAGCCATTACTTAAAACAATTGCATCAGGCCATCGGCCCCTTAATGTTAAACTGTACTTTCTCCCTTAACGTGAGAGAGTTGCAGTTTTCAAACATGGGGATGACCTCCACATCCCTTTGTTGCAGCATGCACACCTGTTGGGGGCTGACCAGTAATCTGGCCTTATTACTGTTGTAATTGCTAAGTAGAAGGGGGCGGGTGTTCAATTCCTATAATTCCCCCTTTTGGAAATCTGCCACTTTTGTAAATAGAGTGTTTGTTGGTGGTGGTATCTTTGCGGAAAAAAACAAACAAACATTCCATCTCCTCTGCAGTAATAGAAGCTGAATATTGCAGTGCTGCCCATGGCAGTGAGAAAGAGCTGGCAGTGAAGATGCTAGTCTCCGGGGGCAGCCCATTATCTCCAGGAATAATAGGCATGCCCCCAGAGTGATGTAACATGGGGGAGGGGGCTTCCTGTGAGTGAAAAGGGGGAATGAGGCCACACCCTCTACCAATGAAGCTATGCTCCCTTTTTCAGAAGGCATTAATAGTGGGGCTCTTGGTTGTGCCAAAGACACCAGTTCTGCCAGTAGGCATAATTACTGATATTGGTCTTTCAATGTGATTGGAAGAGACTCCAAAATAGGATCTGATTCAGTTTGTTAAAATCAATCATAAAATAACTTTTCACTAGCATTCATATGGTATGCTGGGTTCTCAATACATATGGGAAGAAGCGGTCCTCCGCAGGAGACAGGAACATAGAACTCTTTACAGTGGGTGTACTGGCTCCTCCTCCTCTACTTCCTCCTCCACATCCTCAGTTTAGATAAATGTGTCCTTGGAGAGGCTGCACTTTTAGAGCTCCTGAAGAGTTTTTCTTCATTTAATTTTGTTTGTTATTTTGGGGAGCCTGTTTTGGACTGAACAGCTCCCTGCTTCATGGGAAGCCAGGGGAGGGTTACAGTTGCTGGCCTTTCAAGGTACTGAACTGTTCCTGCTGCAGGATCACTGTTCTGTGTGGGTGATTGTCGTGGCGGGCATTGTGCTGCAGCACTTTACACCCCCAGCTTGCCGCACACCCCTGGCTCAGTCCGGAGACGTCTGCGGTTAGTGTTACCCGGGGTCCCCTCTAGTGGGGTACCCCGGTTGATGTGCGGCATGATGGCCCCCAATATCTCCTTAGTCCTTTCTCCACTTGCTTGTTAAGCATTTCTGGGCACACATATAACATATGACTGACTGTTTGGTGTTTCACTGTGTGTTGTGGGGTGATTAACTTTTTAAAATGGTTAGAAAGCTAACCTGCATGATTTGCAGCACTAACTTTGTTCCTGCATCCACTTCACAAGTCACTTGTGAACACTGTATGTCACCCCAATTGTGTAGAGGATCACAGGGGGACTCTCAGGAACCTGCCTGGGCAAGCAGCATTAAAAATATACTGGAATCTGTGTCCACTCAGCTGACTGCAAATACCCTGCAGACGCAGAGAGTGCAACAGGATTTAACTGTCCTCTCTGCAAGGGTGGACATTCTCACTCCCGTGGGTGGCTTGTCACGCAAACATGTTTAGCTGCTGTAGAGCCTAACTCTGTGGAGGGCTGTTACAGGGGTCTGAGTCTTTAATACTGGCCATAAAAGAAGTCCTCCCTCTGGCTGCACCTGTTGAAGGTGATCCTTTTTTGGGTCTCAAAAAAGGCAAGATGTGGTATTCCCTTAACAGGCTGAATTGGAAGATGCTTATAAATCGGCTTGGAAAAATCCTGAAAAGAGATTACAAGTGTCCATCTAGTATGGGTCACTCTGGGATACCGGAATTCTTGGATGTGGTTCGAGCGCTTAAGGCCTATGTTGGTAGAACGCCCAGGCTACGCAACACTGATTGTCTTTTAGTGCTTTATGATGCCCAGAAAAAGGGTTTGTCGGCCTCAAAACAATCTATTGCACGTTGGATTTGTGCTACTATTCATCAGGCTTATGGAGCGGCTGACTTACCGGTTCCACCTTCTGTGAAGGCTCATTCCACGAGAGCGGTGGGCACATCCTGGGCGGCTGCTCGGTGTGTCTCTGCTCTACAATTATGCAGAGCTGCTACTTGGTCGGCTCAACATACTTTTGTAAAGTTTTACAAATTTGACGCCCTGGCCAAAGAGGATACCCAGTTTGGGCAGGTGGTGCTGCAGCAGTCTATGCACGTACCCACCCCCCTTTCTGAAAGCTTTGGGACATCCCCAATGTATTGAGAACCCATTATACCATATGAATGATAGTGAAAATAGGATTTTAATACCTACCAGTAAATCCTTTTCACAAAGTTCATATAGTATACTGGGAACTCGCCTCTGTGTGGAGTTCTACAGCATCTGGTTGTCACTTCAAGGTATGACGTATTTTGACTTGTTGCTTATGTTGTCACTTGGGTGATATTTGCTTGTAGTGTTCTACAAGTTAACTGTTTTATTTACCCGTATAAATGTTTAAGGGTGTGCTGGTATGAATCTCACCGCACTCACAAATACCTTTATCCTTACCTCACATACATTCATTCTCCTCGGGCACATTTTATTCTTAACTGATGTGGAGGAGGAAGTAGAGGGGAGGAGCCAGTACACTCACTGTAAAGAGTTCTATGTGCCTGTCTCCTGCGGAGGACCTCTTCTTCCCCAATGTGTTGAGAACCCAGTATACCATATGAACTTTGTGAAAAGGATTTACCGGTAGGTATTAAAATCCTATTTTGGTTTACTCTTAAAAGTTGTTCCGAGGGCAATGTTATGCTGCTACCTTGTCAACTAGTCATTACATTGTATTACTCGGACAGGGTTTGGGTCACCCCTGTGCAATGCTTAATTACAGCACAATCACTCTTTATTTACAGCTCTTTTTCATTTCTTTTTTTTTATCTTGTTTTTTTTATCTTGTTTTTTTCTTTGCCATAGAGATAGTAACTCAGGTCCGATGACCCTGTCCTTCAAAGGGGATTAGTACTAAATCCTGGCGGTCAAAATCCCGATGCCGGAATCCCGACTGTCTAAATCCTGACAAGGGGGTGACTTGGATCGCCCCCCCCGCCCACACCTCTTGCGGGCTCGCTGTTCTCGCCACGCAGCGGGACTGTTGCCTTGCTACGTTCGGCACACTAATTTATTCTCCCTCTATGGATGTCGTGGACACCCATAGAGGGAGAAAGTGTTGGGATTTCGGCGGTCGGATTTTGAATGCTGGGATTGTAACTGCATCCCCTTCAGAGTGCAGGTGAGCTGAGAGCCACTGTCCCCATACACAGACTGAAATATAGAGAAGTCACACAATTCATGTTAAAACTTGATTTTAAGTAAATTAAAATGTGCAATGCCCATTTTCAGTAATATAGATATTGCATTTATATTTCACAATGTCTATGCTACTACTATGCTTCAGTCAATTAGATATTATTATTATTTTATTTTTAAATGAATACAACCAAAACAGGAAATCTGTAAAAAAATATATAAGATTAATAATATTATATTTATATATAACAGGAATAACGGGCTTTCAGGGACTCAAACAGCAGGTGAAACAAGACCAAGCTTTATTTCATCATTCGTCTTATCCGGTCAACGTTTCGGGGGCCGGACCCCCGTTGTAAGGACAAATAAACAAGTGGTGTATAACAGTTATACAACACTTTTTTATTTGTTGACCGGATAGACCAATGATGAAATAAAGGTTGGTCTTGTTTCACCTGCTGTTTGAGTCCCTGAGTGCACGTTATTCCTGTTCTATATGCTGTGGGCCGCGTTGTAACGCTGCCCTCTGTGGTTGGCACCAGGGCAAGTTCTATATTTTTGCAGCTAACATCAGAACTGAGTGACGGCACTCTATGTTTGATTGATATATATATACCTCCTGTGTGTCCGGCACTCCCCGCTTCTATATGCTCATGTGCCCGGGTTCCTTCCCTTATGGAGCTGGCTCCATCAATATGCACTCCAAAATAATGGGCACCACTCCGGGACTTGTGAATAAGCAGTGAAGGTTTATTAGTTTTCCATGGTCTATGCCATTTCGGGCCTCAGCCCTTCATCAGGACCAGAAAATACAACAAAAGTGCGACAACGTATATAATATATATATATATATATATATATTGCTTTTTACCTCGATGTACAGTATGTGAGCATACCATGTGCCACGGACCTGTTGGTATCATCATCTCTTCAGACTTTTTATTTCCAGTAGACTGAGAGATAAAATGAGTATCCGATACAGGAAGGTCCCTAGGTGCTGGGACTTGGGGCACCGCAGTCAGGATAGTAGGGAGGTCCCTGTAGGCTGGCACTTGTGGCACCGCAGTCAAAGATGAAGTAAGGATCAGCACTCTGTAAATGAGAATAATGTGTAACTGTTTACATTTCCTTTTCTTTATCATTTTATTGGTATTCTACTGTTAGGAGCCACCAAAGGTTAGTTGCCCTGGGGCCCTCTCAAACCTTAATCTTGTTCTACCTACAATATACAGGAATACCTTCTGATGCTAGAAACCAGGCTAATTCCCTAATTCAGCACTTGAGATCTGACACGTCTGTCAATGCCGTTTGGCAGATGTTATGAATATCTGACACTCCCTAGCATGATCTGTTTACATGATGTTTCTAAGGAGTGTCAGACATGTCTGATGCTGTCATGTGAATGCGTCTGAAAGTGCCCTATTTATACTTTTTTGAGGTATCTAGGGACCAAGACTTATAAAGTGAAAGAAAACACAAAAAATATAGGTTAGAAGGAAAATGAGAGAGAAAAGGAACGATTTATTGTATACTGTTACTGCAACTGGACTACAGACTACTAAATATCTAGGCTGAGTCCCGTGACAAAAGGGCAGTCTGGTGTCATAGTCTTGTTTGACACACTCTTGGATCCTGATGTAAAGGAAACTTGCCATTATATAGGCCATGTTATTTGGTATACATCATTCCTTCCCACTATCACCAAAGGTTGTCAGCTAGCATCCAGTTCAATGCTCCATGTGGTGTAATGCCACGTAAACATGGTTCGATTTTGGTCTATTTATATACGATTTTGCTTATATAAGCAAAATAGAGTAAAAATTGATCCTGATGCTCAGCACCACGGCATCGAAATCTGATTGAAAAATGGACTGTGCAGGCAAGACTATGGGGCAGTATTCAATGAGAAAAATTCGCTGTGATTTCTGGAGAGTTTGTGCTTTTCACGCGGTGGAGAGAGGTTTTTTTTCTCCAAAGGCGAGCCACCCTATTCAATGTGAAATATTCTCCGTCTTTCTAAGTGATTCTCGCCGTCTCTCTCCGTGTAGAAATTCTCCATCTTTTGATGGAGAGCAGGAATGTGAACTTTTAAACTAAAAGGGTGTTTTTTTTAATTTTGGTGTCAAAAAATCAGGTTTTTTTTTCTGTGAAGGGCCATGTTATTTTTATTCATGTGCCTATAGCACATGAATATATATTTAATTTTTTAAAAAATATTTTTTTACATTTTTTTTTTTTTTTTTTTTTACACAGTGCAGCCAGCAGGGGGCCGGAGCGCTCGAGCCGCTCATTAGATATTCATATATTCACTGCACCCGAAGCACGTTCGGGTACAGTGAATACTGGGTCCCCCGCTGGCTATAGGGGGGGCAGCCTGTGCTGCCTGGGTCCAGGGGAGCCCTGCTCCCCACCCCATATCCCCTGCAGCAGCCAAGAGAGACTTTAATCTCTCTTGGCTGCTACGTCCCCCGGCTCCCTGACAGCTCCCTGCCGCGGACGCTCGTCCGCTGCAGGGGTTAAGACTCGCCGCGAGTGGCGGCGAGTCTTTAACACGTTGAATAGGGGGAGCAGGAGGCTCCGGAACACGGAGAGTGCATGGCGAGAGAAAAAATCTCTCGCCATGCACGGAGAATTTCCGACGTTGAATACTGCCCTATATAGTACAAATTTAATGTGTTTGTCTTGCCGTGCGTTTCGATCCTGAATGATTCGTGATCTAATAGCAAGGCATTTGCACCGTGGGCCTTATTCAGATCTGGTCGCAGTACAAATATGTTCTCAAAATGGCCAAAACCATGTGCACTGCAGGTGGGACAAATGTAACATGTATAGCAGTGGTTCCCAAAGTTTTTCAAATCACGGCGCCCTACACAATCAGAATTATTTCATCACACCCCAGGCCTAAAGTTTCTTAGTGATTTTTTTTTTTAAATTAAGGTATTTATGATTATAGGTCATTCCTATTTTTTTCTGTTTGTCCACATAAATTATGACTGGACGCCACCATCACAATGACCATAAATATTTTGAGTTAGTCCTAGACCACTAACCCAAGGCACCTCTGCAAGTGTCCCGAGGCACCCCAGGGTGCCATGGCACACAGTTTGGGAACCACTGATGTATAGAGAGAGTTAGATTTGTGTGAGTTATTTGGTTTCTGTGCAGGGTAAATAGTGGCTGCATTATTTTTACCGCAATTTGGATTTCAGTTTCAACACACCCACCCAAATTTAACTCTCTCTGCGCATTACATCTGCCCCACCTGCAGTGCACATGGTTTTGCCCATTTTGAGAACAAATTTGTACTGCAGTTAGATCTGAATAAGGCCCCATGTGTACACCTGTTAATTTTGATGATTTCACAGTCAGAACATGTTAAATACATCTCCAAGATAAGTTTGGCTGAAATCACCACATTATATATTGTGCACATCCAACGCTGATTAGGCTATTCACAAGGGCATCACATGTGGGTCCTACATGCGGGTCTGTAGATTCTATACGCCCACCTTAAAAGGGACATGGGTTTGTAAGCAAACCCTGGTTTTATGTCATTTTGGGGGCTCTTGAGATGCTAGCAGGCCCCGGTGACTGCTGTTACTGAGATGTTACAGTGTGTAGGGCCTGGCTCCTGTCGCTGAACTATAGTCACCATTTTGGTGTCACCACTCGGTACACACTACACGACGTGCAAATTATATTATGTTGCTCACGATTTCCCTTGAACCCCCAGACAGGCTAGATAATGCATGCACAATGTGCAATCTTGCAAACAATATCACCAGTGGCAACATCCAGTGGTTTATGGTCTTTTACAATATCCTCAGATCCGGTTGCATGTGCAGACAACATTGCTAACAAGTCGCTGGAGTTGGCATCACTAGCTATATAGTGCGTACACATTGAGGGATTTTACAAATGTGGTGTAACGAATGGTCACTATCTGTAAATGTGTTTGAAGTGTAGACTAGTGTGTCCCCAGCTTATTGAGTTTATCTGCAGCTTTCTTCTGTATAATAGTGGCCATACTGTACTTGCATGTTCATGCCCTTACTGCATTCAGCTGTGGCTTTTCTACTTCACCTCTCCAGGTTTAATGGGTTGCAGGTCTATAATGCAAATCTAAAATATGCATGCATGGTCAGCATGCACTGGGTCGACCACTGAAGGTAGACATGGCTGTAGGTCGAAACAAGCACTAGATTGACATGGGCTATTCAAAAATAAAATTGTTTAAAACCTACGTCGACCTTTTGACTGTTGACCTTCCCCATGACGACCTAATGACCCTGCCGACCTACAGACATGTCTACCTTTTTGGTTGTTGGCCTAAGGCCATGTCGACCTTCAGTTGACAAACCATTTTGTCTGTAGTACCAATTTGTATCTGTTTTCCATGTTTAGGAGCAAATGGTCAATTGTCATTTGCTCCCCAAAAAATTACAGATTTACATTCCAACCAGCCAGATTGGAAAGATAATCTTCCAACGTGTATGGGCCTATACAGCCTTCCTTGTTCATAGGTAAGTGCCAATAATTCTACTAAAATTGTGTGGACTCTTGTGACTTAAAACCCTTAATGAGTTGAATGGGGGTCTTTGATACTGCTAGTTTCCTATCTGAAGGGGAAATAATAGCTTTTCTGTCAAATTTACCCTAATAAACCCTTTGAGTGCCAAGTGAATTTGTCAAAAAGCTGTGAAAAGTGGCAAGCAAACATCCAATCCAATTAGTCCCAAAAGCCTGCAACATCTGGGATATATTTTACCTACCAGGTGAAAAAAATCCACATTAAATGACTTCTTTTTGCACACAGCTGCAATTTCACATGGATTTCTGAACTTATCCAATATCTTACTTATTGGCCAAAATAAATATTGGGCAAAAAGATCTTGGTAAAGCCCAGTTTGTTTCACCCAAAAATAATTTGGAACTACTTACCCCCCTTCCCGTTACTGTTGGTACCCTTTAGAAGGCTTTTATATTTGGGTCTAGTTTTAGTAATAGATTCCTAGAGAGCAAGTACAATCCTAGCCTTACCCACATGTGAAGAATTGCTTGATTTAGAGTAATTATCCTGATATGTTTGCTGTGTGTCATGCTGCTGTCATCAACTCTGTAATGAATGCACTTTGCCTGTCTGGCTGTTGTAAATTTAGCCTTCCCTTTTAACTGCAGCTATTAAAACATTAGCAAACATTGTAAATGTCTGTGGGATATCTGCGCCTGTTCTTTCTTATAGTAAATAACAATAGGGCTGATGCTGGTGCAAAGTTACTTGACACTTGAACACTCCTATATCAATATTTCACACACCGGGTCTGATGCAAATCCGATAGTTTTCTTAAATATCCAATGTTCCACTGGGGAACACTCAGTCTGTTGCCAAGGATTTAACCCTTTGAGTGCCAAGTGAATGTGTCAAAATAATTGTGACAGTTGCCAAGCAAACATTGTTCTTTATCATAATGACCTGTCATGTTTACCTTTTTTATATAGGATTTTTTTTTACACAACATTTTTGTTTGGAGTTATGTGACAAATGTGAGCAACGCTGGCATTTTTAGCGGATATTTGGACATTTCTCTCAGATGTTGGTACTCAAAGGTTTAAGACTCTCGATAAATGTTGTGCTCCTGATCACGACTCTGCGGTGCTTATTTTTCAATTGGCTCTAGTTTTTGAGATCTGGCGATGTCTTCTAATTATTTATGAAAAAATTCAATTCAATAATGTTAAATATAGTTAAAAATATAATTTTTTTATTTTGATTAAATTTGATTCGAAAAATGGGATAAAAAGACACAGGATCATTATATACTTAAGTGTTAGGAAGCTATGAGAACCGTCATTGTAGGATTTTCTTTAGTATTCTTGTTGCGGGCAGTCTGCAGACTAATGGTGCCCACACTCAATGAGATACTGTAGGTGCTAGGTGCGATTTTAGCTATACGATTCAAACTTCATACACTGTGCTATTTGAACTACATAGGATTTGAACTACATAAGATTTGGACTAGACTACAATATGTAATTTAAATATGTAAAGTACATATCACGTGCGATTCGCTACATGGTCCGATTTGCAATAAACACGATATGATGTAGTACACAAATACCTGCCTGCACATACAGTTTTGCCTTGCGATATGGACTACATGGCAGTGCACATCACAAGGCAAAAGGAACAGTGCGATTTGAACTAGAAGCGATGCGATTTAAACTAAAACGTTCAAATCATATGCGAGAATCACACAGTGTGTGGGCACCTTAAAGCTGGATAAACACTATACGATAATCTTTTCAATCTGACTGGTTGGAATGAGAATCTGGTAATTTATGTCCATTTTTCAGCCTTTAAGAGTAAATTATTGATTGCAATTTGTTCCCAGACCGTCTCAGATTCTTATTCCAACAGTCATATTGGAAAGATAATCTTATAGTGTGTATCCAGCTTTATAGTAATTGACCATCATGTGATGATCCCATCTTTCTTGATATCTACAGTATCTTCTATTACTTGAATAGGTACTTGTTTCCTAGCACGGCCACAACGATTTAGATCGTTGTGGTCGTAAGATAAAAAATCGGATCGATCGCATCGCATGCGATTTGGTCGCATGCGATGCGACCGATCCGATCGACCGATTTTTCACCCGATTTTTTTTTTTTTTTACCCTATTTTTTTCAATTGCCCCCCCAAATGTTACTAAGTGGGCTAGACCCCACGATAGACGTCAACCCGAAGCGTGGCGAGCGCAGCGAGCCCGGGAGGGGCGGCGGTGCGCGTCCTCCGACCTTTTCATTCCGCTACTATCCACGTCGGCGTGGAGTTGAGAATATATAGTGTGGCGAGCGCAGCGAGGCGAGCGCAGCGAGCCCCGCGAGGGGACGCGTATAACTTCACAGGTATACGCGTCCCCTCGCGGGGCTCGCTGCGCTCGCCACGCTTCGGGCTCGGTGGCTCGCTGCGCTCGCCACACTATATATTCTCAACTCCACGCCGACGTGGATAGTAGGGGAATGAAAAGGTCGGAGGACGCGTACCGCCGCCCCTCGCGGGCTCGCTGCGCTCGCCACGCTTCGGGTTGACGTCTATCGTGGGGTCATGGCGGGAACATAAAAAATGTGAAATGGGTCATATTGGCCCATTTCACCTTTTTTATCATTTTTCCCTATGTGAGATGGACTTAATCAAGTCCATCTAATCTTGTGCCATTATAATGGCACAAGACCAACGCGATCCTCCCGATTTCAATGTTAAAAGATTTTTTAACATTGAAGTCTATGTAAAAATCGGGTGAATCGGTCGGTCGCATCGCGGCCGATTTTAATTGGTCGCGACCGACCGATTGACCCGATTTTTGTCATTCAAAGTGAAAAAATTGTAAAAAATCGGCCACATCGTGAGGATTGTGTCCCTTAATTAAGAGCCACGATCACTCACGATTGTGGCCGTTCTAGGAAACAAGTACCCTTGAATATCCTGGAGAAACCAGTTCACCCTATTCGTCACTTAAGTGATCTAAAAATCTGTGCATAAAATGTACTTTTAATACTCATGTTGACACCAACTTTGTCAGAACAACATTTTATCATGTTATGCTAAAATTCCTTATAGTTGACTGCCTTGTGATTGGCTAAAAATGTTTGAATGACAGACACGTAACTCTGCCAGAGATGGACTACCATTGTTGCAGTAGGTGCAGTGCTTTAAGGGTCAAATTCAGTTAGCTCTGCTAGCCTTTGGCTTTTTCGCCCAAGTCTATTCAATTCCAGCCCTTTTTTTTTTACCTGAAACCCTTTTAACTCTTGTTAACATGTTATTGGCCATTAATACACAGTATTCATTATTCTCTTAAGAGTCTTTGCATCCGGGGAAATATTTTTGTCTGTAAACAGACAAAAAAAACAGAGGAGTGCTGCTGGCTAGCTAACTAACTTTGGGGCTATTTGAATAACCCCATGCGATCAATTGGCCTGTGGTAAATTACTGCAGCTAATTGAATTGCCCCCTTTATTTGTAAATTGGGGGAAACATTTTCATATTGGGGTAAAAAAAAATTTTTTTTTGTTATTTAGATTTTTAAATGAATTTTTTTGAATCATAGCCTCTTCATTTAAATTGACTTAAGAGTGTAGCTTATATAATTGTAGTGACCAAGTACTCATTTTCCTTGTAGATGTCAGACCTGTCTGTGAAAGTTTTAAGCATACTTGCCGAGTTTTCAGCTGCCCTCTCCAGGAGAGGGCAGCCAGCTCTGGTAGGTGGGGGCGGGGGGGGGGGGGGGGGGTGACTGACCGGGAAAGTGGGTAGTTTTTTTTTTTTGGGGGGGGGGGGGGGGGGGGGTGTAGGCAGATTTGCCTAGGGTGCCAAGAACCTTTGCACCGGCCCTGCATACAGTACAATGTTTGAATGTTGCTCTGGAGCTACCACATTTTGGGCATGTGTCTGCTTCGGAAATGCCTATGACATAGCGTCTATGTGGGATGAGATAACCGTTATGGTAAAATTTTGTAAAACATTTCCCTATACATAGAGGAGGGCAATGTCTTCCAGGAACAATGGAATGAGCATAGCCGGTGTTTTATTGAATATTGTGGAAAGATCTGCAACCATGTAGATATGTTCGTATGGTGGCTAGGGCAATTGGACAGTTTCTATTATTTATATAATAATATTTTCGCACTCAAGAGTTGGGATATATTTGGCCCTTATTCTGGTTCACTCGCAAAGGCAAATTCCTTCTCAAATGGACAAAACCATGTGCACTGCAGGGGGGACAGATGTAACATGCGCAGAGTGAAAACATCAGTTTTTGAAGTTGATGTGTTGGAAACAAGGCAAGTGGGAAAAATGGACAAGCAGGCTTCTGATTGCATTTAACAATTTAAAACTAACAACTTGCAGATTTTTATGACCTTCGGGTACTCAATTTTCAATAAGTGAAAGCTGGAACCCAGTAGCCGATTTACCATTATGCAATGTTGCCGCTGATTTTGGAGTAATTTATTACTCTACTGGGAGATTACTGTGAATGTGAGCCAAGATGGCTGATAAAGATCAGCATCCTGGAGAACAGGGTATGGGGCAGAAGAATAGGGGAGATGTGCTTTTGTATGGAGCAAATTAATTTATACATAGATAACGAATGAGGGAAAATTGGTGCAAAACTTAAGCTGGCCATGTATCAGAATGATTCTAGGCCTGAAGGCACGATTTCGATTGATCATGCTGTCTGTGTGCAAATTGTGCAGTATTTCGGTACGATATGTGCTGCACATATGATCAGTCAGGATGGCTTGTGGTCATAAGCAGATCATATGTGTTGTAAGCACATACGATCAATGATTCGATTGATCATATGGTATGCCAGTCGTATGCAAGTCGTTCTACTTTATGGCCAGCTTAAATGTGTTCAACGTACAGAGAGGGGCCAGTATTCAATGAGAAAAATTTGCCTTGTTTTATGGCGAGTTTGTGCTGTTTTCGCGTTGGAAGGAGCATTTTGCTCTCCAAAAGTGAACCACCCTATTCAATGTGATATTTTCGCCGTCTTTTTAAGTGATTTTCGCCGTGTCTCTCCGTGTAGCAATTCTTCATCTTTTCATGGAGAACTGGAATGTGAACTTTTAAACTAAAAGTTTTTTTTTTTTAATTTTGGTGTAAAAAAAATCAGGATTTTTTTTCTGTGAAGGGGCATGTTATTTTTATTCATGTGCTTATAGCACGTGAATATATATTAAATTTAAGCCAGCAGGGGGCCGGAGCTCTCGAGCCGCTCATTAGATATTCATATATTCACTGCACCCGATCATTACATATGCACGATCGGGTGCAGTGAATACTGGGTCCCCCGCTGGCTATAGGGGGGGGCAGCTTGTGCTGCCTGGATCCCGGGGAGCCCTCCTCCCCTCCACATATGTTCTGGGGCAGCCAGGGAGACTTTAATCTCCCTGGCTGCCACCGTCCCCCGGCTCCCTGCCGCGGACGCTCGTCCGCTGCAGGGGTTAAGACTCGCCGTGAGTGGCGGCGAGGCTTAACCACATTGAATAGTGGGAGCAGGAGTGGCAGCGAGCCCTCCGGAACAGGGCGAGTGTATGGCGAGAGAAAAAAATCTCTTGCCATGCACAGAGAATTTTTCACATTGAATACTGCCCAGATAATTGAACTTTATATGAATTTTTTAATATTATCATTAGTACTCCCAAGATGGTTTTCTCAGTTTATACATACTGTACGCTTTTATATAATGGTCTCGTGACCTCATCAGCAGTGTATTCCAAACTATATATTTGTTCACACATAAAAACAAGGTATTTAGCTGATGGTTAATAAACCTTGTTCAAACTGTTACATGTGATCAATCTGTTCATTGTATAATTCATTATTTGCCACCTCTCATACTTTTTCACCTTCATCTAACTTGTTTAACACAAATAAACAGCACTGAAGTGTAAAATGTGCTGTTGCCAAGGTCAGTTTCTTGTGATTGCTCGCCTGTGGCAACTACTGCCAGTTGTGACAGACAGAGTCTCAGCAGTCGCCAAAGTCACATTGCTGTGCTTGCAGAGGGCGCCAATGTAGGTTATGAACAATACCAGTACCTTGCAGGGAAAGGCAATGTCAGAACATTGTGTTAGGAATTCAGATTCACCGTAATATGCTAACGTGTTGTTCATTCATTTTTCATATGCATAATTCAGTTCTCCTAAATAGTACTAGTTTACTAATGGGACGATCCTATTAACCTTGATGTGCGCGGATGATTCGCCGATTGCGAATCATCACGAAACCTGGCGCAATTTACGGTGCTCACACCTCCATAGGGGTGCGCGCAAATTTCAGCCAATTCGGCCCTGCAAATCGCACCCTTCGGGGTTAATAGGATCGACCCCTAAGATTCTAAATACTTCAACCCTTCTTGGCGTTGATAACATTTTGTTTAAATAGTGCCTTGGGTAATATGTACAACCCGCAATGTTTTTGAATTTTGAGGGATTTCTGCGAATGTGGCATTAAATATGTTAAAATCTTCAGCCAAAGTCCTAAAATTAGATATGATGGTCAAAAGTATCTACTTTTTTTTTTTTTTAAATAATCCAACATTAAATGTATTTATTGGCAAAAGTAAGTGAACCTCCAAGGATTATAAATGTGGTTATGGGGTCAGACGTGCCAGTTAATATGACAGCAGTCAAGTGCGAGTTTTGAGGGCCCTGTCATATTTAAAAAAAAAAACATAATGGGAGATGTATCAATCCCTGCAGGGAAATAAAGTGGAGAAGTTGCCCATGAAAATCGGATAGCTTTCAACAGTCCCGTATCTAACGGTCTTTGAAATGCCTTTGAAATCACTGTTTTGACTAACTTCTACCCCTTTATTACCTCTCTTCAAAGCGTGAAACATTGTCCCTACAAACTGGGATCTTTAATACCCAAGTCTGGACTTCACCACTTTTATTATTATTATTATTATTATTATAATTATAAAAATATTTGGGGTGGGGCTTTGGGGTCTCCAGCAAAAGCATTGTTAATGTTTCTCAGGCTGTAAAACGTTTCAAAACTGTTCCTGAAGAACGTGAAGCGTGCTGTTTATGCAAGGCAGCTCCTCGACATCAATGACCTGAATTTGTCCAAGCCAATGAGTGTGATAATCTACCTTCATAAACATCTACTTCATCAAGATGACAAGAATGAAGAATATTATGGTCCACCCTTCCAATCCAAAATCATGAATATTCCCTTAATCGTAAAGTACTCTGTAACCTAGGCTGAAGTTGCTACTTCAGGTGCCCAATAGTGGTTTATGCACAAGGCATATAAGCAGCGCTGAAAAAAATATATATACTGAGTGGCAAGTGGGTAAAACAAATTGTACTTTACTAGAATGACCACATGGAAAATTACATGTATATTACATATAAATCACATACAATGAATAAATAAAAAAATATTAATTACAATTTAATGGAAGGTAAAAGCAGTGATAATCTTGTAGTACGCTACAAATGGACAGTTGGATGTGGATAGGGGCCAAGTGGGATGTGCAGTCCCCAAGGTAAGTGCACTTTACCAGTTTGGATGTAATGGAAGAGGCTCTTTGGTGTGATCCTGGAGATGTCCTCACTAATGATACGGAGCAGAGGATGCCGCTGGAGGTGGTTCTTTGTAGGCTTCCGCTTGTTTTAGGACCAAGAAATTTCTCACAAAGGTGGTTGGTTTTGTAATACCACTGGAGGGGTCCAAGATGCGGTGTCTGCCGGAACCAAAGGCGATATATTGCTGGAGCCAATTATTTATCCACAATGGGCCGGATATCCACAAGTTTGGGGTCCAAGGCGTATAGAGGCAACTAACGCATTTCACTGCGTCCTGCAGCTTTATACTTCAGGTGCCCCACTTCTTTCCAGTTACTCAAACCTTTTAGAACCGTTCTGGGTACTTGTTTCCTAGCACGGCCACAATCGCGGGCATCGTGTGCCTTAACTTTAAGGCACACGATGCCCGCGATTTCCCCATAGGCGTCAATGTTAAAATATTTTAACATTGAAGCCTATGCGATGGACCCGATTTGTCCATAGGCTTCAATGTTAAAATATTTTAACATTGAAAATGAGTGCATTTAACATAAGAAAAAATGGGAAATGGCCCAATATGGGCCATTTCTCATTGGGTATGGCCCCGGCATATGTGTGTAAAAAATAGTGGCCCCCCATTGTGACCGCCACCCCCACCATTGACGCAAACCCGAAGCGTGGCGAGCGCAGCGCGTCCTCCGACCTTTTCATTCCCCTACTATCCACGTCGACGTGGAGTTGAGAATATATAGTGTGGCGAGCGTAGCGAGCCACCGAGCCCAAAGGGTGGCGAGCGCAGCGAGCACCTGTCAAGCCCACGAGGGGCGTCCCTTGCGGGCTTGACAGGTATCCGCGGGGCTCGCGCTCGCCATGCTTTGGGCTCGGTGGCTCGATGCGCTCGCCACACTATATATTCTCAACTCCACGCCGACGTGGATAGTAGGGGAATGAAAAGGTTGGAGGAAGCGCACCGCCGCCCCTCGCGGGCTCGCTGCGCTCGCCACGCTTCGGGTTCGCGTCAATCGTGGGGGAGGCGGCCACAATGGGGGGCCATTATTTTTTACACACATGCCGGGGCCATACCCAATGAGAAATGGCCCATATTGGGCCATTTACCTTTTTTTTTCTATGTTAAATGTACTCAGTTTCAATGTTAAAATAATTTAACATTGAAGCCTATGGAGAAATCGGGTCCATCGTGTCGGCACACCATGGACGCGATGGACCCGATTTCTCCATAGGCTTCAATGTTAAATTATTTTAATATTGAAGCCTATGGAGAAATAGGGTACATCGCGTCGGTCGCGTCGTGTGCGTTTTGGTATGCACCCGACGCGACCGACGCAATTTTTTTTCCGACACGACTACCACGATAGAAATCGTGGTGGCCGTGCTAGGAAACGTACCCAGTTCTGTTATATTTTTGTATGCTTTCTGATGTGTCCTTATACATTTAGCCTTTATACGCCATATATATGCAAGAAGTACGTCAAAATTTAGCCGCTCCGAGAGGAATAGCGTACCAAATTTATTCTTTACATTTTGCATATTTTTCACATTGTAGTCATTTGAATTTTCAACTGGAATTTCAGCCATTTGGTATTCAACATTAGAAGCCTCAGTTAACTGGCTGAAGTAGACCCAAAGTGTTCCTTTTGTAATGACCAGGACATGCTCATGCCTGACCAGCAGGGAAAATCCCAGTGCCTGTGAAAAATAAAGATAAATAGATAATTACATGATTTGATTTATTAGCAGTTTCTTATATAGCGCAGCACTTTACAATTCAACATGCTGGTAAAACAAAACTGGGTAATAAACAGTAATAGAAGTAGGAAGGCCCTGCTCGCAAGCTTACCATATAGAGGGAAATAGGCATTGATACATAAGGATTGATGCTATCTATTGTATAGTTGTTCGCCGGATTGCAAGGGTTCTAGGTGGGCTTCTTGATATCACATCCCCGCAATGATGAACTAGGGTCAGAAGGAAGAAAAAGTGAAGAAAGGAGAAGATATGTGGAGGATATGTGTGGATTGTATGGTGGGGTGGGGTGGGGGGGAATAATTGGACATTAATGGTGTGTACACACTTGTACAATCTGCATGAGATCCAGATGAGATTTTGACTATATAGTCAAAATCTCATCTGGATCTCATGCAGATTGTATGGGTTTTAACCCTTGCGATCCCGATGCTCGCTCCCGTATCGCAGCCAGAAAGTCTTGGCTGCATAGACTATATAGTGCAGATCTGCACTATATAGTCTAAATTGTATACATAGTCTAAATTGTAATATAGTCTAATGGTGTGTACACACTTGTAGAATCAGGACAATATTACAATTTAGACTATCTGCATACAATATATACAATTTAGACTATCTGCATACAATTTAGACTATATAGTGCAGATCTGCACTATATAGTCTATGCAGCCAAGACTTTCTGGCTGCGATATGGGAGCGCATCGGCATCGCAAGGGATAAAACCTGTGCGCTCTGCATGAGATCCAGATGAGATTTTGACTATATAGACAAAATCTCATGCACATTGTACAAGTGTGTAAACACCTTAAAGCTTATGAAAGTTAAGTGAGCGGTTCTGGAATGTGATAGGCTAGCCTGAAGAGGTGAGTTTTCAGAGACCGCTTGAGGTTTTGGAGACTAGGGAAGATTCTTTATTGCATATGGTTGGGCATTTCACAGAGAGAAGTAGATTGAGAAGAGGTTGAGTTGGGAGATATTTTGAAATAAGCGAAGAGATGTACATTGGTGTAGTTTGGTTAATGTACTGTAATTGCAAAACTTGTGACCAGTAGCTGTACATGAATGAGGGTGAGAAATATATGATGTATAATAATGGATTGCACAAATTTAAGATTACTACCTTTTTGGATAATTTAAATGGAGGGTTCTCTTGTATTTCTAGCATTGAGCTAAGGCATACACTGCCCTCTGCTGGTAGATATCAAAGTGAAATCATTATGTTGATGTTGCAAGACTACAGTATGCGTCAGATGTAGAAAATACATTTTGAAGCGTATTAGAACAATAACAATAATTATTTATAAATAAGTATTTAATATTCTTATTCATTTAAGGTGTGATTAACATGTGACATGTCAGGAAATGTATTTCCAGCTGGAGTTCTCCAGTCATGTAATGATCTAGGATTTAATCTAGGACTGTAAATACTGGGTAGCCATGGCTTTAACATTGTTGTTATACAGTATATATACGGTACAATATATACCACCTAAGTGACCTGTATGGCATTGGAAGTGGTGGTGACATAGTTCAAATATGTGAAGACACTTGTCACACCTATTAAATAAATAGGAATGTCCTTTTAATGTATTCGATAATATACTTTGGGGTTGTTGTTTTTTTTTTTTTTTTGGGGGGGGGGGGGGTTGGAGTGTTAATCCGGGGGTTTGATTTTAGAGGAACAGACCATTTTTGTTATAAACTGAATGAAAGATTTATATGTAGTTAATAGGCCAGGTTTACAAGTTTTAATAAGTGTACATGTATTATTAATGTATACTGCATCCAGACACATGGCTCTCAGCTATAATTATATTTCACAAGCTTCTGCATGCTGCAGTGTTGCCATTAATACCTTCAACATAAGAAGCCAAGTGACTCATAAGCGTTGGATTATTCTGTGTCCCTTATTGCTGTATAATTCAGGGCTGTAGAAATTGCATTAGCATAAAACCAAGCTTCATGTTAGCAGTAGTAGTAACATGAACAGAAAAATACTGCCATCATTAGGTTATCCTCTAAAATAAAAAATATTGTTTCATTTAATTCATGGCATTAAATCATGCATTTTAACATGCGTCGTGTGCCTTATTTAGGAATATGTGTTTGACGTGCTAACATAGTAATAAGATTGTATATGGCAAAAGGCCCATACACAGGGCGATTCCAGGGCTATTTCTAAGCAATCGGACTAGATTGCTTAGAAATTAAGTACGGATCGCTCCTTGTGTATTAACAGCTGCACATCGATATCGCCCTACTAGATCTTGAATGCATGCAGTCAAAATCTAGTCAGATTGCCAGTGTTCTCACCAGGGAACACTGGTCTGCACGATCGCTCAGCTTACATCACTGGTGCATTGCATGCGTGCCAGCAATGCATGCAAAGCGTGGGGCTCCCGTCACCCAGTGTGTACAGGGTTTAAGAGTTGTCTATATGGGCAGTATTATTCAATGCGGTCCGAGGGGGTTAAACAGCGGGCATCGCAGAAAATCCCCCCCCAAGCTGGCTGCCCTCTCCCGGAAAGGGCAGCCAGAAAGTCGTTAAGCATGCATTGAATACACCCCTATGTGTTAAGCTTGTAAAGGAGAACGTACTGTATGCATTTTAAATATAGAAGCAGTGCAGTCTTTTATGTGTTTTACTTATGCCTTTTTTTTTTCTTCACTTGTACAGGTTGAGTATCCCTTAATTCAGATATCTGTTATCCAAATTATTCTGGAAACTATAGGCTCTGGGATTTCCATTTTTTTTCTTTCCTAAAAGCACCATAAGGGGACATCTGTAACTGTCACTACTGGGGACATGATATGTAACTGACACAAAATATGTGCAAGAAAATAATTGCTTAACATTCACACTAAGGCATTAATTCAGATCTGATCGCAGTACAAATTTGTTTGTAAAATGGGCAAAACCATGTGCACTGCAGGTGGGGCAGATGTAACATGTGCAGGGAGAGTTAGATTTGTGTGAGTTATTTTGCTTCTGTGCAGGGGAAATATTGTCTGCATTATTTTTACACTGCAATTTAGAGTTCCGTTTCAATATACCCCGGCCAAATCATAATAAGCTTTAACTGAACTGATGGAATAAGTGCCCTGTACCATGTGACAGACTAATAACACTCCATGGAGGCCACAGACCATATTTTATTTGTAATCGTGACTAAGCTTTCTGTGATCAGCTGTATTTAAAGCCCCCCATCCACTAGGCCAGTGGTCACCAACCCGTCGCTCGCGAGCTACCGGTAGCTCGCCTGAGCGAAACAGGTGGCTCGACCACTACTCCCTGCCTGACCCGCCCACCTGCTGTTGGTGCCGACTTGCGCCGCTATACCCACCACCGACTTGCGCCGCTATAGCCAACGCTGCCTTGCCCCGCTACAGCCACCACTGCCTTGCTCTGCTACAGCCGCCGCCTTCCCCTGCCGTAGTCCTTGTTCCGGGGACCAGAGGAGACAGGCGCTAGAAGTCATATTTAACCTCTAGCATCTGACAAGGAGCTCCGTGCTAAGCGCTCCCGGCTTTTAATTAGAAGCCTTACTGTGGGACATTTTGCGCATAATCTTGTGTCAGGGGCATTACTGTGTGGCATAATGCATTTTTGGGGACTGTCCTGCATCCCACCTGGGACCGCCAGTGCCCTGTGGTGAATAGACAGTGTGCACATGCGCACAGCGTCTATTCAGAGAGCTGGGGGCATGGCCAGCAGCTCTCAGAGCGCTGTAGCTTGTGTAGCTTGAAGTACTAATGAGAAATTGCAGTTGATGATGACTTTTCTGTTTCTGATCGGTCCTCTGGCTCATAACCTCCTTCTGCAGCCATCTTTAGTGAACCGACTGTTAACCACTGCAGGTCGTAAAAGAGGTTTAAGTATCTATTCTGTGGGGTTTGTCAATTTATTGTAACAGACTATGTGAACTGTAATGCTGTGTACACACGGTGAGATTTGACATTAAATTTTGACTATATAGTCAAAATTGCATGCAGATCGTACAGGTTTTTTACCTTGCGATCCCGATGCGCGCTCCCGTAACAGCACAAATCGAAACCCAGAGAGACAGGGCAGCAATAACTAGATAGTGGAAATCTAATGCAGATAGCATGAATTATGAGTTAGCAAAGATTGCATAGCAGGTCGAATAGCAAAGGAATCTCGCCATGTGTACACACCATTATGGTGTGTACACACGGCGAGATTCCCTTGCTATTCGACTTAAGATTCAACTGCTATACAATCTTTGCTAACTCTGTACTATTTACATACAATTCATTCTATCTACATTCGATTTGCACTATATAGTCATTGCTGCCCTGTCTGTCTGAGTTTTGATTTGTGCTGTTCACGGGAGCGCGCATCGGGATCGCACGGTAAAAAGCTTGTGCGATCAGCATACAATCTGCTTGCGATCTGCATGCGATTTTGACTATATAGTCAAAATCTCATGCTGGATTGTACCGTGTGTACACAGCATTAATCTAAAAATTGTTACTGTACTTTTAATGAATCAAAAATACATCTACGGTAAATGTCAAAGCTGCATCTTCAGTAACCTAGAAAATTAAAAATTTCCTTAAGGTGCCCACAGACGCATCAATTATCGAATGCGTTTTGTACTTTTTAAGCACAAATTGCATCTTATGTACAATTATTGGATGGTGTTTATGTTCCCTGGAGCCCGATATTGTATGTCTAAAAAAGTACGTGCTGCACGTACTTTTTAGACTACATCTGAAATTTAACATTACAAACATGGGTTCATCACATGCATCCAAGTGCACATCTCATAGCAAGCTGGAAGAAAAATTGTATAGAACCATTGTACAGTCAAAAACGCATAGCACAGTACAATTGTAGCGTCTGTGGGCACCTTAAGATGTGGTTCTCATTTTACATTGGCTTCAGCAATTTACAATGAAAGGAAGGGTAGGATTTTTTACTCTACTGCATGGGTCATATATTATGTTTTTGTAATCAGATGTTTTGTTTGTATGAAGTATAATGGATATAATTTGATGGTCCCCCATTCATCAAATACATTTATCTGACTTAATGCATATATTAGAATGATTGAAACAATTAAATGAAGTGTGTTTGTTGATTTCCCTCATATGCTACTTAGATATCATCTCCTGTATGTAATGTTTCTTTATACTATATCAATTTCTTATTGTAGGCCAGTTCTGTTGGACGCCTGAGACCTCATGAGTGTTTTCTGGATCTCTATTGTGATGCTTTGCAGACGTTTGGTGATCAGCAGAGAGAGTTCAAAGTTATACATGTAAGTGGTCACGCAAACTGTGCTGTTTTCTATGTCACAATATTAGTCATATGTAGTGGTTTTACTTCAATGGCCATCTGTAGTTAAGGTACATTTACAGCTTCAGTTTTCATCTAGACCCATGTATGAATTATGCCAAGTAAATGCTCCCATGATGAGTGGTTAAGTCAGTGGTCACTTGCTGCTTTCATAGTTTGAAATAAAGTTCCATTGGGAATAATTCAAATAAATATTTTATACACATGTATTATTAATTATGTATTTCCCAAACCATCTCAGCAGTTAAGCTGACATTCCGGTTTCTGGTGGTTTAATAATTGATTAATGACTTGGTGCAGATTATACAAGTGTTGATATTTCTGTAATTATTTTGTAGAAAATGTTTATAAATTAACACACACTTGTGGTTTCATTTGGATGATGACAAAGAAGACTAAGTTGCCTTTTAGAGGGGATGCATTCAACATCCCGTTGGTGGGGATACTGGTGTTCAGATTATTGGCCCGGCATCCCAACTGCTGCCAGAAGTCCAGTTTCAGCTCACCACCTCAATAGGCTATGGGGTATATTCAATGATTTTTGCGAGTTGTAGCGATGGGGAAACGGTGTGTGCGGCTGCTAAAACAGCAAGGCTCGTGGCTAAATGCAGCGGGCTCCCTGCATTAGCCACGAGCCTCACTTTTTGGGGGAATCTTAGCTGTCCTCTGACACAATATTGTGTCTAAGTAGACAGTCAATAGGTTGACAATGATAAAATCTTGACACATGAAAGGGTCAACATGAGGCTTTCATGTGTTTTTGTTTTGTTTTTCAATGGTGGCAATGTTGACAACCAGCATGTTGACCCCCAATTAATGTAGCGGGTTGCCCTTGCATGGCTTGCTTTGCTTTGTCATTTTTTGGGCTGGGTGTTTAGCTCTCCTTGCACTGCACTTGACACACTTTAGTCTTACTATTTTGAGTCTATGTTATGATTAAGCATGAAAAGTAAAAACTAAAATTGAATAAATTGTGAAAAACTTATGTCAACCTTTTTTTTGCAAATTAAATTTTTATTTGATTTTAAACACAAGTACATAAACATTCTTTGGTTTCACTGTCATGCAGTCAAAATATCTGCGTACCAAATTGTACCAGTATAATTTGAAAATAATTTGTTAAATGAAAGAACGGAGGAGAGAAGAGAGAGAGAAAAAGGAGGGGAAAGGGGGTGGGGGGACGCTCCTGATCGCTCCAGGTGGGAATAGTGCATATACCACATACATATCGGCCACAGGAAGAAAATAAACAAATAAATAAGAGGGAAGGAGGACTATCAAGGCACAGGGAGAGGGAGGATTCACTTGGATTGGGACGCCATGACATCTTTATAAATCTTGGAGTCCCGGAAGACTAGCCAGCAGGTCCAAGTATCCCTGAACTGGGTCTGTCTATCGTCCACTGAGGACAGGATATCTTCCATATCCATATAGAAGTCCACTTTCTTAAACATGTCAACCTTTTTCCTGTCAATCTCTTGCCAATATCGACCTTTTGACTGTCTACCTAGACATTGGGGAGTATTCAATTCGTTTTTTCTCCATGTGCAGCAAATCCTGTTTAGGATTCGCTGCACAGTCGCAGGGTTCGGCTTTGGCTGCCAGCTCTCCCTGTCACCCTATTCAAAGCCGCAGGGGCTCGCTGCCCCTGGGGGTGGATCCTGCCCCCCCCAGGAGAGCTGACAGGGGACAGGGGACAGGGGTAGGAAGCCGCTTCACTGGTCCCGCTTGTAATAAGCCTGGACCAGTGTGAAGTGAATATATGAATATTTAATGAAAAATGAAATATATATTAAATATATATTGATGTGTTTCAATCACATGAATAAAAATAGCATGCCCCGTCACAGAATTATTTTTATTTTGACACCCAAAAAAACCCCATTTATTTTAAAAGATCACTTTCCAGTTCACCTAAAAAAAGATGTTGAATGCAAAACAGTGAATCATGGCAAAAATCAGGGAGAAAGCAGTTCTCCATAGCATTCAATACACTCTTAATGAATCCCAGTGAAAACCCCATTGAAATACACCAGCGAATTGCAGCGAGCATGAAACTGAGAACTGGCCGGCATTCACTGTTCGCTTTCGGCGAACAGTGAACATTGAATAGGGTGAATCAGATTTTCAGTGAAAAAGATTCACTGCAAGGAATGAAAACAGCCCGATTCGCCTAAAAAAAAAACAGTGAATCGGGAGCATTGAATACTGCCCATTGTCTGAGCGTTCTTCGGATCTTCGGTGCTAAAGCCTGGATATTACTAAAACCTGCAATGTTTTAGTGTGCAGAGTTTGGGAATACCGTACCTTGAAGAATCTTCATATATATTATTTTAGACTCAAGAAAGATTTAGCTGTGAAAATTATATTTTAGGTGTTTCTGCATGTAGTGTATGCAGAAACCATTTTTGGCATAAGCTGCTGAAATTAATGTATTCTATGGGTTATGACATAACTATCGGATACCAGACTTCATTGTGAAGTAGTGCGTATTTGATTGGGGAGAACAAAATATATTGCCTCAAACGGTTCTATTCCTAGGATGAACCACTGTGGTACAATTTCTAATAATTGATTATTGTAAATTATTACAGGTTAATTTTAATATATTGCACATTGCCTTTGTGCTTCTATGGCTTAGAAGGTGAGGCTTTTACTTCTTGTATATTTTATTTTACTTCTTGTATATTTAAAGGGGAGGTTTTTACTTCTTGTATATTTTATGCATACCAGTTATCTGCCGATATACCATTGTGCTTCTGTTAACTATTGGTCTATGACAAATTTGTGACGGTTCTAAAATGATAATACCTTGCAGTAGATATATTATCGATGGGACAGATTAATGTTCTTAATATACCCATGGTATGCAATAAGAATAATATGAGCTATTAAGTGATACACAGCCGTTAAATAAATATGAATCATGTTACCGTGTATGCTTTTCCTTACCCTTGATAGTTCCAGTTTATGCATATTGACTTGTGAGAAATCTGAAGACCCATGTATTTTAAAGATAAGATAATTTCTATACTAACCCACTTTGCAGCATTTAAACCACCTGCAGACTAACTCTACCCCACAGCCTAACCTGTACAAGGTGTGCACTCATTTAAATATACTCACCTCTCAGTCGGTCTACGTTGGCAGTGCAGCTGTAAAAATCTCAGGGGAAAATGTCCACCGTAGCCTTTTTCCCAGTGATTCATGCAGCTGCTATGTTCACATGGACATGTGCAGTAGACTCTGGAACAATGACAGAGTCTACTGCACTGCTAGAGAGGAACAGGCCCCCCATCGGAGCCTGCACACGGGACACCTTTCTATCTGAATGCACCCCTGACATAGCGCCTGATGTGTCCAGAGTAAAAGAGGTGCGATATTTTGGGCGCCAGGTCAGCATGGCAACCATAGTCTGCTTCCTGGCGACCAGATTCTTTTGCCGGTTGGAGGAAGCAGAATCTGGTCATGGGCAGATCAGCGGCAGCATGGGCAAAAGTGCGACCTCCCCTTCCCCCTCTTGACAGACCAATGGCAGCATGGGCAGCGGTGCCATGCCTGGCTGTTTTTAGACTCCGATAAGGTCCACGACTATTTTGAAATATCGTGCTGGCTCTCAAGCCAATCGAAGCTCGCAGTCAGAAACTAGGACAGTTGCCAGACCGCGAGCTCCAATTGTTGCGTGAGATTTCAAATTAGCCGCAGACCTGCTCTGAGGCTGAAAACAGCCGGGCAGCCCACTGCTCTCTGCCCGGCTGTCGATGCTTTCAATTCTGCCCGGCTCTTGCAACTGTCCTAGTTACCGCAGGCAGCAGCATTTCACTCCCCCATGGCAATGAGCATTTCACTCCCCCCCCCCCCCCCCCAACCCCTGTGAACAGGAGCATTTCATTCTCTACCCTCCCCCCATGGCAATGAACATTCGTAATGGATAATTATGGTGTGGCACAATGTGTAAAGGGCATTATGCTGTGTGGCACAATGTGCAATGACGCAGTTTGTCTAAGGGGCTCTAGCTAGCGCAGTGTAATGTGAATTGGTACTATTATGTGGCCACAACCTCAATTTTTGTCTGGCACGCACTGTCCCTATTTGCGATCTAAATAAAAATGCACAGTTAGTTTGTTTGGCTCCTACACTTTCATCCTGGCTCCTAGATTAAAAAAAAAAAAGTGAAGCCCTGATATGCTGTATATTATAAATTACAATACTATTGGAAATGACCATGTAACTATCTTTTCAGTGTCTCAGTTGGTTATGTCATTATCTGACATCTATCTTCTGAAACAATTATGAGATATTACTTTGACCATGCTATGCCATCTAGTGCTGACAATCTGTTCAGATGTGGTAGAGCTGCAGGACATGAAAATGATTGCCGCCTATTATGTTCACAGTGACTCCCACAATCTGCCGACTGTAATGTAACTTTTACCTGAATGTCTAACACTGAATGAATCATCCCAAAGCTTGATCACAGGTAAGATGAGCAATTAGTCTATGAGCAGATCATTCACCATGGTGTCTGCATTTCATATAATTCATAGCTGCACACACAACCCACTTGTGAGAGGTTTTCCCCTCTCATTATTGCTAAATACCAATTTAAATGCCTTTTGATGGATGTCACACGGCACTTTGCAGCTTTTTAATGGCAAGATTGTGAGAGGCCTTGCATACAACTGTTTCAGTCTATTGAGACAAATTGCTTTAAAACGAAAGCAATGAAGTTTGATCTTCAGATATGTGGCTAATATGTCAGATTGTGCAAGTTTCTTTTTACATGGTAGCCTCACTGTTGACCCCAAAAATGGGGCTCATGGCTGCTTTATGTGTGAGCACTGCTAACATTAATTTTGTGTTGTGAATAACCTTTTAAATGCAGTTTGTTGTGTAGAGTTTTAGCCAACCAAATTACAAATTGTTACATTGGAGGAACTTGGCTCTACATAGGATGCAGTCTCACATTTCTCAGTTCCACTTACTAAGCCACTAAAGCAATGTAAATTGGAGTAAAGTAAATCACTCTAATGAATCCCTAATTATAACATTGGGACATACATTTTAGTGTCCGAGTTCACAGAGGAAACTGGATGCCAGACAAACTCTGAATTTGTATTCATTGCCTTGGGTCAAGGCATGGGTTTGCCTTGTAAATGATTGCTGATTTAAAAACGTCCGAGTTCGGCCAGCATCCAGCACCTTCATGAACGCTCACACTATTGCATTTACCCCCCCCCCCCCCCATGGTAATGGTGCTGCTGTGAACACTGTATGGCCACATGAGCAAGGGGTTTCCGCCAATGGGATGACAGTGCCTAGGTTGACCCCAGAAGGTGTCTAGGAGTACGTTTTTGTCTTGTAGCACATGGACCTCCAATTAGTGCACTGTGTTACCTGACGTCACGTGGCTCCCTTTGCTCGACAGGCATTGGGGCTTGACCATTCTCATTTGTAATTCACGTGGATGGTAAACTATGAGAAAGTAAAAAATATAAATCATATATGGTGCTATGGTTTTGAAGCAGGGGGCTATCCAATTAGCCATGGGGAAATATTTTTAACAGGCTATCCAATTAGATCCCTCATAGAGAAAAAAAAATGACACAAAACACAGAGGTTCATTAAAGGCTGTTTTTTTTTTTTATGGCTGCAGCTTCCTTTTTTGTGTGAAAATGGGGCTGCTTTAAGGTATTTTTTTTCCACCAGCCTTATGCTGGCCACACATCAGACCAACTTTCTTTCAACCATTCAACTAGTTGGTTGGACTGAAAATCCGTTACTGTATGAGGGCAAATGCCAATAAGCAATTTGTTCACAAACTCAGGAGATTGGACAAAAACATTTGGTGCAATTGTTTAAATCAAATAGTTCTAACTATTGTACATTGTCTAAGTGACAGTTGTTGTCCATTTTCCGATTTTGGAAACAAATGACTAAATTACAAATTACATTTGCTCCTATCCAGTACCAGGTTTTTATTCCATCCAAGCAACTAGTTGGATGGTTGGAGGAAAGTTGGTCTGATGTGTGGCCAGCATTAGGCAGGTGAAACAAAATCCCCAATAAACCGTGGCTCTTGCCTGCTTATACGGGTTCATTGGATAGCCCCTGGGGATACAATAACCCACAGGTAATTTGATACCCCCCTTAGTGGTAATCATTTACTGTGGCGTTTTATTTTAGATTTCAATTTTTTTTTTTTTATTCTAAAAGTCTTATATGTTCCCATGCACCATTTTCTACAAAAGATGGCAGAGAGACTTTTCCTTCACACCTTTTACCATCCTGGAACTTACATATATAACTAGTAAACCCGCTTGAAGGAAAAGTTTGGGACGCTAGTCTGCTACCTTCTGTATGTGTGAGAAAGATGTAGTTTCACTCTCTGCCAGCAGTGTTTCGGAGACTCACAGACAATAGACATACAGTATATAGAGATGATTTATTTTTCTAGAAATTACAGTTTGAGCTTTCACACAACATTACAAAAAAAAAAAGATACACCATGAAGTTTGCTTTTTTGTTTCCTCAAACAGGAGTGTGTCAGAAATCAATGCAGGATTTACTTAAACAAAATCTTTTTAAATAAGTGGTAAGAATAGAGGTGCAGAATCCTCAAAAGCAGCTATTGCAGTATGTATAAAATTATGCTCTCTAGAAGTGATTAAGCGAATTGCAATTGTCAGAAAGATATTAGGTCACATTCCGCTAGAGGGTTACCTCACAGTCTACCTCACAGAGGGCCTTATTCTAGTTCACTCTTTCTGACAAATTCCTTCTTAGATGGACAGAACCATGTGCACTGCAGGGGGGCAGATGTAAAATTTGCAGAGAAAATTAGATTTGGGTGAGTTATTTTGTTTCTGTGCAGAGTAAATACTAGCTACTTTATTTTTACACTGCAATATTGATCACACTTTGAAGTAAAACCCCACCCAAATCTTATTCTCTCTGCACAAGTTACATCTGCCCCACCTGCAGTGCACATGGTTTTGTCCATCTAAGAAGGATTTTGTCAGAGTGAACTAGAATAAGGCCCAGAGAGAGCATCTCTGCTGCCAGTTGAAGAAGAGGGTTGGTATCACTGCACTGTGTATGCCTGTTGATCCGATTTTCCTTGGCAGCAAACTGCCCTCCTTAACTTCAGTGATTATGAATAGGTATGACCGTTTTTGAGGAGAACCAAAAGACACAGGAATGGTTCTGAATGAGAGGCAGATTAACTCAATTGTATACACTGCCATGATAGATTTAGAGAAACCGTAATTATCATGGAGCTTTTCCAATGGTAGTTATGCAAAATAAGGACCCACTCCTGTTTTGTGATTAATGGTGCTATAGACTGGTACCGCTTGACACTCTGTTTGAATCTTTTGCATGTTTCCTGCAGGACCTGCTGCAGTGCCAAAAAGAATATACGCACCATAGCCTGGCACTCCTCATTGCTTTAGTGCCACTTTGATGTCCCAAACTGCCTCTTCCATTCTGTTATCACAACCAAGCAACATTAGCTTCTGGGTCCCTGAGTGGAGGAGATAGGAAGTGTTCTTTGTTAATTACAGTTCAATCCCCCTGGGCAGGTTGGAACCGCATTGTCCGCCTAAATGGAAATAGTGTACAAGCCTACCTATGAAGAGATGATGGGGGTTATTCTGATTCACTCGAAAAGGCACAATCCCTCTCTAATGGACAAAAACCATATGTACTGTAGGTGGGGCTGATGTAACATGTGCAGAGAGAATTAGATTGGGGGGGGGGGGGGTTTGTACATGGTTTTGTCCATTTAAAGTGATTGTGCCTTTCCAAGTGAATCAGAATAACCCCCTATGAGCCTGGTCTGTCCATCTCAGATCTCAGCCTAGGTAAGAGATGCATTGACAGCAACTTTTTGCCTCCCTGTACAGTACAAATAACTGTTTGATTTATATAGATTGCCATACTTTGGGTTCTCTGGGTTTGGTGTGCTATGTATTTGGGGCACTGGGGTGTGGCATGCAGAGGCAATCACAAGGTAGCAGACTCATTTTCGTAGCATTTGCTTTGAGCAGACTTACTAGTCTTTTTAGAAATACAGAATGTGGACCACCAAATGCACTTTGAAGTTTTACATCTAAAAATGGATTGGTATCCATGTAACTAGTTCGCTGGCCTCATCTCAACAATTAAGACCCTCAGCACTTTCCATTTTCTGTAGTGATCAAACACAATGACCATTGAACGAGACTAGTCTGACAAGTAACCATAATGATGTCATGGTAGCAGCCAACCAATAATATAAAGTATAACATTTTACAGTCTTTTGTTAACTGTTACATTTGTTCTTCAGTTACTGTCTTGTTGGTTGTTTATGCTGCTTCTGCTTAAATAACATTTCACAAAGAGGGGCACATCATTCTCTACTGATGGGGCAGTGGGGATGCTCTGTGAAGTTCACTAGAGAATACCATATGATTAGGGTGGCCAATCCTGGGATCGGCGGGATCCTGGGATTTGGCCTAAAAAAGTCAGTGATTTCAAGCCTTCTGCTGTGCACGCCCCCTTCCAGTCTCCTCCGCACGTCGCCCGCCTGCCTCTGCCCACCCGCATCCTTTCCGGCCTGCGGCCTGGCTGGCTGCTAAGAAGGTGCACGAGCCTGGAGGCACCGTGCACCTCCGAACCCACTCGCGGCCGGCCAGCCGCCCGCTAATGTAAGTAAATGTGCGGGTCGGCCGGTGTGGGGGTGGTTATGTGTGGAGCAGAACTGTATTAGGGATGCCAATCCCGGGATCCCGAGAATCCCGGGATTAAGCATTTTTCAATCCTGGATCCCGGGATTGAAAAAATGCCCGGGATTGGCATCCCTACATATGATCTCTTGGGACTGTTGTCCTTCTAATATCCATCCTGTATCAGTCTACCTAATAAGCCCTGCTGAAACACCATGCAAGCCTTGCTCAGAATGAAGACCTACGAATGACACATGCAATAAGTGATTACAAATTTTGATGCTTTTCCCATAAAGCTAATAACTATGTAAGGCCGTTCTGGCAAGGAATTCTTCCTTATGTTTCTTTTATGCCTTTCTTTGTTTTGTTATTGTTTTTTATATCCTCTTGTATAGTACTTACCTTCTTGGGTATAAAATAGGATGCAGAGCTACTAACTTGTACACATCTTATCATTTGAAAATAAATGAAATTTCCCCCCCTTAATTCTAGTGTTTATTGTGCAATTTCACTTTGTGTAGCTGAGATTTGTCACAGCTCTAATAGTGAGAAGCCTGGCATTCTGAAGCAGAATGCAGGATTGCTTTCTCTAGCCACGGTCTTTCAATGCAAATTTCTTTTATTCAGTAAGCAAATCCTGTAGCTAGGATTTCCCGTTCCCTGAGTACTTTTTATTGGAACAGAATACAAAAAAACTTACTTTGAAAAGACTTATTCTGATAAACCACCCATAGCAGATTGAATTCATTCACTTGATGTTCTGCAGAAATTCAGCCGCCGCCACCACCACCGATATGTAATGTGCTCGGAGATAGGGAGATACCTCCACAGAAAACATTTTAATTAATGTCCATCCAGCCAGCAATTGTACGGTGAGCACACTAGGCCGGATTCCTCTGTTCTTTTCCTCACTCTTTCTCTCCAACTCTATTAGGATTTGTCTGCATATTTTAATGATTTTCTTTTAAACTGCAGTAATAGGGCTTATGCACAGTGGGAAATTGATTAATTTGGTTTCAGCAGCCACCTGCTTTTTAAATTGCATGCGACTAAAACTCTGCTCGTGACAGAGTACAATAGAAAATTAGTTTGGACTGTGGGTGGGCTGTGAAACAAAAAGAATTTACTTGAAGTTGCTCAACCCAGTCAACATGGATTGACAGAATTCTGTACAGAGCAGAGGGGAAAAAGCCTGCTCTCTGTTCAGTAGACCTCGATAAGCTGGCAGTTCCTTGTAGCTGCCAATAGACTGCAACACTTTGTACTCTGTTACTAGTAGCCTGTTATGTAAGATCATTGATTGGTTGACAATGCTGGTGGCGGTTGACAGCAAACCATTCGTAAAGATCTAGGAGAAAAATAAACTACTGGCTGAGTTGATTGGCACATTCTGATGGAGCCTTTCAACCTAATTGTTTGATTGAACATGGATTTGGTTGACAGAAATCAGTGGTCATTATCATGGAATGGCTGTTCTGTGGCCGTGTATCAAATTTCTCTTTGATATACTTGTTGGCAGACATCTGTTTTCCTGTAGTCCTGATTAATAAGTGCAGATTTGATAGTCCTATCAGATCATGCAACATGTAATGATAGGGCTTGTTTTCTCTGAAATTAACACTGAGCGCTATGGGATAACCAAACAGGTTAGTAAATTAAAGTAGCTGCTTTGACTTCAATTATATATTGAATGAAAATTCAGGTCCTCTTGCAGGGTGGAAAATGTTTTGGAAAATCAAGATGGATCATTGTACAGTGTGTGTTACATTGTATGATTGCAAGCAGGGCCCTCACTTTCACACCTCAATTCTAAATCCCTTTGGTATACAGTATGACTGCTTTGTAGGATATTTTTTTACACTTAAATGTAAGGCACCGAGTTTTATAATCTAAGCAGGGTGGAATTGGGTAAATTAGAATTGGAAAAGGATCTAGGAGTTCAAATTGACAATAAACTGGGGTGTAGTGCTCAATGTCATGTAGCAACAAATAAGGCCAACAGGATATTAGACTGTATAAATACAGGTATGGAGGCTAGGGACTAAAATATAGTTTGTTACTTTACAAGGCATTGGTTAGACCAAATCTAGCATATTTAGTACAATTCTGGGCCCCACACTACAAAAAGGACATCATATAACTGGAAAAAGTCCAGAGAAGAGCATCAAAGCTGATAAAAGGGTTGGGTTGTACAAATTGGGCTTGTTTACGCTGGGAAAAAAAGACATTTAAAGGGAGACATGCTAAACCTGTACAAATATATCAGGGGCCAGTAAAAGGAACTATCAGGCACCTTTTAGCTTTGAGGAAGGACTCTAGGACATGTGGGCATTCGTTTAGACTAGAGGATAGAAGATTTTGTACCCTTAGAAGGAAAAACTTTTTATGGTCAGGGTAGTTAATTTGTGGATCTCTCTTCCTGGAGAGGTGGTGTCGGCAGACACAATAAATAAATATAAAATAAGGTGGTACAAACATCTATTAGGTAAAATCATCCAGGGGTACAAGCAATAATCATAAATTGTCTAAAATAAACAACTTGTACAAAGGGATGCAGCAAATAGATCATATGCTCTAACCAATGGTTGAACTCGATGGATGCATGTCTGTATTTAGCCTTAACTACTATGTAACACACGAGTAGCAGCAATAAGAAATTAATTGTAGTTATCAGGTTTAGGTTTACACATGGCCTGGTTTGGTTATGAACTTCACTTACAGGATTAATGTAAAAGATACCTAATATAATAGACTGCACTTATACTGTTGATAAACTGTAAAATACTGTTTGTCAGAAAAGGCACAGTGTAATACTTTCATTAACCAATGGGAGAAAAAAAATAAACGTCTGTATGAAATTTACCATATAAAGTTGTACGAACGGCACAGAGTTAGAAGCGAGTAGCTTTTCGAGATTTACGACTATACTGTACATCACATACACGAAGAAGCCCCCAGATGTCCTCTCCCATTATGTTTTCATTATACTGTCTTGGTACCAGCGCCCAAACTCTAGTATATCCTGGTGGAAGTGCATTGCCCTACTCATCTGAGTACACTCTCATGTTCTCCTTGAGTTTCTCAACATGAGCTTGAATATGGACTTGGAGAGACATCCTGCACCACATTGTGCCAGAGTTCTTCACAAAAAAATAAAATGGCAGTATTGTCCATCTTACCTTCTAGTTATTTTGCAGGCAAAATGAGGTGCCCAGGGTTTTGTCTTTATTCCCAACAGACATGCTGAAATATGCTTTATGTGCCTTATACAGGGGCGTATTGGCCCACCGGAATATTGAGTAAATTTCCACTTGCCCAGTCCCTTGCCCCTTCTGCTGGGCTGGTGTCATCCGGCTGCAGTGATTCCAGGATTTGTGTTTTCAGAGCGCCCGGCTCCCCATAATACCTGTTTGGTGCCTCTGGGCCCTCCTTTGGCATCTGTCCACCTCAGCCAAGAGTGATTAGGATTATGGTTGATTTTGGAGGTCTCCTTAAATGTTACCTTGCAGGTCACCATGGCAATAACAATTTGTCTTTTCATCAATGAACTAGAACAGTGTTAAATGTTAAGATTCTGTTGGTTCGTATATGGACATCATACATGCTTGATGCCACATGACATGCCTACTGTATATATTGTACAGACCCAGCAGCTCTTTGTTGGCACATCTATCTTTCTTTCTATCTATCTATCTAGCAGACTAGAGGGGCCAAGGGCTTATCTGATATCAAATTCTGTGTTTCTTACTTGTGTTTGGCTCTGCTATTGTACCTTCTACCTGCATGTCCTGCACCAGACTGCATTCCTACTAAGGTCAGGGAGCTTAGAGGTGTATGCTGGTAATGTGGGCCAGGTAAAAGTGGCAGCAGGCTGCTCGCAGTGGAGTGCTATAATAAATGGGGTGCAGTTAATGCTGTGAAATAACTGTTCAGAAATTGCACCAGATTATCCATATTTATATTAATGCAACAACTCTGCCAATTAAAGCAGACAACTGCTTTACAGTTAGTGAGAACTAGCTAGTGCTTAGTAGTGAGAGCGGACATTATCCTCATATTCTCCACACTCCTCTTGGCATCTGGACCTCATCCTTTCTCACCACTTCCATAGCCTCTCCCTCATTTGTAACCTCTTCAACCAATCACTCTCCAAATGGCATTGTTCTATCCCCATTTAAACATGCTCTTGTCTCACCAATTCTTATAAAACCCAACCTTGACCCATCCTCACCCTCTAGCTTCAACGGCTTGTCTACATCCATCACATCCAGATACCTCTCTGACAGCTCCAGTAGTGTTGATGTTTTGGCGACTGTTATGTTCTGAAAGTTGGCATCTGCGTTCTTGCCCTTTTGGACACATGGATGCACACCAGGGAGGACTAATGTTACATTAGAATACAGTCACTGGTGCATCTGCAGCAAAAGACACAAGTGTCTAGCTCAGAAATAGGCCTATTAGGAGGGAGTGTTCCACCCACCCACCCCTGATTGCTGTTAATGCCCCTTTAACCGACTCAATCTCAATCCGCCCCTGGCCTCTCACATCTTAAAAGATGCTTGGATCGGGTACTTTTTTTGCTCTTCTCCTTCTAAATCCACAGACATTGCAAAATACATTTGCAGGACACTTGTAACCTCTTAATGCCATCTCTGAGAATACAGTTACTGTATGTATCCACTTTAGAAACAAGGTAAACTGAACAGATGGGTTTAAGGTCCTAAGGTTTATACTATATGCTAGTTAATATTACTAGCAACTTCTAAATGTTACACCCAATGATTTTCGGTTGGCTCCCATTGGCTAGTTGATGGTGAATCTGGGGTGGGCAGATACAGCACTGATGTGTCTGAATATTGAGCTTACCATTCCTACATACTCCCAGTAATATGATGTTGCATTTGGAGGAACAGTGTTATTGGGCTTACCTCTGGAAGAGTAATGCCGGGTACACACCAGGACGACCCACTCACGATGTACGATGTGAGCGGGTCGTCAGTGTTTCTTCCGACCCGGTCCGATCTGATGGCGACCCGCACCCGGGAGTATGGTCGTTTCCAGATCCTACCTGCTGCGGGTAGGATCTGAATAACAACCAACCGACCGACCCGCGGGACCACGCATCGGTATCGGTCCACAAAAAAGGGCCCAATCACCACACTATCTACATCCAATCGGTCGGAATTGGATGTAGATTGATGGGATCGGACCCTTGTCGTCCTGGTGTGTACGCACCTTTAGACTGCTCTGCAGCCCCTGTGCTGCAACTGCTCTTAAGTATAAGAAATGTCCTGGAAAATAAAATCTCAATATTTCTGTCCAGGTCACAAAAGCATAGATTATGCAGAATAATTGTCCTTTCTCTATACTCTTGCATAAGCAATTTGAAAATAACACTTCAAACACAAGGACAAGCAAAAAATACAACAAACATTTTAGGTAGTTCTCTTCCAAATCTTAAATACCGTATTGAGAGCATTATTGCAGCTGATTCTGAGTTGCGTTCTGCTGCGACCGCTTTTGCGTTATTTTTTTCCCATAGTTGCATCTGCGACTTTATGTTGATACTAGCATCATTGCTTCTCCTGGTGTATAATAGTGTCAGGACTGCAAGGATTGAGACGCTGATGTTGAGCATCTTTGTTTGCTGTAAGACTGCCCGCCATTCCTAGGTTTAGCTTCCTCCGTCACACAGTATGGCCTATAATGTGAGCGAGTACTCGTGTGAGTTTGCAGCCAGTTCAGGAATCCCGACCGCCAAAATCCTGGCACTTTGTCCCTCTGTGAGTGTCCACGACACCCATAGAGGAAGAATAAATTAGTATGCCGAGCGTAGCGTGTCACCGTGCCCTCAAGGGGGGGCGATCCACGTCCCCCCCCCCCCCCATTGTCGGGATTTCGGCGTCGTGATTCCAACTCCCGGGATTTCAAACCAATCCCGTTCAGCCATACATTTACAACACACCCGTAACATAAGACAGAGCATCTTCATGTGACTGACACCTCCCAGGAGCACCTAGCACATTTTCACATCTTTTCCTTATATTTTGTGTAATCGTATGTTTATTTGTATTGCGAACCCTTCAAATTACAGCACTGCATTATGTGCTGGTGCTTTATAATTGTAGCTTTTTTGAGCTGTTAAAAAGGAAGAAATGCTGTTATGTTTTTATATTATACTTATGCAAATTTGTTACAAGCTAGGTAAATCCAAGATCTATCTCTGCTGTGCTAAACTGCTCAGACATTCAGAGGCTGACTGCAGCGAGACATTCCTAGAAAGCATTGTGTGCACGTGCTGTTAATGTAGTAGCTGCTTGTATTATTCCTCGTTGAAAACCTATAAATCTCTCTGAGCATACTGACATTGTAAAGTAACACATAATGACATCTATGGTGGATGATCTGCCCAAAGGTCCTAGTTTACCCGTTTATCACAATATGTTTAAGATTTCCCTGAAAGCCTTCCACAGCCTGAGTGTGTTGATGCTCAGTGAAGCCAAACCGCACTAAAACAGAAATTAACACATACTTTATTCTTCTGCAGACTGAATCTGACACTTGCCTATGATTCAGTTGTTGTAAATTAGTTAATGGTACTAGAACAGAAAAAAAATCCTTATTGGATTAACTTTCTGCCTACTGAGCAAGGGCATCATTATTTGTTATTGTTTTTGTAACATTTTTATTTTATTGTTTTCAAATTTAAGTTTTATTAACCCTTTCAGCGTAATTTGCTGATATAGCTATTTCTTTAGTAAAATCTTTACTAGTACAGATATTAAATAGAGGTAGACCACCGATTTTCCGGCACCCAACGGCCCAGGTTCTCAAACTCCTGTGGTGTGACTTTTAAAATGTGGCAGGTGGTTATACACAGTGCACCTGCCAGGTGATCTGGAATGTTAACTGTTTGGCTAGTTCAGTGGTTTTCAAAAATCATTCCGACAATTATGTTTAGCTGGCTCTGAGGGGTCTAATGTGTATGAACACAACCTACCCCACACCATTACTACAACACCATCAGCCTGACACAAAGCAGCATGGATTCAAGGATTCACATTGTTTACGCCAAGATTTAAGCCCCCTTCACATATCTGCATGTTGCCGAATAAATTAAATATAAGTGACATTATCTCTTTTGACCTTTTTTTTTTCTCAAGCAATAAAGTATGCAGAGGTGGGATACAGGGGATACATTTCACTGTAGAGCTCATTAATAGTTTATTTATTACTATATATATACAGTGTGTATATATATATATATATATATATATATATATATATATATATATATATATATATATATATATATATATATATATATATATATGGAAACAGAAAAAGAAGGAGCGCACAGCGTGAGCAATAGTTTATCAGATATTTACTGAAAATCGGTAAAAGAAGGCTCACATACATGACATGAAATATTTAACCGCATGAAGCTGTAACATATTCACCGCTACTAGAGCGCGTCGCAGTGCAGGCACTGGGGACACCAGTCGATCCAACACAGATGTAGATGCAACAGCAGTTCTCTCGGCAGGTAGCGGGGCGGGCACTGGGGACTCCAGTCACACCGACTTGAATGTATCAACAGCGGCGGTCACTCCGGCTCAGATGTAACGGCAGCGGGGACCAATCATTCACAGCGGGAAACAGCAGATAGTACCAGCACGAAACAGGTGAAAGGCCAGTGATCTCAGCATCAGATGGAAACGCCCCAACGCGTTTCGTCATTGGACTTTGTCAATGTAAAAAAAAAATGTTAAACAAATTATTCTCATTTAGTCCATTCGGATCAATTGTATTAAATTCATAAAATAAGGCAAGCTTCAAACTTCTTAAGATCCAATTCACAGTTACCCCACTTTTCTTCTTGGGTATATAATTGCTGATCATACATTCTAGAGAGGAGACTTGATAGCCATGTGCCATTTGTCAGACAGTCCAGACGTTAGTGCTGCCCGGATGGAAGCACGATGATTGCCCATCCTTACTTGGAAATACCCAGAAATTTATCCTGATATAATAAAGTCCACATGGGCAGGTCCAAAAGTAGACAACTTGGTCCATAGTACTTAGGAGTTTGAATCTGATCTTGATTTTGGTTCTATTTTGCCAATGCGTATAGGTTGTGCCACATAACATCGACCTACAAATAATGCAGGTGCTACATGTAAAGCCCCCTACTTTACCACTCCCCAACCATGAATCAACTCCAGACACTGGTTGTCAGAATGCATTCATAATTGTTTTAGATTAGATCTTCTCTCATCAGTGGTGGAACTCTATCCATATGGAGGGCTGGATCAGAACTGATGAGCAGTTTTTCGTATAGATCTGTCTTGATATGTAAGCGGTTCTCAAACTGTGGGTCCTGACCACAAAGTGGGTCCTGACCTTCTGAGCATGGGGTCGCGACTCCATGTTGCTGACTATCAGGCTGATGACTTTTATAATCTGTCAGTGATTCAGGGAGTCTAATTGATCTGTTGCATTGTCTGTTATTTTAGACTCCTCACATCATGTTGTGCCTCCACAGTGCTGCCATGTATGTGATGTGATGACCTTCTGCAGTCACTTGCTGTGGTCCTGCATTTATTTTTATTGTCTGATGGGGTCCCAGAGCAAAATAGTTTGAGGATCCCTGTGTTAGATGTATGGTCATATGTACTAACATGTACCATACGTTTTGTACTTCTTCTATCTTGTGACTTCCCATCAGCCTGGAAGTGTGTGTGTGTGTGTGTGTGTGTGTGTGTGTGATAGATATAGTACATAAAAAAAATCTTCGTGAATCCTTTCTACCAAAGAAACAAGAAACTGTAGGTGGTAGCTTGTGAAACCAGTCAGATTACTGCACAGTTCATCAATACCATGTACATGTGGAATTATAGTGTGCAGGGATTGTACATCAAGTGTCGCAAACCAGACATCCAATGCTACATAGTGAATTTCTCTTCATTTAGCTAAGAAGTCACCTGTGTCCCTGATATACTGTAGCTGTTAATATTACGTGAAATTGGTTAAATAAAACTGGTCAACAGTGGTAGCAGGTGGCTGGAGCAATGAACCCTTGGCCAAAATTATCGGTCTACCAGGGGGATTGTCCAGTTGCTTGTGGATCTTGGACAATGTATAAATGATGGGTATAAATGGGTTATCGGCAGTAAGAGAGGACAGCATATTTGTGTTGATTCACCCTGTATTGAATCCCGTCATAGAAAACTTGTCAATAGCTTTTATGACGAGTGCTGAGTAAAATATTGTGTGTCGCACTGCCAACAGAAGCTGGTAAAAGAATTGTCCATTCTCTGTGTGGTATATTCAATGCTTTTTGTGAGCTGTGACAGCGAGCAGAGCTTCAATGGTCAGTATTCAACACACCCCCATGCACAAGCCGTTTTTACAGCGACGTGGAAACGGCTTGTGTGGCCACCAAACAGCGAGGCTTGCAGCTAAATGCAGCGGAAACTCTGCTGTTGGTCTGGAGCAGATTGCTCCAAGCTGAAATCTGGAGAAATGTCAAAGTTGAACATCCAAGCGTATAGGGTGTCACTTGTTCCTGAGGAAGCTGGGAAACAAGTTATGCCTTCTTACCAGCCACCTTTGCCCATTTGGACACCCTATACGTTTGGACATCACACTTGAACCTTGCTCCAGATTTCCATCACCCATTGGTTTTCCTTTATATGCAAGTTCATGAAGGATTGCAACAAAGATTTAAACCACCATCCTTACTCATCAGAAGGGATGTATAAAGTTTGTATTTTGATAAGATTATTCATAGGTGCCCAGGGTGAAAACGCTTTCTCCGCACCTTTTCTATCCTATCCCATTCCAGGTGTGGGTGACACCCATTTGGAGGTAGAGATTTCGCCCAGGCTGCGATTGTGTGCCCCATTCGTGTTTTCCATAAACATTGTATAAGGTCCCAATAGATCAGTATAGTGACCCTAATGTGATCACTTTACTCCTAACACATCATAGTTACTTTCAGAGCCCCCTGCATATGGATATTACCACATCTGCTCAAATTCTAATTTCCTATTTTTGCTATTCACAGCAGTAAGAAATTACAATCAAAGGGTGTAAAACCTGATCATTGACAAATATAAACACAGAAATGAATGAATCACATATTCAGTTAATTGTTTAATGTGATTTACATTATGATTTTGCAAAGAGAAGCCATTATGGCTTCTCATTATCAGGAAGCCATAATGGGATTTGTTACAAATTCAAACTGGCGCATGTCAGATATTTTCTTTACTACCAATCTCCTAGACACCAGAACGAAATATTAAGTACTTGACGATCCTTTCAACTTTTGACTTATTTGCCTGCTTCCTATAAGTCTAGATGGCTTTTTCTCCTTTTCTCTGATTGCTTTGTGACTTCAGTCAGTGATTGACTCCGCAAGGGGCTGGATCCTGTGTATCAGTGATCCTCTTTGCCACGGAGCCAATCAGGTGCTGCTCTGTATCATCCTTTTTCATATGCATATTTTTAGATGAAAATATTGTGAGGAAGCTCTGAACGGCCACACAAACCTTCTTATGCCTTTCAGCGGTGCCTCTTCAGTAAGCCACAGTTTGTCAATGGTGCCACCCAGTAGTGTCATGGCGCACAGGAAGGGGCAGGTCTTGGCATACTATTCAACACAAGGAGGAGTTTTTAATTAACTCTGGTTGGGACTCAGATGTTGTCTTGGGACAGAAGGGAGATGGGAGCATAGCTTCGGGTGGCCGTTGATGGTACAGGAAAATTATCTCCTTGGTGGTGTGGGCCCATATTCATGGGGGGTCTTGAGCTGCAGCTCCGCCCACCACATTGTTAATTTGGCCCTGACAATCTGAGTAGAAGAATTCATTGAAATACTACCAAAGGAACACAAAAACTCTCAACTAAAGCGTCCAGTGAATAAAAAATGCAACCTGACCAGATATATTAGTGCAGGTTGGGTTTAGAGACTGCTGATAACTAGACACTGATCTTTTATGTGTATTCTATATACAGTACCAGGTCTCCCGGCAAGTGCACAGTGTATCATCAAATGATGGTTAATGTTTTTCAGGTCATACTTTGTGTGCGGTCCTGAGGACTGGGTTTGAGAACATCTACCATAGAGGATCAATCGGTTGGATTAGCAAAAATCAATCATCTTTATCACTTTCTTCAACAGAGGCAGAATGTTGCAGTGATGCATCAAAGTAAAGATGTTATATAGCTCAGACATGGTTATCCAACCTGGAACAACGCACAGAACTGAGACCGGTCTCTGAAGACAACCAAAGAGCTATTCTTCCACCACAGACAGAATGAGGTAACCAAAGAACTAAAAACATTGACATGAAGCATTTCTTTATATATCTACACGAACAAGGTCTTCTTCAATTACAGTAGTATCCAACTGTGAGGATTTGATTACCATCTTTATAAAATGTCTACTTACAGCAAGCTATAACTTTTGAATGTTTTGATTATAGGAACAGCAGCAGGTCATGTACTCTTTGAGAAGCTATGCTAGATGGACAATAGGGGGTGCTGGGCCTTTATTTGCCACGTCTTGTTTCTTTATTATAGTGTACTCTTGTCCAACATTGTTGTTAATCTAACATGTTATGAATGTTACTGTAACCAGTACATACAAAACTTCATATCACAATCTTCCTTGTGTTTTTATGCTTGAATCCATAAGCATATTCAGCATGAAAAGCAATGGTGCATCTCCAGTAATGCAGGTGCTCAACAACTTAACTGCTTGGGTCCGGCATAAGTATGTCCTTACAAAACAAAACAACTAATGCTAAAAATAGGTTTTGAACTTTTGAAGTTACCTAAAGGTAAAAAACAAGAGGGGCTGACTAGATGGGTTCTATGAGCTTCTGGTGGAGTCTGGCATTTTATTGTCTTTGTTGTCGTAAATGCATTTTTTCACAACACAATGCTACTAGGACACATGAAGAAACTGCTCTGATGAATTTTATGACACTTGTATATCTGTGTGGACACAATATACAAAATTAATATATCAAATTATTATTATTTTTTAAATACTCCAGGCACTAGCAGAGCTGTGCATGCCTTGACGACTCACTTGTGCCAGGCATTTCATGCTGCGTGGCGTATTGAGGATACATGTATGAGGACACATCAGTATATACAGTCAAATTCTTCCATGTAACCATTATTTTTCTAAAAACTATCCCTTTTTTTTTAATCAATTTTTTGAAATAATAGCTAATTAACCATTTGAGTGCCAACATCTCTGTGAGAGATGCACAAAATATCCGCTAAAATTGCCAGCGTTGCTCATATTTATTATATAAATTCAAATAAAAAATGTTGTGTAAACAGATTTTTTTTATATTTCCTACATAAGATAAATATTACAGGTCATTATAATTAATTTGTTTGCTTGGCTATTTTGACAAATTCCTTTGGCATGCAAAGGGCTAAAACTGATTCTGTATAAAAAAATTTTTTAAATATGCAAATTTGTTTATAAAATTATATTGAATCGGGCTTAAATAGTTATTGTATACCTCTATTAAGCCCAGCTTGGCGTTGGCGCATCTGATGTGACCACGTCAGACCAGATCCTAGGCAGTTGGCATCTGGGAAAGGCGATAAGCCCAGTCTACAGCCCCATACACCCAAGACAAGTTTTTAAAAGTGATCGTTCAGTAGCCCTTCCCTGTCATCTGTGCATGCAACTCATTATGACATTATTGTCAGGGACTGCATGCACAGCAGGGGAACCCGATGACATTACTGAATGATATCGTTAATCACAGTCAGCCTCCTTCAGTTTCTGAAATAGGAGGGTAGATGGAAGTGACCTTTGGCGCACTGGGTGTAGGGATTTCTTCCAATTAATGGTGGAGTAGGTTGGTTGGAATCCAAAATATATTTATTGAGACACAAAATTGATAAAAAACAATAACAATAACATCAAAAAATCCTTCCTCACCCAGCTAGAGAGGTGGAGCCAAGGATGGCAAAGACAGAGTGCTCCTAGGGGTGCACCCTGTAGGCTCCACAGGCTTTAGACTGGGTAGTATTAGGCACAGAGTGAGCATCAAATATAGTGAATACAAATTTGTTGGCCCTACAGGATTGCAGCTTACCACGGAGGACCATTACCCAGCTTAAGCTTGTGGAGCCGACAGGGTGAGCCCTCGTTTCTGGACCCCCTGTCAACCTACCATCCTGGCTCCATTTCCTCAGCTGGGTGAGAAGGACTTATAAATTTGTATTCACTATATTTGATGCTCACTCTGTGCCTAATACTACCCAGTCTAAAGCCTGTGGAGCCTACAGGGTGCACCCCTAGGAGCACTCTGTCTTTGCCATCCTTGGCTCCACCTCTCTAGCTGGGTGAGGAAGGATTTTTTGATGTTATTGTTATTGTTTTTTATCAATTTTGTGTCTCAATAAATATATTTTGGATTCCAACCAACCTACTCCACCATTAATTGGAAGAAATCCCTACACCCAGTGAGCCAAAGGTCACTTCCATCTACCCTCCTATTTCAGTTTTTCGGTGCCTTGTGGGAAGACACCAGGAAGTTTTCTGACCCAGGCAGCAAGGGGGTGCGCAGGAAACACAAGATCATCACCCTTTCTAGACTCCTTCAGTTTCTATCTATAAAGACTCTAATTAGTTGCAATCTCCTTGAAGCAATATTTTTTTTTTATAAATAGTTTTAAGTGTACTTTCACCTTGCAATAAATTTGACAAAAATATTGTTTAACATGTACACCGTAAGTAAGACATCGTATGGTACATAAGGTTGTAAGCTTAAAACATATATACTTGAATCCAGTTGTTACTAAGATAAACATAGCAGTGTCAATAATGTTACAATTGCGGCAGTTAGTCAACAGGAGTTAGTGTCCAGGTTGAGTTGTCGTCTCGTACTCTGTAATCCTAAGAACCTGTGTGAGGCTTTTGTGTCCCGTCAGCGAGGAGGCCGCGGCTGAGGACCCCCAGGTATTCTTAATAGTCCCCCATCACACATCAAGTGTTTAGGAAAATTGGTGGGTCTCCCTGCACTAATAATATTTTATTTTTTAAATATGTATTTTGGCTGCAGATGCTGCCTGTCATAAATACTATGAATCCTAAATATTTTGCTTTGTATTTTCCAGGTATAAATATGGTAGCTGCCGCTGAGCATACTGGGAGTTTTAGTCATGCAGTATGAAGGCATTTTCTCAGCATAGAAAGGTTCTTTCTAGATTTAGTTTTAGAAGTGCTGATCTAAAGTTCAGACATGGCTGTGTATAGTTTGACACTGGTATACAGTTGTTGCTTTAAATGTCATCCAATTGTGAATTGTGGAAAGTCATATCTCCTGTCCTTTGTTTGTGGCCGATATTGTACATGTAGGCTATGCTCACGTCAGTTATGCTTCAGTGCTTGGATTAAAGTCGTTTATCTTTTCCTGGCTTTCCAGCCTTCTATGTCCTTCCATACATTTTCAGAGTGTAACCCTTTTAAATGACAGTGCAGGCTTTCATCAAGCAAGACACACTGAATAATCTATAGTAGGGTACCGTGTGCTTATATGGCCCAAAGGAATCGTCTGTCTTCCATTCTGTTCTATATAGAAGATAAATGTAGAGACCTGTGCTCATAGAATACAAATACCTGAATTAACATGCAAGTATTACTCTAAAAATTATAATTTTATATTTCGTATTAATACAATGTTTTTTTTTGTTTGTTTGTTTGTTTGTTTTTTTTTTGGGGGGGGGGGGGGGTTGTTTTGTTACTTTATTACTTCTCCTGTACATTTTAACAGTGATAATTGCATTACACTCTTTAGATCTTGGTCACAAAAGTATTAACAATCTGAATAATAGTACTAACTCAATCAATTTATGGATGGATGAATGGATAGATAGCAATTATAGAAGCAATAGCTAACTGGCAAGTATTAATCGTAAGCAGAAGTGAAGCATATAGCCATGGCGTCTGGGGAATGTGCATGCGTGCTAATTATCCCCCAGCCTCCACCCCAAGTGTGCATGTGGGGTTCAATTAAAGGGGAACAACAATAAATACGTGGGGCACTAATGATCTGGGACATACAGTAGGAGCAAGTTTCATCTTTGCTCATTTGGCCATGGCTATTCTATTGTTCTCAGCTGCAATGCGTATTGTATTGCAGCTGAGAACAATAGAATAGCCATGGCTAGCCATGACCAAAAGAGCAAGGATGAAACTTGCTCCTACTGTATACTGTAGATATAGATATTTCAATCCACTAAAGTAATTCCACTAATAAAATTGACTGCTTTCTGTGCACTACATATAAGTACACCTTACCTATGGGGTGGTTTACTTTAACTATACAAGTAGAACAGTAGACTCTCCTTTTTTGGGGGGGGGGGGGGGGGAAGGGGGCACTCAATCAAAAGATCCTAGGGTATGTATATATGAAATTACTCTGATGGTGTGTTAATGTATTAAAATATCACTTTTTTATTAAATTATAATAAAAAGAGTTTTACTATATCAATTCAATATAGAGATAGAAATATACAGATAAAACACACAAACATGCTATACCCATGATCATGTTATTGCCTGTCATAAATTGTTCAGTACTGTACCCTGACGTAATGCTTCTTGTTTCTGTTCGAAAAGGATTTTGACACCACAGTTACTATACATAAGTCAGGAATAAATGTATTAACCAGAAGATATATAATGTACGCATTGCACAAAACTATACAGTGAATAGTCATTCTCATCATTCCTGTGAGGAGCTTACAATCTGTGTTTTTTTTTTTTTTTTTTTACTAAACCTTGGTAAGAGACAAAGTACCAGCCAATCCACTCGTATCTGCCGTGTTACATGCTGTAAATAAAGAGGAAAGGACTGCGCTAGAAACCAATATTAAACGAAATTAATACTTAAACATTTCAAGTACCATTGAAATAATTTTTAGTCATAAAATTTAAAATTGTAAGCAATATAAACTATTCAGTAGTAGAGGTCAAATTTGACCATTGAAAACCTTAAAACATAAGGGGGGGGGGGGGTAAGTGAAAAAGGGGGGGTCCGATTGAGTATAGTGACTGAGCTGTTGGTATTTGTAAGTCCATACGGTACCTTATATGATGAAACAGCCGATTTATCTGAGCTCTTTTTGTGGGTTCAGGGTCCTTTTCTTGATTATCCTTGCTTGTATATTTAAACCAGGGACATTAGCAAAGTAGAGCCCCACTGGCAGTTCTGTACAGGAGATCCGGACATCTCTTCATTGTGTCCGCCAGATGAATTTTAGGGGTTGCCTCTGGGTGTTGGTGTCGACCCAGGAAAGGTGTCCTCAGTGATGATAATCTTCTTCAGAGATTCAAGGCTGGGATTCTCTGCTGCGTTTCTGGACTTTTGCCAAGTACAGTCAGTCACTTTTAACCACCAACGCGTTTCACTCCACTGGGGAGCTTTTTCAAGGTGTTACATGCTGTGTTTGGAAAATGACAGGAGCTTATTGGCCGATACTTCCTATCTCTGTACTCTTTATTTCTCTACAAGGTTTAGTAAACAGTGGCCTATATTCTCTTATTCCCTATCACATGGAAACACACTAGGGTGTTTTTTTCAGAAGTCACTGAACCTACCTGTCTATTTTGGATTGTTAGAGGAAACAGGTGTAAAAACCATAAAAATTTAGAGAATATGTAAATTCCAAAGAGATATTCTCCTTTCTAGAATTAAAACACTTACCTCGTTGCTATGAGAAGTTTCAATCAAGAATATTTTTTTTTTGAGTGTTGGCTTGATGATTGATATGCATTAATTTAGTGTTACTACAGTTATTCCTTCATTTTAGCCTTCAATGAATTTGTTGTTCACATATCAACTTAAAGGAATAGCATTCAGGTCATAGCTGTTAAGATCCTAGCTGTACACCTCCAGGTAAAGGCAACCATGTGGGAGGATAGTGTGTGTGTGTGTGTGTGTGTGTGTGTGAGCAGAAAAGAAGTAGGGGGAGTAGTGTGAGAGTATGGAGTGGTCGGTGCTGACATTGCATTATCATAGCCCTTTCAGCATAGCAAAGCAGGACCATGATGAAGCGATTTAAAGAAAAATATGACACCAACCACCTGAACCGCCAAGTTCATTGTATGGTAAATCAAAGGTTTTAAGTGATGCCTGGTGGGATGCGAGTAGAAATGCAGCATGTTGGGTGGTGCTTTTGGAGTGTGATGCTGTGATTGCATCATTATAGTGCTGCCCCCATAATTGACAGCAACTATTGCTGGCATTGTGAAGAAGTGGATGGGGCCATGGTGGTGCAAATCTAGTCATCAAGCCTCCCAAACTGCTAACTTCTCTTGGGAAGTTGGCAAAAGCAAGAGTCCTCCAGAGGCTTGCCTATTTTCAGCCATTTGGGAGTGTCCGGAGTTTCGTGGATCTCCCGGATATTCATGGAGAGCTGGAACTATGCTTTATGAACTTTTGCATGTGTCCTGACATGTGGGATCAGGCTATGCTACCAGCATGCTTCAATGGGATAAAATATCATAGGCATATCAAAAAGTGTTTGTTTTTTCCTAAGGGGGGCATGGTTTCATATAGCCAATAAAATGTCAATGCTATAATTAAATGCTTCACTGCCCCTTTTGAGGGCGGCAGGCTATTCTGGTAACTGCTACATTGTGCATGAAGTCCAGATGGGCTTTATACCCGGTAAATCGACCATTCACAATTTGTGCAGACTATTCTGTCATTTACAGCGGGGGGTCTGCAGCCAGGTCGGAGGCAGTGGTGGTGTCTCTGGATGGCCTTTGACTCGGTGGAGTCGTCGTACAGTATCTGTGGGGGGTCCTGCGTAAATTTTCATTTGACCCACATTTTATACGTTGGATTCAGCTGCTATGCTCTTGTCCAAAAGCCAGGTTATACATTAATGGGATATATTACCTCCCACTTCCCCCTTAGGCTGTGGAACCAGCTTGTTTTGCCCTAGCAATTGATCCCTTAGCATGCATAATTAGGAATCATCCAGATATCAAGGGCATTCCAATTGGTAGCTGTATTGATGTCATTGCACTGCATGCAGATGACCTGCTTCTCTTTTTTAAGAGATGCTGGTTCCCCTTTAATGGCAATGCTTGAGTCAGTTAATTTATTTGGCACCTTCTTGGGACTGCTGGTGAACTGGTATAAATCTAGTATGTTTCCCATAGCTGGTAATATACCTGCTAGTCTGCTCACTATATCCCTGCTCCAATGGACCCTTCGTTTTAAGTATTTTGGTGTCTGGATCACTGCAGATGTTAAAGCATATGTGAAAAATAATATAGACCTGGATCTGCAGCAGAGGGTTCATATTTTGAAGAAACTTCCCCTTACTGTGACTGGCGCTATTAATCTCCTTAAAATGGTTATGCAACCCAAATAGTTATACCTCCTGCAACACACTCCTGTTTATATTCCAAAGACCGTTTTTACTAAAATTGATAATATTTTCTCCTCATTTATATGGGGAGGGGGGGGGGGGGGACTCCCAGGGTGGCTAAATGTGACTGAGGTCTGGGCTTCCCTAATTTACGTATAGACTATCTTGCTGCTCAGCTGATGCATATCTCCATTTGGATTGGGGGGCAGGGCAGTCCTACATTCTCTTTATTGAACAGGTGGGCCCTTCATTGTCCCCCATGCACTTTCTTCTGTCTGGTGCCCTTCCTGGGGGTCTCCCACCTATGCTTAGGCAAACCTTACTTGTTTGGAGACAATCTCACTCCTATTATGAGTGGAGGAACATTGATAATGACACCCCTCTATGGTTTAATACTGCATTCAGGGAGTTAATACTTCTGTCTGAAGATTATATTTGGATAAGGGCATGGCTCACCTCAATTCAATTATATGTAAACAATACCCTTAAAACCTTCAAATAGTTCTATGACACATTCAATGTCTCAAATAGGGTTTTTCTTAGTTATTTTCAATTGCACCATGCACTGCAATCACAATTTAGTGAATCTCCACCATTTAACTTAAACTCCCCGGTAAAGGAACTTGTCCTAAATCTTGGCCAGAGAAGGCAGATCTTTAATATATATGCTGCTCTTAGTTCTCATGCAAGTTCTCATGCTCTCGATGGCCTTAGGGCTAATTGGGAATGTAATTTGGGTACATTAGACGAAACTCAATGGACATAGATATTGGGCTTGATTAAATTGACTACCCCCTGTATTAAGTACCAACAAGTGTTTTTCTATATCCTGCACTGTACCTGCTGAACCCCTGTGGTTCTTAATAGAGCAGGACTTAGACCGGGTACAAACTGCCCCAGATGTGGAGCCTGTGATGCGGGCTTCTGGCATATGCTATGAATCCGGCCCACAGTACTTGCTTTTTGGGGGGATTTATGGGCTGATCTGCTGTTAACAGAACAGATTCTCCCGCCATTGACACCTGCCATTTGTATATTTGGTCTTGACCTTGAGGAGTCTCATCCTCCAATGACATAAAAATATATATTATGACTGACCACACTAGCTAAAGTTATTGTAGCAAGAAAATGGTTTACTACATCTTCTCCCAACATTTATCATTGGCGTGCTCTGTTTAATGCGGCCTCGGGCCACAAAAGATTTGTTTACCAGTCACGAGGTACACTTATACACTATTTTCTAAATGGGACAGATGGAATACTTTTAATCTGGCCTTTGACCCACTGGTATAACAACTTTTTATACTTTCTTATTTTGCAGATAAGATGTATTTTATGTTACTATGTTGATATTACTGCCTTTATTACATTATTTAGTGTGGTGTGATATTCACTTACTATTACTATACCCTCTATAGACGTGAATATGGCAAATGAATACATTAGAACTTTTGTTTAAATCTTTATTATGTACACTAGATTGTATATTGTGGAGACACACGTCTTTATTATTTTCTCTATGTACCTGATAATGTCTTTTTTTGTATGTGAAATGCAAAACAGTCAATAAAAATTTCCACTAGTAAAAAAAAAATCAGTAGGAGGAAATATGTAATTTCTTTTGGTTGCCACACAATTAGAGGTGTCTTCATTTGGTCACCAACTGATATTTAGATTGGAATCAGTATTCCTATAGTAACCTACATGTTTGGTGTGGGTACATTCTCTGAAATATAATCCTGCTCATATTTAGAAATATTTATGATTACTACCACGACAGCCCATGCAGTATGCAGTTGCTGTGAGACCTGGGTGGTGGGCTGGTTATAGTGTGTTTCTCCACTGAGTTGTAATGCATGTAGTACCGTATATACTCGAGTATAAGTCGACCCGAATATAAGCCGAGGCACCTAATTTTACAACAGAAAACTTATTGACTCAAGTGGGACCATCACTCGAGTATAAGTCGAGGAGAGGCTTTTTCAGCATAAAAAAATGGTCTGAAAAAGTAGGCTTATACTCGAGTATATATGGTACTTTGCACCCTGGACTACAGTAGTTTCCTGAAAGTCCTCATAATAAGGCCGTATTTTTCATTGAAGAAAACAGAAATTATTCTGGACTTGTCACCACCAGATAAAGGTGTCAAAATCATCAAAAGTCTTTCAATAGGAGAAAGTTTATAAAGTTACCCAATAGCATTTTCTGTGGCTTTCTCCCTCCTAATCACAGTGTGGAATCTGTGTGCTTTATTTTCTGTTCTGTACAGACCAAGTAATTGCTGGTGAAATAGGATTGGCGATGCTGCTGAAATGTGTTTTGAAAACCAGTAAAAGCAATGTTTTCTGTAATTATTATCTTTGCCTCTACATTACTAGAGAGCGCTCATCCAAAATAACAGGTGTGATTTAGCGCGTAAATACCAGGTCAGAAATCTACTTGTTTTTTTTTTTTAACCAAAGCTTCTAGCAAATTTCTCTCAATTTTAATATGTTTTTGTCCCCATAGAAAAAATGTTAATCAATGTGAATTTGGCTGTTGCAGGTGGTGATTTTTTTTTCCTCTTACCAATAGATCTAGTGCAAAATGTTCTATTTGTAGCCATCACTATAAATTATCAACCAAAACTGTTTTTGCTTGTTACAAAGTGTAATAATGTTTTATTCCATCATTGATGGTGTTTATTTTGTCTTTAAAGCTCCCTGAATGGCAGTATACTGTTATGTGAGAGGGAGGTGGGGTGTCCAGGGGAACCTCTGTTCTCTCCTGACAGAACCATCGGAATGAGGCCTGCATCTTCCATATCTGTGTGTTTAATTTGAGTCCTGTTGTTCTTTCGCCCCCACCTCTCCCTCAGTGTTCCTTCGATCTCTAGTAACTATGGCTTTGAAGTGAAAAGATAAACAGAGCTCAGGGGGTGATATGTAACTCCAAGCCCATGATCAGATTTACATTTCAAAGTGCTGTGTGGTCACACTTAGCATCTAAGCAAAATTATAATATTTACCTTTTGAAAATCCGTTCTAATGTGGACCATCATTTCCAGAGGGTTTTCTTTCTTTGCTTTTGTTCACTTCAGTGTTGGCAGAGACCATTGGGTAACCTAATCTCCACATTTCTTTTCTCATCTCTTAGTTTGCATGCCTGAGGGACTTGACGCTTCTTCTACACAGAGTGAAGGCCAGATACTGCCTGAAGCCAGCTCTAGTCAAACCCTGCAAGATAAAGGCAACTCTGGACTGATGGGAATTCTGCTGGGGAAGGATAACCCTGCATCACCTTTATAATATCAGTCTCTCCGTTTTTATCTTTACCATCATGGCGACCTATTTTTGGCTGGATGGGTAAACGACCCTAAAACTTTTTATGCTAACAAACTGAATTGCCCCGATCCACCAGCCATTTGGGGCTTGTGGTTGAAACTAGAATATCTGGATGAATGAAAACACAGTAATCATTGGACTCTGACTAAAATGGAAGTGACCTGACAGTTTCCTGCCCATCCATTGACTCCGGTAAGGACAGGTTGAAGTTGGACATACACCTTTGCTGGAAAGCAGTATGCAGGAAGCTGGTTTTCAGGCCACAAATGCTTTCACAGGTAATAGTCTAGAACATTTAAGTGGGATTGCATTTAAAGCCGAATTGAGATACCGCACGTCTATATAACGTATGTATATTTTCAAATCTTCAGCAAGAATCATTCATAAATCAAACCTGTAATACTGTATATACGAAGATGCCCCAGGTCATATGCCTAGCTAATATGTAAGTGAACAACGACCACATTCTACTTTTAGGGGCTGTTCTTGTGACTGATCAGAGACATTGTAGAAATGCCCTTAGGTCTGTCTCAAGTACATGCACCCTATTCTTGCAATTGAATCTTTTCATTACATTGGCACAAACTATAAGGGGTACAGTTTCTAAAGTTTCATAGAATGAAAAGAGGGTTGTTGCCCACATCAACCAATCCAATCCTGCCTATAATTTCTCTATTACATTCTACAAAATGATAGACCAAATCAATTTAATAAGCTTTTGTAAATTTACCTCAGGCCCATACACACTGGGTGATTTTGAGCTGAAAGCAGCTCATTTTTACTATTTGAGCTGCTTTCAGCTCAAAAGCCACCCAGTGTGTACGGGGCAGCGATGAGCGGTGATGCAGGCTCCCGTATCGTTGCTGGCCGCCGCCACTTATCTGCTATTACCAGCTTTCCATAGCTTCTAGCTATGGGAAGCCGTCCACCCCGCAAAAATCGTTTAGATGGGCAAAATTGCTCAGTTTGTATGCACTGAGGGATTTTCATCTCAGAGATTTTTCCCCAACATCGCTAAGAGAGTCTGTCTGGGCAAAAAATGCTATGCAGCCCTATGCTAATTCATTAGCCATCACATAAATCCTCTCTCCACCCTTTCTGTCCCATCCTACAAAACCAAATATTTTTGCATGGGATGGAGAAAAAAAGCCCCCAAGACATTAGTGGTTTAAGCCTGCATCCAGTAAGGAATATCCGGATCCATCCTATTGTAGACTGCTTCACACATACAGTTTGTGACCGTGTGTATGTTCCCCTAAATGTACCGGCCTTCACATGAAGATTTTGTATTCATCAGATAAAATACAAAAATGAATGCCCCCTTTCTGACACACTAATGGAAACGCAGTTTATTCCGTACATGGGCATCATTACATTAGTGTGAGATCATGGATGTTGGCATGTTGAAATTGGCATTTGTTCTGAAAATACTGTATCTGCCTAATCTGCCTAATATCTTGTTAGTCATCCTGTTCGGTGTGTAAATGAGTGAATGGGATTGCAAAAAAAGTTGAGCTCTAACTTGAAAAGGACAGCAAGCTGTAAAATACGGATGGAGTGAATTTATAATAATAAAGGGTGACAGCCTTCTATAATTTGTTGTCCTTTTATGTAATATCCGTATTCTGCAGTCCTGGGCAGCAGCCTAGTTTAATTTAAACCGGGATGGGAGTCACAGATGGCTGCTCGGCTCCCTGAGTGATGGGTGTACAAATGGTTATTATTGTAATGTCATTGCCCCTTGGTTACGCCTCTGATGCAGTTAGAATACCAAGTGGTTAGTTAGATTGCCATCTAAATTGATTTGTATTACATATACTATCTTTAGTGTAATGAAATTGGTGACTTTGGATATTCCTTGTTTGTCTGTCTATTGTGTCTTATGAGAAATAATAGACTGACCCCTATACTGTAAGATAATGAAAACATTGGAAAGCACCGTAGATTGCTATGACCAGTATAAAGACACACAGCCTGGTGCTTTTATGTTGTTTCCTCGCTGACTTCAAATAACTGTATAATGCGGAACTGCATAATAAATGTGTGGGAGTTATGCTGAAGTTGCCCTGTGGTACTTGTTTCCTATCTGGGCGCCCATCGCGGGCATCGCGGGTACATCGCATGTCATTATAATGACATGCGATGCGACCGACGCGATTAGCGCGATTTTACATAGGGACCAATGTTAAATGTCCCAATTGATCCGCGTTGACTGCGATTTACCATAGGAAACAATGTTAAATGGATCAATTTCCCCAAATTATCATAGGGAACAATGGGAAATGGGGCAAAAACACCCCTGAACATAAAAATGTCCCCCCAAAAGTAGTTGACGCCACCCCGCCATCAACGTGAACCCGAAGCGTGGCGAGCGCAGCGGTACGCGCCTCCGACCTTTTCATGCCCTACTATCCACTAGGGCGTGGAGCGAGAATAGAATAGTGTGGCGAGCGCAGCGAGCCACCGAGCCCGAAGCGTGGCGAGCGGACGCGGATACCTTCACAGTTATACGCGTCCCCTCGCGGGCTTCCCAGGTGTCCATGGCGACGCGGACACCTGGGAAGCCCGCGAAGGGACGCGTTTACCTGTGAAGGTATCCGCGTCCCCTCGCGGGGCTCGCCACGCTTCGGGCTCGGCGGCTCGCTACGCTCGCCAAACTATTCTATTCTCACTCCACGCCCTAGTGGATAGTAGGGCATGAAAAGGTCGGAGGATGCGTACCACCGCCCCTCGCGGCCTCGCTGCGCTCGCCAGGCTTCGGGTTCACGTTGATGGCGGGGTGGCGTCAACTACTTTTGGGGGGACATTTCAGTGTTCAGGGGTGTTTTTGGCCCATTTACTATTGTTCCTATGCTGATTTGGGTAAATTGATCCATTTAACACTGTTTCCTATGGTAAATCGTGGTCATCGCGGGTAAATTGAGACATTTAACATTGTTCTCTATGGGAAAATCGCGGGCATCGCGTCTGGCACATCGCACCCGATTTTTTATCGCCCGCGATGGCCCCGATTTTACCCCCGATGCCCGCGATTAAAATCGTGGGCGCCCAGATAGGAAACAAGTACCTGCCCTGTAATGGTCAGGAAATTTATTGCAAACATTCAGAGCCAGATTAAGGTCTAAATGGGCCTGGAGCTGAAAATTATCAATGGCCTATTATGCACAATAATAGGGGTTGTGGCCAGCACCTAATAATGTGGGGGGCGGGACCAGTGTTCTGTTTGGGTGGTCTGCTCATGGGTGTGTCTGTATTTGTGTAAATACTTTCAACTAATTATATATGCCTGGAAAAGGCAGGGGTCTGGCATAAGAAAAATGCAGGGAGATATATTGGCGGGTGCCCTCCAAAGGTGCACATGCAGGATGCCGATGTTCTAAGATACTTGGGTGAGGCAGCATTCCAGTCATAAAAAAAATACTGAAAGCCGAAACTTGGTAGACAACACTTCAGCACCTTTTATGTGACTACCTAAATTTACCCCACCATATACCACTTATACAAATCATGCAACACAATAGTAACCCCTTTATACTGTACTTGCCTCTTACACATTGTGCCACATGGAATGAGCCAAAATTCACACTGACTGAGCCAAAATTCACACTATGGCACACAGATTGAGTCAAAATTCACGTTATGCCACACAGATTAAGGCAAAATACACATTTTGCCACATGGACTGAGCCAAAATACACATTATTATACCAAACAGATTGAGCAATAATGCACAATATGCTTCATAAATAGGGGCATTGCGCGCTGAAGGCGCTCATTAAAAATTTACACCATAATGCCCATTACATGTTAAGCCAAACACCATATTCTCCATTACGTATTATGCCAAACACCATAATGCCTATGAAAAATGATTCTACTTAAGTGTTGCTTACCAACATGTTCATTGCCAGGGGTTCCATGCTCATTGCCATGTGGGATTACATGCTCATTGCCAAGGGGGAATACATGCTTGCGGTAACTGGGGGATAGCCGCCGCCGGGCAGAAATGACAGCCATTGACAGCTGGGCAGAGAGCAGGGGGCTGCCTGGCTGTATTCAGAGCACTGCTTGTCCCAGCTATTTGAAATAATACCCCTTTCACACCAGAAAATGCAGGGATTTACCCGGGAATATGGCCCCAAGATCATGCAGGGACATTCCCGGACTGGACTGTTTTACACCAGCCTAGTCCCTGCATTTTTTTGTGTGAAGGGGAGAGAAAACAACCCCCACCCCCCTTTAAACAACCAGCTACATCTTCGGAACCAAATGACCGATTTACATGTAGGCTTCAAATGATTTTGGTCCCGTGAAACTGGGCCATTTGGTTCCAGAGAAATCTGTCAAACAACATGAACAGCCATGAAATTACATTTCAGAAATGAAAAAAAAATTGTTTTACCCGCAAAATATTTCTAGAACCAATGAACCCATATGGACCAGGTATCAGATTGAAGGCCCAGTGATTTGGGTTCGACTGAGATCAACCTCAAGCTTCTGTGATGCCGGAGGGGGAACTGGCAGCCGTTGGAACCGGGTGGAGGTCGGAATTAGCGGGTCCCATGTTATCCTATGGGGAAAATGTTCCAGGTTTGCCTGTTGGTATCTCCGGTTCCCGGGAGGCTACCGACACGGGGCTGGGCTTGTTGGAAAGCTCTGGCCCTCAGCTACAGAATGGGCCTATTTGGAGAATGGGCCTGGAGCTGTAGCTCCATCAGCCCCATTGTTAATCCGGCCCTGCAAACATTGTAAAGATCCCAAATGTAGCATTATGTAGTTGTGCTTCACTGTCGTGTTTGAGCGTAGCACAGGGAAGAAGGACCTGGGAGAGTAGCAAGGTGGGGGTGGTAGGTGGAGTAACTTTTTTCACACCAAATTCTGATGTTATAATGAGTAGGCAGCGGTTCAATAGAATTTATAGAAGTGTAATAAGGATCTTGATTGCAACACTACTGTAATAGTAGTTTGATATAGACTATTTTTCTATTCTCATACAGCAAAATGAAATCCATATGGAAAGGAAATTGAACGCATTCGATTTCGATCCCTATGGGCGGCATCGAAAACGAATAGAAAATAGACTGTGCAGGCAAGACTATATAGTACAGATCTGTACTATGATAATCCAAAACAAATGTATACACGGAGCTGTGCTATACGACTGGAATCGAATAGAAAGTACATTGCGCAATTCAAACTTTGTAGTTCAAATCGCATCACGTCTAGTTCAAATCGCACTCTTTATTTTGTCATGTGATGCGCGCTTCTATTTAGTCTATATCGCAAAGCAAATTGATAAGTGCAGGCAGGTATTTGTGTACTACAGATGGGTCAGGTCCCATCCTGGCTGGCAGGTCGCCAGAATGTCCGCGCTGGCGACCCGCCAGCAGCCGCGCCAGCGAGTACACTGAGACGCGCGTGCGTCTCATGCGCACGCGCGTCTCAGTCTCCGTCGCCAGCGCGACGGAAACCCTGTCCATCTCCGCCTCAGGGAGACGGACAGGGTTAGGGGGGATGCGGGCAGGCGGCGGGGACCCCGGGGGAACGGATGGAAGCGCCGTCGGCAGGGGACGCGCGCGCCTCTCGTGCGCGCGCGTCCCCTTCTCACCATCGCCATGGTGCTGGCGGGGGATGGCGGCTGGCGACGCCAGCGCCATCCCCTGCCAAGATGGGACCTGACCCATCTGTACATTGCATTGTGTCTAGTTCAAATAGCACCCTGCAGAGGAGTAACTCTGGGAGGCAATGGAGTCATCCGCCGCCGGGCTCCTGCTCCCAACGGGGCACCTCTCTTTCCATGCAAATTTAAATCCGTTCATTGAAAGACTTCAATATCGCTTCTGTGGCTGACTCTCCCTCCTAGTAGGAGAATAGATATCACACACTCTTTATTTTAAACATTACATAAATACTTACACACATGCATACATATATTTATATAAGGTGCTGTGTGTGTGTGTGTGTGTGTGTGTGTGTGTGTTGGGGGGGGGGGGGCACCAATATTTATCTTGCTCAGATCTTGATTCTTTCCGTATATGGAGGTTTCCGAGTTGTTTGGAGTCAGAAATATACTTTATTGCATTGAAATCTGACTTTCCACATTAATCTTTGCCATCCATCTGTTTATTTAGCTTTGCTGCACTTCCTGTAGTGTCTGTGCAACAAGGTCAGCAAGCAAAGCATGTATTTTCCTTACTAGGTTTTATTTTATCTTGGATAATGGGTTTAAAATAAATAAATGTAACGTATTCCCAAAATAATAGCTTAAAATTAACCGATTTGTTTGACCCTCCTGCACAGTACTCCTGTGAGAATTCAGAAATGGCGTCTAATGACTTTTCGCTATTCCCGTCCCAGATCATGTTTGCTCCAGGCATGATACGCTTAGCATATGTCTTCTGTTTGAAGATTTTCACAATATCTATCTTTTTTTTTTTTTTTTGCAATCAATTTTTATTGAAAGAAAAAATGGAGAACAAGTAAATATCAAACGAACATCAAATAAGCAATACAGTTACAGCTCTGGCCATGTTACAAAGCCATGTAACGCAGTACAGTGTGTGATGGGCATCCGTTGCCCGTTTAGAGCCGCCCTTATAAACAGTCTCTGGTATTTCCATGGAACTGAACGGCGGGATAGTCCAGATAACAGTAACATCATGACTGCGCAGCCATGACCAGGTGAGCATTATGGCATCCGTGAAACTTCAAGAAGAGTAAGGAGGTTGCAAGTTCGCCGAACCGCAAATAAAATAAAGAGCATAGAAAAGGAGAAAAGGAAACGAAGAGAGGAATGTGGGGGGGGGGGAGGTAGGTGGGAAGGGGGGGGGGAGAGTGATGGGGGGGGGGGGGGGGTGTTCAGTGTCCGTCTAGAGAACTCGTGAGGGTGGGGAGTTGTCTTCTAGAGTCAGCTTAGAGTAGTCCTGGGATTCTTTGAAAGTGAGCCAACTCAACCAAGTGGCGGCGAACGTCTGTGTAGTGTCTCTCAGAAAGGAGGTCAGGTCTTCCATGGTCATATAGAGGTCAACTCTGGCGAGCCAACGGGATATGGGGGGGGGTATCTGAAGATCTCCAGTAACATGGGATCACCGCTCTGGCCGCATTCAATAAGTGCCTTATCAGAGACTTTTTAAAGTTAGAGATTGGTAGGTCTATGAGGTTAAATATCCAGAGTTCTGGGCAGAAGGGCAGGGAGGTATTAGTTATTCTTTCTGTCAACTTGTGGATCGAGCGCCAATAGGGTTGGATGGATGGACAGGACCACCAGATGTGGATATGTGTGCCCGAGGCCTGGTTGCATCGCCAGCAGAGATTCGGCACTGTTCTGTTCATCTGATGGAGGGTCTGTGGGCATCTGTACCATCGTGAAAGAATCTTATATTGTGTCTCTAGGGTCTGTATTGAGGATGAGGAGGCGAAGATATACTTACAAATTTTTGACCACTGATCCTCCGACAGGTCCCTGGTAAGTTCTTTGTTCCAAGCTACCGAGTACGCGGGCAGATCTGCCACCCGACCACTCAGGCAGACCTGATATATCTGAGAAATCAAATGTCTCGGGGGTTCCCGGGAGAGGATCAGCGACTCAAACTGTGTAGGTTCCCATCCCTGGGTCCTTTTGGGGAGGGAGGAGACATAGTGTCTGATCTGGAGGTAAAGCCAGAAGAGATTCCCTGGTAGCCCGGTTTCAGCGCGCAGGTCTGAGAAGGATCTCATTCCGGTTTTGTCTACTATCTGCCCTAGGTAGGAGATATCTACTGAGTAGTGTGTGGGGAGAGTCCGAAGGGCCTCGCCTGGTGGAAATTCCGGGTTGTTAACCAGGGGAGTCAAAAGCGATGTACCAGTTTTAAAAAAGGGTAGGTTCCTATACCTATGCCAACACTGAATTGTTGGGGCCAGGGTAGGGTGGTGCAGAGCCGGGGTTTTCCTGAGCCAGGGCACTACTCTCGGGGACATGCCCACCGCATGTCCCTCAATGGCGGGCCATTGTTTATGTTGAACTGGTCTTGACATTTCTATGACCCTAGTAAGATGAACTGAGTGGTAAAAGCTGAGGAAGTGGGGTAGTTGGAGCCCACCCCTTTCCCTGCTCTGTATGAGGGTTTTTTGGGAGACTCGCGGCCTACGATTAGCCCATATGAATTTCCCGACCGCTCCCTGTAACTCCTTAAAGTAGGAAAGTGGGATCGCGATCGGCAGGGTCTGCAGTAAGTATAATACTTTAGGGAGGATATTCATCTTGACAGTGTTCACCCTACCCAGCCAAGACAGTTTGAGGGGCGACCATTTTGTAAGTTCTGCTTTTATACTATTCAAAAGTGGGGGGAAGTTAAGTTGAAAGAGCTTGGCGTTGTTCTTAGAAAGCCAGACGCCCAAATATCTAATGTGGTCGTCGTGCCAGCGGAACGGGAACGCTTTTTTAAGTCCCTCAACCGTGTTGTCTGGTACCGAGATGTTCAGTGCCACTGATTTTGTATGATTGATTTTAAAATTTGATAGGCGTGCGAATCTCCCAAATTCTAACATCAGGGAGGGCATTGAGGTGATTGGGTCTGTTATCGATGCCAGGAGATCGTCAGCATACAAGGCCAGCTTATGCTCTGTTTTCCCAATCTTGATGCCCTTAATGTCACGATTCGTTCGAATAGCTCTCGCGAGTGCCTCCATGCATAGGACGAAGATAATGGGCGAGAGGGGGCAGCCCTGTCGCGTGCCATTTCTGATATTAAACCTGTCAGAGAGCGCCCCATTTACTCTCACCCGTGCAGAGGGGGAGCTGTATAGTGCCTGGATTCGTTGGAAGCAGTTTGGGCCTATACCGATATGTTTGAGTACCGCCTCCATGAAGGACCAGTCTATCCTGTCAAAGGCCTTTTCAGCGTCCGTTGACAGGAAGATCGCTTGCGCTCTTTGGGACCTCGCGATGTGTATTAGGTCTATAGTTTTTGTCGTATTGTCTTTGGCCTCCCTCCCTGCCACAAAACCCACTTGATCTTCATGTATCAGTCCGGGGAGGAGGGAGCCCAAGCGTTGTGCGATAAGTTTAGCATATAGTTTTAGGTCGGTGTTTAAGAGCGAGATTGGTCGATAACTAGCACATTGGGAGGGGTCTTTCCCCTCTTTAGGGATTATTGAAATGTGAGCCTCTAGACTTTGGGGCGTGAATAGGGAGTCCTTCGTGACTGAGTTGCAGGCCTTTAAAAAGAGGGGCATCAGGAGGGAGCGGTATGATTTTTAATAGCTTATAGTGAAGCCATCTGGGCCAGGGCTCTTTCCGGAGGGGATGGTCTTGAGGGTCTTATCCAACTCTTCTATTGTGAAGGGCTGGTCAAGCCACTGCATATCTGATTCGGAGAGCTGGGGGAGGTGGACCGACATCAGGTAATCATCAATCTCACTCTTAAGATTGGGGCCTCCTGTTTGGGGGGGAGCTTTCTTTAAATTGTATAGCCGAGTATAGTAGTCCTCAAAGGCCTTCGCGATCTGTGGGAAATTATAAACCTTCTTACCAGAACGGTCTGTAATGAAGTGGACGTATGACTGTGCTCTTTGGGACCTAAGTGCTCTCGCAAGCATTGTGCTAGGCTTATTGCCCCATAGGTAGAACTTGTGTCTGCACTTTCGGAGGTCCTGTTTGGTTTTGTCCCTCAGCAACTGGTTAAGCGACAGTCTAGCCTGAGTCAGTTCGCTTAGTGTGTCTGGCGAGAGTTGAGTCTTGTGGGTAAGCTCAAGGGTCTTAATTCGCTCTAACAGCTCTAATTTCTTGGCCTCTTTTTCCTTTTTTATCATGGTCCCTAGTTGTATACATTTCCCCCTAATCACACATTTGTGGGCCTCCCAGACGGAAATTGAGGAGGCCAGTTCGTTATTGTTATGTAAGATATAGTCTGAGATAGCGGATTCTAGTTCTTTCCTAGCTCTAACGTCTGAGAGTAGTAACTCATTGAATCGCCAGGACCATCCCCTGGGAGGGGCAAGGGGTGTCTGAATCTTAATGCCTATAGGGGAATGGTCTGACCATGTTATATGTCCCACCTCGCTTCCAGCTATATGTTGGAGGTGATGGTGGTCAACTAGGAAATAGTCAATTCGAGAGTAGACAGAGTGTGAGTGAGAAAAGAAAGTGTAGTCTTTAACCGATGGGTGGTGAACTCTCCAAACATCTACCAGCTGGTGTTCGTGGAGGAGCTGTTTGACCTTCGGGTGGTCCCGTGTGTGTAGGGATTTAGGAGGGGGGTTACAATCTATTAGTGGAGCGAGTGACCAATTAAAGTCTCCTCCGAGAATGAGGCACCCTTCTTTTAATGGCTCTATGAGGCGGAGGACTTTGTTAAAGAATTGTCGCTGTCGGGTATTGGGGAAATATACATTTACAAACGTGTATTTCTGGGAAAAGAGTGTAAGTTTAAGGAGCTGGCATCTCCCCTCAATTAAATCGTGGTGTGTGACCTCTGTTGGGTGTAGATGACGGGAGAGCAGTATTGCTACTCCCGCTGTCTTGCTTGTGGGGTTGTTGCTGGTATGTGTGACAGGGTAGAAGTGGTTAAGGAGTTTGGGTGCTATACCTCTTTTAAAATGAGTTTCTTGAATAAAGGCCACGTCGGCCTTTCTGGCTTTGAGCTCCCTGAGCAAGGATGACCTCTTTTCTGGTATGTTCAAGCCTTTTACATTTAAGGAGAGGAGGTTAAGCATTGGCGCGGAAGAAGTCATGTCAGGTCAGTGGTAAGTGGTGAGAGATCTTTGGAGGGCCCGGCCCATGTGACCTAAGACTCCTGAAAGACAAGTCTCGAGAAGGGGGGGATGATTTGAGGGGAGGGGGGAAGAAGAAAGATAGAGAAGTGTAAAGTATTCAACATTTCTGCTTATGAAACAATTTGAAATAAACTCAAAAACATTATACATAAGAGTAACATAACCACTGGCGGGGACAGCGATGTCGCATAGCAACATCACTCGTCTGCACTTATGTGGTTCACCCTAACTGGGGTACGTGTCCATCGCCTCCCATCTACTAAGGGTAATTCTGTGCTATATGGACCTATGGTCCAGCCGGCTGTTGTGACCATCGCCGATAAGGCTTGGGAAACAAGCTGATATTAACGGTGGAATGCTGTAGTTTAGTCCACCTATAAGGATCTCTCTAAGGGCACCCATCTCAGTGGGGGGCCGTCCCGGGACCCGATATGGTGTCTTACTTTATCTCCTTGTGTGAGGAGTTAAGGGGGGGACCTCTGGGTGTGGGGGGGGAGGAGGTCCCGGGGGGGGGGGGGAATCTAGTGCAAGACCCTCATATCGTTTAGGGAGGTTACAGTGATATCAATGTGTCTGAGAGCTCGGTCTGAACACCCCTTTTTAAAACACTGTAGTCTTGCCCAGGCCCCCCAAACGGACCCCTCCCTACTAGGTGGGATTCCTTGCTATATAAAGAAATATAAACTTTAACAAACAATCGTAAATGACAAACATTTTGACAATAGGGGTTCTTACGACCTCAGCCATGTTGTCGTCCTATATCTTGCGGATTAAACCTTCCATACAGTTCGGTCATCAGGTTATGGCGACACGATTTGCTGTGCTGATGGCAGGGGATCCTCTGGCATCTCTGCCCACCACTGTCCAGGGTTGATCATGTTGTGGCAGAGGGGGGGGGGGATCCAGTCGAGATGTCAGCTGTGTCCATTCAGACAAGTGTGGCTTGGGTATGTTGAGGGTCGAGCAGAAGGACGGGTCTTGCAGTGTGGCCTGTTTCCCCTGATGCGACGCTTGGATACTAAGGGGGAAGCCCCATCTAAATCTGATCTGCTTCTGTTTCAGTAGATCTGTAAGGGGTTTGAGCATGCGTCTCTGCTGGAGCGTGGACCAAGACAGGTCAGGAAAGATGTTTATCTTGTCGCCGTTAAATTCTATAGCTTCCAGCTTCCTTGACTTAAACAGGATGGCTTCCCGGTCTCTATGATAATGTAGCCTACAGATGACATCTCGTGGCTTTTCCGATTGTAGGCCCCGAGGACGCAAAGCCCGATGAGCACGGTCAAAAAGAATGCTGGAGTCTGGCTCTGCCTCGAGTATCTCATTGAAGATTTTTGTTAGGGCGTCAATGAGACCCGGCCCTTGGATGTCTTCAGAGAGGCCCCGAACCCGGAGGTTGTTCCTCCTCCCCCTGTTGTCGATGTCATCTATACAACGTTGGAGGAGTTTAAATTCTTGAGCATGGACCGCTGTAACCTCTCGCAGTTTGTCTTGAAAGGTCTCTAGTGTGTCTGTACGGTCTTCCAGAGTTGTGACCCTGTGTGAAGTCTGGGTGAGATCTGCTTGGATAGCAGAAACTTCCTGCTTGATTGATTCACGCAGGGACTGTTCCAGATCAACAAAGTCTTTCTTGGTTGGGAGATCCGCTTTTGTGGGTAGGGTGCGGAGGTAAGCTAGGACCTCTGACAGAGTAACTTCAGTGCTCTGGGAAGGGTGCGGATCTGGGGAGGGGTCCATCTGGAACGGGTCTCTCGGAGACTGGGAGCTCTCCGGGGGAGGCAGTGAGTCTTCTGTGTGCAGTTCCGGCTGAGGGGTGAGATAGCGGAAAATGTTTGTTCTATGTTGGCTCTCGGTTTGGCTCTTGGGTGCTGGCGTCTGGGTGCTTCGTCTCGATTTCCCCATGTGTGAATAATGTGCCAGGAGTCCCAGAGGTGTGGCTTCAGTGGATTAGCAGCTTGTCATTTCTATCACAGAGGGTGGCCGGCTGGGTGTGGGAGGTAGTGTCAACACCGCCCCATCTTGAACGGGTGACTAGGGGGTCATGGCCTGTCTATCAGGTGTTCATAGACTCAATTATATTGTTGGGGATCAAAGTCTATTAGGTGAGTGGCGGTCTGTGTCCTGGGACAGTTTCTCAGAACTGCTCCGTGGGGCTCGGGAAGTTATTCTAGGGAGACCGCTCTTGTTTGGGCGGGCTCTCGGTGTCCCCTCAGTGACTATGTGCCTGGGGGGTTCTCCAATGTCTGAGTCACCTGGCCCCCACCAGATCCGACTAATCAATTTTCAAGAATGTATATAACCAGGCAGGGAACTAGTACCTGCGATCTCTGTCTGGGGGAATGTGCAGGCCTGTCGCACTAGCTGCGGAAGTGAGTGAGACTGCAGTATGTCTGCATGGCCAAGAGATGGAGCCTTAGGACTGTATTTGCACCAGATTGGGAAGAACAGCAGGTACAGTAACCCAGCCCTATATGTGGAGAGGAGTTGCTCTTGCGTTGGCTGGCTTATTAGCAGGTGTCCGAGTTCTGCAGCAAGTTATAGCAGCCCAGCTTTGATACTGTGTCAGCTAGAGGCACTGCAGTTTCCTTTTTCAGGGGCCAATATGTATGGCAAGCTAGATATATGTCTTCTTTAAGCCCTGAGGTGCCCCGTGTCTTGTGGTGTCTGGATAATCTCAGACAGGAGAGGGGATGAAACTGTGGGGCCTGCTGTCGCCCTTCCAGGCTTTGGGGCTTCTGCCAGTGGAGGGGTCTGCTATCAGCCTGTTTGATAGTGGTTCCCGGCCGGTGGGGGGGGGGGCGGGAGAGGGGAAAACCGCGTTGGGGGGGGGGGGGGGGAGACACAAGCCTTAGGCCCGGTGTGCGATGGGCTGGTACCCGTGGTGTGCAGTGGGTCATCCGGGATTGCCCTAGTTTTGCAGGCGTTCTCCCTACCTCTGACCCGGCGCGCGGCAGCTGCCTCTCCTGTAATGGCGGCCGCGGCGTCAGCTCCGGGAAGGTGCGCTGGTCTGCCTCCCGCTCCCGTCCCCAGCTCTACTCTCCAGGGCGCCGGGGGGGTCACCTGGGGGGGGGGCCGCCCAGCGGCCGCTGCTACTCCGTTTCCTGTCTCGGGCGAAGCCGCGCGGATGGCCCCCGGCGTCCGTCAGTAATCGAGGTCCCGGCTTCTATGGGCTGCCAGGCCGCAACCCGCAGGAGGGCTGGAGGCCCTCCCCGGCTCCGCAACCGGCTCCCACCTAGGATCCTGAGGGTGCGGGGGCTCAGGTAAGTCTTCCGCCGATGGTTAGGTGCAGGGATTGGGGCGTTGGGCTGCCCAAATTCTTCAAGCAGTCGGAGCCCCACAGGAACGCGTCCTCCCGAGATGGCGTCCAGGCCACGCCCCCCACAACATCTATCTTATCTATCTATTTATCTCTATAGCGATAAAACATTTTTTGCAAACCTCCTTATTTTAAGCATTAGTGCCACATAGATGAAGATGAATACAATGTCTTTGGGAAGAAAAAGCTATACAACAGTGCGAGCATTGTACAATGACATCGTACTATGGGCCTGATTCTGGTTCACTCGCAAAAGCAAATTCTCTCTTTAATGGACAAAACCATGTGCAGAGAGTTACGTTTGGAGGGGGTTTGTACTTCTATCTATATTGCAGTGTAAAAATAAAGCAGCCATTATTTACCCTGCACAGAAACAAAATAACACCCAAATGTTACATCTGCCCCATCTGCTGTGCACATGGTTTTGTCCATTAGAGAGAGAATTTGCTTTTGCACGTGAACCAGAATCAGGCCCTTAGCTCTGTATTGAAACTGAGCACCAATTACAAAACTATTTTCATTGTATATCCGGAGACCAGACTGTAGTCATTGGGCTTCGGTATAGTTAGATGGAATTGCATCTAAATGACAGTCTTAATATGCCTGGTACAAAGAACATTTTGCCAAGCTTAGCAACCCTGCCTTGTATTCCTGTTCCAGCCGACCTTCCTCATGTCGACCTTTATGCAAATTCGACCTTAAGTCATGTCGACCTTGGCCCATGTCGACCTTAAGTCAGGTCGACCTTCCTGCCAGTCGACCTAGTGGGGTCGACCTAATGACTGTAGACCTAAATGCAGTCTGACGAATGACCGCATCCCCTCCAGGTATACAACTGTGCTTCTGATATAAACCCACTGTCTCTCGATGTGTACTTCTGGTGTTCACAATACTGAAAATATGTGACCTGTGAGCGTGCACAATTGGTTTTCCTATTCTTATTTTCAAAGATTACTTTATGTTATAGCATTATTGTTGACTATAGCGGTTTTAATTGCAACAACTACATTTCCAATTCTAAATTGAAAAGTGTCGGTAAACTGTGCGTGGCTAGGAATTTGTTCCAGCGCTGCTTAGCTAATCATTCTTAAATTCCATTCAGTGACTTCAATACACTGTAGTCTGTGGGTATACCAAAAAAGAATGAGAACCAACATATGTGTACAAAAATGAATGAAGGCTAATAAGTGCACTCTCCATGTTTTTGTAGTAAGCACACATTAGATACAGGTGTGAGTAGTTTCAACAGATGTGAATATTTTCATGTAATTAAACTTCATACTGCAAAATGAACATGCCTTGGATATTTCAATATAACCCCAGTGTCCTGTTTGTTTTTAAATTAGGGTTCAAGAACCCTTAAAAACCATTTCCTTTTCCATGTACGTTCATATTAGTCTGGTTGAAATGCTCTATTTGTTCCTTGCCACAATTCCTAACCATAGCAAGTGGGAGCACTCAAATCTTCACGGTTGACAATGCTTCAATAATGACCAGTGGGTAATATGTCTGATTGAAACTGTATGAACTATGCAAGCTGTATATAGATAGAAACATTTTGTGTGTATAGAGAATAGTGTCATAGCATCTATCAAAGTTAATTTGACATCTACTATTTCTTCCTATTTAATCTACAGTAACCTTACTGGTCAGAAAGGAATTGTATTGTCCATAAATGTTCTATATTGTGTTCTCTATGGGGTATATTTACTAATGCACAGTATTGACTGGAACAGGTCCCAGTGTCTTGTGTGTGTTGGCTAAAGAAGGCATATTCTGCTCACAGTCTTCTGAAGTACAAGCAATTGTGGGAGGCAATCCTTTTTTAAGTTCGCCGCGTTTCCATGTTTAGCTGTGTACTGGAAGTTCTTTGTTCTGGAAATGGAGCTAGTCAATTTGTTTCATCGTAAAATAATATCAGGCTGATTATTGCATTACCGGTATATTTCTCTGTGTTCATTCAATTGTCATTAGCATCTACATGTGGAGTACATGCTCTTCTAAACCAGATTGATATAAGATAATGTATAGTTTCAAAATCTTAAAGGTACTTTCAAATATCATTAACAAAATATATATTTGTTCGGTACTTGTGTATTATAAGGGTGCCCAATTTGACTACGTACGCCGGCGTAGACATCGCATGTGATGAAATGGTACTTGTTAAATTTCACGGCACCCCTGCCCGTGGATCAAATCGCACGCACATCACGTGCCATGCGATTTAGCACACCCCCACTATCCACATCACCCCTGAAGCTTGGTGAGCGGATAAGAAACGTGTCCTCCTGACCTTTTCATACCCGCACTATCCACGTCGGCGTGGAGTTGATCTTATAAAGTGTGGCAAGCCACCTAGTCCAAAGCGTGGCGAGCGGACGCGGAAAATGTGCCCAAAACGTGGCGTGTATATGTAAATGTGTGTGTGTGTGTGTAAAGTCTGTGTTAAGTACCATAAAAATAAATACAATGCTGCCTGAGGTTATCCATAGAAATTGGTGATTGAATGCTTCATCTACCAAACTTAGGGGGGTATTCAATAACCGGCGTGCATCTCCCGATGGGGAGATGGCCGCCAGGCCCTATTCAATGCTGTCTTCCTCGACAGCATTGAACAGGGTATCTCGTCAGAACGAGTCCGACTTCACAATCAGTCGGGCTCATTCTGCCAAGACTGGCCGGGAAGTGTCGAGCTTTCGGCTGCAGCTCTCCTCTTCCCGACCGCAGCTCGCGCCCATGCCCTTCTCGCCCCGCTGCAGGCGGGACAATAAATCCCGTCTGCAATTTCTCGGTCGCGCAGACCGAGAACGGGACAGGGTCATGGCTGTCGAGCAAGCTCGACAGCTGTGACCCCAGATTGAATACCCCCCTTAAACACAATGGTTTAGAACTGGTTACAATATGTGTATGGCCTGTCTGCTCTTCTAAATTGTATATGGGTTTCAATTTTTGGGGGTTTTACCTTAAGCTTGGCACACACTGTCCAACGATCGGGACCGATCCAATGGTAATTGGCTGATAAACCGCTTCAAACGTTTCTGCATTGGTCAGATTGGGAGGACAATATATATTGAAGCATGTGTTGCACCCACTAGACTAGATCATTCCCAACCTCCTGATCCCATTGTAGAGATCAAAAGCATCTGGCAACCACACGCAATTTCTATCTCACTGCGCTTTGCACAGTGAGATACACTTGTGAGTGAGATACCAGATGCTTGTCTTTGCGCTACCATCAATGCTACTATTAGTAAATTACCGGGTGACACCGGAAATCTAACACTGTATCTCCGGTATGACGGCATCCAGCAAGCAATTCATAAATTAGTTGTATCCAGAACTAAAGCTTTTCTACCAACCAATCATGTGGCCTTCATTGTGAATTAAAGCTGAAACCAATTAAAGGATTCTTAAAACTTTGCTTACGACATTGACCTGAGGCGCAGGCTTTGTTTCAAGGACTTAGTTGCAACATTTAAATGGCTTCTTGCGTGTTCAGTACACTTGTGGCAAACTATTCAGATCGCTTCACTCCAGTGCACAAAAACTATAAATGAAGGCTTGCTAAGTATCCAAGAACCATAAATCTGTTCTTATCTGTCCTGTTACATAACTGGGATTCCAAGACTTTGTCATTATAATTTGTTTAATTAAATAACTAAATGTTAATCAAAAACATGTTTTAATATGTTTGTTTTGAAAGCTTTATTTAATAAATGGTAACATTAAGTAAATCTTGCTTTTACACGGTAATGTATCAATGCTTTGTTGAAAAGTAAATATGCTCTTCCACTACCTCTAACCCACTCTCTTCCCCACCTGAACCCTCTGGCACTTTCTCTTCATTTAAGCCCACAAATGAAAAGGAAGTATCTGCACTTTTCTTATCCTCCTACTCTACTCCTCTTGATCCTATACCTGCACAAGTCATTAAAAAATCTATCTCCTGTACTTATTCCAACCTTAACTAAAATCTGCAAACTCTCTCTTGCTACTGGTACTTTTTCATCTCTGCTCAAACATGCAGTAATTACTCCCATTCTGAAAAAAAAAACACAATTCTGACCCTAACTCTCTCTCTCTCTAACTATCATCCTATCTCTCAGCTCCCATGCCTCTCCAAGCTACTGGAGAGACTTGTCTACTCTCGCCTCACAATTTTTCTTAACTCTCACACCCTATTAGACCCGCTTCAGTCAGGCTTTCCCTCTCAACACTCCACTGAGACAGTACTGATTAAGGTGGTGAATGATCTGGTAACTGCGAAGTCTAAAGGCCATTACTCACTACTTATTCTTCTAGATCTTTCTGCTGCGTTTGACACAGTGGATCACACTTTTCTCTTACAAACACTACACTGCCTAGGTCTTAATGATACTACAGCCCTTTCCTGGTTCACATCTTACCTATCTGATCGCTCTTTCAGTGTTCGCTTCTCTGACTCTACTTCCTCTTCACTACCTCTGTCAGTCAGAGTTCCGCAAGGCTCAGTCTTAGGTCCTCTGTTTTTCTTCATCTATACTTCCTCGCTTGGCAAACTAATCTGCTCTTTCGGATTTCAGTATCACTTATATGCGGATGATACTCAAATCTATCTATCAACCCCAGAGTTGTCACCAGTGGTTTTGGGACGAGTCTCTGAATGTCTCTCTGCCATCTCATTTTGGATGTCTTTTCGCCAACTCAAACTCAATATTTCCAAAACAGAATTACTTATATTCACGCTAACTAAGAACAGTTACCATCCTGATATCTCCATCACTTTTGACAACAATCTACAACAAGAACCACTAAATTAATAGTGGTGGATGGGCGCTAATTAAAAAATAAAAATAGAGATATAAATGAAAATAATTTTGTGTGTGTGTGTGTGTGTGTGTGTGTGTGTATATATATATATATATATATATATATATATATATATATATATATATATATATACACATATATATATATATATATATATATATACACACACACACAAGTATAATGGGTCTATATTTTAGCTGCAGTTCTCCCACATGTACCAGTGCAGGTACCCTCAATCTGTCTATTACCTGACCCAATGTAGGTACAGGCCACAAACAGATCCAATTGAAAACCAAAAAAACGAATGGAGTTTCTGCGCTGTTCTTAGGTATATAAATGCACCATGGATGAAGTCACTTCACACACACATTTTCATTAGTTTTAAATAGTAATTTTTATATATATATTTATTTTCTTATAAAAAGAATAACATATAAAAACAATACAAATTTATAGGCGGCCACTTACAACTTCACGAAATAATATAATTACATAGCCATATAGGCAATCATACAATCAATATACGGGTGTAAAGAATATAATTTCAATTAATATGAGCCTTGAAATACAAATAGTAAAATTCTCAGTCCATGTACCAAGGAATAGAAAGAAATTAGTTATTTTTGAAAAGGTTGGATAGGTTTGTTTTTAACGGGCGCTAGTAGCCTTTATCTCCAGATACAGTCCTTTTAATAAAGGTATAATACCGGGTTTGTAACGTCTGTGATCAATTTGGGCAAAATAGCTCGGTGAATGGTATTAGTGCACAGCAGCGTGCCTGTGATGAGTTTTAAGCAGATAGCTTGATGACTGGTAGTAGCGCACAGCGGCGCGTCTCTCACCTGCACACACTGTGCGTTGATGTCGCAGCCGATACGGAGTGTCCCTCCGGTGAGCGGGTTTTTTGGGGAGGATGCCGTGTGGATGTTTGAAGCTGGCGTGTCACTGACCCGTGTGGTTGGTCCGGATGGCTAGCGCTGCTCTCACCTGCGCTGCCGTATCTTCTCGCACTCACCGGAGTTCTCCTGACGGCTCTGGAAGCGTGATGACGTGGGACCTGCTCCGTTCTCTCCCAATTGAGATGGTGCTGGTATTGTGCACAAGAGACTTACAGTATCCAAGATCCAGAGCCGTCAGGAGAACTCAACAATCTACCCTACCCCACAAGCTCGTTGCTTAGGGGTCATCCTCGACTCTGAACTGTCCTTTTTTCCCCACATTCAATCTGTCTCCAAATCATGTTACATGCATCTAAAAAACATATCCAAAATACGACCACATCACACACAAGACACTACTTAATCTCTTATCCATGCACTCATTATATCCTGCATTGATTATTGCAATAGTCTCCTAACTGGACTTCCCAAGAAAAGACTCTCACCACTACAATCCATTTTAAATGCTGCTGCTAGGCTGATCTTCCTTGCAAGATGTTCATCGTCTGCTGATCCGCTCTTCCAGTCCCTCCATTGGTTACCTGTATCTTACCATATTCAATATAAAACACTTCTACTAGCATATAAAGCTATTAACCATACTGCACCAGCATATATCTCTCTACTTATCACAAAATATCTCCCATCTCCGCCACTCCGCTCTGCACAAGATCTGCGTCTCTTCTTCTGCACGGATCACCAGCTCCCATTCACTATTACAGGACTTTCACCGGGCTGCTCCCATCCTATTGAATGCCCTTCCACGCACAATAAGACTCTCCGCTAACCTCCAAACTTTCAAGCGTTCCCTGAAAACTCACCTCTTCAGGCAAGCCTATCATATTTAAGTTCTACACGCATAACCCTCTGAGGCACTTTTGTATTATATAGCTTCCCTTCTGGACTTGTAACTTGGTGGGACTGCTATGCTATTACTTGTGCCTGTCCTTGTGTTTCCCTCCTATATCCCTATAGATTGTAAGCTTGCAGCAGGGCCCTCCTACCTCCAAGTCTGTCTGTTGTTACCCAGTTTGTTTTATCACTGTCTACCATTGTAAAGCGCTACGGAATCTGCTGCGCTATATAAGAAACTGTAAATAAATAAAGTTAAACTCATTGTTATAATAATTTTTTAAATATTTGTTTAAAAGTTATTACGTGGTAATGTTCAGCAAGTGTTCAACTATTACAGTATTGGCCATTTCATTATGAACAATTATTTATGACCGCTCTAGAATAGCACATGAAAAATATTGGTTAGGAAAGCTTTAAGGTTTACTATGTATATACCATGTATGAAACCCCTCTCTTTAGGTACTGCTTCCATCACTTTTAGGTAAATGCTATGAATGTTCTATTTATATTACACCTGGAAAGAATTTGAACTATGAAAATATCATATAGTGAATAAATGTACTCTCATATTGCATAGTTATTTAATACGAAATAATTCATATATCCTCTTCGTATGTGTGGGGTAGACGTTTCTTGTGAAGCTGACAGATGAAAATAGTGTTATTCTATTTATAAAACGTGACTGTGTGGGAGTAGAGGCTACATGCTGTGAGATTTATCCCAGACGGTGGGGGAAACATCCCTCACTCTGCTCTTGATATTATCGTATTGCATGATGTGATTTCCTCTCTGGTGATAATTTCCCATTAGTCACCATTCAACAAGTCTACAGGGAATGTAGAGGTAGATGGGAATGTGTTCATATATGGAGACGGATATGGAATACCATACTGTGTATGTATGTGTCTATCTCTCTATCTACAAATGGAGCCACACTCATCTAGCCTGCCTATGGCGTTTGGGGAGCCAACTATCCACAGCGCTCCTAGTCGCAGCGCTATAAGTTGCTCAGTTTGGTGAATGGCGTTACCAGATGAGTGCAATACCAGTGGTCATCCACCAGATGTCGCTTTTAAATATCACCACTGCACGCTTGCGTTAGATGTCTAATGCACAGCTGCTTCTGTATAGCAAAAGAATCAGCATTGCGCATTCGTGAAGTGTCCATTGAAATGCACTGTAGCAGAAATTTTTATTTGAAATGTAAATACATACAGTAGGCGTGTGTCTCATTACGCTATTCACAGTATAATGGGCTACCTGGATAAATGAGTGAGGATACAGTGCTTTCGCTGAGAATGTGTTGCTCGTGCATGTGAGGCACTCCTGATTCCCATACCCCCAGAAAATGGCGTACCCAGCAAACGGAACGCTGAGACAGGTTGCTGCAGCGCCAAAGATAACCATAGATCCTCCTGTACTGTAGGTGCCAAACTCAAACACGGAGGGGGCTAACAAATTGGCTGCCGGGTGTCAGCCAGGGTTCACAACTATGGAGCTAGATAGGTTCCACATGTTTAAGGGCCCTTCTGTCCGTGAGTCTCATTATGCTGTTTACAGTATAACGGGCTATGGGGACAAGTGCACGAATACAATATACAAGGAAGTTCACCGTGAAAGTGGCGCGCATGTGTGACATGGGTTGATGAGGCGTGAGAGATAACCTACTGTACAGTATGAAGTTAGCAATGATATACTGTAGGTTCCACATGTGTGAGGGCACTGCTGTCCGTTCGTCTCTCATTACACTTCGGTATTTATAACGGGCTATGGGGAAAAGTGAGCGACTAGATCATTCAAAGAAGCAGGTTGGTGTGAATGCAAAGGAAGGACTGATACAACATTCAGTTGGTCTGGCTGGGGGAAGGTACTATACAGTAGAGAAAGCATGAGTACTGCTCTGCACATTAAACAGTATGTGGTCGATCGTGCACATGGAAAGGTTTATGAAAACAGGATTTTTTGTGTGTGCCTAGTTTTATTAAGTATAACCATCCTAAATGTTTCAATAAAATAAGATAAAAGTATATGCCTCTAAGGATCGAACCCAGTTTTCCAGCACGGAGAGCGGTGCACTTATCCACTAGCACACAACACCTGATTATTGCAACCTATGCTCGTGAGTCTACAACCTGTGCTCAGAGCCGTAATGCCATTCGCTGAGATTGAGATGCTCCGGCGTCTCAAACACAAGAGCGCCCCATTCTGGATTTATGTTCACAGAATTCAGAAATACGGGGACAAAAAGGCTGGGGGTTCCCTCTATTTTGGAACAGCCAGCGGTGTCATGCCACAGCCGGGGGACCCTTTTTTACGCAAGGTCCCCGGCGTCACACGATTACCCTGGCTGGACAGCCCTGGGGCAGTGGGCACCTAATAGAGGGGTGTACCCCCCAGGCCCACGCCATTTTTTTTACACTATTTTGGACAGAACCATGCGCAATCTCAATAACCCTGTGAATGATTCTGTCAAACTCACCAGACAGAACCAGGTCTATTTTTCTGGCAATATTTGGTAATGTTTAGGGTAGGATTTAAAAAATCGTATCTAATTACATTTTGCGAGTTGTATACTATTTAATGTAAAAACATCTGTATACAATTTGTAATATGCAGTTTTGTGGTAGCGGCAAAACAATTTACCTTTACTGCAATTCGCATGTTGCTACATGTGCGATTTTTGGAAAATGTGCGATTCTGCCAATTTTCCCCCTGAAAAAGCACACATTTAAAAAAATCACACCTAATTACATTTGGCCCCAGGGTATGTAGTCAAGTTCTATTAGCCAGTGTTCTCACCAGAGAACACTGTACAGCACAGATCGCTCATAACACATCGCTGGTGCATAGCTTGTGTGTGTCAGCGATGTGTGCTGAGCAATTTGTGCTCCACTACATTTCTCAGCTCGTGGTTGAAGACACCCTGTCTATACAGGGTTTTAGATTTTGATAAAACAGAATGGGATGCAGTTTAAATCCCGGCGTTCAGAATCCCGACCGCCGAAATCACGACACTTTCTCCCTCCAGGGGTGTCCATGACACCCCTGGAGGGAGAATAAATTAGCGTGCCGAGCGTAGTGAGGCACTGGGCCCGCTGCGTGGCGAACGCAGCGAGCCCGCAAGGGGGGGTGATCCACGTCCCCCCCCTTGTCGGGATTTTGGCGGTCGGGATTCCAGCGTCGGGATTTTGAACGCCGGGATCCCGACCGCTGGGATTTCATACTGAATCCAACAGATTACCAGGGCTGTATTTTTCCAAACACAAACGAGCTGTTTTATATCTGTTCCAGGTGTGTTTATGCTGTCTCTGTTACAATATACATGTATGTGTACATGCAGTATAATCAGTATTTTAAATACCGTATTTTCTGCACTATAAGGCGCACCGGACTATAAGGCGCAGTCTCACTTATGGGGTCTATTTCTGTACTTGACCCATACATAAGGCGCACCGTATTATAAGGCGCATGCTAAAACAGCATGTCTCTTCACTGGTGCCATTATCTGGGGTCATCGCAATGTACGTATTACGTCCCGGTGTCAGCAGGAAATGGTCCGACAGTCAAACTCAGTGCACACATAAGACACACCTGATTATAAGGCCTATTTTGGTGAAAATGTAAGGCTATTAGGTGCGCCTTATAGTCCGAAAAATACGGTATGTAGAATATTGTTGTTATATATACATACGGTCAGGTACATAAATAATGGGACATCAACACATTTTTCATATTTTGGGCTCTATACACCACCACAATGGGTTTGAACTGTTCCAAACAAGATGTGCTTTAAATGCAGACTTTCAGCTTTAATTTGCCGGGTATTTACATCCAAATCAGGTGAACGGTGTAGGAATTACAACATTTTCCTCCCACTTTTTAAGGGACCAAAAGAAATGGGACAGTTGACTCAAGAGTTATTTCATGGACAGGTGTGGGCTATTCCTCCGTTCTTTCATTACCAATTAAGCAGTTTATTCCACGTGTGACATTTGCATTTGGAATATGTTCAGCTCTTTGAATCTCAATATGAGATTCAAAGAGCTGTCACTATCAGTGAAGCAAGCCATCCTTATGCTGAAAAACAAACCCATCAGAGATACAATAGCTAAAACATTACGTGTGGCCGTCAACTGTTTGGAACATTCTTAAAAAGAAAGAATGCGCCTGAGAGCTCAGCAACATCAAAAAACCCAGAAGACCACGGAAAACAACTGTGGTGGATGGCAGGATAATTACTTTCCTGGTGAAGAAAAACCCCTTCACAACAGTTGGCCAGATCAAGAACACTCTCCAGGAGGTAGGTGTATATGTGTCAGTCAACAATCAAGAGGATACTTCACAAGAGTGAATATAGAAGGTTCACCACAACATGTAAATCTTTGATGAGTCTCAGAAACAGGAAGACCAGATTAGAGTTTTCCAAACATCTTAAAAGGCCTCTACAGTTCTGGAAAAAATATCCTATGATGATACAAAGATCAACTTGTACCAGAGTATTGGGAAGAGAAGAGTATGAAGAAAAGGAACTGCTCATGATCCAAAACATACCACTTCATCAGTGAAGCATGGTTGTGTTAGTCTCATGGCAATGGCATGGGTATGTATGGCTGCCAATGGAACCCTTGTATTTGTTGATAATTTAACTGCTGACAAAAGCAGCAGGATGAATTCTGAAGTGTTCCGGGCAATATTATTTGCTCATATTTCAGTCAAATGTTTCCGAACTCATTGGACGGTGGTGCACAGTGCAAAAGGAGAATGACCCGAAGCATACTGCAAAAGCAAACAGAGTTTTTTTAAGGCAAATAAGTGGAATTTTATGCAATGGCCAAGTCCAATTGAGCATGCATTTCACTTGATGAAGACGCAAGGGATTTTTTCCACAGGGGAAGAAATCAGGCGCTGTGGCAGTAGCTGTGATTCCAAAATAAGCAGCTGCTCAAAAATGGGGGGGTAGTCAATCCCCGCCTAGAGAAGGAAATACACAAACAAACATGCACAAGGCATGTGAGCAGCGCTTAATAAATTTAAACAAATGAATAAATGTTAAATAATTTTACTGGAATAAAACAAGTACATAGACAATAAATGAATGCACATAACAATACACAATAAAATGGAATAAAATTCAAGCCACAGGAATTGGGAAATGTGAATTGGCCCAAGGGGACACAGAAATGAACAATGGGGTGCAGTGGGTCACTGGTAAGTGCACTTTACCGGTATTTTGGTGACCTTTTTGTTCCAGGAGAGTCCGCTTGTGTGACAATCAGATGTTAGTCCTCACTATTGATCACGGTATTTTATAGGCCGTTTGGAGGTAAAGATTAATTGTAGGCTTCCGCTGTTCCACTGGTAATTATACCCGGTGGACTATGTTGGAGTATAGCCACCAGGGTGATCCAGGATGCGGTGTCCGCCAGGAGATGGGATATCACTGAAAGTGGGCTTCTGCTCGCAAGGTCCTTCCACACTTGTTTTGGCTGGATGGTATTTGCCAAGGGGAGGCTAGTGGAGCAGTGTCCGCCACACGGAGGGGGTAGACTGGCAAAAGTGGTGCTTTGTATCCAAATGGGTCCACACTGGGCGATGAAGTAGGCTTTTAATTCCTGGGCATGAAATATTATGAGTATCCACTCAACGCGTTTCACTGCCAACTGCAGCTTTATCAAGAGTGTTTGACAGTGTCTCTAGTGTGGGTATATATACCCTTATTAATAAGCAAACGATTAGCATGTGTGTGCATCAAGCATAATATAATTAGAGGTTAATACAGCATAAAACACATTATATAACTATCAGTAGGAGACAGACTCATATCCATATAGGCATTTAATCTAACTAACATGGAATTGTATAAAATTGATGGAGAGAGATAAAGAATATATTTTCATATGCAAATGAGGGAGGTCACATGATCGGGGGCAAAAAGGGATCCAGTGTATATAAAACCATATATTTCTGGATCATAACTCAAATGAGGCATAAACGTTGCAGGTCTTAACCTGTTGAATAATAGGGAGCCCAAAAACGAGTGTTTGGAAACTCTTTTTGAGCGAATATCGTGCTGTGGAGCGCATATGCGTTCCAACAGCCGTCCTGGGTTCACTTCCACCGTCACACCGGAAGTATATGTGTGACGGTGTAGCGCTGGATAGATACATATACAGTGTGTGCGCGTCGGGGGGCCCTTATCCGGCGCGCACACTTTTCTAGGTACAAAGGTTCCGGATGAATAGAGAGAGGGGGAAGGAAACAAATAAGGTGCGCACCGTGGGACAGTTATCGGTGCGCACCAGTTTACCTAACACATTGGTTCCTGATCTCTCAAAATGAGACGTTTTGACCAGTGTGTGATTCGTCACATAAATAAACCAAGGATACTTTGTATATAGTCGGGGGAGGCAATAATGATGCACATATGAGTTTCATGGAAATTATCTTTCTCCATTGTGCTAAATATAAACAGTATTATATCCAAATAAACAGATTATTAGAAAACTAAAATTATAATAATAATAATAATAATAATAATAATAATAATAAAAATAATAATGATAAAAATAATAAAGATGCATAATATGACATGAACACATTAAAAAAAAAATATATATATATATATATATATATACACATACACATATATATATATATATATATATATATATATATATATACATACATACATACACATAAACAAGTACACATAGAAATATATATACGTAGAGAATATGCATGAATATTGTTTATATAATTTTAATACAGAAAGACATGAGAGTAAATATACATAAGTTCTAATTTAATATAGTGGAAATAATGTTATCATTGGAGCGAGGGGGAATGGGAAGAGAGATCTCAAAGAAAGGGATATAGATCAAGTGCATCAAATACAAACTATACACATATAAGAAGAGGGCAATTAGAGGACAATGTTCAATTCCATAGCCTCGTTCAGGCCCTTCGGAAACAGGCAATCCATTTTGAAGGTCCAAAAGATCTCCTGTCTACAGAGGGTCCGAAATCTATCGCCCCCTCTTTTTGTTGGTGGTATGTGTTCTAAACCTATAAGTTGGAGATCCTTTGGATCATTTTTATGGCACTCAGAAAAATGACGTGAAACACTGTGAAGTAGGGATCCCCTCAGGATATTCCTACGATGTTCGAGGAATCTAGTCCTGAGGGGACGTGTAGTGCGGCCAACATATTTTAAATTGCATGTGCAAACAAGTAAATAGATGGTATAAATGGTGTTGCAATTAATAAATCCACGAATCTTTATATTCTCAGTAGGTGTACTGATGGTTAAAGTTTTATTTTTCATATATTCGCATGTAATGCACTGGGTCCTGCCGCACTTATAGCAACCCACAGGTTTACTGGGTAACCAAGCGGCTGTTGGATTTGTTTGAGTACCTTCTTTTGGGTATTCTCGGAGACAACTGGGGGCAAGGAGATTTTTTAGTGATTTATTTTTGCGGAAGATAAATGACGGTTGGGGGGGTAACACGTCTCTAAGTAGAGGGTCTTGTTTTAAAATAAAATTATTTTTATTTATGATTTTCTGTATTTCCTGATAATTTTTATTAAAGGTGGAGATAAAGGAAATTTTATTATTATTTTCAGAAATCTGTTTGTCTGGTATTTTTTCACACAAAAGTGTGTCCCTATCTCTCTCTCTACTGGTTTTGTATGCCCCCTGAACTAATTGTTCAGGGTAGCCACAGTTTTGAAATGATCTCATGAGTTGGGAGGCTTGTTGGTCAAATGTTTCAAGTTCAGAGCAGTTACGCCTAAGGCGCAACATCTGCCCCTTGGGAATGTTCTTGATCCAAGGGGGTTAATGTGCGCTTTTGAAGTTTAAATAAGAGTTAGTGTTAACCGATTTTTGATAATTGCTACTCTGGATCTGTCCATTAGATATATTAAGAGTTATATCTAAAAAGTTAATAGTGCAAGGGTGACAAGTGTGAGTAAATTTCAAATTAAAGGGGTTGGAATTAAGGTGAGATACAAATGATGTAATAGAAGTGTCATCCCCATCCCAAATAAAGAATAAATCATCTATGTAACGGCCATAGAGAACCAGATTCGCGCCAAAGATGGAACACCAAATAAATTGGTCCTCAACCTCTCCCATGTAGAGGTTGGCATAACTGGGCGCGAATCTGGTCCCCATGGCCGTCCCCATCACCTGTAAATAAAAAGTGTCCTGAAACAGAAAATAATTGTGTTTTAGAATAAACAAAATAGAATTTGTAAGAAATTGACATAGTTCAACTGTCAGATCACCATCATCTTTTAGTCTATTACAGATTGTATGTACCCCCAATTCATGGGGTATATTTGAATACAAACTTTCCACATCAAGTGTCAGGAACTGATAGGAACTTTTCCATTTGATATTTTTGATCATATTAAGAAAATGGGAAGTGTCTTTGATGTGTGATCTGAGAGTTGACACCCGTGGCTGTAAATAAGAATCATCAAACTGAGAAAGATTAGAAGTGAGAGAGTGAATACCAGAAATAATAGGGCGACCAGGTGGGGAAGTGTGATGAAGACGAAACTGAAGAGAAAATGCCCCAAGAACAAGCAGGAACTAAAGACATTTGCAGTAGAGGCCTGGCAGAGCATCACCGGGGATGAAACCCAGCGTCTAGTGATGTCTATGCGTTCCAGACTACAGGCGGTAATTTACTGCAAAGGATTTGCAACAAAGTATTAAAAAGGGAGTTTGATTTAGGATTGTTTAGTTTGGACCCTTAAAAAGGTTGGAGGCACATATAGAAACCGTTGTAATTCCTACACCGTTCACTTGATTTGGATGTACATACCCTCAGAGCTGAAAATCTGCAGTTAAAGTTTTTTTTTTTTTGAGGAATATATTTATTGTTTTTCACAAATTATACAAATTAGGAAGTACAACAAAGTTTTCTCCTTAAAGCGATTTACAGGGAGAGACATTCCAAAATGACTTATGGTGTGTACACACGGGGGCGATATGGCTTCGGATGTTCCCAATATAATGAACATCGGAAGCCATATTGCATATTAATTGTCTGCTTTTTAGGGCTTGCGAGCCCGATGCGCTGCCGATGCATGCTCCCGAGTGAGCGCAAATTGGCAGCGATATAGTGAGGGCAGGCAACACTATATAGTGCAGATCTGCACTATATAGTGTAAATTGTTCCCCTCTAGCATGCCGTAAGATGCGAGTCCCGATGCGATCTGATCGTGTCGGGACCCGCATCTCACGGCAGCATCTGCCGTGTGTACACACTATTAATGTTTCTAGTAAGAGCAAAATATCTAAATATCATACCTAAATAACAATAAACACATAAAGGGAAAATGGGGGAAGGGAGTATGAGGGTAGGGGTAAGATAGGACAAAATATAGTTTTTTAGGGTCTAAACTTCATTATATATATATATATATATACACATACATATATATATATATATATATATATATATATATATATACATACATACATACATACATACATACATACATACATACAGGTAGAGTATCCGGTATCCGGACATCCCTTATCCGAATTATTCCAAAAACCGTGGTTTTTGGAATCATTCGAATTTTTTTTTTTTTTTTAACCCCCTAACCCTCTTTTCATACTTACCAAGTCCCCGGGCGTCCACAGCAGGCCTCCGGCATCTTCTCCAGGGTCTCCAGCGGTCCCAGGAATGCATTGCGCGAGTGTGCCGGTGACGTCACCGGTGCGCGCGCACACTCGCGCAATGCATTCCTGGGACCGCTGGAGACCAGGAGAAGATGCCGGAGGCCTGCTGTTGACGCCCGGGAACTGCGCGGACGCCGAGGGACCACCGGACACCATCAGGGGACAGGTAAGTATGGCTGCAAAAAAATATTCCAAAAACCGGAAAATTCCCCTATCCGAAATGCTCGCGGTCCCGAGCATTTCGGATAGGGGATACTCAACCTGTATGTATGTGTATATATATATATATATATATATATATATATATATATATATATATATATATATATATATATATATATAGGTTCCAATCCTCCCAAGTTTGGGAGAAATAAACGGCACTAAGAGACGGTTATAAATAACAGCAGGTGTATTGAGGAATCATGAACGTTTTCGGGGTATCAGCCCCGTCCTCAGACAATTCCTACAGCAAATGTGCACCCCACCACCCAAGACATTTATACATACCTGACCACGCCGGCTCCCCGGGTCCAGTCACGCCGTCACTCCGTTCCCGGAAGTCACCGCCGCGTACTTCCTGTCCAGAGCGCAGCCAGCGTTGCGTAGCAACGTCTGGATTGCATTCCATACAGAACAGGAAGCCTACAGCCGGTGACATGCAAGGGGCGGAGGAGACTGATCCTAGTCCCTCGGAGAGATCCGGCGGTCATAATATAATATAACTATCCTCCCAGTCCCAGCAAGGTATATCCCCAATAGAAACAGCCCTCAGCGGTGTTTTACAGGCGATGAACCTGTCTACATACTAGGACATTTAAGTCCAACATACAGACCGTCATCGCTGCATCTCACCATCGCAGGCGTCATCGGAGTAACCTAATACAGACAAATAGAGGAAAAAATTCATATTAATAAAATACATACAATAAATACAAAAAACATATTAAAAAGCACATTTACATGAAAATACATAAAGATGAGATACATGAAAACAGGATAGCTCATAAATAGTATATACCAAATTTACATCAAACTGTTCCAATTTAATTTTTCATTTAGGCCTCCAGGCCAAATTGTGCCAAGACGGAAAATCCATCTTGACTCCAAGGTTAGGAGCCTCTTGGCCCTATTACCCCCTCTCATGGATTCGGGTATGTAGTCAATCATAAAATATTTCAAAGAACTTAAAGAGTGGCCTTTCATTTTGAAGTGGCGAGCCACCGGTTGATCCACCTCTCTGCCACCCAGAGACAAGTTGATGGCAGATCGGTGTAGGCCCATTCTCTCACGAAATGACCTGGTGGTCTGTCCCACGTAATATAGGCCACATGGGCACACAATAATATAGATGACGTGGGTAGACCTACAATTTAAGACATGTCTAATGTCAAATTGTTTATCCAAATGTGGATGTTTGAAAGTGCGACAGGTAAGTATGTGACTACATGTAGTGCAATTAAAACAGCTGTAGCACCCTGGTGGTTTAAAGGTTACATTACTGGGTCTAATAGCACCCCTCCCGGTGATATCGGGTTGCATGAGTCTGTCCTTCAAATTAGAGCCTCTTTTGAAGGCAGCCAAAGGTCTAAGGGGTCGTAAGCTGGGCAAATCACGGTCTGTCTTTATGATAGGCCATAAGGCATTTGTGGCATGTCGTATAACTGGACTAGCAGTAGAGAAAGTGCTAGTCCAAGGTAGAATAGTACCGACTTCCCTACTTTTGGCCTTAAGTAACTGAGCCCTGGGCAAACTGAGTACATGCTGTTTTTGGGTATTCAAAGTTTGAAGATCATACCCACGTACACTAAATTTATCAATTAACTGATCTAAACGAGACTCCAGCCCAGGTATATATACCTGCTGTCATGGTGATTCCCTCACTGTGTGTGGTCTTGACAAAGGGCTGACATCAGCCCGAAACGTCGACATGCGATTCTGTTGACATGGTGATGTATTAAAGTTTTCACCGATTGGCTATGATATGAAGACTGGTGAGTGCTCTTTTCATGAAACGCTATATATTGGCTATACCCCTGGGACTTTTTAGCCTAAAGAATTGCACCCCTGCTGATGGATCTGGAGGATTGTAAGGGCTAGCATCCTATGCATCATATATAATATAATATATATCTCAATAAAATAAAGGCAAAAGAAAAATAATCTCCCTAGGCAGTTCTTGATAATTGTCTGTACAAAAACCTTGAAGTTGATTCAAAAAGTTTGTAAATGAATGTTTGTGTATCTGCATCCAAACAATCAATGAATCTCTCCCACTTCTTAGTAAATTTCTGTACCCCCTGCTCCACATCAGGGAGTGTTGCTCTTTGTTCAAAATACAAGATGTCCCAATATTTATGGACCTGACTGTACCACATACAGTATATCCATAGAACTGAAATACATTCGACCTGGTAATGACTTTCTATTTGAAGATAACTGATATGCTATGATGTAGATAGTGTTGCACAGACTGCCAGAAACATTTTAGATTCTATTGGAACGGCATTCTAGCAGTCAGTTCAGTTCACCAAGTAAGATGAGCACACTGCTTGTGATATCCGTTTTGTAGAAGAATCTTGTACTTTGCTGACAAAGACATTTAATAATCTGCAGTTGTAGATTTTTCATGCTTCTCACATTATTAATGCAATAGAAATGTATTGATGTGATAAAAGCTTAAAGGCAGCTGTGTTTTGTTTTAGACTGGTACAACTAACTTAGATTATAAACCTTGTTAGAATTGTGTGATTTTTAAACAATATAACCATTGTTCCTTCTGTGTTCTTCCTTCCAACCTTAGAGTGCAAATTTACCTGCACCAGTGGCAAATGCTTGTATCTTGGATCACTGATTTGTAACCAGCTAAATGACTGTGGGGATAACAGTGATGAAGAAAATTGTCCCTTAGTAACAGAGCACCCTCCACCTGGGATATTTACCTGTGAGTACTTGGCTATGCTTCCTTAAGCTCTGTTTTGTTTTTGTTCTAAATATCTTAACATGTCCCTTTTAAATGTATGAATATTTTATTATTGCATGGTTTTGAAGACATTTTTTTTAGTGTTGACTGTTTTTTTTTCTTTGCTGTTTGGATGTTGGCAATGCCCTGGATTGCAGGCACAGCATTAAGAGTTTAGTTGAAACATCTGTATTCTCTTTCCCTCATTCATGTGGGTTCAGTCTGTGTAACAACTGGGTTTCTGAGCAATATTTTTTATTTGACTTTATTGCCATTTAGATGTTCACACTGTTGTGGGAATAACACGCAGGAGGTAGTTTTAAATGGGTGTTAATCAGATAATTGCTTCTTTGACAAGTTGGATATATATATTAGTGAGGGATGCGTACAGTGTGACAGTAAATACATGCTTGGTCCCATACAGAGACGAAGTGACATCACTAATTTATATATGGCAATACAGATTAACTGCAAAATAAAAATAATCATTTGCCACTCTGTTATACATTGGCAAGATATGGAAGTAGAACACGTGGAGCCACCAAACAGCGATCTAATGTCTTCCAGACTATTTGTCAGAGTTTCACATATGAATGTCCTCAGTGTTTACATGTTCATACATTTATACCTTCTGCAAGTGCTACTTGCCCATAGTACTTATTTGAGACTTGCAAACACAACAAAATTTGTGAACCACTAGAAGCTCTATATGAAAAGGCTAATGTTTTCTCATAAACATGTCAACAAGAAATCTTTCTCTTGTTAGGGATCAATGCAGTTCTTTGCGGTCTTTTGAATGGTTAAATTAATGGGCACCTGACAGAGCAACTAAATTGTTGCTATCTTCAGGCACCTATTAGCTGTTGCTTGCATGTTTCTTCAGCCTCTGAAGATGTAAGAAGAAATATTTGCAAAGTACAGGAAATGCTTTGGGTGCCCTATCTACTGCTTTAGTTGTTTGTTTGTTTTTGCCACTTTGCATTAATAATAACATGCGCCCTTACATTAACGTGTGTACTTGCTAAGGTTTTTGTTGCCCGATTGTGGATGGCAGCAGAGGCCAAGGTATTAAGGACTTGGATTGCGCTAGTTAATGATACAGTAGCCCATGAGAAATTTGTCTATTTGGCTAGAAAAGCGGAAAAAAATGGATTTTGATATTTAGGTCCAATATTTATTCAAGGAGACACACACACAGTTGGTTATATCAGCTTGGACGGCAAGTGTACAAACTGGGTCTGGATAAGAAGCTTATATTATGGTTGTTGTTGATCTCCTCTCCCCCTATCCATAGGATAGCTGTAATTTCTATATTGATTTTATTTTTATTTTCAATTTCTAACTTTCAATCATGTCATGTGATAATATTGTACTTTGGATTCTCTCTTCAAATAATGGATTTAATTTGTTATTTATTTATATGTCTAGTGTATGTGAGTCTCAGAAACAATGCCATCTGCATCGAGTGAAACTACATCTCTTTCTCTTTCACACATCTAGAAACACAGAGGCAATCACAAGGTAGCAGACTAGCTTTCAAAGCTTTTGTTCAAGCGAGCTTAGCGAGTATGTTATATGATGGAGACCACATATTGTTTTTTGTTTGTTTTTAAGTATTTGTATAGTAGGTATTTTTGTTGTAAAAAGTTAAATTTTAAAAATATTACATTGAAAAAATAAATACTAACGTACATACGATTGGAGCAACAGAGAGGGGACAGTGATATGACAATGGGGAGAGGATAGTAAGGTAAGGACAGAGGTGATAGGACAGGACAGTTAGGACAGGGAGGGACATGACAATGGGGACAGGATCAGGAGAGAGGAGACAGAACAGATGGATCAGGACAGATGGGTGATGGAGACAGGGCAGGAAATATGCTTGCTGACTACAGCTACTGGGAGGGTTGTTTGATGCGGAGGGACTTCCTGCAGCCACTGATTGGGGAGGTAGGTGATACGGCTGCTTGCCCTCCTCTGACTGGTGGGAAGTCTGGTGCGTAGGTTCACCTGCTGTGTAGGAAATAGGCTGCTAAAGTTTTAAAAAAAAGAAGTGTGCAGTGTTTGCCGTGCTGGTATACCATATTTCTCTGCTTATTCAAATATGATAGGGCTCTGACCATGATTTCTGAAGACAGAGAAATAATTAATTTCTTGCATGGCTAGTGCTGATAATGTACTGTGGTTAGTAAGTTTTGTGAACATAGACCCCCTGCCAGGAGAAGAGCACATACCCTCCAACTGTACCGATTTAGCCGGTACAGTACCGTTTTTAAATGGTCTGTACCGGCTAAATCATAGTGTACCGAATGTACCGGTTTTTGGGATCCCGCGCTGGTGTCAGTGCGGGTCGGGTGGGCACTGGCGCTGTATCGCCATTGCGGGTCGGGTGGGCACTGGCACAACAAGCTGGGCCACAGAACGGTAACTCCTGCTGCTCCAGTGTTGCCGCCTTCTCCTCCTCCCCCCGCACACCCGGGACCGGTGCGAGCTTCAGCCGCTGTGCGTGTGCTACGTCACTTGCTCTGATTGACACCCAGGCCAGTGCAGGAAGGGAAGCGCCGCTCAGTCAGTGTAATAGGGCTTTCTGTACAACTACATGTGTGGGTGTATCGGTTAGTTTCTCGTCGTGGAAATGATCCTTCACTGCAGCCAGCCACTCTTCTCTCTGTGCTGCCCGTGCGCACGGCAGCACAGGGAGAAGAGTGGCTGGCTGCAGTGAAGATGAATGACTGAGCGTGAGCGGCGCTTCCCTTCCTGCACTGGCAAAGCAAGCGACGTAGCACACGCGCGGCGGCTGAAGCTCGTCCCGGGCGTGCGGGGGGAGGAGGAGAAGGCAGATGAACTGCACTGCTGGCCACTTGGAGCTGGGGATCCACTATAGTGGTGCTGTTATGGAACAGCAGATGGGGAACTGTAGAATATCACATCCGATGCTGGCTGAAAGGGGAGGTCCACAAGCAACAGGACCAGTGACACCATCAGCATAGGTAACCTGGGTAGTGGGTACATATACATGGGGTTGGGGTGTAGTAGTTGGTGCACAGTACACATTCAGAAAGGGGACGTGGCTGCACCGCTTTTTTTTACCATGACCACGCCCCCTTGTTAATGGCCACGCCCTCTTTCTGAATGTGTACTGATTTCCTATCTTCAAATGTTGGAGGGTATGGAAGAGCACCGCAGATAACATGATCATTGGAGATGTCAGCAAAGCTTGATTTAACCTTGGAGGTGCCTGTGCTGAGACTTCGTTCCTGCTCTTTTCCAAAGGGAGTGAACATTTCTTTCCCCCATTTTTATCAACTTATACTTGCGCCTTTATACTGACAACACGTTATTCAGATGCTACATGTGGTATTATCACTAAAGGTTGGTAGTCTAACAGTATTGGCAAGACTTGAAAAAAAAAAGGGGGTGGCCGTTTCTTCAACCTTTGTTCTTGATGAGCTTAAATACCCAGCACAGTATTTATCCTCCATGCCTCTGTGCCAATACTCCATCAAATATAAAGCATTTAGAGCACAGGTTCCCAACCAGAGCCCTCAAGGCCCACGAAAAGGCCAGGTCTTAAACACAGCTATACTTGAGCATAGGTGACTAAATACCTCAGTTATTTTGATTTGTCCATATGTGCTCAAGTATAAACTGTTAGTTTGCTTTACGGGACAAGGTTGGGAAGCACTGACTTAGAGCATAATTGCCTACTTTTATGACTGTAGAATGCAGGGGGTGTGAGACAGAGGCAACATCGCCAAAGCCATGCTTCCTTAACACAAAAAGTATTTGATTCGCGGCTCTCTGGGAAGGGGGCGGGCTAAAATGATACAAATTGTGTAATTTTAGCTCCTTCTTGGAGAGCCACGAATTCCAGCATTTGTCTCAGCGTGGAGGGAGGTACAGGTGCTACAGGGAGAATGCTGGAGATTTGCCCACCTTCCCTGGGGGGTAGTATGACTACTGTAAAGGTTAATTAGAGGCAAGATCCAGGTATGCACTGCTGATAATTGCTGATCAGGAGCAAATGTGATATTTTGTATTTTGTATTATGGCGTAGATATAAAGCTGTATCCGGGCAAGAGTGCATCTATAATGATAATCAATTTTGCATGTCCCACATAAAGCATAGTACACATGGGGGGGGGGGGATATAATGGAAACTCGCCACTGAAAATTCATCTCCTTGAAAAGCTGGATTTGCATCTGCGGAAATTAAGCTACATTTGCGAACTAGCGGACGATTCTGCTGAAAAAAAAACCAGTGAATTCGCTGATCCATGGTTTTCCAACTTTCGGAATGTTTCTGAACGTCGAAAAAAAAAAATGGGGTACTTTCACGGTGCCAGAATGGCGCCGTGTGTCTGTGTACCCTTGCGGGGCTCGCTGCGCTCGCCCACACTACGGGCTCAGTGGCTCGCAACACTATCTAAAATCAAGTCCATGCCAACGTGGATAGTGGGGGTAAGAACTATCCACGTTGGCATGGAGTTTACAGCCCCTGCAGCTGGACACAGACGCACAGCTCCATGCTGGCACTGTGAAACTACACAAGTACCAAACATTGAATAGGTTGAATGTAAATTATATGTATTCTATGCAAAAACAGCAGATATTTTCAAGGATTGGAAATATCAGGATTAAATACCCCCCAGTGCGTATAAAGGAAGATACAACTGGACCTCATAGGTCACAGAGTCCACCACAGATTTAAACCAGTCATTGTATAATGGACCTGACTGATCTAATGGAATTAGAGGTAAATAAATATGTATTTGCTATCAAGTTTTAGTTAATCGTATAACTGGCAAAATTCAGAAGATAATATTTTGGTACTGGGTCTTGTGATCAGAATATTGCAATTTCTAATTACCGATTCCATTACTTCTACTTGTTCCCTTATTTGTCTGCATGTCTGAACTGTTTGACTTCCTCTGTCTCCTCCACCCCCACCTCTGTTTTCTGAGCTGCCTAGTTCTCCAATTTTAAAGTCATTAAATTTGTTTCCTTAACTGCCACCTTAAATGCTTGTGTATTTATTCAGTGGACAGCAATTTACAATTTCATTACATTTTTTTCCCTGCTATATTTCTAAGCTTGGACTGAACAAGAGGCAACAGATTATTGCAACTACAGCCTGCTGAGCTTGGTCAATGGGATCTGTGGTCCTTAACTAACAAATACATCATGTTATTTCTTTTTCCTTTCTTTACAAGCATTCGTAGACCAATTTGTACATGCTGGAAAAAGCATTTTTACTGCATTTATCAGATGTGGTTTATAGGTTGCTCTGTAAAGGTCATACTGCCTTACCAGACAATTTATCTACATTCAGTTTTTGAAACCGCTTTCCATAGCTGGTTTATGTTGCCATATTTATATATTTATTTTAGATTTGAACACAAGCTTCATTTCCTCTACCCAAGCCCTTTTTTTTTCTCTAATGTCCTGTAAAACTTTATTTAGAATTAATAGTACTGGGGTGCCAATGTGTGTGTGTTGGGAGCGGGGGTGGATGAAGGGGAACCTAGGAACCCCTTCGGGTATATAGAAGATGTGGGGTTAACTCTTTATGCACAGGTACACTACTGCTCAAATTAGTCCCAAAGAATATTAGTGTGAGGAGTCCTTGGTTGGTAGGACTAATGTCTCCAAAGTTAGAGACTACTGCAGCAATGCATTGATTTCCAAACAATTTATGTTATATAAAATATTGACAGGCAATACAATGGGTTTCCATTGGATATGTGTTTTGCCAGTTGACCGCTACCTTCAAAATGGCAATTAAACCAGGGAATTTTTCTATCAGCCAATAGCAATTATTTTTCGATATGGTGTGCTGAGGTGTCCCTCCTATATATAATGTTACAGTTTCCCAGTCTTAAAATTATGCCATTACAAAACACACAGCATGCCTTCTACCTCAGGTTTTCAACCCTTTCCTCAATATTCCCCAGCTCACTACTGTAAATATAATTTAATGTGTCCATAATTCTCTCTTACTGGGGAACTCTGCTAGAATGGTAGCATTTGGGTTAGAATTCTATTACCACTTTTGTGTAATGCACCATTGTGTTCCTCAGGTTCGGAGTAGGGAATATGGAAGATACATAAAACAGGGACATAGAAGTTAGAGAAACGTAACATAGCTGTCTGAGCCATTACCACCAGGACAACAAAATGCAGGAGGATCACACTGTGCAGATAGTAAGTCGGAAATCAGATAAGCAATAAATTGCGGTCTGCCTTATATGGCCTCTAAATGCAGTATCCATGCAGGCTCCTCGCTCTATGGCAGCGAGGATATTATGTACTGTGCATGACTTCAGGAACATGGTGCCGGTGCCTGTGCCTTGTTTTATTTTCTACCTGTAGCTATTGTAAAGAAGCAAGACTTGTAGTACTCTTAGAACAAAATATACAATTTAGAATGATGTACAAAGGCCTTCTGAGTAAATCCATTTATAGTCTTTAAAGGTGGTAGTATGAACAGTGAGGGAATTATATACAGTATAGGACACATGCAGCTTATATTAATAGTCTAAAGCTGGCCATGCACTTGTCCAATTTGGTCACTTTTCACCCAATTCCGATGGCAAATCGGGTGAAATGTGACCAAATAGGATGTGTTTGACAAATGATCCGATGCGCGGTCTCATGCAGGTCCTACCTCCAACACTGGCAGCTTGCCGGTAATCGGGAATGCAAATGCATGCGTTCTATCGCTTGCAAAGGACTGTATGCGATTCATGGGAATTCTTATGTGATTTCTTTTTATATTCATTTCAACCATTGTGGTTTTCATTCGTTTTATGAATTTGTCTTGCATGTGCTGGCTGTATCTAGAACCTGCTCGTAGCATTCCTTAAATCTTTCTTCCTATGAATCTACTGTATGGTGCTTTATTTATTTATATAGCTTCCTAACTCCGTTTACTGTTATACTGTTTATACTTTCAATCATAAAATGCCTGAAAGCAGCCCAACACCCAAGTAATTGTAAATGTGTTAATAGACCATTGTGCTGCTGCAAACATCTTTCAGTGTATGAATTTTGTGCTGTGGCAGCTGGTAAAATCTAAGTGAATTTTTCAATATTTGTGCATCCTCTACTTTCTTGGAATTGGAATTCCTCATGGACACACTATTTATAGATGAACTCTGCCTGATCCTGTATATCGAGGTTTTTACTTTGGTTTATGAAAAATACAATCAATAAATCCTGCTATTTCTGAAAGAATTGGCCCTAGTGGCACTTTACTATGTTAGTCCCATCTTCTTGTATTTTTATATATTGCTTTTCCCTTGCATAGCTTAAAAAACCTAATTTAAAATGGGAATATAAATGGCCCATATATCTGCAACCATTTGGTGGGGGCTATCCTATTAGCCCCGATATCAGCACAGTTATCCCCTAACTCAGGGGTAGATTTATTAAGCTTGGTGAAGTGATAATATAACTGGTTTCTATCACCGGCCAATCAGCTCCTACCTGTCAGTTTTTCAAACCAAGCTTCATAGTTAGGAGCTGATTGGCCGGTGATAAAAACCAGACACGTTATCACTTAACCGAGCTAAATAAATCTACCCCTCAGTGGTTAGGGAACTCGGTCCTCATTACCCCACACAGTGCATGTTTTGCTGGTAACCCAGCAGGTGCACAGGTGTACTAATTACTCAGACACATTTTATGAGGTCCGCAGGTGGAGTTAATTATTTCACTTGTGATTCTGTGAGGAGACCTGCAAAACATGCACTGCGTGGGGTAATGAGGACCGAGTTCCCTGACCACTGCCCTAACTTATTGGGGAATATGCTTTGCTATTGAGGGTTATTGTCCAAAAAAGGGGACAATTTACAGCCAAAAAATAAATAAAATAAAGGGCTATAATTGAATTAGCCCATTAAACATGCTTTACATAGCACTAACCTATTGGTTGTACTTTACAATTGAGAATTCTTTGTTAAAATAGTGGCTGGTTAACAGACAGATAACGAGGTAAGACAGACCGAGCACTGCTCGCTGACTTCCAATATCTTATTCTCAAACCGTTTTGTTCACTTGAAGATTTGTATATTGGCCGAAAGGTGGTTACTCCACTCCTAGCACTCCTGACTTTCCTAACATAGGGCTTTATTCTGGTTCCGAATTCTTTCGGACGGCGATTTGTAGCTACCTGCGCATGCGTAAGCAACGCAATGCGCATGTGCAACGCAGTGTCTTCGCATTTGTTCTCACCAATACCGTCTACAAATGTGCACAAACTCCCTCGGGTAATATGAGCGTCATGTGGGCGTACACAAGGGCGCGGTTTCAAAGTGGGCAAAACTGGGCATAAATCTGTCCGTACACGTCCAGAACAGTGGTAGGCGTGCATTTGGACCGGACATCCAGTGCAAGCAAACCAACACGGCAAAAATCTTCGGTGTCCATAAGCAAGTTTCAGTTCTCGGCAATGGTTCATGCGCTAGGCATTCGGACCGCCAAATTAGTACGGCCACACCTTAAACACTCGCAGCTGACCACAATACAATCCACTCCTCTAGTCATTAGTGATTAATTCAACTCTTTTTCACAGATTCAATTGGAAGCATTGCTGGCTAAATGGCCCATTACAAAATAGTAGAACACAGGTAAAGGGGCAACAATGAAGTATTTCAACTTAACATGATGTAAGGGTTAATCTAAAGTGCTAGTAATGTGTAAAGTGTCATTTAGGAAGTAAGTGATTTAATGACAAATATACAGTATATGTTATGAGGTACCCTAATTGGATAAATGTGTCATGTTGCTGAAGCATGACTTCCGAATAGATTACTGAGGTTTGCGCAAATACACCAACTCGGTGCGTATGGTCAGAGTCCTGTCCGTTCGGACGCAGTAAGACCGTGCAGATTCTTTGAGTTCCCACCGCACACGCACGTTTGGATGCAGTCTGAAGACACTCCCTCTTCTTAGCGAGTCTGTCCGAACGGATGCGGACAAGCTGTGGGATTGTGTTCTTAGAATGTCCCCCATGCGTGGCGTTCGGTCATTTCAGAAAGAACGCACATCCCAAAGAACCAACAAGAATAAGGCCCTTACTTCTGAGAATGAGGCTTAAGAAAAGTATATACATAGAATAAAATCTACATACTTGGCATTCCTCCTTTTGCCGTTTTCCAAGGTTAGCATCTGAGCATGACACCACTGTTGCATACAAAGATAGTGGCATTGTTCTGGGTACTAGTGCATTCTACAGTATTTTTGTTGAAGGAATGGGGTGAATAAGAGGCACATTTGGTACACTGTGGGGTAGAATACATGGTAGCATGCCAAATGGAGATTTTTGTTGCAATTTGAGAATAAATCAGTGCGGAAAAAGCTGTATTAATATCGCTTCACTCCTCCATCAATCTGATTTCTATTTCTTTGATAAATAATAGTTAAATGTATGAATCTTTGATTTTTTTTTTTTTTTTTTTCTACTCCTTCTCTCCTTTTTATGGAGAGCGACATTCCTCCATATAAAAGTCAACCTGCTCCAGTCTGGTGCATAGACTCCTTAAAAAAAGGAGTATTTAAAAAAAATGATAAAGAGATCGCTCTTGTTACTCTAAAAAACTCCTATTCAAATAACAATTACTCATACCAGATAGACCCTTGTCTATTTAATTACCTACACCCCTCCAACAGTCCCATTATACGTAACGCATGAGCTCCCATCAGTAGCACCAAACGTATTTGTGTGCAACTTTTTACATTAAAAATGTCTTATTCACAAAGCAATGTGAATAGGACACACAAGTCTCCTGCAGCAGGGCTACCCTCCTTCCCCATGCAACCCCACTTGGCTGCCCACATACAAAGTACAAGTGGGCGCTCCAAGGGGGCCCGATTTACATGATTTGTGCTGAATTGCATCATCGTAGTCCCACCTGTATCTGTATCTATCTGACATAGCATTGTTTAGCATGGGCAAGGCCACAATGACATCCCCTGTGCTGCTCCACCCATGACCTGCCCCTTATGCCTCATCACCACCCAGCCTCCTCCTTACAGCCACTGTAAGATAGCATTTTGTATGCAGATATAGCTGATGTCACACACAGAATATAGGCATGCTGCATATCATTCACATTGTATACAGAGTCACGCCATGGCATGAAAAGGGCTCTTTAATACGCAAAGAGGTATGTGGACACATCTGTTTAGTGCATTCTTCTCGTATGTGGACACATCTGTATAGAGCATTCTTCTTATATGTGGACACATCTGTTTAGAGCATTCTTTTCATATCTGGACACATCTGTATGGAGCATTCTTCTCTTATGAGTCAGTCATAGGGGAGTATTCAATCTGTCGTTTTTTTTTGCCTAGGTGAAAAATCTGACTACTGTATTTTGCTGCTATTGGATACAATTTTTGCATTTTCGCAAAGTTTTTTTCGTCATTTAAGAGTGCCTTTTGGTCCTTTTTTTTGGGGGGGAAAGGCATGTGAGAAAAAATGGACAAAAACTCCTGCAATTTCCTAGGAAAATGGACAAAACATATGGGTTTGCTGACCTACGTGTTTGCTTCATGTGCTCAATTTTTTCTCTAGGTGGAAATTGCCACTTGAACAGGGCGAATCAAAATTTGTTCTAAAAAAATACAGCAAAAAAAGTGGCAAATTTCTCCTAGGCGAAAAATGATCAGCAATTCAACTCTATTGACCAAATGCTTTTTTTTTCTTGTAGATTAGTATTTTATTTTGCCCATTGTATCTTTCTACTAACTTCCATTCACAGCTTGATCACTTCTGAAAAATGGTCTGTATTGTTTGGTTAGCATATCTCTCCGCTCCTCCTGAACCTCTTTCCATACTGTGAACAGAGTTAACTGCAATACGTATGTCCGTCCGCCATGTCGGGTGCCGGACGGGGTCCTGACAGTCGGTTCACGACGGCCGTCGCCTATTTTCCCTCGTGGGGTCCACGACCCCCATAGAGGGAGAATAGAATAGGTGGCAAGCGTAGCTCACCACCATGCCCGCAGCGTGGCGAGCGTAGCGAGCCCGCAAGGGGCTTTGTTGCGCTGGCCACGCTGTCTGAGACCAGGCAGTCGGGATCCCGACATCGGGATAATGACTGTCGGGATCCCGACTGTCGGTGATTCATACCACACCCGCCATGTGTCATCTGCTCTAATGGTGCAGGCTGTGGCTAACATCAGTGACCCAGTACATATGGTATTCTTGCTGGTGTATGATTAGTTGATAATCTTTATGTTTAAATTGTATGGAACTTCACATTTTAGAAAATGTATACTTAAAATCAATAAAAGGTCGGGGGACAAACATGAGTTGTGTAATAAATACATTGGAAAAAGCAGGTACAGAGTTAATTAATAGGATACAAATACTAAGTTGCTGTTCAGTGATCTCTTGAGATGGATATGAGGGTGGTTGTCAAGTGATCATTTACCTTATGGCCATCTCTGGTAAAGATCAGAGCCCTATTTAATTTAAATTGTCACAAAAGGTCAAACTCAGTAGTTGGGAATGTGGTTGTTTAGCAGCTCAGTCTTTAAGATGAGAATCTAAAATATTAAATTCAAAGTAAGGTTGATATAGGTGGAGGGCAGAATAGGCAAAGAGAAATACCTTGTTCAAAATGTTTCTTCCCTTATGTATGATGGGCAGACGGTGGGTTTTGAAGATTCAAGTCTTTTATTGTCATTATCTTCTCTTTCTCCTTGTCAAAGCCCTTTCAATTGTTCTGTAGCCCGTGTGCCAACTTCCTGTCTGGGTCACATTTTCACTTTTTTTATTTAATGTCTGTTTCTTATCTTAATTACTCTTTTATCGATCATATAGAATTTGGAATTAAAGTGAATGTAATATGTGGAGGGGAAGCTTATTGCAGTATAGATCTTATGGGCCCCTAGGGCAAAAATAAATATATAAAATGACATAAATTGTGTTTATATGTGATCCTTAGGTTCAGTTATGAGGTGAAGGACAGGATTTGCTTCTGTTTGTGCACAGTTTTTGATCAGAAGCCACCAACAATGATTTTCTGTTACATTGACCATAAATAATTTTAATTGGTCCTAAACCTCACTACCCCTTCAAGTACCCTGATGTACCCCAGGGTTCCATTGTACACACTTTGGGAACCATTGATCTAGACACTGGATAAAACTTCTCAGCCAAAGCTACATTGGCTGTTGCTGGGACCGGTGTCTTACACTCAGTTCTGCTATCTGATGGAATTTAATATATTAGGCAAATATTTTTGGGCCATAATTAGTCCCTCCTTTGCTACTAAAAATACAGTATAAGAAAATTGACCGCTTGGCAGCAAAATAAAATCTATTTCTGCTTAATGCCAAAATCTATCCATGGTTGATGCCAAACAAATTTTTAAGTCTTACATTCAGTAAGTATGACGATTTGTGTTCTGGTTGCATGAAAATACTAATTCATGATTTTTTTTTTTTTTTTTAAATGAAGTATTGCCCTGGTGCCATTGTGTCTGTTACTTTTCAATTCCAAAGAGCCAGATGTTGAGGACTTTGTCCCAGTCTATATAACAGATCAGACTTTAGTTCATCTATAGCTCACAGGGACTGCAGTTGTTGTCTAGTCCCTAGAGATCATGGAATTCAATTTTTTTAATTCCTCTAACTTAAATATACAGGATCACTCCTGCTTTTAGTTTATGTTCAGATATGGTTTCTTAAGTTGCATTAGGACTTGAAAGAGACCAAATAAAAAGGTATGCCTCCTTCTGGGGTCCGTTAACAAGACAAAAGCTTTGCTAAGCTTTATGGTAATCCGCTTGATGAAAGTAAAATACTAATAATGGATATTGCATGTATCATGTTTTTAAAGGATACAGCAGCTAGTAATTTTCTAGATATGCATCCTGAAGTACTGTATAAGGTTTATTGAAGTCTATTGTCACATATCTCCCAAATAATTCTGACTGTATAGCATTATGTTTCATTTGTGGATGGTTTCATTTCAGCTCTGATTTATTTTAATATGCAACATATGAGCAAAATGCTGCCAGCTGTAGGAATTTCAGAATGTCTAGTGCATCTACTTTTTTAGGATGTGAAGTAGTAGGCAGCGGTAAGGGAACTGCAGTGATTCAGCACAAGCATCTTAAAAAGCAGCTTTGGTGTTTTGCAGAATGTATACATTTTTTAAACAGAAACCAGGACATGTGAAATAAAGTAACACCATCTGGCAAACTTTTTTGAAGCTAGGCTAGTCACATGTATGTGCCGGTGTAAATAGCAGTCAACCATCTTCTTCATTGATTGGGACTGCTATGTCACCATCTGCCTATCGGTGGGGAGGTATTTCTCCTATATAGAGGCTCTGTAGGAGTGTTAAATTCACTGTAGTGTATATTGCATAAAGGGTGCACAATTTTGGGATTGGGATCAGCAGGATCCTGGGATTTGGCCCCAAAATTGTTGGTGGTTCTGAACATTTTTTAAATCGCGGTAGAGTATCAGAATTTTTTTCATAGAACCCCTAGGCCAAAAGATTCATATTAAATTAAGTAAATTGTGTTTATACATCACCCGTTGATGAGGGACAGCACTTGTTTCTGTTTGTCCAGATAGGTTTCCTTTTGAAGCCACAAGAACTGTTTTTTTTTCTATTACATTGACCATAAATAATTTTAATTGGACCAAGCAAGGGCACCCTTGCAAGTGCTACAAGTCCCCCCAGGGTTATTCGACACACAGTTTGGGAACCAATGAGATAACTCCTATGTCTCTTGCAGCCATTGGATATTTCAAAGACAAGACACGCCTTTTTCAGTAAGGTGCGTCAGTGGAAATGTCTTATTGCCATTATTGCTCTAGTACAGACATGTCCAAACTATGGCCCTCCAGCTGTTAGGAAACTACACTTCCCAGCATGCCTTGCGATAGTTTTAGCATTCCCTAATAGCAAAACTGTCGCAAGGCATGATGGGACTTGTAGTTTCACAACAGCTGGGGGGCCATAGTTTGGACATGCCTGCTCTAGGACTTAAGCTTCCAGTTTACATGCATCCATCTCCATGGTAGTCTAGACCTTGGATGAAGAAGTTGTGTTCCCCTGCAGACTCCTGAGTCTGGAAATGTAGGGAGAGCTGGCAGTTGCACTGTGGCCTTGCATGCAGCTATCTGTGTACCAGAAATAATGTTCTACTTTTCCCACTGATGGCTTGTGCATCGTGCACACTGCTTGATTGGTAAAGGAAGAAACTGCTGCAGTTCCCCTGCTATATTATGTGCCAGTATTAGATTAAGTATCAGGGGCAAACGCAGGATTTTCAAAGAGGGGTTTCCAGAAATACAGTAGGCAAAGCCAAGCATGGGGGCGGAGCAGGGGCAAACGCAGGATTTTCAGAAGGGGATTTCCAGAGAGGGGAGGAGCAAAGCATGGAGATGGACACTTAGGTGACCCAGTATATGCTGAGTCAGTTAAAGTATTATAGATATACCAAATGTATATAAAATTAATAATAATATATATATATATATATATATTTAACAGCAGTGTAGACCCCTGGGCATAGCAATGTATTGGGGCCCCTACCGATCCTCCAGCAGTAGGGGTGGGGGAAGCTTTGATGTCCCGTGGATGGTAGGGGGTATTATATCAACCGCTCAGCATGTAGGGCCTGGATCAGTAATATCCACTAATTACCCCTTTACTGCACAGATGGTGGGAGATGGGGGCATTGGGCTGAATAAAGGGGCCCTGTTGCATAACTTCCAGGGTGGTAGAGGATGTTTAATATGTAGAGGAGGGGTGTATAGTGGAGTGGGCTTATTATTCAGAATTTTTTGGTGGGAGGACAGCTTGCTTGACTGCAGATATCTCCAGTTCCTGGAACTAGATTTCTTAGCTTTTGGAATTAAAAACTAGAGAATCACACCTACAAAATGCTACTGGGGACTAGGGGATCAGAGTTCAGGAGGCAGAGCAATCCGCCAACGAGAATATAAAACTACATACCAGGTGTGTGGAGCTGGAGCAGTAACCAGCTGCTGGAAGGCTGATATCTCTGGTTCTGGGAACAGTAGAGACAAGCTACTAGTGTCCCTCAAAGGGGGAGAGTCCCAGCTTTTGGAATATCCCCTCAGAAAAACTCTGTTAGTCAGAACCTGAAATATCTGACTGGGAAGGGCAATTAACAGACTTGGATGGGGTCCACTCCTTTGAAGTCCGATATCTCCGGTTCCCCAGGGCCGATTTAAAGAAGTCTTGTACCCATGGAAAGAGGGGACCCTCAGCTTTCAGACTATGGCCCTTAGATTCCTGGGGGGGTTCTGGGTACTCAGAAACCCCCCTTGCATGCGCTACTGAGTATGGGCTGTGTGAGCTCAAAATTGTGTATACTCTTGTCCAGCTTTAGAATTGTATAACATATGATGTCTGATCAAATACTTTCAATTGAGATTTTTTTTAATGACTACTTAGTGGTGCTAATAACATAATAAAAACATTTTTTTGCTTTTAAAACACCTGTTGCTTATATGTGCTCCAGCTGTCCTGTGGTTGAGCCCAGTATCTCCAAGCTAAAGCTCTTTTCCTGCTACTATTTGCAGCAGTGGTCCATAGGAATTGGCCAATATGGATTTACCATACCCTAACCAGAAGATATTGTAGAAGTTTGACAATCGTAAATAGACGGTCCCTGGTGCTGGTAGTAGGAGTCTGTGAAAAGTGGTTCCAGCTGCTTGTGGCACTAAGTTACTTGAACACTGAAGGACTGTGTATCAGGTGATTATTGACAATAATCCTGCTCCGTTTGTTGTAGGTAGAATACATATCTGTACCACCTGGCCGGGGGAGTAAGGGCATCCGGTTGCAAGTGGTCATTTAGCAGTGTGGAAGTCATTGATTAACTTAGTGTCTGTGGATAGGCAAGGCCGGAAAATCATATTGAATCCTAGTAAATCGGAGATGAGGCTTTAAATCTGTCAACTAGATCACCAAAAGCCAAGTGCTTTCTGCAACTTACAGGCCAAATTTATTTAATGTTTTAGGAAATGGTACTTTACTTAGACTTAATACATCCCACACTTTGTTCTAGGGTTAAGCTAAATAAATAGACGTATTGTTTGTCTATCTGCAGTGTCCGGTCTGTCTTTCTGTATTAAATATGAGTGTCAGACATTCCTTTAGGTGCACCTCCCATACAGCATTCTCAGCGCCTGGATACCGATCACCGGGATCATGACCACATTTCCATGGAGCATACCAACGCCACATAATCAGAACTTTGCTATTTACAATAAATATTGGGTTTCTTTTAAAAAAGATGATTTAGCTCAGAAGTGCCCATCTGAGCGATATCTTTGACATTTTTTTTATTTTTAATGATGCTCGCTTCAGCCCCCCGCCTCTCCACAAAACACCCCCTGACGTCTGATCATGCAGGTCAATTTTGGATGTAGCTAATGACGTGCACGTTCAGTGGGGTCCCGGGGACATCTCTAGCAATATCATTCATGTGTATACACTATATCATCCATTACACTAAATCAGCCACTAGATCTCTTCTAGTGGCAGTACGGATGGTGTAATGGCTATCATTACTGCCTCACAGCGCTGAGGTCATGGGTTCAATGGGTTCTAACTGTGCAGAGTTTGTATATTCTCCCCGTACTTGCGTGGTTTCCGGTTTCCTCCCACAATCCAAAAATATACAGGTAGGCTAATTGGCTCCAAACAAAATTAACCCTAGAAAGTCTGTGTGTGTACATGTGGTAGGGAATATAGATTGTAAACTCCACTGGGGCAGGGACTCATGTGAATGTTGAAATATTCTCTATAAAGCGCTGGGGAATATGTGTGCGCTATGTAAGAAACTGTTATTAATAATAATAATAATAGTGCCACAAGTTGTGTAGTATGTACGGATCTTAATTCTTTTCAGCATATAAAACCTCTTCAAGATGATGACACAATGCTCCTAGATGTCATGATTTTTTTTTTGTTTTTTTTTTAAGTTCATCACAAGATAATGTTTTTATTTGGTTATACCTTGGCTTTTATGTGCTCTTCTCCTGCTGAAATGTATCCTTCACTTTAAATATTTAGCAGTCTAGTAAAGATGTTAATGCAAGTCTGGCACTGCCATTGTAAGAATTACAACAATGTTAGTAATTTGCAGCATCAGGTTACTGTGTCATAGAGGGAAGGGAGATGGAACAGAGGAACTAAAATTGTTTGAATTGTTAGTGTTTGCCATCCGCCTGGCTTGCCAGACAGATGGATCATGAATACTGTCTAGACGCATGAAGCCAAAGCTGTGGTCTCTCAGAGAGCAGACTGAGGAACACAAGGGAACTCTCCAGTAATATATTTGCATCATATGATCAGCAAAAGCCACTATCATTCTTTCTCTGCTGTCAGTCATAAATTGTCAGCAGATCTGTACTTTTTTTAATGTATGTATGTAAATATGCCTGGAAATGTGTGTGTGTGTGTGTGTGTGTGTGTATGCACACCTGCACGTCCTGATGAAAAGGTCCTGCGTGACCTTGAAACGTTGATATGACGAACTTTTGTCACTACTAAATCAACTTTATTTTGAAACCCAAATCCGTGAGTGCCACCTTATTGATAGGAGCCCCCACCACAAGCCCCTTCTACATCAATTGCGGAGGAAGGATTATTTTTCGTCCAGAGTGCCGAACAAATGCACTGCTATATATATATATATATATATATATATATATATATATATATATATATATATGTGTGTTGTGTGTGGGGTCCGGCACTCCCAGTGTGCAAGCGATAGGTGCCCGGGTGCCTTCCTCAATTGGATTTTTGTGCCAATGTATCTGGTTCCATAGAAATGAATAGGCGTCACTCCGGGACTTCATCAATACAAAGTTTTACTCAAGTGCAGCGGCCAACGCCGTTTCGGAATTACTCCGTCCTCAGGGCCAACACAAGTGATAAGTGACAAAACAAATACATTTATAACTTACAGAGTCAGATGTTCCCGCGTGCGGCGTTTTCCTCCGATCGGCCCACACCGATGACCACTCCTGACATCATCAGGAAGCGCCCTGCCGGCTAGTACTGGCAGCGGAAGATGCCCATACACTGAAACAATATACATACAGTCAAAATCATATTCTGATGTTGGTGCTATAATATAAACATTGTGCGTATGATAACCATAGTGCTATTGAATAAAAAATGTGCTAAATAGAACCAAATACAAAATTTTAAAAACAAATTCATTGCGTAATCATGTACCTATACAGGCAATGGAGGGTGTTATATTATATATCCACCACAAGATGTCACTAGAGTGAATCAATATGGGAAATTACATATCAAACCTATTGGATTAAATGCAATAAAGTGACTTGTCTGTATAAAGTGCACGTGCTTAGATTGTTAAAAAACATAATTGATTAACCCTAGAATACCAGTTGATTTAATGCGGTGATAGGCATGTAATTAAATTGAAAAAATATTAAATTGTGGGCCACCACACATAACTGTTAAGCTAACCCTTTCTCATCAAAATGTGGATTCTATGTCTACCACCTCAGCACTGTATCCACAAATTGAACCATTCAGTACTCTTCTGTGTTCATAAAAAAACAGCCCAAGCTTAAACACTCATTGAGCCCTCCTGGGGAGATGGTGCCCAATCTATGGATCCATTTGTTTTCAAGTTGCAGGAGACGTTTGCCCCTATCTCCTCCTCTAGGGCTCTCCCTGACATGGTCAATGAGTTGAAATCGTAAGCTTGACATATTATGGCGGGCTTGTACAAAATGTCGGGCCACTGTTTGTTCACTGTGGCCCTTCTCCAATGCAGAACGGATGGCTGTTCTGTGATTGGCCATGCGTTCCTTTATAGTGCAAATAGTTTTGCCTATATAGCTAAGCCCACACGGGCATGTTAACATATATATGACAAAACGAGTGGAACAAGTCAAGATGTGCTTAATAGAGATGGCTTTTCCTGAATGGGGATGCTTAAAGGTTGTACCCGTGATCATGTACCCGCAGGTAGTGCATCCTGTGCACTTATAGCACCCATTAGGTCTAGAAAGGAAATGTGGGGGAGGACTGGGTTTGCTGGGTGATTTAGACGCCTCAATGCGATTGCCAATGGTTGATCCTCTTACATAAGCTGTTTGTAATTTAGTATCCTTTAAACTAGGTAATGTGGGATCTGAGGCTACAATAGGCCAGTATCTTTTAGTCTGTTTGACAATCTGTGGGCTAGATTCGGTATAATGTGTGACCCAAGTAAAGGTGTTCTTCTGTACGGGCTTATCCACATTGTTAGGGTCCTTCCCCAAGAGCTTATCTCTAGGAATGGCTTTGGCTTTCCGCATGGTGTTAGTCAAAAGATCATATGGATACCCCCGCTGTAGGAATTTATCAAACATCTGTTCTAACTGTGCATCTCTCACCATGATGTCATTGTTGATGCGGCAGACCCGCAAGAACTGCGAATAAGGTAAGCTTCTGATAGTAGCTCTTGGGTGGAAGCTTCTATAATGTAGCAGCATGTTCCTATCTGTGTCTTTTGTATAAAGTTGAGTGTTGAGTTTAGTACCATTTTTGATAATCCTAACATCCAAGAAGTCCAATTGATGTTTATCAATGGTGTAGGTGAATTTGGCAGGGCAGGAGGAGGCATTGTGGTGTGCCAACAACTCCTCCAAGACCTCCCTCTGTCCCGTCCAAAACAAAATCAAATCATCAATATATCTATAATAAAATAATGCAAATTTCTTGAACACCTCATTATTCAAAAAACACTCAGTTTCGACTTTAAACATAAAAGAATTAGCATAAACAGGCGCGGCTGGAGAACCCATTGCACATCCCGACGTTTGTATAAAGATCTTATTATCAAACAGAAAAATATTGTGGGTGAGGGTAAACTCCAACAGTTTAAGCAAAAAATTGGGATCTGGACCAGTGTACAAGGGGTTCTGTGCTATAAGTTCTCCAACCGCACGTAGTCCGAGTTCATGGGGAATACACGTGTAAAGGCTGGATACATCTATGCCAACCAGCCAGGTGTGTTCCGGAATTTCCCCCAGGGCCTCTAGTTTAAGTAATAAAGACGTGGTGTCCTTTAAATAGGTGGAAGTTCCTTGGACACTCTGCTGTAAGTGGGCATCGACATATCGGGCAACTGGCTCACATAAAGAACCCCTGGCCGATATAATGGGCCTACCGGGTGGGTTAGAAGGATTCTTGTGTAGTTTGGGTAGAATATAAAAATACGGAATGAGCGTATTAGATTTTAGCAGGCATTTTTTAATATCCTGTGTGACCGCACTGGATTGTATGCCCTCCTCCAGAATGTTTTCTAGCTCCATGTAATGGGATGCAAGAGGGTTTATATCCAATTTACTATAGGTCCCTGGGTCTGAAAGCAGGCGTTCACATTCCTGTGTATAGTCCTTTTCGTTCATGACCACGATGGCACCCCCTTTGTCTGCCTTAGATATAATGATAGAGTCCTTTTCTTTCAGACTTTTGAGGGCAGCTTGCTCACGTCGATTCAAATTGGGACCTGGTCTGTCATAGGTATCCTTTCCCGCATTGTCCAAGAGTCTTGAGAAAGTTCTTAAAGAAGCGCTGTTACTGAGAGGGTCAAAAGTGCTTTTGGGTTTTAAACTCTCCAAAATAGGATCCTTCTGGTTATTCTTATCTGGTTGTGTGGGGTTTTTATCAAAATACTCCCTTAACCTAAGTTTAGGGTTGATCTTGAAATGGTCAACCTTCCAATCAAAGTTATCGTGTCTTGCATTGGGAACAAAATTGAGGCCTTTGTTGAGTATGTTCAGCTCATCCGGGGTGAGGGTAACATCTGAGAGATTAAATACTACCTCCTGTATCCCCCTCTTTGCTGTCGTCTTCCTTTGTCTTTCTTTTTGACCACCTCTGCGTGTTCGCTTCGTATGGTGCTCGCGTCCCTTGCTCGGGTGCCAACCGCTAAAGGGATCTGTACTCTTTGTCTTGGTGGTCTCTGGGATGACGATTGCTCAACCTCACTAGTCGATGTGCTTGATTCATTGCCTGAAAATTGTACTTGTGGTCTGCGCTGTCGGCGTGTCGATTGTGGTCCTGGCTTAGTTGGTGCCGCTCCCTGTAGCCATCGATACACCCGATGGTGGGCATAATCATCTTTTACTTTGGCCAGTTTCGTTTTTTTGAACTTAATGAGCTCATCTTTGTAATGTTGGATTTGCTCCGACAGTTTCTTAATGCGGTCCTGATTGGCATCAGATTTAAGCATAGCGGTATAATCAGCCTCGAATTGCACAATCTTTTCTCTTACAGCCTGCAGCTCTCGATTAGATTCTTCCACCACTAATACCATTAGATCCATCGAGCATTTGTTCAAAATGCTTATCCATTTAGCACAAAAAGTGGGATTGTATCTCCCTATTGTTGGGGTATTAGATACTCTAAACCCCCTGGGAATGAGTTTGGATCTGTGGTATTCTGAAAGCGTGACACAATGTAACAGAAAGTCCACTTCCCGTTTTTTCAATTTAAGCAGGTCACCAAACGCATCCTCATCTGTCTGTTCCGTAGTGTCAAATATAGGTTCAGTATGGAGAATGTTACTGGTTTCACTGTCAGAGAAGCTAAACACCTCTCTGTTGTCACATAATAAGAACTGTGACATTTGTTCTAGGGTAGCCGCATCCATTATTCCACTAATAAATAAATTGATTCGTGTGGTAAAGAATGCTCCAGTGTCAGGGATATTGACGCTCCAGAGTATTGATGGTCGGCAATTGATCAACACCAAAGAGTTGACACGCGCAGTCGACTGTTACTGCAATGATGGCAGAAACCAGTTATCCCAAATGATCTGGTAACTGTGACTGCAGTTACTGGCTGCAGATGTAGATAACAGCCAGGGTATGGACTCCGTATTTACAACAGCAATATGCCTTCGGGTGCCATGACAGGCCCCAGTGCTCAGGACATGAGTGTACAGGGGTGGATGTAGATGTTGTTATGCGTTTTGTCATATATATGTTAACATGCCCGTGTGGGCTTAGCTATATAGGCAAAACTATTTGCACTATAAAGGAACGCATGGCCAATCACAGAACAGCCATCCGTTCTGCATTGGAGAAGGGCCACAGTGAACAAACAGTGGCCCGACATTTTGTACAAGCCCGCCATAATATGTCAAGCTTACGATTTCAACTCATTGACCATGTCAGGGAGAGCCCTAGAGGAGGAGATAGGGGCAAACGTCTCCTGCAACTTGAAAACAAATGGATCCATAGATTGGGCACCATCTCCCCAGGAGGGCTCAATGAGTGTTTAAGCTTGGGCTGTTTTTTATGAACACAGAAGAGTACTGAATGGTTCAATTTGTGGCTACAGTGCTGAGGTGGTAGACATAGAATCCACATTTTGATGAGAAAGGGTTAGCTTAACAGTTATGTGTGGTGGCCCACAATTTAATATTTTTTCAATTTAATTACATGCCTATCACCGCATTAAATCAACTGATATTCTAGGGTTAATCAATTATGTTTTTTAACAATCTAAGCACGTGCACTTTATACAGACAAGTCACTTTATTGCATTTAATCCAATAGGTTTGATATGTAATTTCCCATATTGATTCACTCTAGTGACATCTTGTGGTGGATATATAATATAACACCCTCCATTGCCTGTATAGGTACATGATTACGCAATGAATTTGTTTTTAAAATTTTGTATTTGGTTCTATTTAGCACATTTTTTATTCAATAGCACTATGGTTATCATACGCACAATGTTTATATTATAGCACCAACATCAGAATATGATTTTGACTGTATGTATATTGTTTCAGTGTATGGGCATCTTCCGCTGCCAGTACTAGCCGGCAGGGCGCTTCCTGATGATGTCAGGAGTGGTCATCGGTGTGGGCCGATCGGAGGAGAACGCCGCACGCGGGAACATCTGACTCTGTAAGTTATAAATGTATTTGTTTTGTCACTTATCACTTGTGTTGGCCCTGAGGACGGAGTAATTTCGAAACGGCGTTGGCCGCTGCACTTGAGTAAAACTTTGTATTGATGAAGTCCCGGAGTGATGCCTATTCATTTCTATGGAACTATATATATATATATATATATATATATATATATATATATATATATATATATATATATATATATATATATATATATATATATATATATATATATATATACAGAGCAGAAACAGAGTGCGCTAAAGGTGAAAGTACACAACTTTTCCCCAGTTTATAAAATATTTAATAAAAGCCAACACCACGGCTTATAAAAGATACACAATTAACATGGTCATAAGGTGGAATCAATTAACAGTGTATAACGATTCAATACAACAGCAGGCCCAACGCGTTTCGTCAACCACGTGACTTCATCAGGGGAATTTGATGACAGAAGCAGTTGCACTGAAAATAACAATAAAATATATATAAAAAAACATGTATATCTCACTTTCACTGAAAAGGGATTCGGAAGGGGGAGGAGGACAATGGAGAAGACATGGAAAAATAAATACATAAAAATGTTTTTTTACATAAAAATGTTTTTTCCCAGGTAAGATTACCACACTACTATACAAATTCAGTAATACCATTACCAGCATATCATTATTACAGTACCCAAACCAATAAGCATGAGGGGATTCATTTACATATAAGTCACCCCTACTGTAATTCAGGGGGTGTTCAATAGAACTTATTCAAACAAATGACCATATTATAAGTATAAATTATCCATATTTGCACAATAAATAAACTATACATGACAAATACATAAAAAATTCCATAAAATACACAAATAATTAAAAAAAGGGAATCGATACCTTCTTGTAGTGTCTCAAATCGATTGTATACAGAAAAAAAAAATGTTGTGGGTATAAATCTGGATAGAGAAATGTACATAGTTGGGGGATTAGATTTTATTTCCCCTCTCCCAATAAATTGAACCATCACCACCACCAGAAATGAGTGGGCCATTATTTATATATAGGATATACTGAAACTTACATTCTGCCAGATGACAAAGCTCTTGTATAGAACTGTCCCAATGGTGTAATCATTAAATACCCTGGTTCTCCCACTCAATAATAGATGTCAGCATCAAAATTCAATCTTGATTAGGCTTTAAAGGTAAACATAAATACCCAATCAACTTAAATACATACATAACAATTCTATATAGGACAATGACTACAAACAGGAGCATTAAAGAACTATTGTCCAGTCCATAAAGAAAAAAAAAAAAAAGTACTCATATTAAATTGCGTTCCAAATCTACGCCTTATTAGGCGATCCAGGAACGCAAATAGGAAGTGATGAGTGTGCTTAATTAATTATAGTGGGTTAATTTATCATAATAGGATTTAACTCACCCAAAAATTGTTTTTAAATATCGACCATCTATAGTGAAAAGCTCCTTAATAGCTAATATTATCTACTGATAATGTGTGTGCAAAAAATGTAATAGTGAATTAATTTTTAATAATTTTTTTTATATATGACTTTTATATTTAATGTGAATATGGCCTAAATCAAACCTTTAAGAATCTAATGGTTATAAACTTTAAGTGTTAGAATAAGGTAAAAAAATAAATATATTAATTAATAATCCAAATATCTGCCCTGTGTTTGGGATGAGCCAAAGGTGGTAATCACCAAAGGGTACTGATGTACCTTATTGATACCTTTATTGGGAAAATAAATTAATTTTATATTCAATTTAACTAATACTAATGGGAAAATCTATACTTATAAAAGGTAAAACACCTGGATATAACAAAGGGGTGTGCATCAAATGTGGGTTCATTGATATTAATCCGATACTGAAAAAACTCCTGTTGGTGAGTCATCATCCTATTTCCATCAAGATCATTGTGGCCTAAAGATCATATTATTAAAAAATATGAATTATTGATGTTAGAATCAAATGATAAGGACCCATAAGAATAAAAGTACAGACAAAAGGATAAAAGGAAAGGGTGAAAACTATAAGAAGGCCACTATGTCTACGCCCTCATTCAGTCCCCTCGGTGTAAGGGAGTTTAAGGAGTAGATCCAAAAGCTTTCCTTTTTAATCAATTCTTGGCCTCTGTTCCCTCCTCTAGGGTTCAATGGTACACGCTCCAGAATGGTAAATTTAAAATTCTCTTTAGTAACCAAGGAGTTATGCTTTTCCAGGTAATGCCTGGGTAGGCTGTGCACTTTGACTTTATTCCTTATATTACGCATATGTTCTTGTATCCTCAATTTAATCTGTCTAATGGTCTTCCCGACATATATTAGATTGCAGCTACAGGTGATTTTATAGACCACATGATCAGAGTTGCAGGTAACCGCATCTTTAATTCTGTACTCCCTCCCGTTTTCCATAGTGTGGTGAAAGGGTGCTTTTTCCAAAAAGGGGCAACAAATACATTTGTTGCACGGTAAAGTTCCAGGTTTTTTATTTAAGAAATGAACACCTTTTGGAGCAGACGGGGGTTGTGGTTTCATTCTGCCAGAATGAAACCACAACCCCCGTCTGCTCCAAAAGGTGTTCATTTCTTAAATAAAAAACCTGGAACTTTACCGTGCAACAAATGTATTTGTTGCCCCTTTTTGGAAAAAGCACCCTTTCACCACACTATGGAAAACGGGAGGGAGTACAGAATTAAAGATGCGGTTACCTGCAACTCTGATCATGTGGTCTATAAAATCACCTGTAGCTGCAATCTAATATATGTCGGGAAGACCATTAGACAGATTAAATTGAGGATACAAGAACATATGCGTAATATAAGGAATAAAGTCAAAGTGCACAGCCTACCCAGGCATTACCTGGAAAAGCATAACTCCTTGGTTACTAAAGAGAATTTTAAATTTACCATTCTGGAGCGTGTACCATTGAACCCTAGAGGAGGGAACAGAGGCCAAGAATTGATTAAAAAGGAAAGCTTTTGGATCTACTCCTTAAACTCCCTTACACCGAGGGGACTGAATGAGGGCGTAGACATAGTGGCCTTCTTATAGTTTTCACCCTTTCCTTTTATCCTTTTGTCTGTACTTTTATTCTTATGGGTCCTTATCATTTGATTCTAACATCAATAATTCATATTTTTTAATAATATGATCTTTAGGCCACAATGATCTTGATGGAAATAGGATGATGACTCACCAACAGGAGTTTTTTCAGTATCGGATTAATATCAATGAACCCACATTTGATGCACACCCCTTTGTTATATCCAGGTGTTTTACCTTTTATAAGTATAGATTTTCCCATTAGTATTAGTTAAATTGAATATAAAATTAATTTATTTTCCCAATAAAGGTATCAATAAGGTACATCAGTACCCTTTGGTGATTACCACCTTTGGCTCATCCCAAACACAGGGCAGATATTTGGATTATTAATTAATATATTTATTTTTTTACCTTATTCTAACACTTAAAGTTTATAACCATTAGATTCTTAAAGGTTTGATTTAGGCCATATTCACATTAAATATAAAAGTCATATATAAAAAAAATTATTAAAAATTAATTCACTATTACATTTTTTGCACACACATTATCAGTAGATAATATTAGCTATTAAGGAGCTTTTCACTATAGATGGTCGATATTTAAAAACAATTTTTGGGTGAGTTAAATCCTATTATGATAAATTAACCCACTATAATTAATTAAGCACACTCATCACTTCCTATTTGCGTTCCTGGATCGCCTAATAAGGCGTAGATTTGGAACGCAATTTAATATGAGTACTTTTTTTTTTTTTTCTTTATGGACTGGACAATAGTTCTTTAATGCTCCTGTTTGTAGTCATTGTCCTATATAGAATTGTTATGTATGTATTTAAGTTGATTGGGTATTTATGTTTACCTTTAAAGCCTAATCAAGATTGAATTTTGATGCTGACATCTATTATTGAGTGGGAGAACCAGGGTATTTAATGATTACACCATTGGGACAGTTCTATACAAGAGCTTTGTCATCTGGCAGAATGTAAGTTTCAGTATATCCTATATATAAATAATGGCCCACTCATTTCTGGTGGTGGTGATGGTTCAATTTATTGGGAGAGGGGAAATAAAATCTAATCCCCCAACTATGTACATTTCTCTATCCAGATTTATACCCACAACATTTTTTTTTTCTGTATACAATCGATTTGAGACACTACAAGAAGGTATCGATTCCCTTTTTTTAATTATTTGTGTATTTTATGGAATTTTTTATGTATTTGTCATGTATTGTTTATTTATTGTGCAAATATGGATAATTTATACTTATAATATGGTCATTTGTTTGAATAAGTTCTATTGAACACCCCCTGAATTACAGTAGGGGTGACTTATATGTAAATGAATCCCCTCATGCTTATTGGTTTGGGTACTGTAATAATGATATGCTGGTAATGGTATTACTGAATTTGTATAGTAGTGTGGTAATCTTACCTGGGAAAAAACATTTTTATGTAAAAAAACATTTTTATGTATTTATTTTTCCATGTCTTCTCCATTGTCCTCCTCCCCCTTCCGAATCCCTTTTCAGTGAAAGTGAGATATACATGTTTTTTTATATATATTTTATTGTTATTTTCAGTGCAACTGCTTCTGTCATCAAATTCCCCTGATGAAGTCACGTGGTTGACGAAACGCGTTGGGCCTGCTGTTGTATTGAATCGTTATACACTGTTAATTGATTCCACCTTATGACCATGTTAATTGTGTATCTTTTATAAGCCGTGGTGTTGGCTTTTATTAAATATTTTATAAACTGGGGAAAAGTTGTGTACTTTCACCTTTAGCGCACTCTGTTTCTGCTCTGTATTTCTATCTGTTCTGGGTCCCGGCTAACAGGGGACTCTCAGAGTTGCTGCTGTCCACCATTGAGGCGCGGTTTTTTAGGTACCCTTTGTTCTTTTTATATATATATATATATATATATATATATATATATATATACTTCCAACGTTTCGGGGTATATACCCCGAAACGTTAAAAGCTTTTTTGCTGAAAATATATTTTTTTCAAAAAATCCCCAGAGTGCCGCTGTTGTCTCTTCACTATCCTATATATATATATATATATATATATATATATATATATATATATATATATATATATATTATCCAAAGGGTCCGGCACTCCCAATATAAAAGAGTAACTGTGGCCAGTGCCTGCACATATGGTGAATGTACAGATAATGGAGGGTGCTGGAGAAATAAATAAATACCAACAACAGTGGTTTCGACAACGTTTCAGTTGTATTATCACAACTTTTTTCAAGTCACATACAGAATGATACAAACAGACATACCTTTATAGTGCTTAAACACCCTTGTGCAGTGTAGGAACAGGCGGGACGTACAACCGGCAGCGGCGCCGTACAATGACGTCATCGCGCCGACCACAAAATCGTGACAACAACAAACCATCACCTTGGTGACCAGCAACACTGTGGAGAGAAACAAGCGATCAATGTACAAGAAAACAAATATGGAATACAAAGGCAAACTAAGTCAAAAATGGAGATATATATGCACAGTATAATGCGGGCATGTAACAGTTGAAACAGGTGAAAGAAATTAGCGATAACACGCTAATGACGGGCTTTCGTTCAGCCCGCGGGGTGCTATGACATCCAATTTATGAATCCATTGTGCTTCAAGTTTGCGAAGTAGCAATGAGCGATTACCGCCCCTGGTTAATGGAGGTACAGTATCAATGATGCGGTAGTGTAAGGAGTTGAGGGGATGGTTATACTCCACGAAGTGTCTGGCTACTGGCTGTTCGCTACTGCCAGACTGAATGGCTTTGTGAATGGCTGAACGGTGAGCAGCCATCCGCTCTTTGAATTTGCACTCCGTTTTGCCAACGTACGATAATCCGCACAGACAAATGAGTTGATACACAACATGGTTTGTGTCACAATTTACATGGTGTTTGATGGAAATTTTGGTACCATTATGGGGATGTGGGAACGAAGTACCTGCCAGCATGAACTGACAGGTGACACAACCGCATCTGGTGCATCCCCTGGGTTTGGTTTGTAAGAAACTTTTGCTGTTGTCAGTAGAATCATGTAATTGGGCAACATCGGTTTTAACTAGCCAGTCCTTAAGATTGCGCCCACGTGAGAAGCAGGGCATAAGGTTGGTATTCTGAAATGGCAAAGCAGGATCGGATGCTAGAACTGGCCAGTGCTTTTTCACTGTATGGGCAATGGCAGGAGAGGCTACTGTGTATTTATTGACCCATGGTATTTTGGCCCTATTTTGGGCACTATGTGGGGTTTTATTGAGCAGCCTAGTCTGGTTCTGTGTCAGAGCTTTATCTTTGGCTTCTCTGAGAATCCGATTTGAATAGCCCCTAGATTGAAATTTGGTGATTAGCTCATCAATTTGCTTGATGGCTGTCTCGCGATTGCTATTGATCCGCAAGATGCGGATCATTTGCGAATAGGGCAGACCGCGTTTAAGGCTGGTGGGATGGCAACTGCTGATTTTAAGGGGGACATTTCTGTCGGTTGGTTTCTTAAACAAAGACGTGATGATGAGATTGTCTTTTAAAGTGACCGTGACATCCAGAAAATGCATGGTCTTCTGGTCAAGCGAATATGTGAATTTTATGGGACTATCGGATGAATTGTGATTATCAATGATCTTGGAAAAAGACTCATTGGTGGAGGACCAGATGATGAAGATATCATCTATATATCTGCCCAAAAAATTGATGTTAGTCATGATATCAGCGTGATTATACAGCAAATCATCTTCGATGGAGTACATCACCAAGTTGGCATAGCTCGGAGCTGCGCTAGATCCCATCGCACAGCCCCGAGCTTGTTGGTAATAATGCCCATCATACATAAAGAAATTGTTAGATAACACCAGTTCAAGTAAAGCAAGGATAACAGTGATTTGCGTAATGGAGAAATGGCTTTTGCGTGTAAGAAACTTTTTTACAGCCTGCAAACCAAACGAATGGGGAATTGATGTGTACAGACTTACTACATCGAGGCCTACGAGCCAACTTGATGGTGGAATGTTGGTGAGTTTGTTCAATTTAGAAATAAAGTCACCGGTGTCGAGAAGGAAACTTTGTTCTTGTTGGACCAGCGGCTGCAGGATGGAGTCCAGATAGACTGCAGTGGGCTGGAAGAGGGAGTCTCTTGCTGCAACGATGGGGCGTCCGGGGGGATTGGAAAGACTTTTATGAATTTTGGGTAATGTGTAGAAGAGAGGTACAACCGGGAAATCTGGGATGAGTATGTCACTGATGGCTTGAGATATGAGTTGTACTTCTACAGCTTGCTTCAAGGTGGTTGCTAGAGTACAACGAAAGAAAGGGGTAGGATCCTTGGCAAGACGGGTGTAAATTTCTTTATTAGCAAGTTGAGATTCAATTTCTTTGCGGTAGTCGCAGGTGTCCTGAATGACTATACCGCCTCCCTTTTTCGGCACTCCGAAAAATGATGTTGAGGTTTTCCGATAGGGATTTGAGCGCACAACGTTCAGCTGGTGTCAAGTTAGGATGGATAGTGGGTTTGAGCTCAATTTGCTTGTCCACTTCTTGTTCTACCATACGCATGTATGTTTTAATGCTGGCGTTGTACGACACTGGCTCAAAAGACGAAGCTGGTTTGAATTGTTTGAATTGTGCCGGTAAGGGTGTAGTGGTACTCATGGGGTTGGGTGGGTGGCTGGTTGTAGAAGAATTCCTTCAATTTAAGGTTGCGGTGTAGCGACGCACGTTCAATTTTCCACTGGAAGGGATCAAACTCCACAGTGGGAACAAAAGTCAACCCTTTATTAAGCAAGCTTATTTCACTCGATGATAATTCATATGCAGACAGATTAAATATTAGCGATTCATCGCTCTGGGCGGTTTGCCCCCTCGTGCATTGTCTCTGATTTTGCCGTCCACGGCGCGTGTGCCTGCGCGGCCTCGACCTCCACCTTTGTTGGTGGTTGTAGTAACTGCTTCTCACGTGGCCGCAATCTTAAGGACTGGCTAGTTAAAACCGATGTTGCCCAATTATATGATTCTACTGACAACAGCAAAAGTTTTTTACAAACCAAACCCAGGGGATGCACCAGATGCGGTTGTGTCACCTGTCAGTTCATGCTGGCAGGTACTTCGTTCCCACATCCCCATAATGGTACCATAATTTCCATCAAACACCATGTTAATTGTGACACAAACCATGTTGTGTATCAACTCATTTGTCCGTGCGGATTATCGTACGTTGGCACAATTGAAACAATTCAAACCAGCTTCGTCTTTTGAGCCAGTGTCGGACTTGAAAAAAGTTGTGATAATACAACTGAAACGTTGTCGAAACCACTGTTGTTGGTATTTATTTATTTCTCCAGCAACGAGTGCCGCACCCTCCATTATATATATATATATATATATATATATATATATATATATATATATATATATATATATACACATACGTGTTTAATATAAAAAACTTTGACTACAGCAGAAAAGACACTTTAATGACCGTTGATTTTTGGGGTGTATTTGGCTACAGCTACCAATGGCTCCATTTGGATTCAATGGATCCAATTAATGCTTTATGGTTGGTTGTGACTTTTTTTTTTTCTTACAGAACTCTTCTACTAGTATTTAAAGAGCAATTATAAAATCGTAATATTTAATTCCATTAGTTGTCTTATTGTAGTTTTGATGACTTAGTTTATTTCGCTGATTCAACCTCTTTTCAGCTCCAAATACTTAACGTGGTTTTGTTGATATTTAGTTGAATTAATTTAGAGGCTGCCTGGCTGTTTTCCAATCCTGGCGCAACGTGACTTAGTTATAGGTCAAGCTGCGCAGGCCGCACCACTGCCTCTCCGCCGCTGGGACCCTTTGCCATCCGAATCCCAGGATTAAAAAAATGCACAGGGATTGGCATCCCTAGTTAGCATATACATGTACTTCTTTACTTGGTGTGCATTTAATTCCATGTAACTTTGATATTCTTGGAATACTTGTTGTATCTTATGCCCCTTTCAGACCGCACTTTAAAAACGGTATATTGCCGTTTTTTTACCGTTTTAAAACGGTAATGTGTGCGGTCTGAAAGGTGCAGGACCACTTAACCGGTTAGAAAATACCGTTTTTTCTAACCGGTTAAAATGCAGGGTCCTACCCGTTTCAGAACCGGTATTTTAGGCTCAAAATCGGTTCTGAAACGGTATTTAGGACCCAGCCAATGAGCTGGGTCCTAAATTCAGCACAGTGAATACTTAATGAGCGCTCATTAAGTATTCACAGCACTGGAGCCCCCCCCGCGCGCGCGTCGACACCCCCCGCGCGCGTGTCGACGCCCCCCGCGTGTCGGCGCCCCCCCCCGTGTCGACTTACCCCGTGCCGGTATCTCCGTTGTGGTTCCCGGCACTGCAGCTCAGTATGCTCGGAAAGCACTTATGAAAAAAGTGTCTTTCAGAAAATGGCTGCCCCCATACGAAAGACAGTTTTTTTAAACAGGGTTTCCTATGGGGCAGCCATTTTCTGGAAGACACTTTTTTCATAAGTGCTTTCCGAGCATACTGAGCTGCAGTGCCGGGATCCACAACGGAGGTACCGGCACGGGGTAAGTCGACACGCGCGGGGGCGTCGACACGCGCGAGGGGGGGGAGGGGGGGGAGGAGGGGGAGCTGCACGGAGGGGAGGGCTGAAGGCTGCACTGGCTTTGACCCTGTATTTGGAAAGTTTCCAAAAACGGGTCTGCCAGTGTCAAAAAATCGGCACTTAAACGGTAATATACCGTTTAAGTGCTGCGGTGTGAAAGGGGTTTTATCTGGCAGACCCGTTTTTGGAAACGTTTCCAAATACAGGGTCAAAGCCAGAGATGCGGTCTGAAAGCAGCATTACTAGATTTCATCATGTAATACAGGGGTGGCCAAACCGGTCCTTGAGATCTACCAACGTTCCATGTTTTCCAGATCACCTAGCTGGTGCACAGCTGTAGTCAATACGAACGGTCACATTTTCAAACCTGCTGCATTCATTCCTACTACAGATCCACAGTTTGCCTGGAAAACGTGCACCATTGGTAGATCTTGAGGACAGGTTTGGTCACCCCTGATGTAAAAATGTCTCTTTCCCCAATGTAAAGGACTCTTGTGGCTTGGCATCACTGACTTCACATGTTCTGCAAAAGCAGATTGCAGAAATAGGGGCATTGGTCTTTTTGCTCATCACTGTTTTCCTCACAATTGATTTGGCTCTTGCTCATATGCCATCAAAACCACACACCCTTGCAATGTGAGGTAGAAAATACTTCTATTGAAACACCTTGCTGTGCTGTATTTTTCAGAGCTCTTTCAGAAACTACTTCTAAAGTGCACTCTGGTGTAAAAAATATTTTTTATTAAATAGAAATCAAAACTATTGTTAGATAGTAATATAGTAAAAACAAGTAATTTTATTATATTTTGAACGAACCATAACATTTCCCAAATCATTGTTCCAAAAATGCTAGACATAGCCTTCAAGCGATAGGGTGTTTTTTGAGCGCTAGGGACAAGCGTACCGTTTTTGTACAGAATGCTGCCCTCTGGTAGAGGGTTGCCGCCCTCAATAAGAAGCTAATCGAAGAAAAAGAACCAATGGGCGACTTCTGTACACAATTTAACAATACACAATCAAAAGAGCATAAAACAGTACCTTGCATGCATGCAAAAAAATATATAATAAAAATATATATCCTTTAAAAAGTCAATTTAATGCAAATGCATAAAAGATTGTAACTTATAGTTACCTAGTCCCGATTGGACAGTGTGGTCGCTGTTGTTGGAATGATGTTTAGAGTCCTGCAATTTGTAGGTTTTTTTTTCTCCCAAATGGCACGGATGGGGTATGGGCAATGGTGGGTGGAATCCCAAGTTGGATTAGAAGTGGGCAAGTTGATCTCCTCCTCGCTTCCCAGGAGTAGATGGGCAGTGATGCTTGGTGGCACCGTCTACCACAGGCTCACTGTACGTATTGGGCAAATCGTTCCACAGTGTCAGCTGTTATATAACCCAAGCAATGGTCAGCACGTTGATATAAGCTGAAGTGCACCGGCTCCTGCGCTGGTAACTCCTTGCCGGAGTGCGCGTGTACACAGCTGTAGTGTGGAGCGGTATTGATCTAGTCCTCCGTGCCTTCAAGACTTGGAAAACGCATAATAATTCACACAAATCACTTTCAGTTGTCCCGTATCAGAAGGGTTTAAAAATTCACAAAACTTCAGTTGTTTCATTATTTTATTTGTTTTATACCAAAACTATCTCTAAAGTATATTTAAATGGAAAATACATTTTACAAGCACAAAATTATTCATTACATTCTGTTAAGGTAGAAAATAATAATAATGCTTTAAGAAAAAGAAAAATCCCTTTAAACTGGTCTCTAAAGTAACCTCTATATGAAAACTTAATTGCTATTTATTTATTATTTATTAACAGTTTCTTATATGGCGTACACATATTCCGCAGCGAATATTTTTGAACATTCACATCAGTCCCTGCCCCAGAGGAGCTTACAATCTATGTTCCCTGTCACATGTTTACACACACAGAGACATTCTAGGGTTCATTTTGTTGGGAGTTAATTAACCTACCAGTAGATTTTTGGATTGTGGGAGGAAACCAGAGTGAACCCACACAAGCACGGGGAGAAAATATAAACTTCACACAGGGCCATGGTGGGAATCGAACCCATGACAAACCATGCTGTGAGGCAGTAATGCTAACAATTACACCGTCCTTGCTAGCAATGCCTTAACCTACAACCGAAGACCAACTATAATCTTGGTATTTTGGAAAAGTATGTAGTTTGCATTTGTGTAGCTGTCCGTGCATTGCCAGGAAAAAAAAAAGTGTGCTAAAGCCGGAAATAAGTACGAACTACCCAGCAATAATATTAAAATAAAATATTACTCTTAAAAAGTCACAACCAATGATCCTTCATATCCGAATATCGGTTATCCGAATTATTCCGAAAACCATACATTCCAGAAAGTAAACAAAATTTGCTAAAAAATTACTGGGGACATCTGTAACAGCACTACTGAGGGAATGATATGTAACTGCCACTATATATGTGCAAGACCATGATTGCTTGGCATTTAAATTCAGTGCCTGAGATTGTACACAAACTTTGTTTCATGTTTTGAAACCTTGTTTTATGCACAAATAAAATATATTTGTGTTTATTTCATGTGTTTGATGTGTATGTACAACATAAATGCAAGATACCTCAAGATACATCATTGAAATATTATAATTTTCCGAAATACGGAATAATCCGTTATCCAAAATTCTCCTGGTCCCGAGCATTTTGGCTAAGGGATACTCAACCTGTGTCAGCATCTATTCAAAGCAATATCATTCTCAGTTTGGAGTGGAGAAGGCAACATCTCTAACTGTGGTTTCTCTTACTGTGATTGGCGCCCCATTTTAAGGTAGAGGAATCCTTTTTGTGACCTCTAGTTCTGGTCCAGGTGGTTTACATACTCACAAACCTAACTTGATTTTATGAATTTGTCACTATCCATATAATAAAGAACATTCTCTGATATTCCAATCTTGTTTAATGGGATGGATCCCTGAGGAAGCCACTGTGCTAATACAGTTGGGGAAACGCGTTGGTCTTTGGTACCAGTTGCTCTATCTTGTGGAGGTCACTTAACAGTGGGCGGACCCAGAAATGGCTGATCTGGAGTGCTAACCAGGAGGAAGCTGGGAGCCAGGAGCCTGTCTATATCCTTATAACAGGTGGCCACCTGTATCAACTCTGCAATACTGCCTATTTTGGTTCTATTCATAGATTTCTTCAAAAAGTGGTAATTATAATCCTTCATATGCTGCTTGCCTATTAAAAACTGGTACAATTTGCTTTGCTCTGCTGAACTAACATCTCGCCTACTAAAAACTGGCACAATTTGCTTTGCTGTGCTGAACTAACAGCTACTTACCATTTTGGCATCAATCATAAAATCTTAAGCTAATAATTGGACTGCGTCTGGCTATTACTAATACAACTGTTCATTTTTATTTGTTCAGATTTATATATAAAGTGATCCTAGTTGGCTCTAAAAGCATTAAGATTTTTTTTTTTTTTTTAGGGCACTGTGCCTGTTGTAATATCAATACCGCAATTCGGGGTCTTGTTCTATGTGTATATTCATATATATGTAATATTTTGTTTTTATGAAGCATTACAATTCTTTTGCTATTTTAGCGCAATGATTTATATTTTTCGTGTTTAAAAGATCTGTTTTTTTGCTATACCCCTAATGAAGTCGTTAGACGAAACGCATTGAGTAATTTTCTAAATAAATGGATTTACTACAAAATGGATCCTGTGTCTTGCTTGAATAGCTGCTAACGGATATATGAAGAATAATTGGTTGTGACTGTTTAATAATAATATTTTATTGTAATATTATTGCTGGGTGGTACTTCTTATTTTAGGCTTGCGCACTGTAATAATTCTCCATTGTACTTTCCCCTGACCCCACTAACAGGAGGGGTGTATTAGAGGTGCCGCTTTCCCATTTATAGCGCACTACCGAGACCGATACCCTTTCTCTCTCTCTCTCTATCTATCTATCTATGTGTGTATATATATATATATATATATATATACACACGTATGGAGCAGGAGTCACTCACCAGTCTTGCAGTAAACAAATTGTTTTTAATCAGGCAGCATGACAGATATTTGTGCGGTCGACGTTTCGGTCCACCTCTAGGACCTTTGTCAATACTCTTGACAAAGGTCCTAGAGGTGGACCGAAACGTCGACCGCACAAATATCTGTCATGCTGCCTGATTAAAAACATTTTGTTTACTGCAAGACTGGTGAGTGACTCCTGCTCCATACGTGTATCTATATTGGACCACTCCTTGGCCCTTTTTGAAATGTCACCCCAGCAATTATTTATTTGAACATGTGAGTGCCAGCCATCTGGTGAATATATATATATATATATATATAGTAATCCAAATAAGGAGGCACTCGGAGACTGTGTAAACAAACAAATCTTCTGTATTGAGGGTTAATATATATATATATATATTAAAGAAAAAGGTACCCAGACCGCGCTAACGTTTGCTAGTGGCAGCAACTCTGAGGGATCCTCTGTTAGACAGGAACCAAAGTAATAGAAATGAGATAGAAGGGAGTTCAGAGTGCGCCTCAAATTACAATCACAAATAATACTTCAATGAGTTACAATAAAATGTTTTTAAAAAAACAACTTTTATTCAAAAGTGTCTTCTGCAAGATGTCGGTAGCCCAACGCGTTTCGTCAAAAACTTGACTTCCTCAGGGGCATTATAGCAGATTTGTACAGACAGATTTCACACTGTGAATCATAATAAAATCAGTGTGATTTTACACATACATAAAATTAATACAATACAAAAATGTTTATATATATATATATATATAAAACGAGAAGAGCATGATGAAGGGAAGGAGAAAAAATCAAGGACGAGGAGGATGAAGGAGAGGTCATTAAATAAGAATAATTTTTCTTAGGAGAGGTCTAATCAATATGACCACCAATACATAAACTGTAGTGCATAGAAAAAGGACCTTATTCAGGAAAAAAAGGTGATTAAAACCAGTAGTGTTGCCATTCAATAATTAATGGAGGAAAAAGAAAGAATAAGAACCCAGTGAGGAGTAATTAATTTGGATTATTAATCATACCGAAAGCAAATTTCGTGGATAGGATTCTTGCAATTAAGGGACCAGATTTCCCAAATGAAGAATCAACTCGCAATCCTAAGCAGAAAAATGATAGCCTTGCTGTAAAGGTGCATTGTAAACCTCAATTTTGACAGAGACAGGTGTTGGTAATTACATACCCCTGATGATCAGGTATAGCAATAAATACTGGCTGTTCAGTGCATTCCAAGTCAGGTGAGTTGGTTTTTAGGGGGAATTGATTACCCCAAGTTTCCACAAAACAGGGTAACAGGAAAATCAGGCTATAAAATGAAAAACATATTGTCCCCTTTCAATACATGCATAGAAGATTTTCAAATATGTGACAGCATTCGAATTCATAATGATAGCAGGCACTTACCAAGCAGGAGCTAAACCGGATGTGGATACCAGGATTCCAAAGTGCTGAATGAAATCCTGAACTCCTCTCAGGTTATTTATGGGGCTAGCATGATTACATCACTTCCTGTGTGTGCAATTATCCTAAGTCTCAAAAAATGCTATAAAGCCACCCTTTGAGATGTGGAACTTAATTGGAGACATGAACCTCCTACTTATATTTATATCAGGAGTGTGAAACCCGTGAAAAAAAAAAAAAAAATATATATATATATAAATAAATAATAAAAATAAAAAAAAAAAAAAAAAAATAAAATAAAATGGGGAAAAAAAAAAAAAAAAAAAAATTATAATAAATAAATAATAATTAAAAAAATAATAATTAAAAAAATAAATAAAATCGATGCCCCCGATTTTTCCATAGGCTTCAATGTTAAAATATTTTTTAACATTGAAATCGTGAGAAAATGTGAAAAATGTGAAATAGGCCAATATGACCCATTTCACATTATAGATGTCCCCGTCGTCACCCCACGATAGACGCCAACCCGAAGCGTGGCGAGCGCAGCGAGCCCGCGAGGGGCGGCGGTGCGCGTCCTCCGACCTTTTTATTCCCCTACTATCCACGTCGGCGTGGAGTTGAGAATAGAATAGTGTGGCGAGCGCAGCGAGGCGAGCCCCGCGAGGGGACGCGTATAACTTCACAGGTATACGTGTCCCCTCGCGGGGCTCGCTGCGCTCGCCACGCTTCGGGCTCGGTGGCTCGCTGCGCTCGCCACACTATTCTATTCTCAACTCCACGCCGACGTGGATAGTAGGGGAATGAAAAGGTCGGAGGACGCGCACCGCCGCCCCTCGCGGGCTTGCTGCGCTCGCCACGCTTCGGGTTGGCGTCTATCATGGGGTGGGGTTTACGCCATTCAATTTGGGGGGGTTGGGAATATTTTACATTGAATCCAATGTAAAATCGGGTCCCGGGGACACGATTTACATTTCATTCAATCAAAAAATCGGGTCGATCGCATCGCATGCGACCAAATCGCATGCGATGCGATCAACGCGATTTTTCCGACACGACCACCCCGATGTAAATCGGTGTGGCCGTGCTAGGAAACAAGTACCGTATTTTATATTGAATGCGGTAATATACAGGCAACCAATGGAGAGACTGGCAGAGCGGATCAGCAGACGATGAATGTTTAGCCAGGAAGATCAGCCTTGCAGCTGCATTCAAAATGGATTGTAGTGGTGAGAATCTTTTCTTAGGAAGATCGGTAAGGAGGCCATTGCAATAATCAATGCGTGATATAATGAGTGCATGGGTTAGAGTTTTTGCAGTGTCTTGTGTAAGGTACGGACAAATTTTGGATATGTTTTTTAGATGCATGTAACACAATTTTAGAGACACATTGAATGTGAGGAATGAAGGACAGTTCAGAGTCGAGGATGACCCCTAGGCAGCGAGCTTGTGGAGTAAGATTAATTGTTGTGTTCTCAACGGTGATAGAGATATCAGGATGGTAACTACTCTTGGCTGGTGGGAATATAATTAATTCTGTTTTGGAAATGTTGAGTTTGAGGTGGCGAGATGACATACAAGATGAAATGGCAGAAAGACATTCAGAGACACGGAGCAATACTGATGGTGACAATTCCAGGGAGTATAGAAAGATTTGAGTTTCATCTGCGTACAGCTGATACTGCAATCCAAGAGTTGATTAGTTTCCCAAGTGAGGAATTATAGATTGAGAAAAGCAGAGGACCTAAGACTGAGCCTGGTGGTACTCCAACAGACAGAGGTAGTGAGGAGGAGGTAGAATCAGAGAAGCAAACACTGAAAGAGCGATTAGATAAGTAGGAATAATACCAAGAAAGGACTGTGTTCTGAAGACCTAGGTATTGTAGTGTTTGTATGAGAAGAGAGTGGTCGGCAGTATCAAAGGCAGCTGAGAGATCTAGAAGAATAAGAAGTGAGAAATGTCCTTTAGATTTAGCAGTGGCCAGATAATTGACTACTTTAGTCAGTGCTGTCTATGTGGTGTGTTGAGAGCGAAAGCCTGACTGAAGTGGGTCCAATAAGTTGTAGGAGTTAAGAAAGTGTGTGAGGCGAGTGTAGGCAAGTCTCTCAAGTAGCTTGGAGAGGCATGGGAGCTGTGAGATAGGACAGTATTTAGAGAGACCATTTTTATCAGAATTGTGTTTTTTCAGAATGGGAGTAATAAGTGCTTGAAGAGAGAAGGAAAGATACCAGTAGAGAGAGCGAGAGGTTACAGATTTTAGTTAAGCTTGGGATAGGCACAGGAGATATAGCTTTACTGACTTTAAAGGGTATAGGATCAAGAGGAGAGTTAGTGGAGTAGGAAGATGAGAATAGTGTGGATACTTCATCCTCACTTGTGGGGTCAAATGAGGAGAAAGTGGCAAAGGGTTCTGGAAAGAAATTAAGCAAGTCACTGGCTGAGGAAGAACATGCCATTTCATCTTGTATTTTAGCAATCTTCCTTGAAGTATATATATATATATATACAAGTTTAGGAACAATTATTCCACAGAGCGCACTCACCAGTCTTGATACAGTTTAAAACTTTCAAGTTTATCCTGCTGACAGTGCAGGAGACTGAGCTGTATCGAGGTCTTGAAAAAGGGTCCTGTTGTGACTCGAAACGTCGACCACTATGTTGGATTTTAAAAGGATGGAATAAACTTGAAAGTTTTAAACTGTATCAAGACTGGTGAGTGCGCTCTGTGGAATAATTGTTCCTAAACTTGGATATGTAGTGGCATACATAGGACTCTACCTGTGAAGCCTGGGCTTATAGGCACCCCAGCAAGAATTTACATAAATATTGAGAGTGCTGCTTTACAATCTGGATATATATATATATATATATATATATATATATATATATATATATAAGAGAGGCAAGGGGTACCCAACACCGCGCCCTATTAGCCCAAAGCTGCACCTCTGAAGGATCCCTGTTAGCTGAGACCCGGGACGGACAGAAATACAAAGAAGATCAGGGTGCGCTAAGGTAAATTACACAACTTTCTCATTAAAACATAAATATTTAATAAAAAGCCTCTGATAAGGCTTAGAATAAATCAAATCAAAAAGAGTTACACAGCCATTTCATAGAATAATTTAACAATCCACAGTATGGAACAGGCCCAACGCGTTTCGTCACCCACGTGACTTCATCAGGGGCGCTTTGGATGTTGATTGAAATAAGGTGCGATAGCACTTCTAGGGGTGTATCCAATTGGTCAAACCATAGATATTGTATTCAAGCAAGACCCATACAGATATATATCTTCTTGGAGCGTCTCTAAATGACCAAATAAATAGCTGTGTACTTCAGCTAAAGTTGCACAGATGTAAATATATCGCCAAATATCGGAACAAAAAATGCAATAGTCCAGGCGTATGTCACCAAGGATCACGTTTCTCACACCTTTTATATCGGTGTTAACATCAAGGACCAATGAGCAGCTTCAAAAAAATATAAGGCTGGGAGGCCAGAAGTTCACTCTAGTGAATTTTCTGCATTTGGATCCACTAGAGTGAACTTCTGGCCTCCCAGCCTTATATTTTTTTGAAGCTGCTCATTGGTCCTTGATGTTAACACCGATATAAAAGGTGTGAGAAACGTGATCCTTGGTGACATACGCCTGGACTATTGCATTTTTTGTTCCGATATTTGGCGATATATTTACATCTGTGCAACTTTAGCTGAAGTACACAGCTATTTATTTGGTCATTTAGAGACGCTCCAAGAAGATATATATCTGTATGGGTCTTGCTTGAATACAATATCTATGGTTTGACCAATTGGATACACCCCTAGAAGTGCTATCGCACCTTATTTCAATCAACATCCAAAGCGCCCCTGATGAAGTCACGTGGGTGACGAAACGCGTTGGGCCTGTTCCATACTGTGGATTGTTAAATTATTCTATGAAATGGCTGTGTAACTCTTTTTGATTTGATTTATTCTAAGCCTTATCAGAGGCTTTTTATTAAATATTTATGTTTTAATGAGAAAGTTGTGTAATTTACCTTAGCGCACCCTGATCTTCTTTGTATATATATATATATATATATATATATATATATATGTGTGTATATATATATATATATCAGTGTGTGTAGATAGATAGATAGAACAGGAGTTAAAATATACTTTTGTATCCTGGTGGATTGAATGCATTTATCAAAACAAATTATATAAATTAGGCTTCTTTTCTACAGATTGTTTTGTTCTAGTCCTTCCATTTAGTATTTATTTACGGCAATTTAGTGAATTATTATAGTTTTTTTTCCTAACTTCTAACTGTATCTAGTAATTTTGTTTCAGGTAGCCTGAGCAAGCTTCCACTTAATTTCATATCTTACTATTAATTGTATAAATTGGTTAAGGAATAAAAATGAAGCTGGGTACACACTATACAATATGCTCCATAAGAGTCATCGTTAGCTTTGTCCTTTGAACAAACAATGTAGTTCATGCACTCTGAACAATATAGTTAGCAATATAATTCAATGACATCATCCTAAAAAGGCTATGAATAAGCTGTCATTGCCAATATAGTCCTGATTGAGCTTTATGTAAAGATGACGGGGAATCAATAACGACCCACGGAAGCATGCATCTTAACGATATAGTGGATGCACATTAGACGATATGCAAGATAGATTAACATGATCATTAATATCATTAACAATAAATCGTGTAGTGTGTATGCAATTTGTGTTCACAACCGAACAGCATCATCTTACAAAAATACCAGCAGTGTATAGAAACATGTTATCGTGATTAAAGCGAGTCAAACAAGCAAAACATTATATTATCAATTAATTCAGTGGATTGTAAAAGATGTGGATTTTGTACCTGAGGTGACTGGCATAAACAATGGCAAGTGAGTATGGCAGACAGGGGGAGCTCCCTCTAGAGCTGGGATAGCCAACCCTAGTCCTCGAGAGCTACCAACAGTGCATGTTTTGCAGGTCTCCTCACAGAATCACAAGTGAGCTAATTAGCTCCATCTGTGTATCTTTTAAAATGTGTGAGTGATTAATGAGTGCAGCTGTGCAGCAGTTAGGTTGTCTGGAAATTATGAACTGTTGGTAGCTCTCGAGGGCTAGGGTTGGCTACAACTGCTCTAGAGCATGGGTCTTCAACCTATGGCCCTCCAGACAGAGGCGTACCTAGATATTAGTAGGCCCCATAGCAAAACTGTCAGGGCATGCTGGGAAATGTAGTTCCACAACATCTGGAGGGCCACAGGTTGAAGACCTGTGCTCTAGAACCATGGCTGATGTTTAAGCATATAACAAGCCAGATCAATATGATGATGAACACACCATCACCACCAGTTGGCCTTAGACCGTAAATGGAGGATTCCCAGGTGGACGGCACACCTGTGAGGCTAACGGTTATGGCCCATATGCATTATACAATATTGTACACCATTGTTGCGATTTAGTTCAGTACGATATTGTATAATGTGTACACGATATGTGTGGTAAGATGTCTGCTTCCATGCATCTTGTGAGTCATTATATGATAGTCATGCACGCTGGATGATATTGGTTAATGCTATGCACATATTATGATCTTATGTCACATCGTATAGTATGTACATAAGATATCACATGTCCGGGAGAGCAAGGGAAATTGTATACAATATCTTTTCGTAGTAATGTGTACATAGCCTTAGCCACTGACTTTAGATGTGGCCCTGCCCATAGTAGTGGCCCGGTCTCCCACACAAACAACTTATATTGGTTCACATAACAGAGTACCCAAAGCTCTGCAAGGGACATAAGTGGGCTCTATCTTTAAAGGTTTGTTTGTGTGCTTGGAGGCTTTGTCGTCTTTGTTCAGTCTTCGTAGGGTTGGTGGACTTTTATTTGAAATATGAAGGTTTTGTTTTTGTTTTCAGCTTAATTGTCTGGGGTCTACTGTACTGCCAAGCATATTGAAACTAAGGGCTACCACAGAGGTGTTATGATGTATTAATTGCACATATTTCTGTGTTTGTTCCACCTACATAGATTTTTTTTCCCAGCACCATTTTTAGTTCCCACTCCACCTTTGCCCACCACTAAAACTATAAACTGCTAGTCACGCCTGTAGTGTAATGGACTATTTATTTAGATGGGATGCTTCACTTTGGAAAAACAGCCACATGTAATATATGCCTTTACCATTATCAGCACCAGTTGCTTGTTATACTTGCTATACTTCCATACCAAGGATGGCTGAACTACTCCTGGGGAATAGTAATTTAACATGCAAGCCCACATACTATATATATTGTGGGGCACTGACTGTACATGTGGACCTCCTATAAAAGATCATAGAATATTTACCTTGTGAACAAACTTTCACTATCTTTAATAACTCACAACTATTGGGTGCCAGTTAGTAAGTTTATTATATTTACATGACTAGGTTTCTTCTGTTCTTATTGTATAAATAAATGTATGATATGTTATGATAATTTCTTGGGCTTTGGTAATATGACTGTGAGAAACTTGCTGGCATGCAATGCTGTGCGATATTTAATTGTACAATCAGAGGCATTTTCCTGAAAATCGCATCGCATACCATTGCATAGTACCTGAGGGTGTGCAAGGATGGAATAGCATGCAAATGGGCAGGAAATGGCCGAAAATCAGACGCAAATAGGCCGCTAAATCGCATAGCAGATCGAATCGGCCGCAAATCAGCCGATAAATCGGATGCGATATCATATACGATTTACATTACATCGGGCGTCCTGATAATACACAAGTACCGAAACCTTTATATGAGGAACACTGAACAATAAAGAGTGAGTTCAGGTATGCGTACACCCACTACACATAAAAAATTACACAGTTTAGTTATTCAACGTAGATGTTTCTACACAAATTGTGTTTTTTTTTCTTTCCATTTTGTGTATGAAAGTATGAAAAAAAGACTAGACTAATAAACACCATCCTCATCTGGAACAGAGAAATTGCCCAAAAGGGACGTAGCTGGAGAGACTGTAGAGGGGCAGCAGCTGGAGAGACTGTAGAGGGACAGCAGCTGGAGAGACTGTAGGGGGCCTGAAGCTGGAGAGATTGTAGGGGGCCTGAAGCTGGTGATACATTAGGCTGCTTGCCAGTAGTGTATTAAAAATGGAGATGGCCTGTGCAGTCTTCATATGGTTCCCCTCCTCTCCAGCCAGCAGCGCTGAGCACTAATAGACTGGCATCTATTTTGCCTATTGGGTGCCTGGTATGAATTCATGCCGCTGTTGAGTATAATTATTTAAACCCCTTTTTTGCAACAAAAAAATTAAAAACAATATTCTTTTAATGGCAGCATAATGTGTGTGTTTTTCTTTCATACTTGATATTTGAAAGCTCTCAATACATTACATCAGAATTTCATGTTGCAGTACAGTTTATTGTAAAAATGTTTTTGCATTTTGTTCTTATTTCTTTCAAACCTTGAATGTGTAGTACTACCTACTCTTTCCCTCAGTTGACCTGTTAGAACTACAGTATTACACAAATTTGTGAAATATGTTTGGAATTGACATAACTTTTCTGTTAAAAATGCACCAAACACATTGAAACTTTCTCTATTGTGAAGGCAGTTCAATGTTCCAAAGTGATTCTTTTCAGACTATATTTTATTTAAATACCTATTTGCTTTGTTCTTGTATAACCTGTACATTAAGTCAGTCATTCTATAATCCTCCGTGCAAAATAGAGACATTGCTTTTTATGCAGTGTGTAACGTATTCACTGTAACATTATTGATTTATGTTTTAAGTTTTTCAAGGCTGAAAACCTTAGATGGTACTTTCAGAAGCTGTAAACATCTCAAGTTAGTTGCCATATTGTGCAATGGGTGGTTCATTTAATATTTTCCATTTCTGTACACATAAGACTATTATCATCACAAACAATTATTGTCAATTATATTTTTGAGTATATGATCTAGAGCCCTCGGGGCAAACCTGTCCTCAAGATCTACCAACCGTTCATGTTTTTCAGACAACGTATGAATCTATAGTATGCATGTTTGAAAATTATGACAGTTAATAATGGCTACACCTGAGCACCTGCTGGGTTATTTGGAAAATATGGACCGTTGGTAGATCTCAAGAACTGATTTGGCCACCCCTGTCTTAGCCCATATATCAAACTTTCTGGACAAGTTATTAAATTACTTAAAATACTGCTTACTACTGCAGCTAACACCCTATACAAAGTAAGCTCTTTCTGTAAAAACCTAAAAAAAAATTGTTCCATAGGGAGATATTCAATCTTGGCTGATATTTCTGACAGGTGGGAATATCATCCATCAGTATTGCCTGTGCAATTCGAAAATCCAGCAGCCGTTTAATGACTATGGGTGGCCATTTTCGCCTAATATTTTCTGATGGTCAGAAAAACAGACCTGCCATTGAATAGGTTGATGAATGTCAATTCAAACTAATCTTGTCAAAAACAGACAGTATTGTTTTCCACAATCCAGTGATTCTGATGGCCAATATTTCTTCCTGTTGGAAGTATTGTCCTGAATTGAACACCCCCCTAAATCATATTTAACTACTTTTGAAAAGAAAAATATTTCAGGGAGGTTTTGAAGGTGACATGTGTACTGCTACGTCTGAGAGGCGTGTGACATCCAAATGTAGTTGAGCCCAAACCTCTTCTTTACTTGTTGAAAGATCTTCTTTACTTGTTGAGAAAAAAGACACTGACAAGTCTTGTACATTCACCATATAAGTGGAAAGTGCAGAAGGGGCATTCTAAGTATCCCTGCCAATGACCTGCATAGAATATAAACTGAGGGAAGTTAAGAGAGAAAAAAGGAATAGGGGGAGACAGGAAAGAGGAGGAAGGCATAGATGGAGAAGGGAGAGAGGAGGAAGGAATAGAGGGAAATGGGGGGGGGAGAAGGAATATGGGTAGACTGGAGAGAGAGGGGGAGACGGTAGAGCGGAATACAGGGAAACAGTGAGAGAGAGGGTGAGAAAGAGGAGGAAGGAATTGGGGGAGATGGGAGAAAGAGGTAGGGAGAAAGGGGAGGGAAAAGAAGGAATAGGAGAAGATTGGGGTAGAGAGAGAGGAAGGAATAGGTTGAGGTGGAAGAGAAAGGAAGGAATACTGGGAGGTGGGAGAGAGAAGGAAGGAGGATGATTAGGGGCAGACAGGAGAGTAGGAATACTGTAGTAAGGGGATAGTAGAGCGATAACCAGTCAGAGAATGCAGTAAGGTTTTTACCTGGATGTAGATCCTAACTTCCATCCCTCATCCCACACTGTATATCTGACTCCAACCCTGCCAACCCTATCAATGCTGCACTCCTCTACAACAATGGCACCCGTAAAAGGAAAGGCACCCACGGCTGCCTTCACAGACTCATAGAAAACCCTGCTCGCTGGTATATGGCTCCTCTGCGTCTGAGTGCAGTCTGCTGCAGTGTTATTGCAATTACATTTTGTGCAATGGGGCGGGACTTTATGATGCAGGCCCTCCTTATGGCAGCTGAAAGTCTCCTCTCTGGGCTTCTACTGTACATTAAATGTCGACAAGATTGGTTGACTCTCAATGTACTGATGTACTACTTTGTGAAATGCCTCCTAAGGCAGGTATTCAATGCTTTCACGGGGGGAAGGCAGCGAATCCTGTGTAGGATTCTCTGCACATTCCCCCCAATTCTCCCTGTAGGGAGATTCGCTGCCCAGCCTCCTGTCCGCCCTACTCTACTCGCCAGGGGCTCTCCGTCCATGCGAGCGAATAGGGGGCAAATCAGGAGACCGGGCGGGCGGCGAATGACAGGGCAGAGGGCGGGGGGTGATAGACAGGGTGCAGGGCGGGAGTATGCACAGTGCTGAACTCCCTCCCGCCCTTGTTTAGCGCTCACTTTCTGGCTCTGCTCCACAGCGGGGGAAAGCTCCCCGGAGCCAGGAGGCACAAATAGGACGGCGGGCGGCGAATGTGACAGGGCGGAGGGCGGGTGGCGAATGCCGCCGGGGAGCTGAGGGACGGCTGCAGGCAGGGAGATGGAAGCCTCCCTGCCTGCGCCGGACACTGTGGGGGGGAAGGAGGGCTGTGGGGGACACAGGGAGAGCCCCCCAGAGCTGGCAGGGGGCTGTGTTCGGGAGCCGCTACACACTGGTCCCGATCGTGCATGTGTATTGATCGGGATTAGTGTGCAGTGAATATATGAATATTAATGAGCGGCTCCCGGCTCGGCCCCCTACTGGGGAATGTGTAAAAAAATATATATATATTGTTTAAAAAAAAAATTTTTTGGTACTTATGTAGTAACTGGGCTGCCGATTTTGAAATCGGGTCCATCGCATCGCATCGCACCCGACCAAATCGCATGCGATGCGATGCGATGGACCCGATTTTTCCATAGGATTCAATGTTAAAATGGACTGAGTCCATTTTAACATGGAATTCAATGGGAAAAAGGGGTCCTTTTCATACCCCTACTATCCAAGTGGGCATGGAGTTGGATATAAACCTGTGGCGAGCGTAGCGAGCCACCGAGCCCGAAGCGTGGCGAGCGGACACAGAATACCGTCCCCTCGCGGGGCTCGCTTCGCTCGCCACGCTTCGGGCTCGGTGGCTCGCTACGCTCGCCACAGGTTTATATCCAACTCCATGCCCACTTGGATAGTAGGGGTATGAAAAGGACCCCTTTTTCCCATTGAATTTCATGTTAAAATGGACTCAGTCCATTTTAACATTGAATCCTATGGAAAAATCGGGTCATCGCATCGCATCGCATCGCATCGTATGCGATGCGATATCGCATCGCATCGCATCTGATTGTATGCCTTAACTTAAGGCATACAATCAAAAAATCGGCAGCCCAGATACTACATAAGTACCAATTTTTTTAAATATATTCATGTGCTGCAAGCATGCCCCTTCACAGGAAAAAAATTCTGATTTTTTTGACACCAAAATAAAAATAAAAAAAGCTTTATTTTCAAAGATCACATTCCAGTTCCCCAGAAAAAGATGAGGAATGTAAAATGGAGAATCCGGGGAAAATCACTGGAGAAAGCAGTTCTCCACTTCAGCATTGAATACACTCTCTGCGAATTTCACTAAAAACCCCAATGAAAACCACTGGCGAATCGCGGAGAATCACAAACAGAGAATCACCAGACATTCGCTCTTCATTTGCAGAGAATTGTGTCCATTGAATAGGGCGAATTGTTTTTTCTGTGAGAAAATTCCCTGTAAACCCGGGGAATTGCCTGATTCCCCAGAAAATATGGCGAATCAGAGGCATTGAATACTGGCCTTAGTATTGTTTTAGTAGAATACAAGGAAGCATATTCTGTTGACACCAAGTACAAAGCAGTCTTCCTGTCTGGCCAGCAGTCTGTCTTCATTGAACAGTGTAGATTTATGTCTTTCTCATAGATTCTTTGCTATATGCTTATTTTTGTACTCAACAAAGTGAACCACTTTGAACTAAATTACATATTCAAAGTCCTAAGTATGAGGTCTCTGGATACGTAATGTCTGTAAAGTGCCTCTTTCATTTGGACACTTAAAGGAGACAACCACTATGGATGTGAAAGAAAGCATGATATGTATGGTTGGGTTTCAGTGAAAAGGGACTAAGCTTGGGGAAATGTTCTAGTGGATCTCAGGAGAGTCTGTTGTGCACTGCAATGTACAATCAGAGCTCAAAAAGCAATTGTAGCATGAGAGCACTTTAGAATGTCTGGTTCATGCCATGCCTTTAATGCCAGTTTTATAACCACTCGGGCAACTGAAAATTACACTTACTATCCATTCTATTTGCTGTATAATTTAAAGACTAATTGGGTACAAGTATACATGATGAGTCTTTCGGTATAAACAAATACTTTACTATCGTATTATTTTAAATGTGCAAATTTCTGAAATGTGTGCAGTTTTGAGCTACAGTATACACTTTCTTCATGCCAGTGTGTACACATTAATCCATATGAGCAAGTGGAACTGGACTGGATGAGTTATAACTGCTTAGTGCCTTTTGACTTTTGAATAGCCACTTATACCCCTTTCACATCGCAAACACGGTTCGGACCCGGTACGGTGCTTTCATACTAAACCTGGGTCGCTCATTATACAGAGGGAAACCCGGGTTTAACCTGGTCGACCCAGGTTTTAAGCTCTGGTGCTTTCACCCCACACCTCAACGTGGATCGACCCGTAACCAACCCAGCAATAACTCCAGTCCAAAGTGCGATGTGAAAGGGAGTAATACATTTCCACCACCTAACATTGACATCTATCACATAAAGGACAAATACTCACCTCACATATTTTGATGTCGGGGGTTGAAATCTCTCCAGTCCTCAGGTTCCCCTGCCTCTGCCTTTTTATGTTTTCAAGATTTCAAAATGTGGAAATGTGGGATAATTACTAAACCAACAAAATATGTCAACTTGTGTATTATGATTAAAGACATCCACAAAACATGACCTGTTGGGGGTACTTTAACACTGGAGTTGTGATTCACTATCCTACGTCATTTTACCTTACATTCATAAAGGGAGCCCTTGAGGGAATCATTTAAAAGGCCTCGGACATACTTGTACAGCTTTCACATTGTAAACCCTGCTCTAACCCGGTATTTGAAAACGTTTGTGAATTAACACGCTAAACCCCTTTCACAGCGCATGGTGGAGCCAGTTTATTACTGGGTTACTACTAAGTTAATGCCTTTCACACTGAACCCGGTTCACCCATAGATAACAGTGTAATGTCGTTTTTAATGGACATTTATGGCTCACATATTTGTATTATAGCTAAAAATAAACCTGTTTGTTGTTGTTTATGTACTTTACCAATTACAAATGTTTTTCTATATTAGAGAATCCTTTACAGTGCCAGTGATTTGCCTGTCAATGTCTGCCTCCCCACTTAATGTAAGCAACTCCCTCACCTCATCAGTCCATGTTGCCATACTTGTATGCTCTGTAGTGTAGTCATATACCAGCAATGCTTCTCCACTACTTCCAATGCTATTTATCTTGTTTCCTGATTCAGGATTGTGTCATCAGGCAGAGAGGCAGCCTGTCACCTTCAGTGGCACAGTCATGTGTTCAAAATACCAGGTCTGAGGCTTTCACACTGCAAAATGGGTTGGCTTTGAACCATGTAGGATCCTTCTTTTCCCCTTCGTGCAGCAGGGGACACTGCAGTCTGGTTGACTGATGGGGATAGAACTGGTGTATTGAGGAGTCGAAAGTTCTAGAAGTTTTGCAGTGGCTGGCTCCTCCCCCTCTATCCCCGCCCAGACCCCAGTCTTAGAAAAAGTGCCAGAGGAGTCGGTCTCCTGGGCTATAGCTCCTAATGGAGCTTAGGTTTTTTCTTTGGTTTCTAATTCATTTTTATTTTATATTTAACAAAAGACCAGGCAGACCCTTTAGCAAGGTCTGCGTGCACTGAGGGACCCTGGTAGGGCCTGGTCGTTACAGCATGAGGTGCACCACCTGGACCCAGCCACCGGAGACGCCCTCCGGGGACCCGCCGCAGCTGCTTGAGGCTAGCGTTACGGGTCCATGGCTTTTCTACACCCCGCACACCAGGACTGCCGGCTATAGGTAAGCGGGGGCGGCCATAGCGCGAATGGCTGAAGAGGGACTTTTAATGCTGGCGGCCGCAGTTTACAGCGCGCCGCCAGCTACTCACTAAAGCAGGGGGGGCATGGCTTCCTTTCTCACACTCTGGCCGGGTCTATGACGCATCAAAGCGCGTGGACGGCCGTGAGGAGGGGCAGAGCCCATTGCTGTAAAGCTCCCTCCGACGTGGACAGGCCCTGGTCAGCCAGCTTCCAGCTCCTGTATAAATGCACACTCCTTCTACCACAGCGGTACTGTGAGTCTTGGGGAGGGGCTATTTTTGGCACCACACATTGGGTTTTTACATTTGGCTTCTCCTCACTGTGATCGCTCAGGCCCAGCCCCCCATTGTGTATGTGTGTGTGAGTGAGACTGCTGTCTAGTGTGGTATCTTTATACAGTGGTGAAATCAGTGAAACCATATAGCGCTACCTTTGCATGTTTAACAAAGCAACATAACTTATGGTAGGGTGATGATCCAAAGGTATTCAAGGTTTTCTAGACACCTGAAATGACAATAAATGATATCCCCTTTTCCCAATTTAATGGGTTTTTAGAAATCGGGGTATATCAACAAAAGAAGCTCATGGAGCAGTATCCAAGTTATACACAGATTTTTATTATATACAGGAGACTCACAATGATAATTGATAGAAAGCGTATAATCACATATCCTTATGGCACAACTGCAAATGCCCATCCACTGAGATCCAGGACTCTGTTGTTCTTGTAGAGGTTCCAGGCACCGGTATCCCCAGTCCTCTTGCGTCCGGAAATAATGGAGGGTCGGCGTCCAAACAGACGCTGGCTCGGTGGCTGTGCTTCACTATCAGAGAGGCCTATTGCCAGGCTAACAAGCAGCCTCCCTCCAGTGTATCGGCACATTCCACTAGGTCAGTTAGTGCCTCTTTGGTGGTTTCTAGTGGAATCTCTATTTCTCAAGTTTGTAGAGCGGCCACTTGGTCCGGCTCAAATACGTTTATTTGTTTTTACAAGTTTGACACGTTTGCCAGCTCTGTGGCTTTGTTTGGTAGGGCAGTTCTGCAGGAGTCCCTCCGCTCTCCCCCCGGGAGTAAAAGCTTTGGTACTGTATGTCCCCATCAGTCAACCAGACTGCAGTGTCCCCTGCTGCACAAAGGGGAAAAGAGGAATTTGGTACTTACCGATAATTCTCTTTCTCCGAGGCAGCAGGGGACACTGCACGCCCGCCCAGCGTGTGTTCTCCTGCCATGTTGCATATATGTTGTCACGTGAAGTTGTATGTTGCAGTTATGCATGTGTTTAACTTCTTTGTTCTCCTCCTTCTGAGTTCTTGCCTGTCGTTCTCCTCTCAGACACCGTTTTTCAAAGACTGGGGTCTGGGCGGGGATAGAGGGGGGAGGAGCCAGCCACTGCAAAAGTTTTAGAAGTGCTGACTCCTCAGTACACCAGCTCTATCCCCATCAGTCAACCAGACTGCAGCGTCCCCTGCTGCCTGGGAGATAGAGAATTATCGGTATGTACCAAATTCCTCTTTTAACACGGTTTGAATGACTGAGTTTTTGACCCAGTATTTTGACTATGGAGCTTTCACACTGCACCTTGGACTTGGATGACAGGCTTAAAAATCAGCAATATACCGTGTTATAGCTGCAGTGTGAAAGGGGTATAAGTGTAACTGATAACTGTTTGTCACTGTGTTAACGGTTTGCTTTCTGCAACAGTGTTACCACCAATAATGATGAACTACAGCAGCAAAAACTGCATGATGCCCTAGGGTTCTGCTTATCACCAGGTCTTCCTCTGGTTACAAGACAGGTACCTGTGAACACGTATGGATCATTGGATAGACAGCAACTAGGTGGATAAGCATTAGGTCGACACCACTATGTCGACATGCATGAAGGTCGATTTTGTTAGGTCGACAGGGTCATTGGATTGACAGGGTCATTAGGTCGATATGGGGAAGGTCGACATGTGGTTTTTCACTTTTTTTTGTCCTGAATCTCGACATAGTTGACATGGGCACTAAAGAAAGTGTTAACTGTTTGATAATTGAAACAAAGATGCTAATTGTTATGGGGCTGTTGCAGAGTTGCCTGTTAACCAGTTTCCTAAAACTGTCTGTTGTGATTTTGACTGTGCATGCCTCAGAAAGGGGCACATGTAAGTGTACACTATGACATTTGTAGAACTACAAGAGGGATCTGGGGTAAAACCAGCGGAAGCGGTACATCTGTAAGAACAGACTTAGGTCTACAGTCTTTAGGTCGACTGTCCCCAAGGTCGACAGGGTTAAAGGTCGACATGACTTAAGGTCGACATGGGCCAAGGTCGAAATGGTTTTATGTCGACATGAGTTTTTCACTGGTTTTTGACCCGAATGTCGACACAGTCGACATGGACACAGTTGGAGTCAAACCGCATCCCCTCGCATTGCTCGCTTCGCTCACAATGCTTCGGGCACGGTGCCTCGCTGCGCTCGGCACACTATTTTATTCTACCACCACGCCCTAGTGGATGGTAGGGCATGAAATACCGCCTGTCGGCACATGTCGGCTCAAAAAAACAGTGAAAAACTCATGTCAACCTAATGACTGTCAACCTAAAACCATGTCGACCTTGGCACATGTCGACCTTTAACCCTGTCGACCTTGGGGACAATCGACCTTCCGGGGTCGACCTAATGACTGTCGACCTAAGTCTGGTCTGACAGATGACCGTTTCCCCAAACAGGCATTCTCACATAGGTTTAATGAGTGTGTGTGTGCTCCTATCAAACCAGAACAAAAATCAGGTGGCCCTTCTGAAAGGTGTTTTTTTTTTTCTTAGATTTTGGCCTGTGGGGGACTGATGACACGATTCACCCTGACCAGTGCCTGATGAGCTGGCCTCACAAACCAATCCACTTTTTCACTTGGCAATAAGCCCCTAACTCGGTATTGCACTGCATTCTTCCACAGGAGGGGTCAACAAAGTATGGAGAAGCATGATGCAAATGTGTTCCATGAATACTCATTGGAGATTATCTCCAAGTGTCGGCTCTTCCTATGATGTGAATAGGTGCTGGGTCACATTGACTTGGCTTACCTGTTCACACTGCACCTCGAGGAGGGTTAAGTCCATGTCCAATCCTGCTCGATACCCTGGTTGAAATGTCCTGGGTTGCTGCACATTTGCGTGTAATAACTTGGGAGTTTGCTGGCACTGTGTAATGGGTATTAAAAACTATTTTCAAAATTATGCAAATATGTGTGAAGCATTGGCACATATTGTATTGCATTTAGATAATGTGTAGTATGTGTAGTATCAGCCTGTTCAAAGTTGGTTTAAAACCTTACCCTAGGAGATTTATTTTTTGACCAATAATAATTATAATTAACAATAATAAATATATTTCTCTGATATGACCACAGGCAGAGGTGCTTTAAGAGAGGAGGAGGCCGTGTGCAGCCTCCTTCGTTCGGACCACTCCTCTCTGCTGGCCACTGCACATCACAATAAGCACTAGAGCACTTAAACTCTACTGCGCATGTGCAGACCTCCAAGAAATGGCGCAACAGACATTTTTTCACCGATTTTGCCAGCGCCACTGCCATTATCATCGGACTCCAGAGGGGGTAAGTATTGAATAGGCACAGTGTGTGAGGTGTGGGCCCTCCTGGGACTCAGGGGCCCATGTGCACAGCACACATTGCACCCATTATACGTACGCCACTGAGTACACGGCAGAACTCATACAGTTTAAGGTTTTCACACATATTAATGCTGGGGGTACACATTTGCTGTGGGCTCACATTGGCCCTTATTCTGGTTGGTGCGGTAATATCCGCGTGCGTTCGTGCCGCCGATGTTTTGTGTCTGAGCATGTGCAGAGGCGTCTCTGCGCATGTGTGAGCGGGGCGTACGGCCAAATCCCGCATGAAATGTGAACACTCTGAACAGGGGGTGGAGAGGGGCGTGAAGGGCTATTTGGCTCATTACCATATGCATACGCCCTGCGTTTCATGGGCGTTCCCATGCAAACGCTGGGCGTACTTATGGTAATGCGGCCGTGACGCACGTGTAGGGGGCGGACATATGACATCGCCGGATGTCAGCTGCCCGCCCAGATCCCTGCTTTTGCACGGAAAAATGTCCGTGTGGTCTGAGGTTGCGGGAGCTGGTGGACCACTCGGTCCTGCATTCGATGGTCTGCGACCATCGAATGATGGGGGAGGTTCCCTGAGATGGAGGAGGCGTATTCAATGAAAAACACACGTGCGGTCCGTTCGGCCAGCTTCTTACCGCGTACGGACGGAGTTGGCGATCCGTATGGAAGGCGGGGTTTCGCACGCACGGTCCTGGCCGCATATTCGGATCCGGCCGCACCGATCAGAATAAGGGCCATTGTGTTAGCCGTTTACATCAGTTTGTCCCATTAAGAAAAAAAAAAGAACTAAACAAATTCTTGCTGGGAAAATAAAGATTTCACAAAAAAAATCATTAGCGCTATCATGGTTGGTCATAATTCAAAAGGGCTTTTAAAAGCTATGACGATCTCATGTAATATTTTGTACAGGAACATTTTGTGCCCTCTCTAGGTTAAGTAGCAATTATGTGCATTAACTGTGGAACTATGGTTGTCTGCAATGTAAACGCTTTCCTCTTCTCAGCGCACACAGCTACAGAACTACAAATGAAATGTGGAGACAGCATGTGAGACCTAAAACATTGCATTAATGCGTTTTCTTCAGGTGGGAATAAACAATGATGGATGCCAATTATTTTGTCAGTTTGTATTTACCGCATTTCCGAGAAAATGTAGGTTTGTATTTTATTTTTATTTTTAGCTTGCGGAGGGTACCAATAAATGTGTCACGGTTTGTACATATATATGGTAATGGTAATCTATATACATGAGGATTAAAGTTTGTGCAGATATGGATAAAGAAATCTTCAGATGTGTGTTATCCCACACCTAAATATATATCTGACACACAATTTCAGCAATAGATTCAGAAAACTCCAATTACAGTATGTATAAAATAAGTAAATCTGTAGTAAGAAGGTAACTAGGTCAGTACAAAAAGCACGGTGCTGTAGCTTTATGCTTTTTGTACGAGATGCTATGCAATCTAGTACAGGTTGAGTATCCCTTATCCAAAATGCTCGGGACCAGGAGGATTTTGGATAACGGATTATTCCGTATTTTGGAATATTTTTATATTTCAATGATGTATTTTGAAGTATCTTGCATTTATGCTGTATACACACAAATATACTTTATTACCACATAAAATACACACAAATATATTTTAATTGTTCAAAAAACAAGGTTTCAAAACGTGAAACAAAATGTGTGTACTATCTCAGCACTGAATTTGAATGCCAAGCAATCATTGTCTTGCACATATATAGTGCCAGTTACATATCATGTCCCCAGTGTTGCTGTTACAAATGTCCCCAGTGAGTTTTTAGCAAAAAAAAATTTTTTTTTCACTTTCTGGAATGTCCGTATTTCGGAATAATTCGGATAACGGATATTCGGATACGGGATACTCAACCTGTACTAAAAGCAACTGAGTTCATCGCACTGTTTATGGGCACCTTCACAGTTCCAAACCAATTCCACACAGGATTTAAGCAAAAGCACCTCCACACAGCAGCGATAGCAAATTAGTCCTCCCAATTCCACAGGGATGCCCACTACAACCCGATCATGTATTCCACAAAGGCGTGATAGTGCAGGAAATCTGTATAAGTCCACACAACACTGGACGTTCCACACAAGAGAGTGGTTGAGCCCACGCAGGTAGATGATGCATCCCACAAGCAGGTAGGCAGAGCATTACCTCTTAGCCCAGGTCAGAATGAAAGGGGCAGACCGGGCCTGCCAATGTTGCCAAAGGGGGTTAGTCCTGGCCGTGATGTATCCGAAGGGGGCGGGTGCGGCCTGCCGACTTCACCAAAGGGAGTGGGCCCGGCCTGAAACTTCACCAAAAGGTTGAAGGGCTGTAGTAACTGCCGGGGAAGCACTGGGCATCTACAGGGGCACTGGGCTGGGTGCGGCAGGGACAGGCAGTATGCTGTTCTAGCAGGGCGCATTTACCCTTTAAAGATCAGGCAGGGCATGGCATGCTAAAACAGCCTAGCGTGAACACTACATGAGGAACAAAACATTGAATCTGGTCATGGATGACCAAGTGACTTTTCATGTATGACAGAAATTGCCTCTTACTGTTACCGCCCGTATAAACTTATCTAATGCCGTTTTCCCACTGCCAAGCCGTTTAAAGAACCGGTATTTTTAAATGGTATTTAAAACGGTATTAGCTTTCAAATTGCAGTGATTACCGTTTTAAATACTGTTTAAGTACCATTCACATCACAGCGAAACCGTTTAATACCCTCGTGTTCCCTGGTACCTGTCCTGCCTCCCCGTACCTGCCAGCTGGTACCCTCGCTCCCACCCTGCCCTGGTACCTGGTAACACTAATTGTCCTAGATGTGATGTTACCGGGGCTGTATTTTGGCATCTATTATGGGCCTGTCCAGTTGTATTTGCCTTCTGGGAAACAGGCTGGGCTGATATTATTGTCACGGAGCCATCCCTACCAGCAATGTCTCCTAGGCTATGTATTATTGCTTTGGATCTTGAGGAATGTCTCACTATCACTACCCTGGCAAAGTTTGTATTTGATGGAAACTGGTGTGCTACAACTTCTTCTAATGTTTATCACTGGCGGGCTCTGGTAATCAAATTTTTGGGTCATGAGAGGTTTACGTATAAGTCCCGAGGCACGTTACAGAACAACTTTAATAAATTGCATAGTTGGAATGCGTGACGCTTAACGACCCCCAATTTGACTCTCTTTTTATTTACGATTTGTATTTTCCTTACTATAAATCGTAATGGTAATGGCCACACTGAGATTTATGCTTTATTAATCATGGTGCACTTTTTTTTTTTTTTTTTTTTTATAGCAGAGATAGGGTTATTGTTAAGGTGCCCATACACGTTACAATTATTGTATACAATGTCGCATCTCAATTTTGAGATGAGATCTAGTCCAAAAAGTATGTGCAGCACATACTTTTTGGACTAGATCTCATCTAATCGCAAAACCGAGATGCGATCAGATGCGATATTGTATACTATAATTGTAACGTGTATGGGCACCTTTACTGTATAAGGTTTTGTTTTCTTGTTTTTGTTTGTTTTTCAAATTAAAACAATGTATAAAAATAATTCAATAAGATGTGGAATTTCCAAAAGAGAAACTAAATCATCTAGCTCAATGAATCCTATTTAAAATCATATTTCAACTAAAATCAGAGGTCAGTGTGAGCCAACCACATCTTTAATGATCATTACACAGGGAAAATTATGGACAATTTTGAATTTAAATTAAATGTGACTGGAGCACTTTAGTGAGGGTCTCACATCCAATTAACTAATCAGGCAGTCTGCAGAGATTGGGATGACTTTTTCCTAGGTATGGTACTCTACAGATAAAAGGCATGATCTGTGTTTGCTCTTGGTTCAACATTGAGGGATAAAACTGATTGACTGGGTCTTCCATACATTTTCACGGATTCAGTTCCCCAGCATAGTTTAGGAATGCATGTTCGTCCTGATAGTTACTTCCTTTTGCAACATATATATATATATATATATATATATATATATATATATATATATATATATATATATGCTTGAAGAACAACGGCGGCACTCGGAGACTTGTGCAAAAGTTATTTTATGTAATCATAAAAACGTGCACTTGAAGGGGACGTGAGCCAAGAAATGTCATTAAAGTTTGCACAATTTTTTAACCATTTTACTGGCTCATACCAAGTCTGTGAGTGCCGCCCGCTTCAGCCACAAGGGGTTGTATAGCAGCACTCCGCGGATTTTAACAAGAAGACTCCAGACACTGGTATCAGTCAACGTTTCGGAATTTACTTCCGTTCTCAAGACAAACCAAATTGCATAATAAACAATGAACAACATAAATACCGTGTAGTGTGCGACGCTCCTCCTATCCCTCCGCCCGCATCCAGGATGTCAGCTCCTGTATTTCTGCCATTTCCGGTTCTCTGGCCACGTCAGACCAGCGTGCTGATCTCATCAAGCTGCGTCCCACTCGTTTCCATGTTGCCAAGGAGACGCATCACGCCCGCCCGGGTTTCCAGACACTCAGAGCCGGCGTCGGTGATCCAGTCTCCTGTATACCAAATCCACCGCTCTGTGACATCCACTTGGCAGTGTGTAGCGCCCTCCGGCCTTGGGGATAGGGGGTAGTGGTCTGGATGCACTTCACAAACAACCTGATCGCGGGGCCCACGTAGATGGCGTCCAGTTACTGGGCAACAAGCTGGAAGCTGTCTGTAATGGGAAGGAGGAGAAAGCACAACCAATAAGTAAAAATACATATTTACAAGTGCATAAAACCAACAAATAACAGTACCAGTGTGAGAAGCTAGCATGACATTACAGATCTAGAGGTCAGGATAAGGGGATCTATAAAAAAATATTAAAGGGCATGTGTTCGTTCAGTCCTTTGGGGTTCAAAGTTTGTAGCCGAAAGATCCAGTATGTTTCTAGTTTAAGAAGCTTAAGAGCCCTGTCTCCGCCCCTAATATCAAATGGCACGTGATCAATGATCACATGTTTCAAGTTGGCCAAAGAGTGTTTGGCAGCCACAAAATGCCGAGCCACCGGCTGGTCGTTCTCTTTATTATTCAATGCAGCTTTTATTGCGGATCTGTGAGCCGCTATCCGTTCCCTAAAAATATATATACACTGTATCAGAGGCAGAACTATGGGAGGCAATGGAGTCATTTGCCGGAACTATGGGAGGCAATGGAGTCATTTGCCGCCAGGCTCCTGCTCCCACCTCTTCTCCCCTGCAAGTTTAAATCCATTAATTGAAAGCCATCTATATCACTTCTATGGACGAATTTAGACATATATATGTGTCTCTCTCTATATATATTTTTAGATTTTATATAAGGTTGTGTGTGTGTGTGTGGGGGGGTGTTAAGATGGCTATGGTCATCGTTCCCAAGGTTGTTGCACCCATTAATGTGTCTGGCTCGCTCAAGCCGGCCTTACTCTCCAGCTGCTCTAGGCTTGTCTCCTTGGTCTTCCCACATATCCAAGCTTATATTATATAGATTTTTGGATAAGTTCTTCTGTTCAAGTTTTTATTCATGATCTTTATGGTTTAATTCATGTAAAACTAGACCAGATTTTTCACTGATATGCATGATAACGATTTCATTAACAATCTTTCATGCATATTACCTAGTGTGTACACACAATATCAATAACGATGCGCGCTCCAGTGGGTCGCTAATGGCCCCCTTTGTAATCTGTACTTGTAGTATAATCCTGACTATGGAGCTAATCACAATCACCTCAAAATTTGACTGAGTGGAAGCTGGCTTTTAGGGGTGGGCACTTGCCGTTTTCAGGGAATGTCCAAAAAAAAAACAGGTGTGCCCAGACATTTTAATGGAAGGTGTGTGATGTCAACACCGTTCTCGTTCAGCCGGTCCCCTGTCGCAGATGACTGGAAGGGTCAGAATTGCAAAGACTGGAAAAATTAGTCCATGGATCTGGATTTGCTGGTGAATAGCGATATTCTCCCGCAGATTTGCATGGGGTGGGTTTTCTGTTTGTCTGGGCGACGGCTATCTACTCGCAGTCATCTGCAATTTTGCAGATCAGCAATCAGGTCTGAATCAGGCTTTTAATAGTCAACTACAGCACACTCCCGGATGTGGCAACTGAACAATACCATTTGCAATTTTGTTTAATGTGTATGCAGTATGCACTGTATCATTTGTCAGGGGAAACACTCAGTTTAAGGGAAATCAAACGAGTGACTACATTGATTTGGTTACGGTGTCATCTAATGTGTACCCAGCTTAAATGTGCAATAACAAATTAAAACCTCCTTAAGTAGACACACCTACATTTTGCCAATCTTTTCAGCTTGGCTTTATGTTGCATTTTATGTTTCCTTGTGTAGCTGTCCGAATGTGCTTGGAACAGTGTAACGGTGCGAAGGCTTTTCAAAGTGGAATAAAAGAACCTTCTAGAAATATTTCTATAAAGAAATGAATTTAATGAAGTAAGGCAAGTCTTGCAGATGTGGGGAATAACAATGCGGGTTGTAACTGCACATTTTTCTCCTCACTTACAGTAATGACGCAAGGCGCACAAATCTTGTTTGATGTTTATGCTTACCTTGAAATGTCACCTATATCTGATTGTTACATTACAAACGGATGATGTATAAACATAATGATTTACCATGCCTGACCTAGATTTTCGCAAGGTTAATTCTGGTCATGGTTCAGTGGAAAAGGGTCCCAAAAACATAACCAAGATCGAGTGACCCAGGTAGTTACCGGGTTGGACACGATAAAAACCCTGGTAACGGAAAGCCTAGCGGGGAGATGAAGTCCTCTTTTAAGCACCAGCAGAACAGAACCCTTAACCCGTGCACTGTGTGAAAGGGGCTGACCTGGGAACAAACTGGGTTGCCAGTGCGGGGATGAACAGGGTTGGACAACAGATTTTAGTGTAAAAGGGGTAAATCTCTACCCCTCCATGTTTTTCAACTGTGGCTGATTAAGGTGGATATTCTATTAGCGTTGATGACCCATTTTCGTGTGAAAAATAGTGAAAATCCAAATATCTCTTTACCTACTATGGGCAGGTTAAAACATGGTAGATTACCTTTTTTGGGTACAGAATGTTGGGACTTGGTTCAGAACCCCTTGGCCACACCCCTCATGCACTAATAAGACACTTGAAGTTTTTATCTATTTTTAATTAGCTAATAATGAGATGTCAGTTTTAAAGGGGGAAAAAAAGTGCAAAGTGATGGAAATGTGGATACAAGGTATGGGGCAGGTTTGTTGTGGTGCTTTGAGTGAGACAAGTGTTTTAGACTTGCAGGTGGAAGCAATGGGTTGTTTTTGAAATGCCTTTAATTGGTCTTGCGCTCCTTATCTATTTGGCACTATGCTAATATTATTATTATTGTTCTTAACAGTTCCTTATATAGTGCACACATATTCATCCGAACTTAGATCATTCAGTTTAGCCCCTAATGCCCCTTTCCCACTGCAGCTCTTAAACTGTAAATAGCCATTTTTCCCCCACAATTTACCGTTTAAGGCTGCAGTGGGAAAGTTCCAGAGTTGAAATACCGGTTAAAGTTAACCGGTATTTCAACCCGTTAAAAGCAGAGTCCTACACGTTTAAATACAGTTTTTTAAGGCAGTGGGAATGCCTCTTAAACAGTATTTAAAATCCCACACTACGTCCCCCTCCCCTGGTACCTGCCCTGCACCCACCCCCTCCCCTGGCACTTACCTGCGTGGGGGATCCGGGCAGAGGGGTCCGGCATGGGCACAGCACTTCAGGTCCCTCCCTGTGGCTGGTGATGGATGCAGGGCAGTGGGGAGGCAGCGGGGTGGGGTCCATTTGGGATCCGGACAGTCCCTGGGGCTGATGGTAACTAGTAGTTCCCACTATGCGCATGTGTAATGAGCTCCGTGCATATAAATGAGCCGCTTATTACATATGCTCTCATTTATATGCACGGCGTTCATTACACATGCGCATAGTGGGAACTACTAGTTACCATCAGCCCCAGGGACTGCCCGGATTCCAAATAGACCCATTCCCACTGCCCTGCATCCATCAGCCACAGGGAGGGACCTGAAGTGCTGTGCCAATGCCGGACCCCGCTTCCCATATCCCCCACGCAGGTAAGTGCCAGGAGAGGGGGTGGTTGCAGGGTAGGTACCAGGGGAGGGAGGGGGGGTGCAAGGCAGGTACCAGGCAGGGGTGGATTGGGAATTAAAACCAGCCCGGGAAATATCTTGAAGCAGCCCCAACGGGAGGAGTGTTGTTGCGCGCCGTAGGCGTGTCCGATTTTTAGGGGGTGTGGTCTATCAATATAGGGGTGTGGCCTATTTCCACGAGGTCACGCCCAATTTTTGCCGCTGTAAGGGTATGGCTAGTGGCTCTCTGAGCTGCTGGTTATGTCCCCAGCCCCTTAGGCTGCAGAATAGGCGCATGCGTACAGCGTTTATTCTGCAGCCTGTGGGGCTGGGGAGATAGAGACAGGGGGTGGGTAACAGGGGGTCTCCCAACACAGTAGAGTGGCAGGGTGGAAGAAGATGCAGGGAGGGAGGGGGGGACAGAGGGTGACGTAGAATGCTGGGAGGGGAGATGCAGAGTGTGAGAACGAAGGGAGTGAGGACTTACACAGGGTGGCACAGGACGCAGAGTGTGAGGGGGGCATATTGGCACAGGATGCAGGGTAGGAGGGGGGAATGCAGAGTGGCAGGGGATGCAGGGAGGGTAGTCACAAAGTGGTGGAGGATGCAAAGTGGTGGAGGATGCAAGTCTGCTAAACATGCTAGTAGAAGACCCATGGCGACTGCCTCTCAGAAGGGATCTCCTGGTTCAAGGCCCCTTCATCTACAAGGACTTAGGGTGGCTTCGTTTAACGGCCTGGAAGTTGAATGGCAGATCTTGGCTCAAAAGGGATTTCATGATTTCATTCTTCAGTCATTACTACAATGACCCAGGCCAGGAAGTCAGTGACCCCGTCACACTATCACAAGATCTGGCATAGATATGTGGCATGATGTGAAGAGTTTTTCACAAGGGGATTTCAAACTGGAACAGTTTCTGCATTTTTTGCAGACTGGCCTAGAATTGGGCCTCCGTCTGGGGTCTTTAAAAGTTCAGGTGTCGGCCCTTTCTATCTTCTTCCAGAAGAAGTTGGCTGCATTTCCAGAAGTCCAGACATTCTTACAAGGAGTCCTGCGTATACCGCCCCCGTTTGTGCCTCCAACAGCACCTTGGTACCTGGAAGTGGTCCTAGCCTTTCTTCAGTCGTCATGGTTTGAACCTTTGGATTCCACAGAGTTGAAGTACCTCACCTGGAAAACTGTGACATTGTTGGCTCTGGTTTCGGCCAGGAGGGTGTCTGTCAGATGACCTCTATTCCCAATGTATTGAGACCTCAGTATCCCATATGAACTTCTTTAAAAGGATTTACCAGTAGGTATTAAAATCCTATTTTTGTGTTTACTTTTCTACTAGATCTTACTTATTTATTTACCAATATTGTGGCTTTTTCAGTAATATTTCAGGTAACACATTAATTATATGATGCAATGCATGCATAGAAACGTAGAACTCTATTCACTATAAACTGATCAACCGTAACATCAAAACCACTGACAGGGAAAGTGAATAACATTAATTATCTTATTACAGTGGAGCCTGTCAAGGGATGGGATATGTTGGGCAGCAAGAAAATACATCACTATTAAAGTTGATGCATTGGAACCAAGAAATATTGTCAAGCAAATGATCTGAGTGCCTTTTGATAAGAGCTAAATTGTGATGGCTACATAGCTAGTCCAGAGCATCTTCAGGTCTTATGGGGTGTTACCGGTATGCAGTGGGCAATAGTCAGAATGGGCAGATGAGCATCAGAACAGGAGCATGAATCAATGGAAGAAGGTGATCTGGCCTAATATCACATTATCTGTTACATCACATGAACATGTGTTTACCTCAGGAATAGATAGCACCAGGATGTACTGTGTGGAAATATTGCTCCTGTAATTCTTTTGGATGTCACTTTGACACATGTATTTCATTACAACAGTATTACCTGATGGCAACAGCCCCTTTAAGCCTGCATAATGTGTCCTGCTACAGAATAATTTCTTTTTAAGGAATAACAAAAAGTTTACGGTGTTGACTTGGACTCTAATTTCCCCTGATCTCAATCCAATCATGAGTCTGAGGGATGTGCTAAAAACCAGTCTGAGCCATGGCAGCCTCCCCTCACAGCATACAGGGTTTAAAGTATCTGCCACTAACATCTTGGTAACAATTGTCACAGGGCACCTTCAGAGGTCTTGTAAAGTCCATATCTCAATGGTTCTAAAGCTGTTTTTATCAGTATCAGAAGTACCTACTCCATATTAGGCAGGTGGTTTTATGTTATCAAAATTATTTAAGAGAGCGCAGTGCGATCTATCAAATATTTAATACATTTAAGAAATATACACATAAAACCATACACATGAACAATAAATTAATAGTTGTAAAAACAATTGATAATGTCCAGCATTAAACATAATTTGCTCTGTATAATCCATACACTTTTTCATAAGCTTTTGGGGCTTTTAACCACACAATCTCAAATTGATATCAGTCTCTTTAGAAGTGGGATATATCAGCTGTATATCTATATGCTCAGCCTGAAAATTTGAATAAAAGGTTAATGTGTAGAGATTATAAAAATTTAATTGAAACAGAGTTATTGAGAATGAGGCAGTAAAAATGCTAAAAGTGTCATAAATTCCTAATTTATAAATACTCTATTGAGCATATTTGTAAATAGCTGAGATCTTACATTTTGGGGATTAGTTTCCGTATGTATGTATGTGTACAGTATAAATGTATCTGTCTGTTCCCATTTTACCCAACATATTAATCCCTCCCTCTTGTTAGGTATTGTCCTCTTTGGCTTTAAGGATGACCTTGTCTCCCCATTATTTAAAACCTACCCTTGATTCTAATGCTCTATCCAAATACCGACTCATCTTTCGCCTCCCTTTTTGCCTCCAAACTCATTTAGTGTATTGTCTCCAACCACCATACTGTGTTTCTTTCCTCACACTCTGCACTTGATCCTTTTCAGTCTGGCTTGTGTCCTTTCCATTCCAAACTTAACAGGTCTGAGACTAATCTGATCATCTTTCCACCCTCTCTCACAACCCACAATTGTATTATCTATTACTGGCCCAAGTATCTCCTCTAGCCCTCTAGTGCACTGTCTTGGAGTTATTCTTTTTTTTATATTAATATATTTTATTAAATTTAACATTTAATATACAGTTTACAATGTTCAGGAGTGTCAATAGAAACATATATATATACATAGTTAGAAATATTCAGCTTTACAGTTTTATATTTTGCATAGAACATTGTGACATTTTTCAGAACATTGGAATTTCTATTTTTAACTCAAAATTAGTTACAAATCTTAAAATTATGAAATGACATTAAAACCTGACAGACAAACAAACAAACAAAAAAAAAAAAATTATAATTGCCCGGAAGATTTTATATATATATTTCTATACATATCATATAAAGAAGATAAACAAGATACAATTAAGTGTTTCCTTTAAGCTTTCTATCCTTATTTACAGAGGACTTATATATTATTCAGAATACATACTGATCAAGTTTGGCACGTTTTCCCCCACTATGTAGTGATTGTGCATAAACAAACCAAGGATTCCAAATCTGAATAAATTTTACGGATCTATTTTGTAAAAATGCTGAAATCTTTTCCATTGAAGCAATAAACCATATCCTATTTGACAAGGTCTGAGAAGAAGGGGGTCTTGCAGTTATTCTTGACTCCTTCCTCTGTCCTACTATTTCCATCTAAAACCATTTTCAGCATTTGACTGTTTCTCACATTGGATGCTACGAAGACCCTTATCCACTATGTGGTCATCCCCAGATTGGACTACTGTAACCTTCTCCTATCTTCCATATAAAGATTACACAGCATGTAATCTTCTTTGACTAGGCCTCTGTTTCCTTAGCGGGTTTTTTGTTTGCGACAGGGAGGTTGTGGTGTTACCGCACATCTTTAGTTGTTTCTGGTATGCAACAAAGTCATGTTTATTCTGAGGATGTGCCACTCATAATTTGTTATTATTTTCCCTGTAGTTTAGTTTTGGTTATTTTGGTTATTTTAATCCGTTTGTCCTAGTTTCTTCTCTTCAGTATCGGTTGGTGCTTTGTTACCCTGTGAGACCTGGTGGCATCCAAGTTTGGGCAGACCTAATTTGCCCATTCAAACAAGGCTATTATAGGTGAAGCCTAGCTTTGCAGGCACCAATCGACAGCTGTGGAGGTAAAACAGAGTTAGTCTGTAGAGTAGGAGTTGCTGTGTTTTCATTACACAATCACAGCTCCACAGGCTTCTTTGGAACTCTCCACTCACCACCCTATCATCCTGTGAGTTCCAGAGTTCCAGTCCTAACACCTCCTCACCTCTTAAACCATTTCCCCCTTTACTTTCTGTATACTTATGCATTTCTAGTAATTTACTATAAATGATTGAAAAAAAATGCTTTTGAGTTTTTTTGTGGTGTGATAAGTTCTTATGCATAGGATGTTATATGAAGAGCTAAATCAATCACAGTCCTGCTGTACATGCCAAGGGAATCGGGCACTGTTACAGCAGGGAATGCCATTGCAGTGGAATCTGCACTTTGAGATGAGTCAATGCCATAAATAACTGAAACTACTAATTGCCTGCATATGCTGTGATGGAAGACGCAGCATCAATCATAGTCATGCATATCTTTTCTGCTCCTGGTGTTCAACACATTTCTGCCTTGCGGCTCTTTAAGTGTATGAGCTGCCAGAGGAGTCTGGGAAAACAAGTAACGAGGTGTGGAGCATGGTTTGCAAGGTACAGTTGTTGGATATCAGTGTTAGCCACAGTAGCTCCAGATAAGGATGCAATCCCATGCTGGGGGAAGAGAAAGTGCCAATGTATAGCACAGCACACACATTACACTCAGTATTCAGTTGTAGTTTCTGAGCAATAAATATCCTCTGGCTTCCTCTGGTTCAAGATCTAAGGCATTACATAATATAATATTTCAATAAGTATTTTCATAGTGGGATCTAAATGCAAGAAGGCATTGAAGTGGCATGCGATTTTTTATAGCTTGATTTTTAATTTTCATTTGGCAAATTTTTCTGTTGTTTACTATTCTCTAGTGGATTGGTAAAGCAAGTATCTACCTACTGCCTGAGCTGTATGTAGGCAGTTTACAATTATCCTTAAAGGAAGACTATTGGTCCCTATATTGAGTGTGCCTTCCATTCATGTGGACCAGTGTAAAAATAAAGAACTGCTGGTCAAGAATTAGGAAAAGTTTTCTGAGGATTTAAAATGTAGTGTTGCTTTAAAACACTGTTCCTGTAGAACTGCCTGCTTACATCAACAAGTTGTAAGTATCCTATAGTTGATCCTAGTCATTTAGTAGGGACTTTGCTGACATTCATGAAGGTTTTTCTTGGATTGTCCCACAACACCAATTCAGAGTTTAGGGGCTGCCCAGCATCTTGGAAAGTGTTGGGCATTACCCCACACTGATGTTGCCCTGAGACCCTTGCCTCTTTTCTGGCTGGCAGTCACAGTCCCATTTTCCTACACAGCGGAGTTGGGAGGTGGGCATATATACAGCTATTTTGGTTGTTTAAAGGGCACATTTAATAATTATCAGGTTGTAACTATAATTATATGATTTATATTGTCCCTATTCACGGCAGTAAGAAATGTAACAATAGTCCTGATTTATCATACTGTAGTGCACATGGACTAATGCAATAATTGTGAATGGCAGTGAATGGCCGCAGCTCCTCTGTCTTTATGTTCCTAAATGTGTTAAAATGTATATAAATTTATTTGTAGCAATGATGTGGTAAATGTTAAATGTAGCGATATATGGATAAGCAGTAAGTGGAAGTACAACCGGGTACAAGTACTGCTCGTAGCAGATAGCCGGCTGCTGCTATAGTACAAGCCGTTTATATCTTCATAACGGACAAGCGGCAATCAGTTTAGCCGCCTCATTATATCTTAGTGCGGACTTTAGCAGCCGCTGTAAATCCGTTTTAACGGACAGGGATACTATAACAGCCAGCACGGCAATAATATAAGGGCAATGCAGGAGTGAAAGCCGGCACATATTAGCGGCTACTATATCTGTCTAACTAAATCTTATTTTAAGCAGCCCGAGAACGATACTTCTCTAAGCCGTCACTCTATCCCTTATAATAACTCCTATTGATGTAATAGAATGAATGTGAGATATGTGGGAAAAGCACTAAGAGGGTAAAATATAAAAAGACTTTTTGACTGTACCACACAATTAATTGCGGCAGTCTCTAAGTAAAGATGTTATATGTGGTACTAATAGCCAAACAACAATAAAGTGGTTATAACATGTCAAACTTCTGAAAAACAATACACTATTGTGCAAAGCCACTAATAATATATCTGCACTTGATCTTGCACCTACAAATCTCCGATTTTCAAATAAGGCAGAGATTGGAAGATTGATGCCTTCCATACACACCGTCCAATATTAAGAGCAATAATCACAATAGGAAGTTGTTTTGAGTGGAGTAAAAGCTTACAAATATAAGGCTAAGATATATTTCCCTTAGCTCAACAGCAACAGCGAACTCTGTCCAAACATAATAAAAGTCTATCTGAAGGTGTGATACTACCTAGACACCTTCAAACACTGTGGGAGTGGGGTAACAGCTCATAAATTAAAAAGTAGCTGATAATTAAATATCCCTCAACTCAGTCACAGTGTAAAAATTAGTAACGGACATACATAGGAAACTTTGTTTTAAGCAGGGTGAAAGCCGAACAGTAAAAAGCGGCGGATAATCTTAAAATTCCCCTAGCCCAAACAAGGTTACTTATGGTTAAATTGGAATACTGTATCCTCAGTCCAAACTATGCAATGTTGGGCGGAACTCTGTGCTCTTAAATACACATTATAATGTACAGGACGGTGTATAGACTCAAATATCATTAGAACCATATATTGGACGATTGGTGGTACGTGTACACACTGTCCTATTACCCCGATAGTGCTGCTCCCACCTACACATAAAGACGGACGTCTTCTCACTAAACTGCCCTGAAAATTTACCCACAACCACATCATACTAGTGAAATATCTCTTATAAATAAAGATATATCTGTGCTACATCGAACCCTGATAACACACTATAAATTCTCCTTTTTTGGAGGCATATTGAGCCCAAGTGACAGTTATTGGAGAATTACAAGTACTGCCACCCTATATCAGGAACATACAGGGATATTACAAAGCTGAAAATAAAAGATAGAGTCGAGCAGCGGCCATTACTTTTTAATCTTATTTCTGCTCTTTATTTCTTTCTATTGTTTTAATATTTCACCGAATTTTAATGCAAAAATATTAAAAGTTAAATTTTATGTAACGTAAAAAGGACTTCCAGTGCACCTACATTATACTTTCTTTCTCTGTGTGTTTTGTGTATTTGCCTAATGCTGCCTAGTGGTAGCCCTGAGTGCAGCAGGTGGGTGCTATACTGTAATTTAAATTAACACTGTAAAACTCTCTTAAATGTATAGGTACATTTACTATAGGCCATTTTTTTTATCTATTTTAATACATTTCAAATAGATTTTTCAGGGGGTAACTCATATGTTTACTAACATTTAAAAATAGGTAAAAAGCATATATTCGAAATGTGGATTAGTCCCTGAAATATAACATTGACTTGTACAGTTGTACGTCAATTTAAAATCAAGCTAAGTGTTCAATCCAATTAGGTGGACATCGTGAGTTATTATAAGAAACTCGTAGACGTATGCACAAATGCGCGCTCTTGAGAATTCTTCAATCTAGATAAAACTGCATATTTGCGGTACTTGCAGCATTGGGGTGCAAATTGGCAGCCATATGTGTTGTAGGGTGACCTTCCTGGACCCAAGAAAAGTGACAATTCCATAAGCAAATTCATATAGAAGGATGTTAATGGGAAAAGGGAAAAATAATATATACTAAAATGCATCAAATGGCAGGGGTGTTTCCAAGGGGTTCTGCACAGCGTCTGACTGGGAGGGCAAGGGCCCACCAGGGGGGTGTCTGACTTATGACATCACTATGTGGGCGGGTCCGGCATGAGACATCATGACCCAGCGGGCGACATGACCTCAACTGTCCTGTCATCCTAATATGGGGTATAGAAAAGAGGGTACTCTTTACCTAGGACGGCGCCCATTGCGGGCATCGCGTCCATCGTATGCACTAAAGTAACGGGTGCGATGCGACCGACGCGATGGCCGCGATTTCACATAGGGATCAATGTTAAATTTTTCAATGGACCCGATTTTTCACTTCAATGCCCGCGATTTAGCCATAGGAAACAATGTTAAATGGGCCACAGAGCCCAAATAGGCACCCTTAGCAGTGAAATGTCCCCCACAATTGTTAACGACACCCCACGATCCACGCGAACCCGAAGCGTGGCGAGCGCAGCGAGCCCGCGAGGGGCGGCGGTACGCGTCCTCCGACCTTTTCATACCCCCACTATCCACGTCGGCGTGGAGTTGAGAATAGAATAGTGTGGCGAGCGCAGCGAGCCACCGAGCCCGAAGCGTGGCGAGCGGACGCGGATACCTGTGAAGCCCGCGTAGGGCCGCGTTTACCTGTGAAGGTATCCGCGTCCCCTCGCGGGGCTCGCTGCGCTCGCCACGCTTCGGGCTCGGTGGCTCGCTACGCTCGCCACACTATTCTATTCTCAACTCCACGCCGACGTGGATAGTGGGGGTATGAAAAGGTCGGAGGACGCGTACCGCTGCGCTCGCCACGCTTCGGGTTTGCGTGGATCGTGGGGTGTCGTTAACAATTGTGGGGGACATTTCACTGCTAAGGGTGCCTATTTGGGCTCTGTGGCCCATTTAACATTGTTTCCTATGGCTAAATCGCGGGCATTGAGGCATTGAAGTGAAAAATCGGGTCTATTGAAAAATTTAACATTGATCCCTATGGGAAATCGCGGGCATCGCGTCGGTCGCGTCGCACCCGTTACTGTAGTGCATGCGATGCCCGCGATTTTTTACACCCGATGACCGCGATGGACATCGTGGGCGCCGTGCTAGGTAAAGAGTACCGAAAAGAGTGTCTGGGGTGGTGCACCTGAAGAAAAATCTTGACTAATAAAACATCATTTTTATTGAGTTATTTTTAAAATAGTTGCGAAATAAAAACCAAACATACAAACATATAACGACATGAAATAAAAAGGATAAATATCCTCACTTAGTGGACCCCACTCTATTGGATTCCTCCCATGTCTAATGTAAAGCAGTGCAAAAACAGATGTGTGTTTAATTAATATACAGACTGTGCCCTTGACGACAATACTTATAAGAGGGTTCACCCCTCATTGATTAGAACTAATAATTTCTGTGCGACTGCTAAAACCCCCCTTTTTTGTAATGTCCTGTCATCCTGCTGCCGCTACTCTGGACTCCTCCCGGCTCCTCCCAGCTCCCTCACTCTGGCCTTTCCGCTGCCTTCCCCAACCACTCCAGCTTCTGGCAGGGGCTCAGCGTTCTCCACATGCCCTGTGGTGGACCGGGGATAAAGGTTTCTGCCAGACCCCACCCACCTCAAAAAGTGGGTGGGGTCAAAAATCAGCGGGGCCTACCGGGGAATCCCCTGGACCCCTACCGGGCCAGTCCGAGCCTGGTTCTGCATGATGTCGAGACATTTTAACCTAACCATGAAGATCTCCCCAATATCTCTCACATTCCATGAGATGCGAATATAAAGTTGCAAATTTACTCCGACTGGTTCAGTGCGAGTTTCTGATTTGGATTTTGTGGGAAAAAAACAGTCCTTGAACCCAATTAGTACATTTCCCCCCTAAGATAGTGGTTTCCTAACGATTTTGAATCTCGCAACCCTAGAGTATTAGAATTGTTTTAGCCGCACCCCTAGGCCAAAACGTTTCTTAATACAATTTTTTTTTATATTAAATTAGGTAAATTGTGTTAATATGTCATACTTAGGTTTAATTATATGGTGAGGGACCAGATTTGCTTCTGTTTGTCAACAGTTTATGATTGGCAAACACCAGTACTGATTTTGCCTATTACAGCGACCATAAATATTTTAAATTAGTCCTTGACCAGCAACCTGAGGCACCCTGCAAGTTCCTTAAGGCACCCCAAGTTGCTGTGGCACACAGTTTGGGAACCACTGCCCTAAGAAATTGATTTTGTGTTGGATTTATGTAATTATGCTTTATAGACTGAAGTACCTTTCTCCACCTGCAGATGTCATGGTATCCTGTGCAATTAAGACACAGCAAATTGGTTTCTATTTAACATCGAGGTTTCATAAATAGTGATAAAAAAAATCTAGTGTATCTTTAACCATAATATTTGTCAGTCAGTACATAAAATGATATATAGTTCTGTACCTTTTAGTGTTAACAGAATAAAGGTGCAGAGTTGAAAACAAATATGTGGAATGTGTGGCTATTTTTTGTCTTGAAGATGGAAGAAGTAATCTTGTGGCTGTGTACATAAATAACAAATATTTACAGCCATAATCTTAACACATTACATTTTGACAGGTCAGTGTTGGATATAATTAGAGAAACTTACAGTATGTTTTTCTATTTTATCTGTTTCAAAGTTCACCAATTTTCTGGTTCCCCATACCACCCACTGCCTCACAGTCATCCTATGACTCCCCCTGCGTCTTCATAGTCCCCAGCTGTTTCTCTGTCATCTCCCTGTCACCCTCTGCCACTTCTGACCACACATACATGACAACCATTCTGTGGTATTGCTGGGGTCCTGTCATTTTTATTGTCTGACGTGGTCCCAAGTAAGATAGTTTGAGAACCCCTGGTTTAGACTATGATTTTAAGCAGAGGCGTAGTTAGGGCGGAGGCGGCGGAGCACCTGCTCCGGGCGCCGACATGTCACCTGGCGCTGGAGCTCTGCCGTAAGCTCCCCCGCCCTGCTCGTCCGCTGTGCCCGGCATCAGTCTTCACTGCGAACAGTTAAAACCCGGTGAGCACTCGCTGCACATGCGCCGGTTTGGGATGCCGGAGGCAGGGATGAGGCGTCATGACGTCACAACGTCATCAACATCATGGTGCCGCATCCCTGCCTCTGGCATCCCAAACCGGCGCATGCGCGATGTGAGAGCGCTCGCCGTTTTTTTTTGTTTGTTTTTTTGGAGAAGCTTTTGCTAGGACGGCCCGCAACTACAACACATATAACACAGTCATCCTCCATGTTGCCTGCCTCTTTATTTCCTGAGAACTGGTGTCTGAGCACCCGTCTGTGGCAAGTGAACAAGGGGTGAGCGCTGTGGGGTCTTATTATTATTATTATTATTATTATTATTATTATTATACAGAGGGAGCAATCTGTGGAGTCCTGTTATTATTATTATTATACAGGGGGAGCAGCCTGTGGTGTCCTTTTATTATACAGGGGGTGCAGCCTGTGGTGTCCTTTTATTATACAGGGGGAGCAGCCTGTGGGGTCATGTTGTGATTATACAGGGGCAGCAGCCTGTGAGGTCCTGTTATTATTAACGAGCAAGGTCAGTCCTCCTTTTTCACCGCGCAAAGGGGGGGGGGGGGGGCGTGGGGGCGGGCGGCGCACAAAACATGCCCTTGCCACCGTGGAACCAAGCTACACCACTGATTTTAAGGCTCACTCACTTATACAGACACAATCCTTTTAAGCTATATACAGATGAGAAAATACAAACTTTCATACATAAGCTAATTACCTTGGATGAAATATGTATATATTTATGGAAGGGATAGATACGTTCCAATTCATTTTATTTTTCAGTAAAAAACAAAATAATTTTAAGCTGAATATGGTGTGGAAAGACGTCTTACAATGTTACATGCACAATGAATTCATGACTTGTGACTCAAATAATATACCAGCTACTAAACTAAAAGCCAATTATGAAACCAAAATTGAAGGTGTGTGGGTGAGACATTCTGCTGAAATTATTTTGCTTCTGCAAATAAGCGTACAAGTTTTTTTTTCCCTTTTCATTAAAACAACCTGTCACTGGTGAAATTGTAGCATGACTTGTTTGCCGTGTACAATGTAAAATACTTATAGCTTTTTTTTTTTTAAGGGTATTTGCTTTTCTAAAATTATTTTATAGGCACATGACAAATGACAATTAAAAACATTAACGATTACGGGCTTGTTGTATGAAGCAGCGGGTAAGTTGTCCATAGCAACCAATTAGCTTATACCTTTAGGGCAGTACGGATGGTGTAATGGTTAGCATTACTACCTCACAGCGCTGAGGTCATGGGATCTATTCCCACTATGACCCTAACTGTGCGGAGTTTGTATAATCTCCCCGTGCATGTGTGGGTTTACGCCACGTACACCGGTTTCCATCCACAATCCAAAATTATACTGATAGCTTAATTGGCTCCCAACAAATTAACCCTAGAACGCCTGTGTGTGCGTGTACATGTGGTAAGAAATCATAGGTGTGCGCATATTGAGTGATAGGAGTGCACAGACACCCCCTTATGCGGTCTGCCCACTCTAATGAACACCTCCCTGCCACTAGCAAAACCAGCTTTTACCGAACTGTATTCCAATAAAAGGAGCGCCCATAAATCATGTGTGTTTTGCATTGTTACTTGTACTAGACCATAGTCTTATCACTACATACCTGCGTCATCCACAGGGCAGCCATCAGGGGGGGACTGTGGGGACACTCCAGTCCTGGGCCCAGACAGAAAGGGGGCCCAGGACTACAGGTTTTAAAGTATAATTTGTCATAAACAAAGTTCACTTTTCCCTTGAAGCAATGTAGAAGTAGAGTAGTGGGCCAGTGCTGTACACACAGGACTTACCAGTCATTCCAGGTGTCTGAGAAAGACAAGGGGGGCCCTGCCTACTTTGTTAGTCCCGGGCCACACAATTTCAGATGGCAGCCCTGGTCATCCATATCACTACATACCTGTCATCCACATCTGTTTTTTACTTTATTTGCATGTACTGTTACACAGAGTAATTAGAAGATTAAAACCGAAATAGGCAGGAGATTATGATGTGGCCGAGAGATGTTTTATCTTGTATTGGAAACCAATAGATGATTGTAGACATGCCTGATAGATGGTGTTAGACATGCCCAATAGGTGGTGCTAGGCACACCCCTTTGACAGTTGACCCCCTAATAAAATGCGCATGCCTATGTAGGGAATTTAGATTGTAAGCTTCACCGGGGCAGGGACTGATGGGAATGTTCAAATATTCTCTGTAAAGGGCTGCGGAATATGTATGCACTATATAAGAACCTGGTAATAAATAAATAAATAAAACAAATAATACCTATCATTTTATAGAATGCACTAAATAAATGCTGTGTCCAAGCTGCTCCAATGGTGTAAATCAACCATAAAATGATATTTTGCTGTAGAAAAAAAGTTGCATATTAATCAAAGTATCACAAATTCAGTTTCTTAGTTCGGAGAGGTTTAGCAGCAAGCAGCATGTACTGTCCAAGCAATTAGTTTCAACCAGTAATAACATGTAACTGCAAGGTTGTATTCAGTGCCAGCCTGGCCATCTGGCGGTTCTGGCAAATGGCAGAAGGGCTGATGGCCTGGGCTGGCCTTATAGAGAAACCGGTACCGGCGGAGCATCTCAGCCTCCCTGCACACAGACCGGCTGCCTAGCATACAGATATATTGGGGGTGTTCTAGAGCCCCTGTGTCTGTCCCTGGTTGTATTGCACAAACATACTGTATCATCTGTCTGCTACAGAGCAAGTTTCTTTTCATGGAAAATTACTTGCGGCAAATACATTACATATAAATTAGTAGCATCATGTACATTAATAGCATGAGTCTGACAAAATGTTTTAAATGTACAAAATAAAATATTTTTTCTCAAGTTATTAAATGCTTATGTATGATATATTACATGTATATATAGATATATATATATAGATTTGTTGATTGATACATTTTAACAACAGTCTCTTAAATTTGTACTGATTGATAGTGTGGGTAGTTGTGCTATATTACCGTAGATAGACGTTACATACTGTGCTGTACAGATCTTTTGCAATGACAGACATGTAATGACCACCTTACATTTTGTGAATGCAGATCAATAGCTCTTTAAAGTTTCAAGCAAATGGTGACTATTGCATTAGTGACTGGCAGATTTTTATAGGCACTACTAAAGCTGTTATCCGCTTCAAAAAGAGAATAATGTTTTAATTGTTAGTAGAGGGGGTTGATATGAGGGAGAGAGGGCGCTAGGCTGGTGTGTACACATGGGGAGATTCCTTTGCTTTTCGACTAATGCTGTGTACACACGGTGAGATTTGACATTAGATTTTGACTATATATAGTCAAAATCACATGCTGATCGAATGCAGATCGCACAGGTTTTTACCTTTCGATCTCTGATGCGCGCTCCCATGACAACACAAATCGAAACCCAGATAGACAGGGTAGCAGTGACTATACAGTGCAAATCTAATGCTGATTGTATGAATTGTATGTTAAAAGTACAGAATTTACTGCAGCTCGCCTCTTCCCGGCCGCAGCTCGCGGCCACGCCCCCTTTTCGTTGAATCCCGCCTGCTTTTTCTCAGTCGAGCAGAACGAGAACGGGACAGGGTCATGGCAGTCGGGCCAGCTTAACAGCCGTGGCCCATGATTGAATACCCCCCTAACCCTTGTTTTAGATTTCAGCAGGTCTGGCTTAGGACGATATCCAATTACCCGCAGTCAAAAGAAAATCTCTACGGTTTTCAGAATATATCGGATATGGGATATACGGATAAGGGATACTCAACCTGTGCCTCTGAAATAGTTTGGACCTTTTTCAAGAGTCTTAGAAATTTTGCTTTTCATTCATTTAAAAATGCTTTCCATGTTTTCAGCCTCTGGAACATCTGGTGTGTAGAATTCAGAAACTGGTGTATCTGTGTATATCAATGTTCTTAATCATAAATGTTCGCTTTAACACACAGTAATTTTGCAGGCAGTTTCTTTCTTTATTGTTTTTTTTTTTTTATTCTTTTGGGTTCTAATTGCTGGGAAATCCATTTGCCTGGCTGAATCTGTGTCGCAGTAGCCATGCTGTACGGATGCCCGATCTGAAGCAGAAGTGTTTTGTGGTAATTCGGTATTCATCGATCCAGCTGTATGAAGGGCAGGGGAGGGCTGGACTTGCCCCCCAGGCTAAAAGTTGCCAGCCAGTCCCTGATGAAGGGTGCGAGATGGAGTGATGTCACTGGAGTTTTAACTACCTGGCAATGGCAATTCTTAGCCTTCATCTAGATTTGAGTTGCCCCTAAATCTGTTACATTATTGTACTGCCATTAGTTACAAATAGATTGATCCGGCTCTTTAGTATTCCCTACCCATGCCAAACAGGATTACTTTAGGGATCATCCTGCAGTTATATGATGCTCCTTTATGTTCTGTAGAGGCCATTTGGTCCTCCTCACATGTATTTAAGCTCCTGTAGTAATTACCCATCTGTAAATTTGTTTAACTGTTAATAGGAAAATGATTTGCTGACTTCATTATCATGTACTGAATGACATCTCCTGTAAGTGTTTCGTCCACTTAAGCCTGGTTACAGATGACAAAGTCAGATCATCTGTAATGAAATACCTTCAGAAATGTACAACAAAAGCCTTGCTTGAAGATTAAAAATGTATGTATTGTATGCGGTAACATGCTCCCCGTTGTAGATAATAAAGCCATTCAAAACAAATCACAGCCGTGGCATGGAATGTTTCGCCTATTACTTTTGGTGCTGAATCTTTAGAGGTGCATTCCTGGAAAATCACTTAGAAATGTAAATAGGTTGTGGAGCCCCAGTTGCTCAATAGCACAAGCACGTAAATACAAAAATTGCCTTCTGAAAGTGTTAGTTTGTCGGTTTTGCATTTCTTCCTCTCTCTAATATGTGTTTTATCATTTCCACACTTTAAGATCAGTATATGCATGGGTGCGACCACACTAAGCAGATTGGTGAGAGTGACAGGAGGCCTCTGACTAAATTGTCATTTAACTCCAATATTTATTCATGTTCATTTAACTGGGGAGCAGTTTTTATTCATTAAAATCTGAATTTATTAATCAGTGATCCTTTGTTAGATAGATACAATTTTATTAATTGTAGCCATTTGTCAAACAAATCTATTCCGTTCCTTGTAGGAAAGTGCTTTTGGCCATCACATAGTTTGTGCCCTCAATAGGACAATAACCTAATTCACTGTAGATTCAAATAATGAAAACATTTATGCTGAATATGTTTTTTCGATGTTGAGTAAATTTCCCTACAGAACACAGTTGCTTGTGTGCTTATTAATATTCAAAGCCATTTGGTAATAAAGAGGTTCACGGACTTCATTCCCAGCACAGGCAGCCGGGCTGGGAGCATCTTTTTAAGAGAATTGGAGGCCCCTGCAATAAGGTGACAGAAAATCAAAATTGTCCTGAAAGAACATGTAAACTGTATCTAAATTGAATTCATGACACCCTTAAAATGTCATTAAAAAGCATGTAGAACAGATTGTGGACAAAAATGGTCTCTAGGCCTCCGCAACAATTCATGTGTTAGGACACTGTGATTCATATGTGTGGTTTGCGCATCTATTACATATGACAAATGGGTTGGAATAAAACGGTGAAGCATTTGGAATGAAATTGCCTGGCAAAATAAATGTTGGAATTGTGGCTAATTGCTATTGAATTTGCATATTTGTTCCCCCTTTTCCTCTGAGCACACTATAAGGAATGGTTGGGAGGGGGTTAAGCATGCAATGTTTCAATCTGCTATATTTAGACAGCTATGATCGGTTATTTCTTCATAATTGCATCCAACAATTGCATGGTACACACTGTTGATAGCCATTTTGTTGTCTTCTTCAATATTCATGAGAAAATTATTTGTAATATAATGGACGCAGGTATAAACTTACTAAGTGTGTTGCAAAGACTAAACTTTCTGAGTGCATTAGGCTAGAGTTGATAGGCAACGTGAGCTCCCAGTGACACTTCACAGCAGCGTGCCTACGTGCGCGTGCGGGGGGGGGGGGTGTGTTACTTCTGGGCAGGGCTTCAGAAGGGGATGGGGGCGCTTAAACAGACTTGAGCACCCACCAGGAAAATCATAACTCTGCTCATCTGGTGCAATATGGTGTGACTTACATGTTCTACAAAAGTTAGCAATTCCCAAGCTTAAGTTCTTGATGTATTATTTACTTTTGGTTCTTATTCACATCGTAACCAAATACAAATTCTCTTGTACCTTCTCCTAGGTACTTAGCATTTATGACGCAAAGGAACTGGTAAAAAGATGTAAACTAGCCACAATTAGCCATGGCCTGGCTCCCTGGTATCAGACTGCCTTGTTTTGCCTTTTTACCAAGATTAGCAACTAAGTCATACACAGAAGCGACATGAAATGCTGGCCTCAGCTTTCAGCATACTTACAGTATGTAGCATTAGTGATGCAAATAAGATACATATTTTGTGAGATACATTGTGGAGCAAAGACAAAGCTACATCAATCTAAACTATTTGTCACAAGTTAAGAATACTGTAGGTACAGTATGTGGACATTTCTGTATATTGCTCTCCTCCGTATCCAATTGTCACTAATTATACTATTGTTATGGAGATGGCACACATACAGCAATTACATCATAAGCTGTCCAATCGCAAAGTAATTTCTCAATAAGAATTAGCAGCCTCAGGTGGTGTATAGGACAGGAATGTACCTGATGATGTGTGACCAGTATATAGAAATTCCGAATTTGATCTTGATGATTATGGCTGAATTGACTTCTGTCTTATGAAACTTGTTAAGTTTTTATATAACATGCTCCAACATCACGTGTATTTTTCTAAATATAATCTTGCATTGATGACAACACACACCCTTAAATGCAGACACTAGACACACTATGTGTGTATAGCCAATATGCACATTAAATAGTACAGTAACTGGTGATAAGATCAGTTTATGTATGGGTGTGAGCATACTAGTACAGAATTTCCATATAATTAATGCAAAAAAAATAAAATAATCCATGAGATTTAAGATAAGAGGGTTGGGTAAGGGTCACGTGACTGCTGTTAAATGGAATGGAATCCAAGTGGTCATAATGTAGTCCCTATCTATGTTCGCACAGTGTCCCTACAGGTCCTTTTTTTGTGTTTAGTAACCGCATTACTCAGACTTATGTTATTTATATTACGCCGGTCCCAAGTCGGTGGTCTTAAGCTTGAAGTTTTCCTCCCTTCTTGCAAACACAGAAGGGTGGATATAGAACTTTACACTGATAGTGGCCTGGTGGAAATGGAACCTAGTACTGTACCAAATGACACTGCCTCAATCACCCCCTTGGTACATATATGTCAAGCCTGCTTAGTGAGCCGGTTCCAAATATCTCTTTTATGCAATTATCCCACAACGTACAAAGCTGGATATGACAGGATATGGTTTATATAAGTGAAAAGGAATTAAAGGGAGAGTAGTAAGGGATTATCCATAGTGCCAAGCAAGCCTCCTGTAAGCTTTTCATTGATGGTGGAACGCTTGCTTGGAACTAGGAAACCGATGTTGCTGGACAGGAGATATGTGAATGAATGTGGCTTTCCTGCACTCGGCCTGTCTGCTCAGAGGCAGGTTGTCTTTTAGTCAGTTTTACTCATTCTCTATCCTGTCTCCTGATATGCAATCAAATTCACAATCATTATAGGGTTTCCCAGGGTTCAGGCTGATGATAACCAACAGGATTAGGTCTATTAAACAGTGTCTACCAAATTACACCTGTTAATCGTTTTGAAGTGTCCGGAAATTACATTGACCGTTATTAACTGTGATTAAATGCAGTATGCTCCGAGTTATTCTGATGTATGTGAGACGACTTGTGGTTGTCCCCAGTAGGAATCCATGTAATTTACTGCAACTTGTGGTTTTAATAAATGTAATCCATACAATAGGTTTCAGTATTGAAACATGGCTATGCATTGTGCACATATGGGTATTTACCTAGATACAGGGCTAATTTCCTTTAAAAGTTGCAATTCACCACACCAGAAAAAAATAATTTAAACCATTGTCCTTTATACCTGGGGCTATTCATGTACAGCTCTCTTACCTTACACCAGTGGTTCTCAACCTCGGTCCTCAGGACCCCCCAACAGTTCACATTTTGAAGATCAACCTGCAGGTGCACAGGTGCACTCATTATTCACTGACACATTTTAAAAGATCCACTGGTGGGCCTAATTACTTCACTTGTGATTCTGTGTGGAGACCTGGAAAATGTTAACTGATGGGGGGTCCTGAGAACCACTGCCTTACACGCTGACACACGTTAACCCATAGAATCCAGAAAAAGTTCCCAGAACTATCAGCTTTGCAGAACCCACAATAAGGACATTTAATGAAGGACATTTTCGAGTCGGGCAAAAGTGTGTTTTTTTTTTTTTTTAAATCGGACGATCTAACTGGGTAGCCTATAAAAAAAAACATTGATGAAACATCGGGAAAAGTAGCTAAAAAAAACTGCCTTTTTTTTCAATGACGCTGTTTTTGACAGACGTAATTGGATACCCCTTTTTGAATTACGTTATGTTACAAAACATGAAGAATAATAAATTAATAATAAAAATGTATTTAAAGCTTTAAAATGTTTTGTGTAATATATCTTTAATTCTAATTTACGGTCAGTCCATTTATACAAAGTCCTGTTTTCTTTCCTGGACCTGTTCAATTACTTTCTGAATTTCAATGACTGTTTTTTTTTTATTTCCTTGATCACACAGAAACACTGACTAACGAATTCTGGCCGCACTTTGCTATGACGGCATAAACTTGACAACTTGTATTAAACTTGGTTTCCCTGCAGAGTTTGTCTTGCATGTTTTAGAAATCCTTGGTAATAGGAGTGGTTTGAGAGTCCCTGCCGCGCTTTCCCTCCCTACGTGAAGGGAGCATTTCAGGGCATGGCTTGTTTTTGTGCACACTTGTTCCGAGGTAATCTTTCCTTCGTTCCCAGTGAATGGGGAGGTTGTCCTCGAATGACCCATCTGATCTGTAGCAGTTGAAAATTGCAGAATGAAAGTAGTAATAAGGGGGGAAAAAACAGAAACAGTGTCAGTCAGTTTGGTGCACTGGGAAAATGCAGCTTTTTTAGCAATCTGCAAACTATATATTAGCGCACAGTAACATTGTGTTTTACTTAGTACAGCTCCTACCAAGCCACCCCCACCCTTTTTCCCAAGGAATCTCTGCCAAACCATATTCTATGGGAGCAAATCCAATTTTTTTGTCTATTTTCTAACAATTATTACTTCTCCATCTGGGACCGCTAACGCTGTAGTTTATGGAGAGAAGACAGTTGTACTGAACTCTGAGTTTGTCTTCGGCTTACTTGCTTTGGGCCAACAAATTCTGAGATTCAGAAGAGTCATTAAGTAGGGAGAACATATGCTGTACTGTGCAGGGGTAGATCATAATCCTATAGCAGTTCCTGTGTAGACACATTTTGGGTGTTGTCCAAATCCTAGACTTCTGGAAACACCCTATAGTTACCTGATATAAACTTGCATCATGAGGAAATACATGTCAGCTAGATTACATGAGTTCGGTGAAATCATTGCATGCTTCATCTTACTATTACAAGACACAAAGTGCCAAGATTTGTCAGTTTCTGTACAATTGTGAAGTAGAAGACCAAGATTAATGAGTTAGTACATTCTCTAAGTTCCAAACTGTCCTGATTTTAGTGTTAGAAGGCTCTGTTCTATGGGCAGGAAGTCCAGGACGTACGTCACAGTCATCCAGCAAATAAATATAATCATTTATATGGGCTCGGTGTGATGATCATGTTCCAAAATAATGATTCTTCCACAGTAGTCTCCTTCATGGTTTACAATACAAATGTACTGTAATAAAATTGAATAAATCAAACCTCCAAATAGTTGCAAAAAATTGACCACAGAATAAGCACCGTGCATATGGAGCTTTCAGCAAAGCCTTCAAACAGTAAATTATTTCCAGGAATTATTTGGAATAGTAATCAATCATTTGCTTATCATAAGTCAAGACAAATAATGGGAACTTGGAGTATCCAGCATGTTTATTGGCAGGAATCTGCCGCCAATGGAATGGGTGATTCGGAGATAACTCTCCGCTTGATGCTTTTCCATGTGGTAATCTTTATCAGACACCTCTGCATTTTGCAATCTTATGCTGTCACTAGCCTGAGATGGCCATACCTGTACCGACTCAGATGCAGACTTATTAAGCCTGGTGTAGTGATAAAGTGGCCGGTGATAATGCACCAACTAGTCAGCTACTAACTGTCATTTCCCAGCCTGTAAATTGATAGTTAAAAACTGGCTGGCTGCTGCGTTGTCACCTTCTACTTTATCACTTCTCCAGGTTAATAAAGCTGGTTAAAAATCTTTTTTTCCCTGTGGCTAGATGGGGGGAAGCAAAGCAGGGGGAATTCTTTTTGTAAGAAATACACCTGTGTAAGAGATGATCCACTAAAGGAATTAAAATGCAATATTTTTTTTTTGGGGGGGGGGTTAATTAAGCTACAGTATGTGTTTTAATATATATATCCCACCAAAGACAATTCCTCCTTTCTTATCTCGCCATGTGGCAGATTTATTAAGTCTGGTGAAGTGATAAGGTGGCTGTGAAAAACTGTCATTTTTCAAATTCAGTCTGTAACTTTACAGTTAGGGGTTGATTGGCCCATGATAAAGTACCAGCCGCTTTATTACTTCACCAGGCTTAATGAATCTGCCCCATGTTACATTCCTTTCTTTGTTATTAAGTCATTTTAATTATATATCTGAAGTGTGGAAGTTTTTCAAGTATACAACAAAAGTATTTTTATGGATTCAGATTTCCTACCATATGTGTTCAGAAAGTGTTGGGTTTCTATGTACAGAAGAATATTTAATGCGCTATCAAGGCTACACAACACAATGAATCAGTCACACTGGTAACTGCCACCATGTTGTGAGAAAGACCAGTAGTGGTTTATACCTTAATTAGAGGTAGGAATAATCCTGTGCCAATTTAGCTAGCCATTATTTCCCTCACATGCAATGCTAAAACTTATAGCTCTAAGAAGGCTACGGACCTATTGGGGACATCACTTGAGTGCCTTCATTTTTGTAAGAGATGTGCAAAATATATGCTAAAAATGCCAATGTCGCTCACATTGTTATATAAATTCAAGTAAAAAAATATATATTTCCTATATAAGGTAAATATTGCAGTTCATTATGATGAATACAAATGTATGCTTGGCAATTTTGACACCTGTTTTGACAAATTCACTTGGCATTTGAAGGGTTATTAAAACGGAATTGTATGTACAATCATAAATAGTGTGTTCTGTGGGCTCGGCCAAAGTAAATGATTTTGAAGCATAATGCACATTTGCAAATACTGTAAATACAAATTAGAACTGGTTTATTAGGGTTTTTTTTCTCTAGAGAAAGATAAAAATGTGAGGGATAAATTACTAGTGGATCCGCTACCGGTTTAAATTTTACAGGCTGTGTTTGAAAAATTACACAAGCTGATTGGTTGATTCATTATTTCTCTCAATGCTATCTCTTTGCAGGCTTTGTAAAAGCAAAGCAAATATTCCTTAGGGGGATTGAATTGTCCCCAATACTTTTTTGGACGAAACAAATGGGGCATTAGTGCAAATGTTACCTGATGCTTTATGTGAAAAATATTCCTGTGAAAAATAGTTCCTGGGCCGTGTGCTCTTGCAGGGAAAAAAAATATGTCTGATATGGCTGGTTATCGCGGATTACCTTGGCTACTTGAATACTGGCCTTAAGCTGGACATACACTAGTGCGATTTTGCCACATCGGGCTGAGAAATCAGGTAAAAAATGACCAAATCGTGTGATTTTGACATTGGATCTGATACACGGTCTCATGCGCATCGACATGGAGTCTGAGATCGGACTTCCTCCACATCTGACCTCTGGCTCGGACAGCCTCCCAGCAGTGGGGAATGGGATTGCATACAATATGTATTTCATATGCAAAAAGGCCGAATACGATATAACGTACATGATCCTGCTGCCTGTGAAAGCTTCCGGGTGGCCCCTCATTGACATTTGACTTTTCCACTATGAGAAGTCGCAAAGTGTATGGGGGCCTTTGGTGTGGCACAGGAAGTTAGTCAGGTAATGGGCAGTAATAAAGTAACTGCTTTGTCTTGTATTTCATCTGATGTCTTATTTTTTCATATTGCTGAATCCGCTTTCAATAATAAGGGGCTATCACTTTTTTCAGAAACAGACATTTTTATATGCTGAGAACAAACAATCGGAACATACCAATTAGACGCCTGAATTAATTAATCACTTCATATTTGCCTTTTGCTGTTTAATTAAGGAGCATCTGTCACCTGTATAATGGAGGTGCCATCTTGATGGACAGAGCTAAATTTCTTGAATACACATTCCATCAGAATCCGTAAAGCTAGCAATGTATTTCTTATTGTTGCCTTTAAATTACAATATTTATGAGGCTATCTAAAACCGTTTTTGTTACTTGTTAATTAGATGGTTGCCACCTGTTTCAGTTATTTTAATCATGACCTCAAATTTGGGTGGGTGGAGACTTTTTTTTTTTTGTGGTAGAATTCAGAACCAGCAACTCCTGAACCTTGAGCTAATCTAATTCTAAATGGTGGGTGAAGATTTCATGCCTGCTGGGGCCATACACCTCAAATCAAAGTTTTAAATGGCATAAGGAAGATGAGCGATGTCCCTGTGTGAATTGTCGACTCTCACTAGTTTCCTGACTGCAGTATTCAGTGACAACTGGTGGAGCAGCAATGGTTCCTGCCCCAAAATAGTTGCAAAGTACTGTATATGCAGTGTGATAGCATTAAGGTGCCCATACAGAGCAATGTTCTCAGTACATTTTGTACTAGATCACAGTGGCATAAATATACATTTGGTTCCCCCAACCCAGAAAATGTTTAGCTCCCCCCTCCCCCGTATTGCCCTGTACACATTACCTCTCTGTCTCTCCCCATGTCCCTTCCCACCACATGCCTCCCTGTGTCCCCCCTGGTGCCTTTCCACCACATGCCTCTCTGTGTCCCTTCTGGCCCCTTCCCACCACATGCCTCTCTGTCTCTTCTAGCCCCTTCCCACCACATGCCTCCCTTTGTCCCCCCTGCCCCTTCCCACTACATGCCTCTTCGTGTCCCTCTTGGTCCCTTCCCACCACATGCCTCCCTGTGTCCCCCCTGGTCCCTTTCCACCACATGCCTCTGTGTCCCTTCTGGCCCCTTCCCATCACATGCCTCTCTGTGTCCCTTCTGGCCCCTTCCCACCACATGCCTCTGTGTCTCTTTTAGCCCCTTCCCACCACATGCCTCCCTTTGTCCCCCCTGCCCCTTCCCACTACATGCCTCTTCGTGTCCCTCTTGGTCCCTTCCCACCATATGCCTCCTTGTGTGCCCCCTGGTCCCTTCCCACCACATGCTTCTTAGTGTCCCTCCTGGCCCCTTCCCACCACATGCCTCCTTGTGTCCCCATTGGTTCAGACTGTGACCACCCTGGTGGTATTAGTAGTAAGGACACACATTATCATATGCTGGGGTAGGTAGAGATACACAGAAGGATACCTGGGAAGTATAAAGGAAATTGGACACCTCTGTACAGTTTACCCGGGCCTGTCAGGGGGCCCGGGTCCGAGGAGACACACACTGTTTCTTTTTTCATTTGGTGGCGAGTGCACCGGGTCTAAGTGTACCGGAGTCAGCTGTTTAGCGGTGGTGGGAGCATCACAGATGTCCTTCTGAGTGGCATTCTGCTCTCCAGCTTCAGGGCCTGCTGAGAGCCTGCCACGTGGCTCGAGAGTTTACTGTGGCTCGGCGACAGGAAGATACTTCAGGTAGGTAGTGCCTGGAGAATCTGGGACAGAGAGAGGCCACCTTCCATGGGAGTACCGCCCACTCTGCGGCATCCGGCCTACCTCACTCCGCACATTCCCAGCCGCCGCCAGCAGCAGCAGCAGGTGCCAGTGCCATGTCTCCAGCCCAGCAGTCCCAGACCTGGTTCCCCACCCATGTCCAGGTCACTGTGTTCTAAGGTGGAAAGTGGGTGGCTGGGTGCTCTGTGCCTGCTGCTAAGGCTTAGATTCAGCATGCAGGGAGGCAGCAGGCATGTATCCCCTGGCAGAGCAGGCTAACCCCATGGCAACGAGCATGTTAACTCCTGGCAGAGCATGTTAACCCCTGGCATCAAGCATGAAACCCATAGCAATGAGCATTTAGGTAAGCAGACGTTATGTAGCATATTACAGTATGTGTGGTATTATATTTAATAGGCATTACAGTGTGTGGAGTAATATATAATGAGCATTACGGTTCGTGGAATGGGCATGTAGCATATTACAGTATGTGTGGTATTATATTTAATAGGCATTAGAGTTTGTGGAGTAATATATAATGAGCATACATAATGAGCATTACGGTGCGTGGAATAACGTGTAATGGGCATTACAGCATGTGGTACAATATGTAATGGGTATGTGACATGGGTAATAGGCATTACGGTGTAAATTTTTGGTGCGTGCATTCGGTGCACACCGTCCCTGTATCCACCTTGGAAGCAGTGAAGCAACAAAGGGTCCGAAGACCAGCGGCGGTTCGTACATTATTGGGGGAGGCGGGCTGCCTCTGGCCGCAGTGGGGGTGCCGCGATTCAGGCACCCCCTCCCAATGTCGCAGCCGCTGCTGCCTCCTCTCCCATCCCAGCGCCTGTACTGTGATGAGTGACATGTATACCGCACACGCAGCCAACTTCCATGGGCTGCTTGGACAACAGCCCATAGAAGAAATCTTGGTCCCGGAGCCTGTACAATGTAAGTTACAGGCACCGGGACCAGCGCGTGCGCAGTACCTATATAGGTACTGCGCATGTGCATCTGACGTTTTTGCACGGCAGCCCGCACAAAAACGTCCCGGAGGGAGGGAACACCTCCCAATGGGACTGCCTTTGTGACTGGCAGGTCGGACTTCCAATTGGAAGTCACTGCCAGTCACAGTGAAGCCAGTGCAGTCTCACAAACTGCATCTGGCTTTACCACAGTGGCAGATTTTACCTGGGGGGCTGCAGCTCTGCAGCCCATAGGTAAAAACCGCCACTGCCGAAGACTCTACAACAGCTTGGAAGGAGCCAACGCTGGTAGAATGTGTGGGGAGCTCCTTCCATGGGGGCCCCGGGAAGTTGTTGTACTGGGGCCCAGGATTTCTCTTGGCGGCCCTGCCTCTGCTGAGTTGGTAGCACCTGCTAATGTCAGACCCTGATGGCGCCACTCCTCCAAGCCGCTGCGGGGTCTGCTGCACGTTAGCTACGCCACTGCTAGATCACATCACATCTAGTACAAAAAGCATGCAATGTTTTACAGCAGCATGCTTTGTGTACTGGATGTGATCTAGTACAAAAAGTACAGGCTGCAGATACTTTTTGTGCGATGGGATGTGCATGGGAGCGCGCATCGCATCACACGGGGAAACTGCTCCATGTATGGGCACCTTAAGAGTGCTTCCTGAATGCAGCAGGAAATCTCGGTAACTAATTATGTTTATAGTTTTAGTACCAATAGACCTACAGTAGGGATTTGTTTGGGAATGCAGAATCAGCATGCAGTGCATTGTTACCGTTTACCATAGTTAAATTGCAACATTTACATGAATTAAAATTAATATGAGTCTAAAACAAAGCAGTGGAATATAGTGAAAATGGGCCTGGTCAGGTATCATTGGCCGTAAAGAAAAAGAACGGAAGCCCTCTTTCTGTTATGGTACTTTAAAATAACCTTACAAAATTACCCATTTCATCTATATTATACAAATTCTGTGATAGATGAAAAGTTGTACCACATAACCAGAATCATTTACATGTGTTGAGGGATGTGATGGAAGTGTTGATGCTGAGTGAAGTGAACATGGAAGAAGACTGGTTTTGCTTACTCCGCTTTTACTGGTTTTGCTCTTTAATGTTCTGCTTCATTGGTTCTGAGCAGTATAGCATTATACTAAATGTCTTTGCTTTGATGGGTAGGATGCACTCAGATGCAGTATAAAGGTTAATGTTACGCTTTGCACAATCTATAAAAAAAAAATGGACCCACAATGCTTTTTCACATTGTTCCAGGCTGAATGTTCATCAATATTGGTACTGCGGATTTGTTATCCAATTGCACTGCATTCTTGTCAACCTATGAATAAATATGATAAAACAATAAAAATACACCATGTGGACAAAAAACTCTGAGTCTATGGGCTAACTAGCATAAGCCACAGGGTTTACCGCATGGTAAAATGAAAGAATAAGCCTGGCTAATTAAATTGGCCGCATTACAGTTATACTTTCTGTCCCAAAGGAACTGGTGTAAAGTCACAAATGAAGTGTAATAATGCATGGTGCAATTTACTGGCATCAGACCTCAGTGATTTGTCTTTTTACCCAAAAAACTGACTGAGTTGCACACAGAAGCTAAATGACATGCCAGCATCAGTACCAGGGTTACCTGTACATTGTACTTTTGTTGCATTAATTATGTGAGTCAGATACATAATTTGTGGACAATACTTTGGTGGTACATATGGCGTGGGTAGGTTGCAAATCTCATGAGCAGTCGCAAAACATCGCTCCCCTTTGCGAATGCTCAGGGGAGCATGAGAACCAGAATAAGCTCCATTCTGTGAAATGGTAACTTTAAAATAAAACTATATTTAAAGAATGCATTTTAACTCAGTTTATTTCTTTATTTTTATTTTTTATTTTTTTTATTTAATGGTACTGTATATGTTGTTGTTAGAGAATATAATAGGATTAACGCATACAAATTTTCATGAAAAGTAATTCCAAATATAAATCTGGAAAATCATAAATTAATTCTGCAAAGAGCACCTTTGAAAGTGCATTATTCACAATATAGTTCACATAAATCGTCTAACCTTTGTTGTTCAATGTGACATTTAAATTCCCCGTAAGCTTATAAAGTCAAGGCCTCTTATATCCCACCATGATCTCGCATATGCATTCAGAGCGTACAATATATAACAAATATTACTGAAAGAGAGCAGTTTTCCTGTATTGGTGTGGTAATTCTGCAAAATACACAGCTGCTTAGGAAATAATAGCGTTACAGATTACTTCAAGCAACTCCTGACTGCGGAGTCAGCTCACTTTTCCCAGTATCTATTCTAAAAGCAATAATCTACCGCAACAATACAATTTTTTATTTTTCCACAGGGTTGCGCATTTGAAAATAATTTTCTTGCTTTAAATGTAATGCTGTAACGGCTTTCACAACCTGCATTCAGCAGCAGCATGAAGCGCTCGTACAATAAAGTGCTAAACATTATTACAGGCTGCTTTTGTGTGTGGGTATTTTATGGTTTTTCTTCTGCCTCCTACCTGCACTGAATCAATGCAATCAAACCAGTCTACACGTGCAGTTAAAGGAACTCTGTTCTTTATGTTCAAAATATCCACTAAAAATACCAGTGTCGCTCACACTTGTTATAAAATATCTTATATAACAATCAAAGGGTTAATAGGTGTGGCTGTGTGTGTATATCAAGTGAGTGTGTATCAAGTGGTGTCAAGAGTGGGGATAATTTTTGGTACTTGTGTATTTTGGCGGCGCCCATCGCATCGCATACCATAACGCATACGATGGTATGCGATGCGACGTGCACGATGGCATACAATTTTGAAATTGTATGCCATTGTACATGGCATACAATGCCATACGATGCGATGCGATTAAACATTGTATAAGCACCCTAATGGCGTGGAGTTGAGAATAGAATAGTGTGGCGAGCGCAGCGAGCCACCGAGCCCGAAGCGTGGCGAGGGGGCGCGGATACCTGTGAAGCCCGCAAAGGGACGCGTTTACCAGTGAAGGTATCCGCGTCCCCTCGCGGGGCTCGCCACGCTTCGGGCTCGGTGGCTCGCTGCGCTCGCCACACTATTCTATTCTCAACTCCACGCCGACGTGCATAGTGGGGGTATGAAAAGGTCGTAGGACGCGTACCGCCACCCCTCGCAGGCTCGCTACGCTCGCCACGCTTCGGGTTCACGTTTATAGTGGGGGGGTGGCGTGGGGGTGCATTTAACATTGTAAGCACCCATTAGGGTGCTCAAAAGCACCCTTTAGGGTGCTTATACGATTTTTTATCGTATAGGGGGTCAAAATCGCGTCGCATCGCATCGTATGCCATCGGGTGCATGGCATGCGATGCGATCTGTTCATCGTACGACGGACATCGGGGGCGCCGCCAAAATACACAAGTACCTAATTTTTACCCGGGCTCCGGTCCTGCTCCCCTTCCTTTGATGCAGGGAGCCGGCAGTTGGGAGATGAATGACAGGCTGACGCCACAGCGCCGTCTTTGCCCCACATCCGGGTCACATTATCTGAGTTCTTACTATCCCATGGTGTGTCTTCAAGGCTTAGTATTCCATTCTTTATGTCTTTGCTTATTTCTCTGTATATGTACCGGTAGCCGTGTCCAAAACGTGTTTAATATATGAGGCATAGAAAAGAGGAAAAAAATGACAGTATCAATTTGCATATACAGTAATAACGCAATATATATATGTGTGTGTGTGTGTGTGTGTGTGTATGTATGTATAAATGTATATTTTTGTTTTAAAAAGTGTAATTTTAATAAATGTTTTATATATTTGTAAATATGTGTATATGGATGTTTTAAGTTAAGGAAAGACAAAGAAATACTGGGCGCTATATAACACTATTGTGGTGGTATTGGATGATAGTAGCCTCATTAGTAGGAGGCTAAGTGTTATAAGGGACTAACTGTAGAATTGTGTAATTAGCGCAATGACAAACGTGGGCACTCCAATGGTGCAAAGATTACCACTTTTTAAAGAGTCATTTTTTAAAAATTTGCACAGAACAGGAATGGGTAACGTACCCTATACAGCGGCTTACACATCACCGCAAAGACAAGGCATAGGATGGTGCTCGGCACCTTGCAAGTGTTGGAGAGGGTACACTCCCGGGTCCACGGTCGTACTTGACACTAGGCCACGTCCCTATGCATTTTGTAAAGGTGGACTTTGACCACCGTGACGAAACGCGTAGGAGCGATGTGTAAGCCGCTGTATATGGTACGTTACCCATTCCTGTTCTATGTAATTTTTAAATAAATGTCTCTTTTTAAAAAGTGGCACGCATCCGGAAGTGACGCATGGGGGAGAACCCGGAAGCGCCCACCGGAGCCAGCGTGCGGGAGCAAGACGCCGGGACACCTGAACCGGGGTAAGTTGTGATTTGGTCCCTATTTATACCACACTGAGTTCACTTTGTACCCTGTTCACACCTTGAAAAAGAGGCACTGTAGCCTCGAAATGTCGTTTTTTTGTGACACCATCTAAACATTAAACCCGTGAGTGCCGCCCTTTTCTTCTCTGCTATGTGTATATATGTATAGTGTAGAAGACATTAATGCACACCATATCCACCAACTTCGAAGTGCTGAAGCCACATAATGGTGATGTAGTAGGTAATAAACGGAAGCCAGCACATCCAATTTTCATTTGCAGAAAAAGTTTATATTCAAATATAGAGATCAATCCATACCAATGAAACAGGACTCCATGGAATATAAATAAACATAAACAGCATCAAATCCAGACACAGGTAAACATTTACAGGTCACAGGAATAACATGCCATGGTGGTCCAGAGTGGATTACTCATGCCCGACGGCCGTTTCGGTGGGGTCTCACCGTCATCAGGAGCATGAGTAAAGCATTCTCTAACCGGATATATATGGTACAAGCAATCATAGTCAATTGATAACATCTGCTCACCTGAGCTGAGTAGGTGGGATCATGCTGTGTGCTGCTCAGCCGGTGCGCCTTCTTGGATAAACACGCAGGACTCAGAAAAACGCCGGTCACCACGTGTGTCCATGCGGCGCATACTCCCGGCTCACAGTGTTTGCGTCATCACTTGGCAACTGGACGCCGGACGGGGAACTCCCCCTAACGACGTCAGTCACCTAGGCAACTTGCATAACAAAGTGGACCATACTAGAGCGCAACAGTAAGATACTTAGGAAACCCGTGGGGTATAGTCCTCTTTTTGTTGAAGTTGTCCCTTTTCAGTTATATTGAAGTCCAGACCGTTTATGTCCGTTGCCGTATATATATTCCGTATATATAAGGTCTTGAGAAAGGTCTACGACCGAAACGCGTTGATGCTACATGAGAGGAGTGAACAGCCACCACCCCCTGGATGTATGTATCGGATTTTGTCTTGTTTTTAAATATTATTTTTACGCCATTCTGGTGTCTACATTGGACTTGTTTTTATCGTGTTTTGAGCCCTTGTTGGGTGTTCTGTTCTATATTGGATTAAAGTTTTTCACGTATTTTTAAAAAAACGTTGATTGGTATCCATCCTTGGGAAACTTTAAAGAAACCGCTACAGGCCTGGTGAAGCCACCTAAAGTGGTGAGTAAGGTACGCCAATAATTTTGGCCTATCTTTAAATTTGGTGTATGATAGAAACAACATCTACATTGGGCATATACTCTCTCTTTATATGTACCCTGGATGAGATACGGTGAATAGGAGTTGGGTGAAAATCCTATGTTCCAGAGAAATAAAGAAACCTTTATGAGTGGACTGCCCAGCACACAAGTGTGAGTTAGGGTACGCCCACCCCATACAACTGTCTCTAATGGTATTAAAAAAAAACTATAGTATAACCTTGGTAAATTCTAATACTCGGTCTATCAAACTTCCCTTTGAGATAAACCGGGTGATCCCCATACGACAAGCTGAGATGATAAAGAAACCCTTACGAGTTTGAACAACATCTTAAACACCGTGAGTTGGGGTACGCCCATATTTTCAATAAAATAAACCTTTATATGTTTGTTATTCTTCACTATTTGGTGAGTGAGGTACGCTAATCCAGCTCCTCACATATAAAATTTCTCATTTAGTACATGTAAATTCTACACATGTTGCACTTTTTTTCTTTATTTTGAGTATACCTTAAGAGGGAATATCTTCTGCTTCAAGCAAAATATCCTCTGCTTCAAACATCACTAAAAAGATACCTTTATAAGCGTTACACCAGCGTAGACAAACGTGAGTTTGGTACGCACACAATATCTTGCACATCCGTTTGAAAGAAATTCTAGAACCACACATTGTACACATTGTAAAATCTTTATTGTTCTGTTTATCTTTTTTGGATCATCACGAATATATACGGCAACGGACATAAACGGTCTGGACTTCAATATAACTGAAAAGGACTATACAAAAAGAGGACTATACCCCACGGGTTTCCTAAGTATCTTATTGCGCCTAATTGTATATCAGCTTCACCAAAAAAAAAAATTCTGTTGGTATGGTTCTTTAAGTGTTGGTGACACTTACATGAGTTGTAACATCAGGGCAGCATAGCGCCATATATCATTCTGTCACTTTCTTCTTTTGTGTTTAGAGCGCAACAGTGTCCGTACTGGCGGGTACCAAAACTAATCAGTAACCACCAGAGTTCAACTTGTTGCACATCCAGAATGTGGTGATTGTTTCAGGACAATTCACACTAGATCTGGACCTAAAGCCCAATACCAGTGTGGTCCGATCAATCTACCAACATAGGATGCATACACAATAAATCAATCACCACTTCTCTAAGCTCAGGTATGCGTCATACTGACAGACACCTCACGGATCCTTTTAGATGCTATGGATAAGAACTGACAAAAGTCATTTGTTCATTCACATCATTCTGGACTGTGGGAGTAAGAGCCTGCATTTGAGATAAATCTAAACAATGCTGAATAGAGTCTTGTATCTTATGTTGGGGATCATAGGCGTGCGCACGGGGGGTGCCAGGGGTGCACAGGCACCTCCTAATGACTGTGCACCCCCCACACGATTGCAGCCAGGCAGACCCCGCCAGCGGGGTCTGCGGTGGACGTCCAACGTACGCCTGCCAGGGACAAGCTGTGTGTTTAGTTAAGTAATCGCGCTGCTCTGCGCTGCGCTCTGCTCCGGGTCCCGGGACCTAGTTGATGCTGATTGACAGCACCATATAGGGTGCCGGCGCCGTATAGGACAGGACAGCTGAGCGATGGCTCAGCTGTCCAATCATATCTGACACAGCAGCCTGCAGCTCAGTGACTGGCTGAGCACGCAGGCTGCAGGGAGAAGGAAGGAGGTGTGGAGGACCTGCAGTGCTGTGTAGGAGTCACGTTGTGCACAGCCTGTCTGCCCCACCAGGCATCCACATAAGTGAAAGTAAGGTAGCACTTCCACATTTACAAGCACAGTATGAATTTGTGTATATACATTATATATATATATATATATATATATATATATATATATATATATATATATATGTATATTAGGGCGGAGTGAAAAAACTGAAATTGAGAAATTCAAAATCGGCTAGTGTGGGAAAGTTGTGACTTGACTTGAATAAGAAACGTGCAAAAGCTTTTTGATCTGAGTCAACATCTTCTGTTCTGGCAAGAGGCCTGAAGTTTCACTTTTTTGGTGAAAATGACGAAAACTATGAAGATGCTCCGATCTAGTTAAAATTATGTCAGGATGTCTTAGAGTGGTTCATTAATATACTTTAGCATAGTAAAAGAGAGTACGAGCTTGTCCTAGTGCAAAGTGAATGACTTTGGTGGGAGAAAAAATCCCTAATAATTGACCCATTTTCATGGTCACAATTGTGAATATTGTGTGTTTTCTCCTGAACGTGTTTATAATAGAAGAAGCACAAATACTCTAAATGGAATTTCGGTGACACTGTGTGAAATATAACACTGCATAATAGCCCTTAATCAGACCTGATCCCAGTACAAATTTGTTCTCAAAATGGGCAAAACAAATGCTGCATTGCAGGTGGGGCAGATGTAACGTGCTGAGAGAGTTAAATTTGGGTGGGGTGTGTTGAAACTGAAATCTAAATTACAGTGTAAAAATAATGCAGCCGGTATTTACCTTGCACAGAAACAAAATAACTTACACAAATCTAAAGGTGGCCATACATCTACAGATCAATTGTCAGATTGGGCCGTTTGGAACAAACAGCTGGTAATATCTGAATGACAGTTTTTCAGCATTTCAAAGCAAATGGTCAACTGTCATTTGCTCTCATCTTTTACCAGGATTTTGTTCCAACCAGACAGATCGGACAATAAATCTGTAGATGTATGGCCACCTTAAATCTCTCTGCACATGTTACATCTGCCCCACCTGCAGTCCAGCATTTTTTTGCCCATTTTGAGAACAAATTTGTACTGCGATCAGGTCTGATTAAGGGCCATTATGCAGTGTTATATTTCACACAGTGTCACTGAAATACATGAAATTGGATTTATGCTGCTCTTTGCAGTGCATATACAAAGATAGACAATCCTGTGTATATAAATAAGAAATAACTGTTGCAGTCTGTTATTGAAAAACATTAACTGTTACAATAAGTATTACAAGTAACAGTGTAAACTGTCTAATGTATCATTTTACATATCACTTCTGTTTATTGACAGAAAAACAGTGTTGCAGCCCCTATACTGGGAACATGATTGGGCTGCATTACAGCATATAATTATGTCAAAGATAAGCCAATATATTAACTGTTAAATACATTGAAGTGTATTATGATGTAATAAATTGTAAGCTTGCAGCAGGGCCCTCTAACCCCCAAGTCTGTCTGACATAACCCAGTTTGTTTTATCACTGTCTACTATTGTAAAGCGCTTCGGAATCTGCTGAGCTATATAAGAAACTGTAAATAAATAAATAAACAAATACATCTAATGTTTAGGGGAAAAAAAACAAGAACATTAATTCAAAAAATAACAGGTTAATCATCCTATGAGTGGTGTCCAGCAGTACATATATGCCAATCACTGTGTTCATTTCTAGGTAGCAGGGCCGTCTTAACAGCAGTGTGGGCCCCTGGGCAAAGCAGTGCACTGGGGCCCTTACCTATTCTCCCCTCCTAGGGGTGGGGGGTGGTATCAGGAGCAGCTTTGATGTCCCACGGGTGGCAGGGGGTGCTCTATCTTCCATCTAACATGTAGGACCTGGAGCAGTAACTTCTGCTAATTACTCCTTTACTGCACAGGTGGTGGGAGGGTGAACACTAACGTGTGGAAGGGGGCACTGAGCTGTATGAAGGGTCCCTTGTAAATGACTTCCAGGGAGGTAGGGGTGTTTTATACACAGGGGAGGGTTGGATAATGGAGTGGGCTTAATATTCATCATTTTCCGGTGGAAGGGCAGCTTGTTTGACTGCAGATATCGCCATTATCTGGAAATAGATTTCTTAGCCTAGTACAGTAGTTCCCAAACTGTGTGCCATGGCACCCTGGGGTTCCTTGCGAGACTTACAGGGGTGCCTTGGGTTGGAGGTCCTGGACCAATTCAAGTCCTTTATGTCCAATATAATAGTCAAATTGTTGACAAACAGAAGTTCTGTCTATTACAACATAACTGATCCTAAGGATGAGATATAAAACACAATTTGTTTAACTTTAATATTTGTTTCTGACTTTCTTAATCATAAACCTTTAGCCTAGGGGTGCCGCGAAAAAAATTCTGGTGCTTCGGGGTGCCGTCATTCAAAAAGTTTGGGAACCCCTGGCCTAGTATAAAAACCTAGAGTCCCAACTTTCAGGAGGTGCTGGGAACTTGAGGATCAGAGATCAGGAGCCAGAGCAATCCATTGACAAAAATATAAAACTGTACACCAGACGTTTGGAGCTGGAGCAGGGACCGGCTGCTGGAAGGCTGATATCTCTGGTTCTGGGCATGATAGAGACAAGCCGCTAGTGTCAGAGAGAACCTGAGAAATATGACTGGAAATTGTATTTAACAGGTCGGATGTGGACTGCTGCTTTGAAGTTAGATATCTGCAGTTCCCCAGGGCCGATTTTCAAAATTCGGGTATCACTGGAAAAAGGGGATCCTCAGCTATCAACATAGAGCCCTTATACGCCTGGGGCCCCTGGGCAAGTGCCCATTAAGCCCATACAAAAAGACAGCCCTGCTAGGCAGGATTGATCAGCAATACTTATTACAGCATAATGCACTTTAATGTATTTAACTGTTAATATATTGGCTTATCTTTGGCATAATTATATGCTGTAATGCAGCTGCAGGTGGGGCAGATGTAACATGTGCAGAGGGAGTTAATGTGGCCATACATCTACAGATTTATTGTCTGATCTGTCTGTTTGGAACAAAATACTGGTAATGGATGAGAGCACTTTGCTTTGAAATGCTGGAAAACTGCCAAAAACTGTCATTCAGATATTACCAGGTATTTGTTCCAACCAGCCAGATCTGACAATCGATCTGTAGATGTATGGCCACCTTTAGATTTGTGTTGAGTTATTTTGTTTCTGTGCAGGGTAAATACCTGCTGCATTATTTTTACACTGCAATTTAGATTTCAGTTTCAACACACCCCACCCAAATTTAACTCTCTCAGCACGTTACATCTGCCCCACCTGCAATGCAGCATTTGTTTTGCCCATTTTGAGAACAAATTTGTACTGCGATCAGGTCTGATTAAGTGTCAATGAAATTCCATTTAGAGTATTTGTGCTTCTTCTATTATAAACACGTTCAGGAGAAAACACACAATATTCACAATTGTGACCATGAAAATGGGTCAATTATTAGGGATTTTTTCTCCCACCAAAGTCATTCACTTTGCACTAGGACAAGCTCGTACTCTCTTTTACTATGCTAAAGTATATTAATGAACCACTCTAAGACATCCTGACATAATTTTAACTAGATCGGAGCATCTTCATAGGTTTCATCATTTTCACCTAAAAAGTGAAACTTTAGGCCTCTTGCCAGAACAGAAGATGTTGACTCAGATCAAAATGCTTTTGCACGTTTCTTATTCAGGTCAAGTCACAACTTTCCCACACTAGCCGATTTTGAATTTCTCAATTTCAGTTTTTTCACTCCGCCCTAATGTATATATATATATATATATATATATATATATATATATATATATACACACACACATACTGTACTTACATATATATAATCCCCCCCTTGCTCTTCCAAACTTTTCCTTCCTTACACTCCCCTCTCCCCCGCCCACCCCTGTCATGTCCCTCCCCCCCATAATGTGTAATGGGCATCACGTGTGTCAAATAATGTGTAATAATGTGTAATGGGCAACACGGTTTGTGGCTTAATGTGTAATGGGCATCACTTGTGTCAAATAATGTGTAATGGGCATCACTTGTGTCAAATAATGTGTAATGGGCATCACGGTGTGTGGCATAATGTTTAATGGGCATCATGGTGTGTGGCATAATGTGTAATGGGCATCATAGTCTGAGACGTAATGGGCATAACCGTGTGAGGCACAGCATGTAATGGGCATTATGGCATGTGGTATACTATGTAATGTCTGTGTGACGTGTAATATGCATAACGGTGTAAATTTTAGGCGCGCACACTGTCTCTATGGTCCCTATTTTACAAAAATGTGTCAAGCCCTGGCATGTGGAATGGGCATTACGATGTGTGGCAATATGTGGAATGGGCATTACTGTGTGATGAGCATTATGGTGTGTGGCATTATGTGGAATGAGCATTATGTTGTATGGCATTATGTGGAATGGGCATTACTGTGCAATGCATTATATGTAATGGGCATTACTGTGTGTGGCATTATGTGTAATGGGCATTACAGTGTAAATTTTTGCAGCGCACCTTCAGCACGCACTGTCCCTGTTTTTAGTATTCTGAAGTGCATATACATAACTAAGGGCCTTATTTTGGTTCATTCTTTCTGACAAAATCCTTCTTAGATGGGCAAAACCATGTGCACTGCAGGTGGGGCAGGTGTAACATGTGCAGAGAGAATTAGATTTGGGTGGGGTTTTACTTCAAAGTGAGATCTATATTGCAGTGTAAAAATAAAGCAGTCAGTATTTTCCCTGCACAGAAACAAAACTACTCACCCAAATCTAATTCTCTCTGCACATGTTACATCTGCCCCCCCTGCAGTGCACATGGTTTTGTCCATGTAAGAAGGATTTTGTCAGAAAGAATGAACCAAAATAAGGCCCATAGTCACCTATTTAGTTTGCATTGATACCCATTGATATCCAATAGGTGGTGATGGACACGCCCCCCCCCCCCATGGTGCACCCCCTAAGAAAATGGGCTGCGCACGCCTATGTTGGGGATAACCCCTTTCAATAAACTTATTGCCTATCTCTGCTAAAGCTGCAGCTAATTCAGTATTATTAGAAGTGATGCGCCTCACTCTTCGTAGTTGTGACAACGGTAACCCATGTTTAAGGGGCGCAGGATGAAAACTATCCGCAGCCAAAAGTGTATTTTTATCTAAACTAGTATATATTGGCAAAACTATCAGGGAGAGGATTGCCATGCATCGCTCATCTTTAAAAAAAGCATTGGTTACCATCGATGCCACTACCCCACCTGTTGCAAAGCTTTTTTTTTTTATTAAAGCACACAATGAAAGACTTTCGCTCTCTCCCCATCGACCACATTCCCCCACTAAGGAGAGGGGGTGATCGGGGAACCTTGCTTCTACAACGAGAGTGCTACTGGATCCATCAATTGAACAGCATTTCTCCAAATGGACTCAATGAGGAACACTCATTCCATTGTTTTTTGTAAATGTTTTCTGTAAATATTTATTATCTGCTCTTTTCATGTTCTGCGATGTAGTTTTCATGATTCACCTTAGGATTGTATGGTTTTCTTGCTTAAATCATAAATTAAAAACTGTCTGTCAGTATGACGCACACCTGAGCTTAGAGAAGTGGTGATTGATTTATTGTGTATGCATCCTATGTTGGTAGATTGATCGGACCACACTGGTATTGGGCTTTAGGTCCAGATCTAGTGTGAATTGTCCTGAAACAATGACCGCATTCTGGATGTGCAACAAGTTGAACTCTGGTGGTTACTGATTAGTTTTGGTACCCGCCAGTACGGACACTGTTGCGCTCTAGTATGGTCCACTTTGTTATGCAAGTTGCCTAGGTGACTGACGTCGTTAGGGGGAGTTCCCCGTCCGGCGTCCAGTTGCCAAGTGATGACGCAAACACTGTGAGCCGGGTGTATGCGCCGCACGGACACACGTGGTGACCGGCGTTTGCTGAGTCCTGCGTGTTTATCCAAGAAGGCGCACCGGCTGAGCAGCACACAGCATGATCCCACCTACTCAGCTCAGGTGAGCAGATGTTATCAATTGACTATGATTGCTTGTACCATATATATCCGGTTAGAGAATGCTTTACTCATGCTCCTGATGACGGTGAGACCCCACCGAAACGGCTGTCGGGCATGAGTAATCCACTCTGGACCACCATGGCATGTTATTCCTGTGACCTGTAAATGTTTACCTGTATCTGGATTTGATGCTGTTTTATTCCATGGAGTCCTGTTTCATTGGTATGGATTGATCTCTATATTTGAATATAAACTTTTTCTGCAAATGAAAATTGGATGTGCTGGCTTCCGTTTATTACTATATATATATATATATATATATATATATATATATATATATATATATATATATGGTACTTGTTTCCTAGCACGGCCACAACGATTTAGATCGTTGTGGTCGTAAGATAAAAAATCGGATCGATCGCATCGCATGCGATTTGGTCGCATACGATGCGACCGATCCGACCGACCGATTTTTCACCCGATTTTTTTATTTTTTTCACCAGATTATTTTTAATTGCCCCCCCAAATGTTACTAAGTGGGCTAGACCCCACGATAGACGTCAACCCGAAGCGTGGCGAGCGCAGCGAGCCCGCGAGGGGCAGCGGTGCGCGTCCTCCGACCTTTTCATTCCCCTACTATCCACTAGGGCGTGGAGTGAGAATAGAATAGTGTGGCGAGCGCAGCGAGCCACCGAGCCCGAAGCGTGGCGAGCGCAGCGAGCCCCGCGAGGGGACGCGTATAACTTCACCGGTATACGCGTCCCCTCGCGGGGCTCGCTGCGCTCGCCACGCTTCGGGCTCGGTGGCTCGCTGCGCTCGCCACACTATTCTATTCTCACTCCACGCCCTAGTGGATAGTAGGGGAATGAAAAGGTCGTAGGACGCGCACCGCCGCCCCTCGCGGGCTCGCTGCGCTCGCCACGCTTCGGGTTGACGTCTATCGTGGGGTCATGGCGGGCACATAAAAAATGTGAAATGGGTCATATTGGCCCATTTCACCTTTTTTATCATTTTTCCCTATGTGAGATGGACTTAATCAAGTCCATCTCATCTTGTGCCATTATAATGGCACAAGACCGACAAGATCCTCCCGATTTCAATGTTAAAAGATTTTTTAACATTGAAGTCTATGGAAAAATCGGGTCAATCGGTCGGTCGCATCGCGGCCGATTTTAATTGGTCGCGACCGACCGATTGACCCGATTTCTGTCAATCAAAGTCAAAAAAGTGTCAAAAATCGGCCACATCGTGAGGATCGTGTCCCTTAATTAAGAGCCACGATCACTCACGATTGTGGCCGTTCTAGGAAACAAGTACCATATATATATATATATATATATATACATACACATATACATACAAATTTTAACTTTGCGCAAAGTCCTATATATCAAACATCCGTCTGAGTGATATTGGGATTTGATCAGGTGCAGCTCGACTTCAATAGGGGCTTGCCCAAACCCCATTGGTGGAAGACATGTGGAAAAGAAATAAGAAGGAGCACACCAAATGAGCAACAGTGTAACAGTGTTTACTAAAATGTATAAAAGCTCACATACATTATGGAAAGAAAGATATAATCAGCACATAACACAGAGCATCGTCACCACAGCGTACAGCACCGTCCAGCTTCAATGAACCGGCAAGATGTCAGCAGCGACTTCTAACTCCACGAGATCAACACAGACCGGCACCTGGACTCAGTACGTCAGGAAGCCACACCCCTAAAGTCTATATATATATATATATATATATTTGACACAAACAAGAAAGAACAATAGTGCGCAAGTCCTTAGTCTTTTTCTATAAGGAACAACTTCTGGTCCCAGGTGGTAACAATCAAATGCACTCAGACCACAGTTCTGTGATCGGCAGCTCCCCACAGTCACTCGGATTGGTGATTAAAGCTTTGGAGAATCTACGAGGAAGAAAGGAAGCGCTCCATAGTGCGTGTATCAAAAGATATAAAAGTATTTTATTCTTTAAAAGCCACGTGCAGGTACAGGTCATAAATCACGTACCATTTGCAGCGGTTTCAGACAACCGCGGCTATGTTAGCATGTAACAGACACGGCGGTCTTTGTTGGAGTGGTTACACTCTTACTCACGATCGGCGCCAGGCCACGCCCCTATGCGTTTCGTCACGGAGACTTCGTCCATGGAGCGCTTCCTTTCTTCCTCCTAGATTCTCCATATATATATATATATATATATATATATATATATATATATGTATATATATATATATATATATATATAGTATTTTTGAAGGAGGGCACTCACCAATTCGCAGATAAAACTTCAATTTATTCAATCCATTAAAATATTGAACTTTAAGTCGTCAACGTTTCGGTCTGCATTTCAGACCTTCTTCAAGACAGGCAGTAAGGCAACAAGAGATCTTACTCCAACAGGTCTCTGCTGGGACGTCCGGGGAGTGGGCACCTCTAGGTAAAGTATAAAGATGGTGATTGTTGGGTTCTCTGATTGCTGTAGGAAGGGTCTGAAGAAGGGGTTTTGTCTACCGAAACGTTACCCGCTGTTTGTATTTGTATTTTCTATACATTTTCTAATGCTGAAAAAGTCTCCGATGCCGTTATTGTACCTATACCTTAGGGCTTTGGATGATAAATATATATGAGATCGGGGGTGGCGGCACTCAGAAAGAAATTCAAGACAGCAGGCGGTGTTAAGAAGTCTGTAGACTTTTTTTTATCAAGGTGCTGGTGATATATTAGTGTGTAAGTGAGATGCACACCCCTCAAAAGTAGACCAGCAGGGTGTATATGTGTGTGTGTGTATATATATATATATATATATATATACACAGGGGGGGATAGGCGGCACTCTCACGGATTTTCTCAAAGAATCACTACCACACAGGTAATGGGGTCGACGTTTCGGACGTCACTCCTTTATCAAGACAAGAACATCAGACAGATAACAAGTACATACCTATATACCACATGTAAGTGAGCATCCTCCAATACGGGCTCTCCAGGAGGTGTGCATCGGTTCCCCTCACTCTTCCGGGTTTCCCCGTACTTCCGGTGTCGGCGTCATGCGTCATCCCGCACCGCCGCCTGTCCAGTGTGTATAGGGGTTGCCTGGCAACCAACCTCCGAGTCACGCCGCATCTGCAGGAGAAGAGAACATATTAATCACCACAACAAATGAGCACAACAATAATGGGCAACAACAGGGGAAAACAATGTAGTCCTGCAAGGCAATATAGCGCTGAAAATACAGTTACAAAAAGATGTTTAAGGAATATTGTTCATTTAAACCTTTCGGTCTCATGGTTTCCAGTTTTTGTATCCAATACATTTCTAACTGTAATAACTTTTTGTGACAGTCCCCACCCCGGGGATCCAGGGGGACATGGTCAATGATCACGTAACGCAGACTAGCAAGACTGTGTTTTTCAAGGGCAAAATGTCTTGCGACAGGTTGATCATTATCATTTTTATTGATAGCAGCTCTAATCGCAGAGCGATGAAGTGCTATCCTCTCATGGAACGTTCTCACGGTTTTGCCCACATAGCACTTCCCGCAGGGACATTTAATCATGTACACCACGTGTGTACTCATACAGGTGACTGGATGTCTAATTTTAAATTTAATGCCGGAGTGAGGATGGCAAAAAGTTTTGGTATTTGACATTCCACTACATGTCGTGCAACCCAAACATGTATAGCATCCTCCTTCTTTGACATGTGTGTGGGGAGGTGATCTTTTCGCAATGTCCGTCCTCACCACCCAATCTCGTATATTTCGGCCTCTTTTATAGCATGACATGATAGATGAATTTTTTAATTTCACCAGATCCCTGTGCTGTTGGATAACTGGCCATAAATTCCTCGAATCTGCAGAGATGATTTTATCGGCATCATTGAATCCTCTAACCCATCCAATGCGAGAATAAGGTGTATCTTTGGGTTTCTGGCTCCACCAGAGCCTCCAGAAGAAATGATCGGCCAAGAAGACGTGGCAATCGGTGGAAATCTGACACTGAATCTAGCAATGAGTCGACTTCGTCTAATGCCAACACAAGAAAAAATCGACAGGGGTCAAAAAACGGGCAGAGGCCGCCTGCCAGAGTGAGGACACGCGCAGGACGGGGAAAAGTTCTAGACCTCAACGCAGAGGGGGGCAAGGCAGAAGAACCCAAAGCAAGGGGACGCCCGAAAAAGCCCTAATCTTTAATCTGTCCCAACGCCAATTGACCGACCCTGAGATGAAGGTCCTGAACCGGGGCCTTTCGTTTGTGCCGACACAATGATTCGACTCATTTAATTGGAAAATCGATCTGCACAGGTTTAATAGGAACCTGAAATTAAATGACTTTTTCAAGAACACCCCTGATTCCGCTGTCACACTTTCTAACATCATGTCATTTAAATGTAAATCATGTTTCGATCCCCCGTCATCCAACACGTCCATTCAGAGTTTTGTGAAGGTACTGGACATTCAAGTTGAGGAGGCAACTGCTAAGAAGCCGCTACACCCCAACTTATCACAAGAGGAATGGAATGCGCTGAAGGCATTAAAATCCTATGATGATATCATGATCCTCCCCGCCGACAAAGGTGGGGGGATTGTAATTTGGGACATTGAGTCCTATAAAAAGGAGGTATACTCACAACTTAACAATGTGTCCACTTATGAGAAATTGCGGGCTGACCCGACATCCACCTATAAATTGGAACTGGACCGAGTGTTGGAGAATGCATATAAAAAAGAGTGGATCTCTGAGTCTACTAAGAAATATCTGACTACAGATTACCCGAGAACTCCACTACTTTACTGCCTCCCCAAGGTTCATAAAAACCTAGAAGCCCCACCGGGACGCCCGATAATTGCAGCAAGGGAGTCGCTGTATTCACCCGTTTCGAAATGGCTGGACTTTTTTCTGCAACCTTGCATACAGAGGCTGCCGACGTATCTACAGGACACTACTGATCTGCTCATCAAATTGCGAGACTTCCAGCTTCCTCCATCTGGGATGTGGTTATGCTCGCTAGATATTAGCAGTTTAACCACAAGTATTACCCACGTTGGTGAGTTGTCAGCCATCAAAAAAGTGTTGGAGACTGATCCTGAATATCAGGGTCCTGCCATTGAATTATTTATCCAGCTCCTGGAACTAACTCTCACCAGAAACTTTTTTTGGTTTAACAAAGAATTCTTCCTCCAGCGGATGGGGTGTGCCATGGGATCGCCCGTGGCACCCTCGTTCGCGAACGCCTATATGTATATCGTGGAACAAGATCTCTTCTTCAATCAACAGGTGGCCCATAAAATTTCGTTATACAGTATACACGCTATATAGACAACATCCTGCTATTCTGGACAGGATCTGAACATGAATTTAAAGAATTGATGAGTGAGATCAACAATAGAGACTGCCACATCAAGTTTACATATAGCATGAGTCAATCGTCCATCCAGTATCTGGATGTACTCATTTCCATTGAAAATCAACAGATCAACACATCCATCTATTCAAAACCCACCGATCCTAACACGTTACTATGTGCCCAAAGCCACCATCCACCAGCCTTAATTAAAGGTCTGCCCCTGTCCCAACTGATCCGTGTGAAACGTATCACAAATAATGAGGAGATGCTGCAGAATCATCTGTGCAACATGACCACCAAATTCAAACAACGTGGGTATGATGAAGCCACCCTGCGGAGGGCAAGAGAGAAAGTCGATGCCCGTTCCAGGGAATCTCTACTAACTAGAAAGAGCTCCAATCCAGATCAATTAAAGGATCGCATTGGATGGGTTAGAGGATTCAATGATGCCGATAAAATCATCTCTGCAGCTTCGAGGAATTTATGGCCAGTTATCCAACAGGACAGGGATCTGGTGAAATTAAAAAATTCATCTATCATGTCATGCAATAAAAGAGGCCGAAACATACGAGATTGGGTGGTGAGGACGGACATTGCGAAAAGATCACCTCCCCACACTCGTGTCAAAGAAGGAGGATGCTATACATGTTTGGGTTGCACGACATGTAGTGGAATGTCAAATACCAAAACTTTTTGCCATCCTCACTCCGGCATTAAATTCAAAATTAGACATCCAGTCACCTGTATGAGTACACACGTGGTGTACATGATTAAATGTCCCTGCGGGAAGTGCTATGTGGGCAAAACCGTGAGAACTTTCCGTGAGAGGATAGCACTTCATCGCTCTGCGATTAGAGCTGCTATCAATAAAAATGATAATGGTCAACCTGTCGCAAGACATTTTGCCCTTGAAAAACACAGTCTTGCTAGTCTGCGTTATGTGATCATTGACCATGTCCCCCTGGATCCCCGGGGTGGGGACCGTCACAAAAAGTTATTGCAGTTAGAAATGTATTGGATACATAAACTAGAAACCATGAGACCGAAAGGTTTAAATGAACAATTTTCCTTAAACATCTTTTTGTAACTGTATTTTCAGCGCTATATTGCCTTGCAGGACTACATTGTTTTTCCCTGTTGTTGCCCATTATTGTTGTGTTCATTTGTTGTGGTGATTAATATGTTCTCTTCTCCTGCAGAAGCGGCGCGACTCGGAGGTTGGTTGCCAGGAAACGCATATATACACTGGACAGGCGGCGGTGCGGGATGACGCATGACGCCGACACCGGCAGTACGGAGAAACCCGGAAGAGTGAGGGGAACCGATGCACACCTCCTGGAGAGCCCGTATTGGAGGATGCTCACTTACATGTGGTATATAGGTATGTACTTGTTATCTGTCTGATGTTCTTGTCTTGATAAAGGAGTGACGTCCGAAACGTCGACCTCATTACCTGTGTGGTAGTGATTCTTTGAGGAAATCCGTGAGAGTGCCGCCTATCCCCCCCTGTACCTATTCCCTCAGCAGCGGTCTTGGAGCTTATCAGGAGTACGGAGTGCCAGTCATCCCCCCCCATATATATATATATATATATATATATATATATATATATACACACACACACACACATACATATACATACATATATATATGGCTTTCTGTTGTGAACAGCAACTCACTCCGTTGGAGAGGTAGTAAGCAGTAGTGCACACAGTTGGACATCGTGGTGATGTCACAAAAATCTGACTTGTCCTGTTATGTGTATATTAGTATACATTGTATATGTAACAGGAGGACAGCGCTCTGCATTTTCAGCAAAAAAAAATGACTACAAGACAGCCATTTTTTACACTGTTTTTCTTTATTGACCCTTCTTCAGGGTATATAGTATTGTATGTATGTGTGTATTTCTATATTTAGAATAAGTAGACGGCAATCAATGAGTGCATTTTACAAAGCAGTTGCTAATTTATGTTGTTGTTCGTATGAAGGGAGCAGGTATTGCCATAGAAACTCACCAGAGACACAATCGTGTTACCTTGAAGAAGTGTTGTTGTTGAGTAAGATGCCTTGGACTCTGCACGACCTTCTGTTTGTCCTGGCTCCTGAGACAGTTGATATATAAACCAAAGGTGTGATCTGAAAGCAGCTGCTCATCTGTAACAAGTGGCCATACAGTAGCATAAACTAGGTCTCCTAATGAACAGCATACAGTATAAATCACATGTGGGAATGCACTGACTTTCAGGATTCTGTAACATACCATTGCTTATATATTACATTAACTTAACATTAACTTAGTGCAACAGCAAATTGCATATTAATATTAGGGAAATGTGGATCATCCCAAATGCAGGAAAAAAACATATGCTTGGATAAATTTTTTTAAACCATTTTTCTGAGTGACCATTGTCTGTTTTCCAGCATTTGGGACCAAATTTGTGATGGTCATTTGCTCCAATATATTTCCAGGTTTTTGTTCCCACCAGATAGATTGGACAGATAAATCTGTAGGTGTTTACGCACCTTTATTTAATCCAGGATTCCAACCAGAGGCGTACCTAGATATTCACAGGCCCCATAGCAAAAGTTTGTAAGGGCCCCCTATTTAGCAACTGATGGTGATAAATATATATAAAACATATTACTTAAACAGCAAAGATGGGGCCCCTGCAGCTTTGGGCCCCATAGCAGCTGCACCCCTTGCACCAATGGTAGTTACGCCTTTGATTCCAACTGTCCTAGTGTCCCGCTCAGCTTGACAGAAACTCGACAGCCTGAATTAAATGTCCGGCTGTCGAGTGTCTGAGTGCCTGTCTGAAGTGGCCGTGACTGCGAAAACTGTAGTGGATTTAAAAAACTTTCGAATAAAACAGACCCGAATTGTTTTATAGTCGGATCTGTTTTGTAGGAATCTGCCTTCAACGCATTAAATAGATGTGAGGGAGCTATTTCTCCTGTTGGAAATAGCAGCTGGCATGTAATATCCTCCTTAGTCTGAGCTTATGATGCAAGATTCAAATTGGTGATTGGAGGAGATGGTAGCATGGGGAAGATCCCAGGGAGGGAGCAAGGGCCTGGTTGCTGAAAAATGGATTATCACCCCATCATGCTTTCCTACAGTGGGGCAAAAAACTATTTGGGCAGCCACCGATTGTGTAAGTTGACCCACTTGAAAAGATGAGATGTCTGTAATTGTCCCATTACTTTTGGTCCCTTAAAAAGTGGGAGGCATATATAGAAAATGTTGTAATCCCTACATCGTTCACCTGATTTGGGTGTAAATACACTCAAATTAAAGCTGAATGTCTGCAGTTAAAGCACATCTTGTTTGGTTCATTTAACATTCTTGGTGGTGTATAGAGAATTGTCGATGTCCCAATATTTATGAACCTGACTGTACATAAATGTATGTATGTATATATATATATATATATATATATATATACACACACATATATACATACAAAATACTGTACGAATATTGGATTGTAGCTTACTTGTTTTGTTAGGCTGTTCTCTTTAGATGAAATGTGTTACTTCCAAATTGTACTGTAGTTAGAGAGGAGCCGTAGTGAGATTTCATGGCTTGTAGCAGATTAATGCTTCTCAGCCAGTCATTGTAAAGTCCTTGGAACCCTTGTGAATCACAGAACTACGAAGAAAGTGTGACTGTGCATGATAAAGCAGAGTAGGAAATATTGTAGCTCACTGAATTTTAAAATCCCATGAATAATAAAACAGACAGGCTTTAGTACTTCACCTCTTCCTAAAGTATTTAAATTGGTACAGAATACACCGCAATCTTTTCATCTGGCACATCCAGGCAATATATATAATGTATATTTCCCATAGGGGTCGCCATAGCAGAAGAAAATGACTAAAGCCATCACTGTGCTGTGGTAAGATTGCAAGAATAGTCTATCAGACTGTTTGTTCGTATGCTTGTCTACATTAGAAGGTAGTTTAATCATTTGTCTTACTGTTTATTTTTATTTTGTGATATGTGTTTATACTGCTTTAGTTTTGTAGATAGATTGTCCACTGTGGGCTGTATTTATGGAGAACATGGTTCTTTCCTTATTGTGCCTACTGATCATCCCTTGGGATCCGATTAAAAGAATACTGTGGTGACAGAGGCGTAGATGTATGAAGCATTGAGAATGGAAAAGTGAGCCAGAGGAGAAGTGGCCCATGGCAACCAATCAGCTGCTCTGTATAATTTTATATTATAGATGTTCCTTCAGTGCTGATTGGTTACCATGGGCCACTTGTCCTCTGGCTCACTACTCTTCCCTTATCACAGCTTCATACATCTACCCTATAATTACTACATCTACTTTGTGCAACTACCTCTACACATGTACCACACTGTGCAGCCACTCACTTCTTTTATATACAATAAATAACAGCAATCTGATAAGGGTCTTGCACCTCTTGTAATCTGTCTGTCTCCCCTTCCTACTAGATTGTAAGCTCCTCCGAGTAGGGCCCTCTTCCCTCCTGTTGTCAAAGCCCACTTCTCTTCACATTTCACTCACAGCTCTCCTATACTCCAACACTCAGTGACCATCTTCATACTCATCTCCATCATTGGCCTCAAGCCTCTAGTTGTATGTTGATTGGGTCCTCACTACTTACATTTAAGCTGTAATGTGTATTGAACTGTGGTGCTCTTTATTTGTACTGTATTTTTGTTATTTATTCAATGTTATGCCAAGTTTTGTCTCCCTGTATTGTTCCTTTGTACGGCGCTGCGAAACACTTGTGGCGCCTTATAAATAAAATTATAATAATAATAATAAGGGTCGCAGAACACATAAACACACCCCTAGTTGGTACATTTGATTTTTGCCTTTGTTTACCCTTTATTAATCACAGACTAACTTTACATTTGATCAATGATTGCCAAGTACTCTGAACTAGCAACTTTTTGCCAACAATAGTTGGCACAGCAGGCAGCGGCTGACCAAACATGCTGGAAGTTGAAGTATAACTAGAGCTAGGAAACTACTTGTGTACCTGCCAATGTGACCCATTTTACCAGGGACACACTGTTCCACTTCTGTTATTCACATGGATTTCCCATCTGAATTAACATGGATGGAATTCAGTAATTGCTGCTATGGGTTGTTTTTTAATTTTGTAATAGCTTCAGTTGCTTAATTCTCCCCATGATTGATCAATGCTAAATGTAATGTTAGACACAAACAAAAATGTACTAGACCAATGCCTAGAGTATTGTGGCAGATCTAAAATGCTCATGTTGGGAGGTAGAACACTAGTTACCTATATACATATATACCAAGATGTTCAACAGAAAATAAGGAGCTGTGAACTACTGCCAGCATAAATTGGTATTTGTAGTAAATTGCTGAAGCCCTCATTGTCCTTGAAACAGTCTGCTCATTTGTACAGCATCGCCTTTAAAGAGACTTTAGTAACTAGACTCCTCACAGATTTGCAGTTAAGTTGTGTCAGTTAATAAAATATTACATTCACTTGAACAGAAGCAGCTTTTAAAACCTGTTCAGTATGTTTTGTGCTTAAGTGCCCAGAAGCTAACTCCATTTGACAAATCTGATTGTGCTTGTGCTCTTAGCGGTAGTCTGAGCATGTGGAAGTGGCAGGGGTAACATTCGGAAACATTTCACTGCCAAATTTCCTGCACTGAGGTTTAAAATAGACAAGACTGGGAAAGGAAGTCAGGACTTTAACCAGATGTCTCTGCATGAGACAGACTTGTACTTCATCTTTCAAAGTGCTAAAGAACACAACCCACCCACTTTTTCAGATTTAATCTATTTCAGCTACTCATGTTATGTGTGTACAGTATGTATGTATGTATGTATGTGTCTAACCACCAATACTTTGTAACTGCATATGAGCTGCTTAAACCGTTTCCTTTCTTTTAGTATAATGCCTTAACAGCTCCTGCTTTACATAGATGGGTTAACATTAAAATCAAATGTCGAAGATGAGTCAGATCATTTGAATATTGTGCAGATTTTTAAGTTTGGTTGTATATTTTATAGGTACAGTATAGAACTGGTTTAATATTTATGAAAGGAACTTGCAATAAAAGTATTACAAATGTAATCAACATGGATGGTGTAAGGGTCAGTATTGCTTCCTTGCAGCACTTGGGTTTAGTTCTGCAGCCATGCAGTTTGTGTGTATTCTGTAAATAAATATACTGGTGGCTCCCGGGCGGTCCTTGTATCGTATGCGATCTCATTTATGGCTGTGGGATCCGATCTATTCGTGTGACAGCCACTTAGATCTGCGATTGCGATGTGCACAGAAATGGGCGTTACACCACAATCGCAGGAAAAGGACCTGCGATATGACCCTTTTCACGTGATCCGTCAAAACAATGCATCGGAATCACATGAAAAGTGCCCATATCGCACTAGATAAGTGTGTAAATTGTGAGCTGGACTGGGGCAGAGACTATGGATAAAGAGTCAATGTAAAGCGCTATAGAATATTTGTGCGCTACCTAAATAATAAATAATGATACATCATGTTGTACAGATATAAGGAAATTGTAAATAATCAAGTAATAGCACGTTCTGTAAACCGTTTTGTGATCTGTTTGACATGGGCACAGTTAGGTACTATAGGTACATACTGTATGCTGGGTTCTTCTGCTTCAGGATTATTTATATAGCCTCATTTGACTTCCCATAGGAGCACAACTACTATAGGACATTATGGGTTAAAATGAACATTATCCAATTTTGCATTAATGGCCTGTGTTTCTGCCAGTTTCCAAAAGTAAGCTCGCAGTAATTTCAACTTCTGCAGATGAACATTGTTCCAGTGTGTGCCAGTCTTGACAGCACAACATTCTTCATATAATAGGACATTATTCCCTGATGCATTCTACACAAAGAATCCGAAAAACGACTCCCATAATCAGAGGCCTGTGGTTGGCACAAGTTAACATTCATATCTAGCAGCTGGGTCGTGACATTGGCGTAGGGTTCCTTACACAGCTGTGTAGTGCCTGTGCCAGTATTTAGTCTCATTGTGAATGCCTGACCCAGCTGCTCTGTAACATTCATCCCTCACTATGTATATCTATTCTTCTTGATTATCGAAAAAAAATACAATAGTACTAGGAGGCTTGAACTACACAAGCGGGGAACAATGATAAATCCAATCTATTAAGGAATTTAGTCTGAAGGTGACTCTTGGATTTGTTTTATGCAAAGTTTTGTCATTCATCATTGACTGTAATATAGCCTTCATAAAATATATAAGGGCCTGTTTACTTGGTGCCTGAACTGCTTTCTGTGTTCAAGCAAATGAATACAGTGGTGTGGTTCTGAAATATATAGACATGAGTGTCCTTGTAGCACTAGACTCATAAGTGCTGGGACATCAAAGACCATGCTTTTGTGTTTGACTCCAGAGCCCGTGGAAAGATGAGTGAAGCTGCAATCGATGCAAGGCTGCAAAGTGCTAGCAGTACTGTATTCTGCTTTTACTTCATGTATTTGTAAGATAGGTATTCCAGGGGGATATGGACGCTAGGTCGACAGATTAAGTAGGTCGGAATGTCAACACAAGGTCGTCAGTGGGAAGGTTGCGGGTTTACTGAGAGGGGGCTGGGCTAAAATGATGCAAAATAACGCTATTTGCTTCATGTGAGCCCCACACAAGGATGCAGGAGACTTGCCCAAACCTAATTGCCCTGGACTGCACCCCCTGCAAAAATAACTAAAAAGCGGAACAAAGCCCAAAATTATAGGGCATAATATCTCAGTGTGCAGACTTACACTTTTTTCCTTTTTTGTCTTTAGCCAAGACTTTCCCACCTTTCCAGAGGGCTGGGAGGGACACCTGATTTTTGGGAGCTTCTTGGCCTTTCCGAATGGGTAGACAAATGAGAGCAAGTGTCATTATTTTGCAATGTCCATGCAGCATTTTCAGAGGAAAAACCATGGGGTGACAACATTGCCACTTCCCTGGCATTGGACAGACACTTTAAGAAGTTTGGCATCACCACCAAGCAGCTCTAGGTTTCTAGCACTAAACTCCTGAGATGTTCTAGATATTAATATTAAAATTAAAATGACTGCGTCAATGGCACCAGTTACAGTACATGAGGGTGCTGCGAGGTCCAGAATTTTTTCCTTAAAAGACTGTAGTTGAGCAACACTGGGTGAAAACAACATACTAAGCAGGTGGGTGAAAACAACATACTAAGCAGGTGGGTGAAAACAACATACTAAGCAGGTGGGTCACTTTTAGCAAAATATAAAATGGATGTACTGTATCGGTAAGTACAATACATTACAGCATTCATTTTTTTTTTTTACAAATACAAAAATACTTCATTTTCCCTTTGATAGAATGCAGTATACTCAAGGCGTGTTAGTTCTCCTGTAATCTGCTTACTGGGCTATCTACTTTCAGGTGCATGTTTAGCAGGTGGTGTGTGTTTAGCCTGTCTGAGCTTAAGCTTGTACTCCTCCCAAATATATCTGTGAATTTGGAGTCCTCTTTACCTGGGTGTCTAGACGGGGCTGAAGATCCTTAGCTTGCATGTTTGCTGTGTACTCTGCCCATTTTAACAGGTGTGTGGAGGCTAGAGGAGGTGACATCAGCAGCTAAAGTACAACATTGTTTATATCCTTGTTCCATGGTGACTGACATCTCAAAAACAAACCTACATAAACATGTGCTGGACTGTAAAGGCTCATGGACAGTAAGATCTATAGAGGTCTTAAATCTGCCTGTACATTAATTTAAACAATTTTTTTTTTTTTTTGCTGCTCAAGTCACAATGTTAAACAGTTTGTTTTTGTTCCTTGGTCATTGTTCAGCAGGAACATAATTCCTGTTCTTTTGAGGACCTTCTTTTCCTGATGTCATGTGCCCCTAGTGAAAGCTTACTCTTATGGCCCATTCATTGAACACTTTGCCAGAGTTTTGTCACATACTGCAGTGTTTGCAGTGCAGACGCTGAGGTACTTGCACAAAGATCATTATTCATCGCTGCACTTGTCTATTTCTGCGGCAGCGGTAAACTGTGACTAAAAGGATGTTTGAAATTCAGTTTCCTCCATGGTTGCTCATATCCGCTTACATCTGGATTTGGCACTCAGAATTGTTTCCCCCAAGCCGCATGAGTGTGCTACAAAAGCAAACAAACAAACAAATTGAAGCCTACTGTATAGAGATGGATCTGAAATGCAGCTAGGAACTGAGATTAGGGTAAATTGTTTTCACAGGAGTTGTTTTATTATGACTATAACCAGTTGTGTGCAGTGGTATGGAAAGTTCTAGTAACACTGGAAAATCAGGCATTTGCACTTCCCACAGTATGAGAAAGTGCTCCCCAAGTATCCTCCTTAATAAGGTATTCTGCTGTCGTCTTTTGTTATACCCTTCCATGTGTGCAGCTCTTGTCTCTAAATATAGACTCTAATTTCTATAAGACCGCATTCTTGGAAATAAGTTTTGCAAATTACAGATCTCCAGTGTCAAAGATCTCTGTGGAATAAAACAAGTTAGTAGTATGAACTTTGATTTCTGTTGACACCAGTGTATTCTAAACTCTGTTCCCTGGCACTTCATACCACTACTCTGTGCCTTTGGCAACCCTGTTCCTCTCTCTGTCTGTGTCCACTGTCCCGCTTCCACATAATGCAATACTCCTATCACATGCAGCCCTGACAACATTTACACAAACATTCACGTGGACAGGTCACTGCCTCCCTTATGATCAGCTCTGTCCTCTGCAGCTGCTGAGCAAATCCGTGATATGCGCTGCAGGTTATTCTGTCTCCAATCATTGTAAAAGGACATCTGGACGAACAGGAGTTTCAGACTAATCATTTCACACACTAGTTAAAAGCAACTTAGGGGGAAATTTACCAATATGAAAAACCTAGTTTTTCGTATTGGTATTTTCCCTACGACTGCATACGACTGTTTAAGTCGTATGCAAAGTCGTGTTCCGGAGGATCAGTTACAAAGCAGTCAGATACGACTGCTTTGTAACCCTCCGATGGTGTAATGATTCGTATTAGCGGCCGTATATACGGCCGCTAATACGAATTATTTCTAGCAGTCTGCACGGATCAGTCAGATCCGTGCAGGCTGCAAGGTGTAAAAAAAAATAGAAAAAATAAATAAATAAATAAAAAAACCGGCGTGGGGTCCCCCCCACAGCCGAAACCAGCACCAGGCTGAAGGAGCCGGGGCCGGTAATAAAAAATCAGGGAACCCGACAAATAGGGGTTCCCCGATTTTTAACAACCAGCCCCAGGTCCGGGGCTGGTTCCCAAAATACGGGGGACAAAATGACTAGGGGTCCCCCGTATTTCAAGAACCAGTCCCAGGCACAACCAGCCGGCAGGGTAATGCCACAGCCGGGGGGAGACTTTTTATGCAAGTCCCCCCGGCCAAAGCATTAACCCTACCGACCAGTCAGCCTGGCCAGGGGCCCTGGGGGAGTGGGGACCCCCCCAATGAAGGGGTCCCCCCCCTCCAGGACTTACCTGACCAGGCTGAAGCCTGGTACTGTCCCCGATGCCCCTGGGCGGTGGGCATCGGGCTGATTATGTTGTAAAAATAAGGTTAAACTATTGTTTTTTACTGTGGCACTACAAGTGCCAGCAAGCCTCCCCAGCAAGCTGGGACTTGGAGAACCACAAGTCCCAGCCTGCTGGGCATTAAAGGGCCCGCTGGCACTTGTAGTTCCACAGTTAAAAAAATAGTGCACAAAACACACTGACACACTTTTAAAATAAAACTTTATTACATACAAAGCCCACACATACTAATACTTACCTATCTTCTTCCCATAGGTCGCCCTGGTCCTGTGTCTTCGTCTTCTGGTCCTGTGTCGTCTTCTTCCTCCATGTCGACCGTCGCTGTCGCCGTCCGGATCCGACGAAATCCATTTGGGAAGCTGTGGAAGGAAACCATACTCACCTGTCCCAGCGCGACGTAGTCCAGGTAAGTGTCTTGGCAAAAAAACAAACCGACACCCGAATCCAAGCGGACACGACGGAGACGCACGGTGTTTGTTTACATCATGCGGCTCCGCCTCCCGAATGCCGCTATGCTGCCGCCTTGCGGCCTAGCGGCCAATCAGGAGCCGCTAGGCCGCAAGGCGGCCAATAGCGGCATTCGGGAGGCGGAGCCGCACGATGTAAACAAACACCGTGCGTCTCCGTCGTGTCCGCTTGGATTCGGGTGTCGGTTTGTTTTTTTGCCAAGACACTTACCTGGACTACGTCGCGCTGGGACAGGTGAGTATGGTTTCCTTCCACAGTTTCCCAAATGGATTTCGTCGGATCCGGACGGCGACAGCGACGGTCGACATGGAGGAAGAAGATGACACAGGACCAGAAGACGACGACACAGGACCAGGGCGACCTATGGGAAGAAGATAGGTAAGTATTAGTATGTGTGGGCTTTGTATGTAATAAAGTTTTATTTTAAAAGTGTGTCAGTGTGTTTTGTGCACTATTTTTTTAACTGTGGAACTACAAGTGCCAGCGCGCCCTTTAATGCCCAGCAGGCTGGGACTTGTGGTTCTCCAAGTCCCAGCTTGCTGGCACTTGTAGTGCCACAGTAAAAAACAATAGTTTAACCTTATTTTTACAACATAATCAGCCCGATGCCCACCGCCCAGGGGCATCGGGGACAGTACCAGGCTTCAGCCTGGTCAGGTAAGTCCTGGAGGGGGGGGACCCCTTCATTGGGGGGGTCCCCACTCCCCCAGGGCCCCTGGCCAGGCTGACTGGTCGGTAGGGTTAATGCTTTGGCCGGGGGGACTTGCATAAAAAGTCTCCCCCCGGCTGTGGCATTACCCTGCCGGCTGGTTGTGCCTGGGACTGGTTCTTGAAATACGGGGGACCCCTAGTCATTTTGTCCCCCGTATTTTGGGAACCAGCCCCGGACCTGGAGCCTGAGGCTGGTTGTTAAAAATCGGGGAACCCCTATTTGTCGGGTTCCCTGATTTTTAATTACCGGCCCCAGCTCCTTCAGCCTGGTGCTGGTTTCGGCTGTGGGGGGGACCCCACGACGTTTTTTTAAAAAATTTATTTATTTTTCTATTTTTTTTCACTGAAGCCTGCACGGATCTGACTGATCCGTGCAGGCTAAAACGCAAATAGAACAGGAAAATGGTGTTCTATTTTCCTGTCGTATTTGCGTGGGTGTTTTACACCACTAAGCAGCCGTATTATCAGTACGGCTGCTTAGTAAATCAGGAATCACCATTCTTTTGAATGGTGATTTCTGTCGTATCCTATCGATGGTGTAGGGCATTCGTATTTGTAACTACAAATACGAATGTTCCATCTTTAGGACTACGAATTGTTGTATTTTTGGGATTGTAAATCCCGAAAATACAAATTCGTAAAAAAAAGGTGTATTTCTCCCTACGAATACACCTTTTTTCTACGAATCCATTTTGGTAAATTTCCCCCTTAATGTCACATTGTGTTGAATGCATATGGATTCCCACCATTATACATAAAAGTATTTTACTACCTATATATATATTGCGGAGCACTAAAAAGGGTGAACAACTATTTTTTTGTATAAGCCATCCTGCCATTAAGTAACATTCCATCTTCCAGTAATGATCAACAATTAAATAAAGAGGTTAGTGGGGTATGTATCAAAGCTTAGCAGGGGTGAGAGATAAAGTACTAACCAATCCGCTTCTAATTCTCATTTTACAGCCTGTTTGAAAAACGACAGGAGCCGATTGGTTGGTATTTTATCTGTCACTCTTGTATCTTTTATGTTTGTATAACACAAAGCCACCTTTGAAATAATTAAGCATATAACAGTTTATATTGTTTTTATGTATGTTCTTGAAAATATTCTTTTAATTGAGCATTGCTAAGCATACTCAATTACCCCCACCCCAGCCCACATGTGTTATGTAATCATGTTATGATGAATAAATGGCAAATATACTTTTTTTTTTCATATTTGTTTTATGTCATGCTTCTTAGTATTCTCTCCTCATAATGTTTTTCTTGATTTCTGTGTTGTTGTGGCTGCACTGTCTAGCTTCCAGCTGGGATACACAGACAAGAGACTGCTTTATGAGCTGCAGGAATGCTCTCTGAATCAACAGCCAAATAATTCTCATCTTATCTCTGCTTCATCTCAAGTAAAATGACTTATTCTATGGCCTGTGATGGCTCTTCTGTGCCTCATGTGCTCTGCGCCAGCTTATACAACAACTTCTTAGTCATAACAAGAGCTTGCGCACATACCACTGAATGTCTGCTTTGAGAAACAAGCTAAAGCAGCAAGAGTACTCTGAAGTGGTATTCGACCTGTTACATTGAGTTTTCTTACTGTGCTGTTCTTCTTATCGGGTGCCCAGGCTTGGAAGTTGGTTTGATCAGACACACTTTTCTAAAACGTTATTTTATGTTGATTTAGCAAAAAAGTATTACATTTAAAATAGACAGCCATGTGCCTAGGTGGCACACAGTCCCCCTGCACTAGAACTTTCCAGTGCCCCTGTGCAGTCAGGGTAGTAGAGGGTATGGTTGGGGCCAGGTACTTACAAGGGGCATGGCCTAATTGTGGGAGGCGTGGCCATGTACCATATATACTCGAGTATAAGCCTACTTTTTCATAACATTTTTTTATGCTGAAAAAGCCCCCCTCGGCTTATACTCGAGTGAGGGTCCCACTTGAGTCAATAAGTTTTCCCAGTTTTTTGTTGTAAACTTAGGGGCCTCGGCTTATATTCGGGTCGACTTATACTCGAGTATATATGGTACATTTAGGCTAAAATACAGAAAAATTGTACTTTCAGGTTTTTGGCTTGCAAAAAGTCATAAGGATAAGGACAGGGGTGGGGTATGGGTTGGGGCAATCAGGGGTCTGACGGGTGCCTAATACTGTGCTTAGTGGCAGCATGGTCCGAAATCCACCCACCAACAACAACAAAAAACCAGTGCAACACTACACATTTTTAAATCAATAATGCATACCCAACATGGTATGCATTATGACCCTCCCAACATGACCATCTCCAGGAGGGACACAATGATCTGTGTTGAAACACCTTTCTTATAAATGAACCTGTTCAAAACAGGTGATGGCAATCATAAATTAAGAGGAAAGTCCAGAAAAAGAGCATTGTGTCCCTCCTGGAGAGGGTCATGTTGGGAGGTATGATAATGGAGGTTCTTATCTGCCGTTTTTGCACAGCAGCCCGCACAAAGGCGACCCGGAGAAAGCCAGAAGCCAGTGCAGTCTCACAAATTGCATCTGGCTTCACTACAGTGGCGGATTTTATCTGGGGGGGGCTGCAGCCCTGAAGCCCATAGGTAAAAACCGCCACTGGTTAATTGCATTTACACCTGTTTTCTGGTAATACTACTGCAATTGTTATCCCTTTAAATGCCATCATTTGTGTGAGAGATGCGCAAAATATCAGCTAAAAATGTCAGCGTTACTCACATTTGTTATATAAATTCAAATAATATATGTATTAAGTTTCCTATATAAAGTAAACATAACAGTTCATTATGATGAATAAAAATATTTTGTTGGTAATTTACACAAACGTTTTGATAAGTTCACTTGTCAGCAGATGTCAGCTGCCCGCCCTGTTCCCATAGAAGGAAAGCGCAAAACGAAGGCACCAGAGAGTGCTTTAGTTTTGCATGCACGCTCCAAATCATGTCATTGTCGACGACCATCAAATGGTTTGGTCCCCGCACCCAATTCTGCAAATGGATATTAATGCAAAACATCCATTTGCAGCCATATGGGGAACACAGTGAAGGGGGGGGGGGGCATCTGGATGAGCGGCGGGCAGCATTTAAATCACACGCAGCCCTGCAAAAGTTTGCAGAGCTGCGTGTGAACCAGAATAAGTTTCTATATCCCACATTGTGGTCCTGATTCTGGTTTACTTGCAAAAGCAAATTCTCTAATGTACAAAACCATGTGCACTGCAGGGAGGCAGATGTAACCTGTGCAGAGAGTTACATTTGGGTGAGTTATTTTGTTTCAGTGCAGGGTAAATGCTGGCTGCTTTATTTTTACTGCCAAATTTTTATGACCACTTGACACTTACACGCAGATCGGCCACAACTTCACAATGTTGCCACTAGAGGGCGATATAGCTATCAAAAGGGAATGTAGGGCAAGTGAAGCATCAATTGCACTGTGTTGTTCGCAAAGAAATGGGAAAAAAATTGATTTAACTGAGTATGAACATGGGATAATTGTAGGCGCTTGAACCGTCAGAACCGGTATCAGCCTCTACTGTATGCCTTGAACAAGAGCAGATGTCTCCAGTTTGCAAAGGAGCACAAGGATTGTACAGTAGATGACTGAAAAACGGCCATGTGGTCCGATTAATCACGTTTTCAATTACACCATGCAGATGACAGGGTGCAAATATAGAGAAAACTGCACGAAAGCATGAGCCCCAACTGCACTGCCACACTTCAAGCTGGTGGAGGCAAAATTATGGTTTGGGGGATGTTTTGTTGGCATTGTATGGGTCCTTTGATTCCTGTGGAACAACATATGAATGGCCAAGGGTATTTGAGTGTTATCACAGATCATGTTATGTTAATGGTGTACGCTGCCGGGGATGGATACTTCCAGCAGGACAATGCTCCCTGTCATAAAGCTGGCGTTGTCAGCAGATGCTTCGAAGAGCATGACAGAGACTTTACCTTGCTTAGTTGGCCTGCACAATCACAACAGAGACTTTACCTTGCTTAGTTGGCCTGCACAATCACCAGATCTCAATCCAATTGATAATCTGTGGGATGAGATCAAATGGGCCATCAGGCAGCTGGATCCAGTACCATCAAATCTTAAGGAATTGGAAAGTGCAATTCATCGGATATGGTCTCAAATTCCTCATACCACATACCAACAGAGGCGTAGGCAGGGCGGAGCCAATGGAGCACACGCTCTGGGCAAATGGCCCGGGAGTCCGGATCTCTGGGACTCGCTCGTTTTTTTCAGCCCAGCCGCTGTGCCTGTGGCTGCCTTGCCCGGCCAGGTGCCTGCCTGCAGTGCTGCTCACCCTGCCACTGCCGCCTGCAAACCGATTACGTCACGTACCTCTTCTTCCCCATGTCCGAAGCTGCTGCTGCTCGGGCCAGCTCAGTCTGCTGTGATGACGAGCCGGCCGGCCAGCGCTGGCTGCAGCAGCGTCATCATCACTCCGTCCCAAACGGTGGCTGTAGCCTGGGGAGGATGACTGACTGCTGCTGGCTGCCGCCCTGCTGTGCCTCCTCTGTCACATCAAGATGTCTGCCACATCAAGGTGGATTTTAGTTTTTACGTAAAGATTGGATCATGGGGAATAACCATAATAATGGATAATGGGGTTTGGGAGATTGGTGGGGTCACGAAACATACCCTTGCTCCGGGCACAATGGCACCTAGCTACACCACTGCCTACCAACATCTCATAGAGTCCATGCCAAGAAGAATACATGCAAGTATTAATGGCAAAAGGTGGTTGTGTTGAGGGGGTGGTCATAATAATTTGGCCACTCAGTGTAGATATCAGTTTGAAGTAAAAACCACACCCAAATCTAACTGTCACAGCACCAACATGTCTAGTTATGGCACTGCTTATGCTGCTTTCAGACCGCAAAACTGGCTTTGACCAGGTATTTTGAAACGTTTCTAAAAACGGGTCTGCGAGGTAAAACCCCTTTCACACCGCATCTCTTAAACGGGATATTACCGTTTAAGTGCCGTTTTTTTACACTGGCAGACCCGTTTTTTTGGAAACTTTCCAAAAACAGGATCAAAGCCAGTGCGGTCTTCAGCAACCCCCCCTGTAACACACTGTGTGGCAGCATGTTACAGTTAACACCCCCCCCCCCCCCAATGTGTTTAAGAAAGCCCCCCTGTGCAGCCAGTACCTCATGCCTTGCGGATCACCCCCCCCCCCCAATGTGTTTAAGAAAACCCCCGTGCCTCGTGCCTTAAGATCCCGGCTGTCGGCTCCTGCTCCTGTCGACTCCTGCTGCTTATAAAAAAAGGGACTTTCGGAAAATGGCTGCCCCCATACCAAAGACAGTTTTTTCAAACAGTCTTTCCTATGGGGCAGCTATTTTCCGAAAGTCACTTTTTTTTTTTTACAAGCAACAGGAGCAGGAGCCGGCGGCATCGTAAGGCACGAGGCACGGGGGTTTTCTTAAACACATTGGGGGGGGGGGGGGGGCGCAGCAGTGAGCACTATTGGTCCCCAGTGCCTGCATATTTATCGAGCCGGCCGTGCATTACATATGCGCATATGTAATGAGATGCTAATTGCATATGTGCATATGTAATTATTGGCTAATTACATATGTGCATATGTAATTAACGACCAGCTCATTAAATATGCAGACACTGGGGACCAATAGTGCTCACTGCTGCCTGGGTACCGTTTCAGACCCGTTCAGACCGCAAAAAACACGGGTCTGAAACGTGTAGGACCCTGCTTTTTTACCGTTTTAAAATACCGGTTATTTTAAAATGGTAAATTCACTCTGGACCTTTCAGACCGCACATATTACTGTTTTGAAACGGTAAAGAAACGGCAATATACCGTTTAATTTGTGAGGTCTGAAAGGGGCATTAGTTGATGGGATGTTGCTTTGGCCAAAAAATTGTCAAGCAAACATTTTTATTTATCATAATGACCTGTATTGTTTACCTTGTATAGGAAAAATAATCTTTTTTTTTTTTACACATTTTTTATTTGAATTTATAGAACAAATGTGAGCGACGCTGGCATTTTTAGCGGAGATTTTGCAGATCTCTCATGGAGATGTTGGCACTCGAAGGGTTAATTATTAAAATTGTATTAGTAGCTATTCTTAGTTTTTTACGCCATTAAAGATACACCACCTGCACACACCTACGATCTTATTGGCTAAAGAGAAGGAGTGATAAATGAAACGTTTGCCAATTTTTTTGTCATTTATAGTATATCTTGTAAATACAGTGTGATTGTTAAAGGTTTTCTGTGCAGTGATAAGATTACCACCAAAAGGACGTTGTTTATGCGGGATGCGGTCACTTTTACCTACAATCAAAATCCCGACTGTCAAAATACGCACAACCATTGACCAACAAGGTCAAAATACTGACGTACATACTTTACCATCCCAGTGGACATGGAGGGGGAATATAATATATAGTGTGCCGAGCGCAGCGAGGCACTGTGCCCGAAGCACGGGGTTCATGACGACCTATGTCAACATACAGACCCCAAAAAATATGAAAAACGTTTCTAATTTTTGACCTGGCTATATTTTAAATGTAGGTATTTGAACATGTCGGTATTTTGACCTTGTCAGTATTTTGACCGTAGGTCAATTGCTGTTGGTATTTTGACCGTCGGGATTTTGATTGTAGGTAAATCTTACCGAACCTGTTTATGCTATGTTGCTGCTAGGCATGCCAAGAAGACTGGAGTATGGATGAAATCTTTTCTATCTTCATGAGGTTTAAGTGGCTTAATCCTGACAGCTAGTTCTTAAGAGTTGCTGAGTGTGAGGTTTTGGCACAGGAAAATAGCTGAAGATAGGACAGTTCGGGAAATACATTTTGGCAACTGAGGTATTATGATCTACTTTGAGAATCAGTGAAAATATAATATTACTGTTCTTCCTACATAGAATGGATACAAAATAAAAAAAAAAAAATGTGTGGCTAATTTACATATAGGAGGTAATTCAGGCTCTCACTCACCGTTGCGAATTCGCAATGGTGATCGATGTTTCGCGACTGCGCATAAACATTTATGAGCTTGTGCAGCTGCTTGGTGCAAGTGGCCACGGCGAAGTGATTATTTGTAGGCAGCTCGCACACAGCACTGGGGTTGGGGGGCATGGGGTGGCGGGCCACCGTCGCGCCCATGGGCCTTCCCATGAAAATGCTGGGCGTACCCATGATAGTTTGCCGATGGTGCTGGGTGTTGGAAAGCTGAATTCAGCTACCCGCCCACTTCCCGCACAGGGCGCTCGCAGATGTAAGACACCAGAGAGATGTCTTACATCTGCGTGCGCTGTAAAAATCATTCGATGGTCGGCGACCATCAAATTATTTTCCTCCCCGCATGCACGCTGCGAATGGATGTTTATGCAAAACATCCATTTTCATGTGTGCGAAGAAACTGGGCGTGTGAAGGGGATGGAGGACAGTCATGTGGGCGGCGTTTGGTTTACACTCAAAGCTGTGAATTTTGCAGCTTTGCGAATCACCCTGAATTACCTCCATAGTATCATGTATGACACTATCTACTTTAGTTATATGTTCTTTAAGATGTATTTATGTATGTATAGAATGTAAATTTCTTTAAATTTCACATCAAGCTTTATGCCTGGTACACACCAGGACGACTAGGGCCCGATCCCCTCAATCTAGATCCAATTCCGACCAATTGGATGTAGATTGTGTGGTGATTGGGCCCTTTTCTGTCCTGGTGTGGACCGATACCGTTCCGATGCGCGGTCCCGCGGGTCGGTCGTCGTTATTCAGATCCTACCTGCTGCAGGTAGGATCTGAATAACGACCATACTGCCGGGTGCGGGTCGCCATTGGATCGGACCTGCTCACGGTGCACATCGTGAGCGGGTCGTGCCCCCCCCGCATCATCGTGAGCGGGTCTGAAGAAACCCTGACGACCCGCTCACAATGTGCATCGTGAGCGGGTCATCGTGGTGTGTACCCTACATTAGGAAATATATTCACATGGGGGAAAGTTTCACATGTTGGGGTATATTCAGCATCACGTAATTTATACAAAAAGCAGTCGAAAATTGAGATTTCCACCTACTTTTGTATGATTTAAGTGTCAAGGTAATTCATCATTCATGTAACCATCATGCTGCTTCTGTTTTCATTCTATTTGCAGCCTGTCTTTCTATAAGGCCGAGGCAGCAGGAGGAAAGTGGCCCATTTCTGAAAAGCTGTCTGGCATCTTTTTGGAATACATAATCATTTAAGTATAGGAGACATGAAGAATGCCTCCGATACTTGGAGTTCAATTAATTATCACTGGGCTCATTATCAAAATGAAGACAGATTCAAATGTTCATGTTTTCTTTAAATACATTTTTTCAAAAGATCCACAAACCCTGCAGCCCTGCAAGAAGCAAATAAAGAGTCGAAATGATTTAGGGCAGGATTCTCTAAAATCCGCAGCCCAGTATCGCCGGCATTCGCATTTCTAATGACCGCATATTCTCTAAAATATGCGGTCATTAACGCAAGGGACAGCTCTTGTGGTAAGAGCTGTCCCTTGCGATGCGGCGCCGTTGCTGGAGTTCCGGGTCTATGACCCAGGAGTCCGTCCGCGCATGCGCAGACCGACGCTCCGGCCGCGGGGCATGCTGGGAGGGATCCGTGACGGATCCCTCACACAGCGCTGCGGTAAGAAGCCCATAGGCTTCTGCAGGGGATCGCCAGCTTTTTCTGGCGATTCCCTCCGCAGCGCTGACACTGCGAAGGGGGGTTAGAGAATACAGAAATGCGGTAAAAGAGAATCTCGCCCATAAACACTTAATGATTTTTCCATTCTCAAGAAACTCTCACTTTCCATCCATTTCTTTCTTCTGTGCCAACCTAGTTCTTTACTGACTCATGTAGATTATGATCTCTTAAGGGAGTGCTTTCGTGGTAGGTGTAGGTGTGCAGCATATTAAATCTATCTTAAAGAACGAATATTCAATAATTCTCTACAGTAAAAGTATAAATATTCCTGATCACCAGTTGTGCATTACTCAGGGTGAATAAGTTGAGGCGTTACTCCAGATACATTCGTCATGTTTAATATAACCCATAATTCAAGGTTCCAGCTAGTAAAACTGCTTCTAACAGTGACAACAGTTCTAACAGTAACAGTGAATTAGCTAATTCACCACCTCCAACACCTGATGAATGCACGGCCTGGACATCCCTCACCGAATTCCCTGTCTGCATGTCAAAAAAGACCTACTGTTATTATCCATTGCTTTCTGTTCAACTAAATATCACAATTACGTCTACTAGGTCACAATTTCCGAAGTTTATGGCGTCCATCCCACCACATGGCATCAAACAGGACAATTTTTTTTAGAAAATTTGCCTCCCACTGTAAACCGTTAAAAATGTGCCCGCATCAACAAAGGCCTACTAATGCCCCCATCCACTAGTACGAGGCATCGCATGCAATACCTCCCCAACTCACCCAGCAGCTGGCCAGCATATGATACATCGTATGCATTGCTTTTGCACATGATGTATTTTATGTGATCCCATTCATGGCTGCGGGATTGTATAAATATTCATAACAGCCATAATGATCTGCAACTCTGATCCAAAAAAGCACTGGAATGTGCCTCTGATCGGAGTCTGAGGAAAATGACATGCGATATGGCCACTTTTTATCCAGTCCCTCCTTCTGGAAGCACCGAATCAGATGAGAAGTAACCATATCGCACTAGTAGATGGCGCCTTTACATGACATGCCACACACTATAATGCCCTTTATACACAATGTAATGCCCATTACAAATATACCACACACCGCAAACCTATGACACATTATGCCATACACCATTTTATGCCAAAACAAAATAATGCCTCTAACAAATTATACCTCACAGTAAGTTTATAATTACTTTTAAACTACTTGTTTGTTAGGGGTCTCATGTTCGTTGCCAGATATTTCATGCTTTTGGATCCATGCCTGTTGCCAGGGATTGCATGGTATAAGCTGCAACTTTCTGCATCTTCTACCGGTGGCACCAGTGTTCCTGTTGCTTCCAGGTAACACTATACATGTAGTGTCGGCACCGTGAGTGAGTGTTGCGGCGCCTTCATGACCGACAGACTCTTGGCGCACAGGACACATGCAGTCACGAGATTTGCACTGTGGGTGTCGTGGCTTGGCATCACAGGTATTCAAGCAACCAGGTTGTATTCATCGGTACTTGTGTATTTTGGCGGCGCCCATCGCATCGCATACCATAACGCATACGATGGTATGCGATGCGACGCGATATCGTACGATAGTGCACGATGGCATACAATTTTGAAATTGTATGCCATTGTACATGGCATACAATGCCATACGATGCGATGCGATGCGATTAAACATTGTATAAGCACCCTAATGGGTGCTTATACAATGTTAAGCACCCAAATGGGTGCTTACAATGTTAAATGCACCCCCACGCCACCCCCCCACTATTAACGTGAACCCGAAGCGTGGCGAGCGCAGCGGTACGCGTCCTACGACCTTTTCAAACCCCCACTATCCACGTCGGCGTGGAGTTGAGAATAGAATAGTGTGGCGAGCGCAGCGAGCCACCGAGCCCGAAGCGTGGCGAGGGGACGCGGATACCTGTGAAGCCCGCGAAGGGACGCGTTTACCTGTGAAGCTATCCGCGTCCGCTCGCCACGCTTCGGGCTCGGTGGCTCGCTGCGCTCGCCACACTATTCTATTCTCAACTCCACGCCGACGTGGATAGTGGGGGTATGAAAAGGTCGTAGGACGCGTACCGCCGCCCCTCGCGGGCTCGCTGCGCTCGCCACGCTTCGGGTTCACGTTTATAGTGGTGGGGGGGGGGGGTGGCGTGGGGGTGCATTTAACATTGTAAGCACCCATTTGGGTGCTTATACGATTTTTTATCGTATAGGGGGTCAAAATCGCATCGTATGCCATCGGGTGCATGGCATGCGATGCGATGCGTTCATCGTACGACGGACATCGGGGGCGCCGCCAAAATACACAAGTACCTATTCATCTATGGGATGGACCAATAAACACAGTCATTGGTATATTGGCAGATATCCATAATTGTAAACTAATACAAGAACATTGCCTAAACATTTGCCAGCCTTCACCACGGGACAGGTGACAATTGATAGTAAACTCTATTTAGAGGATAATAATAACACCTAATTGCATGGAAAAGTTTATTTAAAGCTTTAATTTATTTTAGAAATCTTTCATTGATCAACAGTTTATGTGCGATTTAAAGGCATATTTCAGATTTTATTGTGTTCATGTAATGCATGTTATTCTACTTCTAGGTGGCCACCTATTCTAAATGTCAAATACTTTTTTATTTAATAGAGATTTGATAACGGATATACTGTATGTGTTGTGTAGTCTAAGTTCAGACCTTGTGCATACTTGACTAGCGTGGTCTTTATATTATAACCCTACACTCTATGCCAGGCATGACCCAACCACGGTCCTCAAGGCACACCAACAGTGCAGGTTTTAGTGATATCCAGGCTTCAGCACAGATGGTTTCATCAGAATCCCTCAGATACTATTTAAGTCACCTGTGCTCAAGCCTGGATATCTACAAAACCTGCACTGTTGGTGTGCCTTGAGGACCGTGGTTGGGAATGCCTGCTCTATGCCATGCATGTCCAAACTATGGCCCTCCAGCTGTTGTGAAACTACACGTTCCATCATGCCTTGCCACAGTTCCATCATGTCTTGCCACAGTTTTGCTATTAGAGAATGTTAGAACTATGGCAAGGCAGGCTGGGATGTGTAGTTTCACAACGGCTGGAGGGCCATAGTTTGGACATGCCTGCTTATGCAAACCATAGAGGAGACATTAGCAAATTGTCACTTCTCCCCAACTCATCATCCTTGACCACCCATACCCATGCAGCCATCAAATGTCATAAATAGCACCTGTAAATATGCTCCAGTACATAAAAGTATAGGTGCTAATACAATCCAGCAATCAATGCTGTACTGTCAAAGATTTTGTGAAAAAAAAATAATCCAAAGGTGAAATACATATACCGTATAACATTCAACGAGTGAAATATAGCATCGTAGGTATGGATTCAAATGTAAGTGCAGGGAAGCCAGTAGATAGGGCCCAACTGAGGTATTCATGTTCGTGCGCGATTGACTGCCAGCGAGTTCGGGGAATAATAATTTAATCCCGAGCATATTAACCTTTTGCAGTCCAATTTCATTTTATTTATTTATTTTGCAATTCAAACCGTCTGGGTTAAATGTCTAAATTAATAAAAAAATGTTTTATAAAAAATGGTTGAACGATGTTAATGTTCTTTTTTTAAAGTGGCTCACCGTTGGATCTGCAATTAGCGCTAGGGCTGTTTAGTCTGACTAGACGTTGGACCTGAAAAGGTTAATGTTTGTCTTCATACCAAATAAAATAAGTGCTTATCTGTATTCATAGGGGTGCCGAGGGTGCACAGGCACCTCCTAATGACAGGCACCCCGCACGCACGATTGCAGCAAGGTCCGACTTCACAGTAGCATTTTTTCCCCGGGACCCGGCTGCAGTGACAGACGTGTCAGAGGACCCTGGCTGCCTGTAGGGGGAGCTGAAGTGCACAGACAGCTCCTCTCAGGCATTACTGAGCAGCACTGGCCGAATGGCCGGGTCACGGTGAGGAGTGAGGACTTCCTGGTGTTTGAAATGTGCTGCAGGTGAGCTGGAACAGGGGGGCTTGTAGTTATATTAGCAGGCTATGACTTTGTTTTAGAGGGGGAGGGGGAAGGTGTATTGGTCTTTAATAATGCTGGCTGTTTTTTTTTTGTGGTATGTGTTTATCAGCTTTTTGTAATTATACTGTGTGTGTGCATAGGGGGGCTGTGTATATGTATACAATGCGTGTGGGAGGGGGCTCTGTGTATACTACAGTACATTGTGTGTGTGTGTGTGTGTATATATATATGTATATATATATATATATATATATATATATATGCTGTGCCTGCATGTATACTATGTGTGGGCTGTGTACATATATACTGTGTGTGTGTGTGTAGAGGGGCTTTGTGTGTGTGTATATATATATATATATATATATATATATATATATATAGTGTGCATACTGTAGGGGGGCTATATATATATATATATATATATATATATGTGTGTGTATACTACATCTGTATGTGTGCAGGCTGTGTGTGTATGTGGGTGCTCAAAGGGGGGCTGTGCATATGTATACTATGTGTGGGGGGCTCTATGTGTGTGTGTGTGTGTCTGTGCATAGAGGGCTGTGTATATGTATACTATGTGTGCGGGGGGGGGGGCATTTGCCCCTGGATACTTGCGGTACAAGTGCCCCAGGCCCGCCGCAGCCTCCTTCCCTTTTGAGCTGCTGGCCGGATGCTGCCTGCCACTGACAAGTAAAGTAGCTTCATTGTGCAGCATTCGGCCAGCGGCTCAAAAGGGAAGGAGGCTGCAGTGAGCATGAAACTCCTCTTGTCAATTAGCATTTTACCACTCCCTTCCCAGGGAGCATGAAACCCATGGAAAGGAGCATGTGACTCCTGGCAAAGAACATTTCACACCCCTTCCCCCCCATGGCATAATCTGTAATGGCCATCACAGTCTGAGGCGTAACATGTAATGGGCATCACGGTGTGAGGAGTAACGTGTAATGGGCATCACGGTGTGAGGAGTAACGTGTAATGGGCATCACGGTGTGAGGAGTAACATGTAATGGGAATTACAAGTACAACGTGTAATGGGCATTATGGAATGTGGTATACTATGTAATGGCTGTGTGATGTGTAATATGCATTACGGTGTAAATTTTTGGCGCTCGCCTTCGACGCGCACAGTCCCTATTGTCCCTGTTTTACTAACATTTTTTGGTACTTGTGAGTTATCCGGGCGCCCGATTTTTGGTCGTATACGCATCGCGTCGCATCGCATGCCATCGTATGTTAACCAAATGGCATGCGATGCGACGCGACGAGATGACCACCCGAACCCGATTTCGCATCGCGTCGCATCGTATGTTAACCAAATGGCATGCGATGCGACGCGACGAGATGACCACCCGAACCCGATTTTACATCGGGTACCATGTAAAGTGATCACGTCGCATCGCATGTTAACCACATGGCATGCGATGCGATACGATCGCACCCGATTTTAGCAGTGCAAAACCCCCAGAAAGTGTCACAAAAAGTGACACAATGTCAGTCCCACCCCCATTGTGAACGCCACTCCACTATCAACGTGAACCCGAAGCGTGGCGAGCGCAGCGAGCCCGCGAGGGGCGGCGGTACGCGTCCTACGACCTTTTCATGCCCCCACTATCCACGTCGGCGTGGAGTTGAGAATAGAATAGTGTGGCGAGCGCAGCGAGCCACCGAGCCCAAAGCGTGGCGAGCGCAGCGAGCCCCGCGAGGGGACACGGATACCTTCACAGGTAAGCGCGTCCCTTCGCGGGCTTCCCAGGTGTCCACGGCGACGTGGACACCTGGGAAGCCCGCGAAGGGACGCGCTTACCTGTGAAGGTATCCGTGTCCCCTCGCGGGGCTCGCTGCGCTCGCCACGCTTCGGGCTCGGTGGCTCACTGCGCTCGCCACACTATTCTATTCTCAACTCCACGCCGACGTGGATAGTGGGGGCATGAAAAGGTCGTAGGACGCGTACCGCCGCCCCTCGCGGGCTCGCTGCGCTCGCCACGCTTCGGGTTCACGTTGATAGTAGAGTGGCTGTGAGCATCCAATATCATTCATCAATATCATTCATATCTGACACATTAAGGGCAACTGAATTAAAGGGAATAACTGTGTAATTAACATATTAAGGGAATAAATTAGAATAACAAACAATCAGAAAGCACACAATAATCAATCAACATCATTATTTATCAAGTAATGTCAGCGCATGCAGAATGCGCTCAAATGCACTGTCTCCCGCCAGGCACTTTCGCCAGACAAACTCCTGCATGTATGAATCCAGGTGATGGCGGGCTGTGCCCCGCTGGCGTTTGTTGCGCCATTTTGCACAACCCCACAGTCTCTCAATGTTCTGGGTGTGTGCACCCGTGTCCGGGTCTACGAAATTAAACCGGTGATTCACCCGCAAGTGGCTGTACCCAGCCCGCTCCAGTTCAGTCGTTTGGTAGGCGCGCCAGCAATCACTGACGATGGTGCTGCCAGGTGCCACGTGTTCCACAATTGCACCGAGGAGAGTGGGTGCATCTCGCTGGGCAACCGCGACCATGAAACAGTCCCCTGTCTCCCGGCACACTCCTCCGAACACCCACTGCTGTGGGAGGATTCTGCCAACATTGGCTTTCCGCTTCACAAATAGTGTTTCATCGACCTCCACCATTTGCCCTGGGCCTCCAATCTGCCGTTGAGGCTGTGCCAGCAAGTCACATTGGCATGCCTCCCGCATCAAGGCGTTATAGAAAATGGTGCTTTTGTTACAGAGCTTCAAATTCTTAGCGCAGAACTCGATTGACGTTAGTTCATCGCACCAGCACCAGATGAAGCGCAGGATAGTCATGAAGGGGAGCCTGCACCCAGGATAGAATAGGGAGGCCCGTAGACTCTGTTTTTTGCTGCAGCTTTTAATGTAGCAGCGCCATTTGCGCTCTTTCAGGGACAGGCGCATAGGGTGGCCATTTGGGCATGTGGCAGTCGATGGGAGCAGCCCTTTCTCCTGCAGGAAGACGACTGTCTCTTCCTCGGTTTTTGGGAGGCTGAAAATGCCATCAACCAAAGCCATTTTGGGACTAATGGGGTAAGGGCCAAAATGGGGCAGGTGTAAGGGACCAAATGGGGCAATATTGGGGCAAATGTCCACAAATTCACCTCACAAATATACTCCAACGCTGTACAACACTTTCTCTCTCTGAATATCACTTGCTCTCTCCTCTGGAAACTACCTCACACTGAATTTCTGCCAGATGTGCCAGAGGGCGGGTTTAAAAATGGGCGGGAACTGTAAACATCGCGTCGCGTCGCATCGCATACCATACAATAAGCATACGATAAGACGCCATGCGACGCGATGGTAAAACGCGTCGCATCGCATCGTATGCCTTATTATAATGGCATGCGATGACCACATCGGGCGCCCGGATAACTCACAAGTACCCATTTTTTTAAGCCCTGACATAATGTGTAATGGGCATTATGGTGTGTGGCATGTGTGTTGGGCATTATTGTGTATGGCATTAGGTCTGATGGGCATTAATGTGTCGCATTATGTGTAATAATAGGTGATGATGGACACGCCCAGTAGGTAGTGATGGACACGCCTCTCCAATGGTGCACCCCCTAAGAAAACGGGCTGCGCACGCCTATGTCTGTATTCACTTTCCCAGCTGACTTTGAAGATTTGCTGTTTGGTTCTATTAATGGACGGAAAATTTTTCCAACCTTTGACCTCCGAATAATAATTCTAATATAGCACAATACTGTATAAAAAGTGTTACTACATAAAAGTACAGCTAAAAATATCACTTACATGAACAATAAAAACAGGCATACAGGTATATGAATTAGATCTGACACCGGTAGATGTTGTTCCGATCTCATTGCAGCCCCTCTACAAACTTATATGACACCATGTTCGATTCACATTCAAGTGGAACTGAGATGTATTTCATCCAAGTGAGACTTTCGTAAGTTATTGTCCTCATTTAGTGATAATAACTAATACAGTATGCCACCAGTGATTGATTCACATTTCCGAAGTATGTTAGGTCGGCAGGTCGCAAAGTCGACATGTTTTCTTTTCCCACTGTTTTTTGACCCGAATGTCAGTCGACATGGACACAGTTGGAAGTCAACCGCAGCCCCTTGCATCGCTGGCTTCACTTGCGATGCTTCAGGCACACTATTTTATTCTCCCACCGCGCCCTAGTGGATGGTAGGGCATGAAATACCGTCTGTCGGCACAAGTCGGCTCAAAAAACAGTGAAAAACCCAATGTCGATCTAACGCATTTGCTGACATAAAACCATGTTGACCTTGTCCCATGGCGACAAACACCTGTCGACCTTCATCCATGTCGACCTAGAACCCTGTTGACCTTGTTGCCTGTCGACGCAACGGTGTCAACCTATGCCTTGACAAAGCTGGCGTTGGACCGGCGAAACGCATTGGTGTTGCTTGGTGCCAGATCTTGGAAGCTCTCTGGAAGTCTATTGGAGGACCTACCTGCTAAATTATCTAACCACCTTTTCCCAGAATTTGGGTCTCCGGCTCATTCATACAAAATTGGACATCCCTGGCCACGAGGTTGAAGGTAGGCTACCAACAACAGCCACTCCCTCGTTTGGGCCCATAGGATTATAATTGCCGATTGTTGGACTCCATCCACCTTGCGGGAATAATACAGTGTGTGGACAGTGAAGGATCATTGTTCCTCCAACCCCAATCAAGGGACCTCTGTACACACGTGAGATCTGGTCATCCAATTGTTGTTAAAACAACATTTTTTTCATATGTATTTTTTGTCTCAATATTGTGCAATTTTTCTACTTTTTTATGTGCTTATTTCTGTGAATACACATGTGTTTTTTTTTATATGCATGACAACCTATGCATTATCTATATGGTTAAGAATAAATAATTAAAATTTTATAAATGAATTCACTCATTTTTAAATCTGAGTGCTGCTTTTCTTTGTGTTTTTTTTGGTGTCAACCTAATGACTGTCGACCTAAGTCTGGTCGACAATACGACCGTATCCCGTCCGGCTGAGTGGACGGAGCCAAGTATTGTGATTATATGGTCATTTCTTTGCATTTCTTTGTATAGGGACGGGGCTTAATGAGTCAATTTTCCTGGTCCTGCCCCCTTCTGCCATCTCTTGTAGAGGAAAACCATAACGTCGGCATGGCTTATACCCCTTTCAGACATGTGACTCAGCAATTACTGAGCATTTCGAGTGCCGGGTCATTTTGCCGGGTGCAGTCTGACCCCCTTTCACACACAGCAACAAATTACCGGGTTAAAAACTGTCAACCCACAAATTTGCTGAAAACATGTTGTTTTTTTTGTGTAGTGTCAAAGGGATGACGACCCTTGTAAAAAGCAGCGTTGGTGACCTGCGATTTAAGACCCGGGTAGACCCTTTCACACTACACAGATTACAGGGTAGAACTACTTCACCCAGTAATTTGCTGCTACAGATGGAGTGCAGCTCTTCATTAAAGGGGCTGGCAATTCCATCGCGTGCTTTCGGACGGAGCTCCCGGCCGCCGCCATCGCTGGTCCCCACCGCCACCCCAAACCCTCCCCCCAACCCTGCCCATCTCCATGAAATGGAGTTGGGCAGGGTTACGCCGCCGAGTGACTGGAACGCGTATGCATGCGAGACGCACGTGCGTCCCAGTCTGATGGAGTCCCTCTCCACCAGTGGGGAGGTTCTGGCAAGTGACGAGAGGGGCTTAATCTGTATGTCTGATAGGGGTATAAGTAAAAATTATATGGGTCACTTCAATTACATTTAAGGTGTGGCAAGTTGCCATTGCAACTGCGTGAACCCCTGCTTGTGCAGCTATGGGTTTTAGTACATAGCACTATGGGGCTACAAAAATGTTTTCACAAGTTCAGCAGTGTAGCATATAGCCACACTTCCTTGCTTCTGCAACCTAACTCAGCCTGAATTGACACCCCAGAGCAGATATCATAGTCCCTTCAGCGAGTGCTGATATTTCCCCTGTCCGGAAATATCGCCACTGATTGAATACCCCCCATAGTCTTCAAGTCTAAAGATGCAGCATTGGATCACTTGCATGGCTATTTGACATGTCAGTAACCCCGAGTTTACACAGGATGACTACATTGTTTATGCTGCGCCGGGGTCGGGAAATCTGCATCAGGAGACCGACACAGTCCTCGCCACTCGAGCTCTTCCTGCTCTGTCTCTTTTTAGCAAGACGAAGCAGGAAGCAGTATCGATGAGATTATGCGTATTATCATCTCATCTGCTCTCTCCTCCCGGGCGGCTCCACTGGGCATATGCGCTGCCTAGCAGATAGCAGCGCCGATAATGACATGGATGCAGCATCCCCCCCCCCATAATGCAGCGTCATACACCTTCTCCAGGGCCAGATGTATCAAGCTTCAAAAGTGATAAAATGGAGAGTGATAAACAGCCAGCCAATTAGCTTCTACCTGTTATTTTTCAAACCCAGCCTGTGACTTGGCAGCTAGGAGCTGATTGGCTGGCTATTTATCACTCTCCATTTGATCACATTTGAAGCTTGATACATTTATAACTGAAAAGTTGAAAGTGTCTGTGACTAAAATTCCCTGGATTACCACAGACCGGTTACTATGCTTGAGAGAAGCAGACTTTCTTTGTGTGTGTGTCTGACCTTTGCACACTGCTCAGTAGGGGAGAGGTTATCCTTAGTATGTACACAAACTAAAGCTGCCGCATGCCAACCTTAAACTGTTGGGCATTGCCAGACTGTCCTTTGTGCTACAATGCCGCACTATGTGTAATAATACCTGAAACATACAGGTGTGTTAATTGGTCATCCATTACTTCCTAATTTTCAGGCAGACAGTAATTATTATTATTTATTTACAGTTTCTTATATAGCGCATACATATTCCGCAGCATTTATTATTATTAGATAAACTTTTTTGTTGCAGAAGATAATAGTTGCATGTACTATAAATCCAGTTTAGTTAGTAAATAAACAACTGTGCAGGAGCACCATACAACCATTACAATTATGATCAATACATAATATACAAGGTTATTGGCATAAAATTAGCCATGATTATGAGCCTAGCCACCAAATGTCAGTGTAACTTTAAGGTAACTATTGCAAGTAGCTAGGTTGTGCAATCTACACCCCTTATCCCTAATCTATATTTAATATTATGTGTATGTACATACACCTGAAGGCTGAGACTCTCTCCTTCCGGATTAGCCCCCCTCCCACCTGTCTTTGATGTTTTTAAGTAGGTACCTAGCATTTGCTGACTGTGCAGTCTGTAAAGTAAAGCCATATGTAAAGGTGCCCACACACGGTGCGATTTTGTGTGCTGTGCGTTTTGTCCTGTGCGATTTTTCCTCTTCTATGGGATGCGATTTGTAATGTGTACTGTGCGATGCAATGCAATTTTGCTTTTTTTTTTTTTTAAGTATATAGTCCTCAATGGTTACTAGGTACATTGCATCGCACTGTACTACAAAAGTGATGCAATGCGATGTAGCACAAAAAGTTCTGCCTGCACATACTTTTTGTGCTATACAATATTGTACCCGCAGGGACACGCATCGCATTGCATCCCCGCAGGTAAATGGTGCGATTATAACCACATGCGATGCGTTTTGAACTTTAAAAGTTTAAAATGCATGCGATAATCGCAACGTGTATGGGCACCTTTAGATCCTAATGCTGGTCATACACTAGACCAGGCAAGGGGAACCTTTGGCCCTCTAGCAGTTGTTGAACTACACATTCCAGCATGCCCTGCTACAGTTTTGTTATTTGGTCATGCTTCAACAACAGCAATCAGCAATTTACGGGCTGCCACTAGGAAATTTGGGCCCGGGACTGATTTCCAGTCTGGGAACCCTCCCCCCCCCTTCACTTACCGCCTGACTTAGCAGGTCCTGACGCACAGGCTTCTTCAATGCAGGATGCCGGCGGCCAATTAAAATGTGGCACCTGCTGGTGAGCCAATCAGAGCTCATGTACAGGCAGCCACTCTGATTGGCTAACAGTACACAAACTCTGAGCCAGTGCAGCATTTTAATTGGCCGCCGGCATCCTGCATTGAAGAAGCTTGTGCTTTGGGACCTGCTGAGTCCCGAGGATCGAGCGCAACGCAGGCAGCACAGTGGAGGGTTGCGGTGGCAAAATGAGCTGCCTGGAACCCCATTCGGCGGCCCTGAGAAATTTGCTCACAAACCCTGGAAAATGGACCAAAACATTCAGTCAAATTGTTTCAATCAAACAGTTTCAACCACAGAACCTTGTCTGAGCCACAGTTTTTGTGTGTTTACAGATTTTGTGATCAAATTATTGAATTACAAATAACATTTGCCCCCATCCAATACCAGAGTTTTATGCCATCCAACCAACCAGTTGAATGAAAGTTGGTGTAGTGTATGGCCAGCATTTTGCATTTATAACTATATAGCAAGTCAGTTGTGGGGTGAACTTTCGGGGCGTGTGTGCATCGGATTGTTCTGGCTGGGCTGCTTTAGAGAATCACCATTTAACATTTTATCACACTGTTTTTGTGTTTCATTTTTGTAACACTTTCACGCTTCTATTTTTGCCCTGGAGATGAACACCAATAATGTTAGAGTCCTACCCGCTGGGGTTATCTTAACGTTTGCTGGGTATGCTCATAATATTGTCCAAAAACCTTGTATATGATATATAATTATTACTATATTAATGTTTGTATGGCGCACCTGCTCTCTTATGTCTATATTTTAGTATTAAGTCCCAGTTACATAGCATATACGATTAGAAAAATTTAGTGTTCAGTCCAGCCCCCCCCCCCCCCCATATAAATAAACATTCCCCCCCCCCCCCCCCTCTGTTTTTAACAGAATTTCTCCACTTGGGAGCAAATGGTTGATAATCCTTTGCTCCCATACATTACCGGGTTTTTGTTTCCATCGGACAGATGCATCTTTCTGTGTGTACCCAGCTTCAGACTTTTGTACACATCCTTTTTGGCAGTGCCCACTCAAGCGCCTTGAGTCCTGTTGGAGAAAGTGCGCTATATAAATTAAACTTACTTAATTACTTAACCCCTTCCTGACAGAGCCAGTTTTTGCGTTCCTGACAGAGCCCTTTTTTTCAAATCTGACATGTCTCACTTAAGTGGGGATAACTTTTTTTTGCTTTTACTTATCCCAGTGATTTTGAGATTGTTTTTTCGTGACACATTGTACTTCAAGTTAGTGGTAAATTTTCGTCGATGCAGTCTGTGTTTTTTTGTGAAAAATACCAAAATGTCGTAAAAAAATGGAAAATTTAGCAATTTGCAAAATGTTAAATTTTCTGCTTGTGAGACAAATAATCATACCACTCAAAATAGTTAATAACTAACATAGACCATATGTCTACTTTATGTTGACATCATTATTTCAACTTCCTTTTAATTTTTTGGGACACTAGGAGGCTTACAATATGAATAGCAAATTCTCAAATTTTCAAGAAAATTTCAAACACTGATTTTTTTAGGGACCAGTTCAGTTCTGATGTGACTTTGAGGGACTTGTATGTGAGACACCCCCATAAATGATGCCATTTCAAAAACTGCACCCCTCACAGTATTCAAAACAGCATTTTGGAAGTTTGTTAACCCTTTAGGTGTTTCACAGGAATTAAAACAAAGTGTAGGTGAAATTTCAAAATTTCTTTTTTTTTGCAGATTTGCAATTTTAATACATTTTTCTAAGGAACACAGTACATTTTACTAGAGAAATGTGACTGAAAATTGATTCCCCCAATTCTTTTGTTTTCATAAATATCCTATATGTGGCCCTAGTGTGCACGGTGACCAAACCACAGGCTTCATAATAGAAGGAGCACCTACTTGATTTTGGAGCCTCCTTTTTATGAGATTATTTTTTAGGCACCATGTAGGTTTCTAGGCACCATAAGATGCTAAAAGTTAGGAACCCCCCCACAAGTGACCCCATTTTGCAAACTACACCCCTCAGGGAATTCATCTAGGGGTATAGTGTACATTTCAAACCCCCAGGGGTTTCACCAATTGTGGTACAACTGGGCAGTGAAAATGAAAAATTTTTTTTTTTACACAAAAATGCAGTTCTGGCTCCAAATTTGTCATTTTCAGAAGGTATGAAGGAGACAAAGCACCCCAAAATCTGTGCCCCAATTTCTCCCGAGTACGGCAATGCCTCACATGTGACCAAAAAATACCATTTGGGTGCATGGCAGGACTCAGAAGGGAAGGAGTGATTTTTGGATTTTGCAGCTCAGATTCTGGTGGAATTTTGGTGGGTGCTATGTCGCATTAGCAAGACCCCCAAAGCACCAATACAGTGGAACCCCCCCACAAGTGACCCCATTTTGCAAACTACACCCCTCAGGGAATTCATCTAGGGGTATAGTGTACATTTCAAACCCCCAGGGGTTTCACCAATTTTGATACAAGTGGGCAGTGAAAATGAAAAATTACATTTTTTTACACAAAAATGCAGTTCTGGCTCAAAATTTTTCATTTTCAGAAGGTATGAAGGAGAAAAAGCACCCCAAAATCTGTGCCCCAATTTCTCCCGAGTACGGCAATGCCTCACATGTGACCAAAAAATACCAGTTGGGTGCATGGCAGGACTCAGAAGGGAAGGAGTGATTTTTGGATTTTGCAGCACAGATTCTGGTGGAATGAATGGTGGGTGCTATGTTGCACCAATACAGTGGAACCCCCCCACAAGTCACCCCATTTTGCAAAGTACACCCCTCAGGGAATTCATCTAGGGGTATAGTGTACATTTCAAACCCCCAGGGGTTTCACCAATTTTGATACAAGTGGGCAGTGAAAATGAAAAATTACATTTTTTTACACAAAAATGCAGTTCTGGCTCAAAATTTTTCATTTTCAGAAGGTATGAAGGAGAAAAAGCACCCCAAAATATGTGCCCCAATTTCTCCCGAGTACAGCAATGCCTCACATGTGACCAAAAAATACCAGTTGGGTGCATGGCAGGACTCAGAACGGAAGGAGTGATTTTTGGATTTTGCGGCTCAGATTCTGGTGGAATTTTGGTGGGTGCTATGTCGCATTAGCAAGACCCCCCAAGCACCAATACAGTGGAACCCCCCCACAAGTGACCCCATTTTGCAAACTACACCCCTCAGGGAATTCATCTAGGGGTATAGTGTACATTTCAAACCCCCAGGGGTTTCACCAATTTTGATACAAGTGGGCAGTGAAAATGAAAAATTACATTTTTTTACACAAAAATGCAGTTCTGGCTCAACATTTTTCATTTTCAGAAGGTATGAAGGAGAAAAAGCACCCCAAAATCTGTGCCCCAATTTCTACCGAGTACGGCAATGCCTCACATGTGACCAAAAAATACCAGTTGGGTGCATGGCAGGACTCAGAAGGGAAGGAGTGATTTTTGGATTTTGCAGCTCAGATTCTGGTGGAATTTTGGTGGGTGCTATGTCGCATTAGCAAGACCCCCCAAGCACCAATACAGTGGAACCCCCCCCACAAGTGACCCCATTTTGCAAACTACACCCCTCAGGGAATTCATCTAGGGGTATAGTGTACATTTCAAACCCCCAGGGGTTTCACCAATTTTGATACAAGTGGGCAGTGAAAATGAAAAATTACATTTTTTACACAAAAATGCAGTTCTGGCTCAAAATTTTTCATTTTCAGAAGGTATGAAGGAGAAAAAGCACCCCAAAATCTGTGCCCCAATTTCTCCCGAGTACGGCAATGCCTCACATGTGACCAAAAAATACCAGTTGGGTGCATGGCAGGACTCAGAAGGGAAGGAGTGATTTTTGGATTTTGCAGCACAGATTCTGGTGGAATGAATGGTGGGTGCTATGTTGCACCAATACAGTGGAACCCCCCCACAAGTCACCCCATTTTGCAAAGTACACCCCTCAGGGAATTCATCTAGGGGTATAGTGTACATTTCAAACCCCCAGGGGTTTCACCAATTTTGATACAAGTGGGCAGTGAAAATGAAAAATTACATTTTTTTACACAAAAATGCAGTTCTGGCTCAAAATTTTTCAATTTCAGAAGGAATGAAGGAGACAAAGCACCCCAAAATCTGTGCCCCAATTTCTCCCGAGTACGGCAATGCCTCATGTGTGACCAAAAAGTTGCAGGACTCAGAAGGGAAGGAGTGATATTTGGATTTTGCAGCACAAATTCTGGTGGAATGATGGTGGGTGCTATGTCGCATTAGCAAGACCCCCAAAGCACCAATACAGTGGAACCCCCCCACAAGTGACCCCATTTTGCAAACTACACCCCTCAGGGAATTCATCTAGGGGTATAGTGTACATTTCAAACCCCCAGGGGTTTCACCAATTTTGATACAAGTGGGCAGTGAAAATGAAAAATTACATTTTTTTTACACAAAAATGCAGTTCTGGCTCAAAATTTTTCATTTTCAGAAGGTATGAAGGAGAAAAAGCACCCCAAAATCTGTGCCCCAATTTCTCCCGAGTACGGCAATGCCTCACATGTGACCAAAAAATACCAGTTGGGTGCATGGCAGGACTCAGAAGGGAAGGAGTGATTTTTGGATTTTGCGGCTCAGATTATGGTGGAATGAATGGTGGGTGGTATGTGGCATTAGCAAGACCCCCGAAGCACGTTGAAATTATGAACCTAATAATCCATAGATGTGTGGTATATTTTAAAACACTCCTTTATACATAGGCCGGGTTTGTCGGGGCAAGTGTCACACTGGAAAATAGTTTGCTTTCTTATTCCCTTTTTATAGCAAACTTTGCACCTTTTTTGTGTCCTGCCCTTTTTTCCAGTGGAGGGGATTTCATCAGGAAAATGCTGCCCTGGTACAATACGGGGGCCAGTACTAGAAGTACTGGGGCCCTCAGCCTGCTGGTTCCCAAATATTAGGCCCTTTATGACTTCCTCTTGAAAGTGCATAAATGTCCCCCTCTGGCCGGTAGAACGGAATAGCACGTAAGCGTTATACAGTGCCATCTGGATGATATACACGGCCAGCTTCTTGTACCAGATTTTTGTTTTCCGCAGGGCACTGTACGGCTTCAGTACCTGATCTGAAAGATCCACTCCGCCCATGTACCTATTGTAATCCAGGATACAATTAGGTTTGGAGGTGTGGGTACTGGTACCTCGTACAGGGACGGAGGTGGTACTGTCTCCGTGAATTGTTGTCAGTATAAGGACATCCCTCTTGTCCTTATATTTGACCAACAACATAGTTTCGGTGCATATTCCCCTGCTTTCACCCCTTCTCATTACTTGGGCAATGTGCGTTTTTGGGAGGCCTCTTTGGTTCTTGCGCACAGTACCGCAAGCTGCTGTACCTCTTGAACCAAGGGCCTTAAACAGGGGGATGCTGGTGTAAAAGTTATCCACATAGAGGTGATAACCTTTATCCAGGAAGGGGTGCACTAAATCCCAGACAATTTGTCCACTAACACCTACGAGGGAGGGGGGGCATTCTGGCGGTTCAATTCTTGAATCCTTCCCTTCATATACCCTAAACCTGTGGGTGTACCCTGAGGTGCTTTCACACAACTTATACATTTTTATGCCATACCTTGCCCTCTTACTGGGAAGGTACTGGCGGAATTTAACCCTTCCAATGTATAAGGGACTCGTCTATGCAAATGAATTTATCTGGGATGTACATGTCTTCAAATTTGGCACTGAAATGATCAATGACCGGCCTGACTTTGAATAGCCGGTCAAAGGTGGGATCATCTCTGGGTGGGCACTGTGCATTATCGTTGTAATGCAAAAATTTAAGGATCGTCTCAAATCGAGCCCGGGGCATGGCCATACGGTAAAATGGGGTGCTGTACAGAACATCTGTACTCCAATATTGCCTAATTTCTGGCTTTTTTACTATGCCCATATGAAACACCAGACCCCAAAACGTCATCATCTCTACTGCATCTACAGGGGTCCACCTAGCAAATGATGACGTGGGGTTTTGAGCAATAAACTGCTGGGCATATAAATTAGTTTGGTCCACCATTAAATTTATAAAATCATCAGAGAAAAATAATTTGAAAAAGTCAATTTCTCTGAGACCTGTGGAATCAAATTGGATTCCTGGCATGGCCAAAAACTCAGGAACCTGGGGCTCAAAATTGTCTGGTGGTGGGGTCCATACGAGATCAATTATTGGGGGGGGGGGTCTCAGCTGCTCTACGGGGGCGTCTTTGAGGGGGTCCCTCATCACCAGAGGAGGAAGAGGAGCTTAAGGCGAATCCTTCAAATTCCCCGCTTGCATCACTGGCTGTGTCAGAGTCAGAAGCAAGCAGGGCATATGCCTCCTCCGCTGAATACATTCTTCTGGATGACTGGGATGACATTTGGGATGACATTTGGGATGCCATTTTTATTTTTGTGTTACTGGTAGTGAAATGTTTCAACACGTGTATAGTGTAGGGGGGGGGGTACAAACTTTATTTCAACCCGGGGGGTATGTAGTGTGTAGTGTGTATGTAGTGTGCAGAAAAAAAAAATACTTTATACAAAAAAAAAAAAATGGAGGGGTTAAAAAAAAAAAAAATTGAAGGGGTTAAAAAAAAAAATTGAAGGGGTTAAAAAAAAAAATTGAAGGGGTTAAAAAAAAAAAAAAAAGGTCCTGCGCCAAAAATTGAGCACAGATGTTGGTCAGTAACGTCCGTCACTGAACAGCGCTGAAAGGCAACAGGAATTTGATCAAAAAAAAAAAAAAAATAGATCAACCCTGTGCCGAAAAAGATGATCAGTGATGTACGTCACTGATCCGCGCACAGCGGCCACAGGACACCCACAAAATCACAGTGTGTGTAAAAAAAAAAATTAAAAAAAGACCCCACAGCACACACAAAAAAAAAAAAAAGGTGATCAGTGATGCGACACTGATTACCAGTGAGGGGTAGCAGGTGCAACTGACAGTGCAACTGGCAGGTATATATAAAAAAAAAAAAAAAAAACCTCTGCACCCCTAAAAAGTTGCTGATCACCTCAGATATAGTGATCAGCACAAAAGGCGGGGGCAGCAGACACAAAATTTAGCACTCTCTATCACTATCTCTCTCTATCTCTCTATCTCTCACTATCTAACACTCTATGACACTGCAGCAGCAGCAGTGACAGGTATATATATATATATAAAAATACCCTGCGCCCCCAAAAAGTTGCTGATCAGTTAATTTATACTGATCAGCACAAAAGGGGGGGCAGCAGTCAGTTATATAAAAAATATATAGCACAATCTGTCACTATCTCTATCTCTCTCTCTCTATCTCTCTCTATCTATCTCTCTCTCTCTATCTATAACTATAACACTGCAGCAGCACAAAATATAGCACTCTCTGTCACTAGGCCTCTCTATCTCTCTCTCTCTATCTCTCTCTATCTCTCTCTATCTCTCTCTATCTCTCTCTCTATAACTATATCACACTGCAGCAGCACAAAATACAGCACTCTCTGACACTATCTCTCTCTATCTCTCTCTATGTAACTAACGCTATTACACTGCAGCAGCACAGGAAGTCACAAGTAACAGGATCCAGGAAGCATCCAGCACACTACAAGCACAGATGAAGCAGCCAAGATATTTGCAAGGATCAGGTAAGTATTTTGCCAGGTTCTGGTCAGTATATCGCGGCAGATTGGCACGGTGACCGCACTGCACGCAATTCCAGACCGGAATGGCGTCTGCAGTGCAGTCACCGTTAGTTTAAACCCCCCTCCATGGCTGTGATTGGTCCGTCGGTCCGACGGACCAATCACGGCCTTTGGGGGCGGGCGGGGTGAGGTGCTACACCCCGCGGTGATTGGTGCTGTACTTTACAGCACAAATCACCTCCGATCGCGTGTCACCGGCGAACGTTATTCGCCGGTGACACAGAAAACGCTGTAATTGGCTGTTCACACTGAACAGCCAATCACAGCGATCGCCGACGGGGGGGCGGCATCGCAGCCCCCCCTGGGCATGCACGGACATGTCTGCTGTCAGGGACAGCAGACATGTTGAAACTGTCACCGCGTCTATAGACGCGGTGACAGTTAAATGCCATGACGTACATTTACGCCATGTGTCGGGAAGTACTTCCCGACCATGACGTAAATGTACGTCAATTGTCGGGAAGGGGTTAATGGCATGAATCACACACAAGGGTGTTCAACACCTGATAAATGTTTAGACAAACTCTTGTACTTTACTAAACCCTAGGGCAGTGGTTCCCGAACTTTTTTGCATCACAGCACCCTAGATTATCAGAATATTTGTCACGGCACCCCTAAGTGCAAAGTTTGCTACCTGGAATTTCAGAAAACAATATTAAATTAAATATGTTATGCTTCTATGACATTCTAGGAGTGTGTACACACGGTTCGATGTTCTGTGCGATCCGATGTTTTGTCCGATTTTTACTTTTCCCTTTTTTTTTTTTTTCTCTACTCCTTAAGATATGCCTTAAGATTTTGACTTTTTACCATACAATTTGCTATGCGATTTCCTATTTGATTTACTATGCGATTTCCTATGTGCCTTAAGATTTGCTTAAGATTTTGACTAAGCGATTTTGATTTAACAACAGGATGACTGACAGGGCCCTGGAAATCGTATAGCACATCGCATCTTAAGCATATCGCAAGGCACATACGATGCATGCGATATGCTTGCGATTTGTGCTAGATAGAGTGTGCTGCCCACTCTATCTCCCCTCCGATCTCTCCTTAAACGGGAGCGCGCATCGGGCTAGGAAGCCCTTACAATGCATACAATCAGTATGCGATATGTATGCGATATGGCTTCCGATGTTGACGATATCGTCAACATCGGAAGCCATATCGAACCGTGTGTACACACTATTAGTTCCAGTTATGTACATTCACTTCTATTTATCCACATATTTTAAAACTGGAAGCCACAAGCACTGATTTTGTCTAATACATTGACCATAAATAATTTGAATCGGTTCTGGACCACCAAATCGAGGCACCCTAGGGAGCCTAGGCGCACAGTTTGGGAACCCCTGCCCTAGGGCTTTTTTGTTAGTTTTTTTTTTTTTTTTTTTTAAAGAGCAAGTACGGTTCAACATTTTAAGCAGCGGGTGGCTCAAAATAAGAACTATTAGAACACCTTTTAACTATTACCTAATGACCTTGTACAAATACACAATGTGCCAAAAGACACTACCAGATTTGTGGGTTCCTACCTTGGCTAGGATGTATTTGGGTGCCGGATTACTCGCCGACAGCCGGCATCCCGACAATCAGTATACCGACGCCAAAATCCTGACTGTTTAACTGCCTGACAGAACAGGGGCTATTCTCCCTCGTGGGGGTCCAAGCACAGTGTTTTACACCCTCCCCCTCCCCGTTGGAGTACCGGCGGCTAGCATCCCGACCGTCGGCCAGTCATATCATACTCATACATATGTATACTTCTTTCTTGTAATTCTATATGAATGTATTAGAAAAAAAAAGCATTGTGTTTTGATGCAGGCGTAGAAGTGCTAGTTAGGATTAATGAGATTTGCCTGCATCCGTTTCTTGCAGTCAGTATTAGGGTACCTCTGTCCAGGGGCTTTTAAAAACAAACCTACATCTGTACAATGTCATATTGTGTGCACTATTTATTCCTGTTACTGTATTTCTCCAGAGGTTACTCATGCCTTAAGAACAATAAAGTGCTGAAAAGATATGAATAGATTTTGTCTGTTATTAAAGAGCTTCTATCACTAGGGCCCAGTTTGTATTCTTTTTGGTGGCTCTGATTAAATAACTGCCTAATGGTGCATACACACGGTGGACATATGGACTACTGAGATGGAATATATCCAGTAGAGTACAGGTTCTCAAACTCAGTCCTCGGGACATTACAAAGTGCATGTTTTTTCCTCACAGAATCACAAGTGAAATAATTAGTTCCACCTGTGGATCTTTTAAAACCTGTCAATGAGTAATGAATGCACCTGCTGGGTGACCTGGAAAACATGAGCAAAGTGGGGTCATGGGGACCGAGTTTGAGAATCCCTACAGTAGTGAACATGTAATAGTGTACATATCGCACCTTGTGTATACAGTTTGCAATGTCAAAGTGCGCCACCGCGGTGGTCAGTATTGCACTGTTCAGGCAGCGCATTTTTGACTACAAAGTCTACAGTATAGTGAAAATCGTTCTTAGCCAAAATCACATTGTGTGTAGTCAATATTGGTGTTTTTGGTCTCTGGGGAGTACAAGAGGTATGTGTGCACCTGTATTTTAAAGATTGTAATTTATTTTAAATTTGCTTTTCCCCATCTAATACAGCAAATATTTTGGTTGTATTTCTGTGCATGATTTGGAAGAGTTTGTTGTTCATCCTTTCTGACAAGTCGCAGTTTTGGTTATGTTTGCTTTGTGTTGGTTACAACATTGTTGCAGCATTCAGATGTTTGAATGCAGCCTTGTTATACAATGATGTTCTGTGATGACGCATATTTAGTAGGCCAGGCATGTCCATAGTCCGGCCCGGGGGACAATTGTGGCCCGTGCTGTCATTTCAAGCGGCCCGCAGCCTCCAGCCAGAAGCGGGTGGAGCATCAGATGTGGGACACAGCACTAAAGGTGAGGTACCGGCGAGCGTGCCTTTACCTTGCTGTCTGCAGCAGTGAGGAGGTGCCGGCTGCCACAGTGAGATGTGTTTGGTGTCTTTTGGGTGAGTATGCATCCAACCCCTGCAGCTGCAATTATATATCACCCTCCTCCGCAATCACAGTGACAGCAGTGTGTGGGGAGGGGGTGCAGCAACGGGGAAGCTTGCTCCCGTAACATGCAGAGTGGAGGAGGGCGGCAGCGGAAGCCCAACCACCTCCTGTCCTTGCAGTTCCTGCTTTGCCTCTCCATCCTCCGGCTCACACAAGGGGCTGGAAAACATACAGAGAAGGGAGGGGGCAGGCAGGGGGACATACAGTCAATGGGGAGTATTCAATGTTTTTATTCTCCATGTGCAGCGAATCCTGTTTAGGGTTCGCTGCACATTCGCAGGGTTCATGAGGGCTGCAGCATTTGCTGCCAGCCCTCCCTGTCACCCTATTCAATGCAGCAGGGGCTCACTGCCCCTGGGGACAGAGCCAGGCAGGGAGATGTAAGCCTCCCTGCCTGCCCCAGAATTTGTGGGGGAGGGCTCCCGGGGCACAGGCAGCAGAGGCTGCCCCCCAGGAATGCTGGCACGGGACAGGGGTAGGGAGCCGCTCCTCTGGTCCTGCACGTAACAAGCCGGGACCAGAGTGAAGTGAATATATGAATATCTAATGAGCGGCTATTAAATATATATTAATGTGCTTCAAGCACATGAATAAAAATAGCATGCCCCTTCACAGAAAAAAAAACAGATTTTTTTTTACACCAAAAAAAAAAAACCCCTTTATTTTAAAAGATCACTTTCCAGTTCACCTTAAAAAGATGTCGAATGCAAAATGGTGAATCATGGCAAAAATCAGGGAGAATGCAATTCGCAATCCTAGCATTGAATACACTCTCGGCGAATCCAATTGAAATACACCAGCGATTTGCAGCGAGCATAAAACTGAGAACTGGCCGACATTTACCGTTCGCTTTCGGCAAACAGTGAACATTGAATAGGGTGAATCGTAGTTTTTATTCCATTGAACTAGTTGGATAAAAGTTAGTCTAGTGCAGTGATTTTTAACCTTTTTACCTTGCGGCACACTAAAAAAAGATTTTAAATTGCAAAGGCACACCATTACCACAGGGCAAAACACATTGGCCCCCACAGGAAAAAAATAAACCTATAGACCCCCATATAAAAAAACAATCACACTGGTCCCCACAGGTAACAAAAATAAAATACATTGGCCCTTTACATGAAAAGAAGAGACCAGTAAATAACAGTTGAACTGGTGGTGGCTGTAAACTGGTTTGGGCATCTCTAGATCTGGGGCACACTTGAGAACAGCTCAATGCACACTTGTGTGTCACAGCACAGTGTTTGGAAAACACTGGTCTAGTGTATGTCCAGCATGAGAAAGATATTTCACTACAGGTGACACCAGTCTTAAAGAAAGATGGAAGCACAGGAGTAGAGCATAATGGAATGGGTAATGTAGGAAGTTACCATGCCAATGATATGTCTCATATTCCAGAACAGTGGTTCCCAACCTCATTCTAGTGATATCCATGCTTGAACACAGATGGTATAATAATAATAATAATAATAATAATAACAACAGTCCTCTAACTTGAGGACCGTGGTTGGGAGACACTGCTCAAAACTGTGTTTACTGTAAAGTACAATTAGTCATCATAGTGATGTAGTTATTATTCCATAGACATCCTAAAAACATTGTTACTGTTTTGAGAACATATTTTAAAAATGGCATCTGTTAAATGAGCAGAATCCAGTTATTGAACTATGCATTGCTATGGTATTACTGGATCTACAGTACCTGTAGGCAGAAAGAGCTTCATTCAGTGACATCTGCTGGCAATTGTATGAATAGCTACAGATAGGTGTGTTTGGTTGAAGTAAAAAAAAATCAATTAGTTTGTTATATATTGTAGTTACCGTATATACTCGAGTATAAGTCGACCCGAATATAAGCCGAGGCACCTAATTTTACAACAAAAAACTGGGAAAACTTATTGACTCAAGTGGGACCCTCACTCGAGTATAAGCCGAGGGGGGCTTTTTCAGCATAAAAAATGTTCTGAAAAAGTAGGCTTATACTCGAGTATATATGGTAAGCTTTAAAATATGTCCTGTGGCAATACAAGTCTAAAGCTAGGTACACGTATGGTGCGATGCAATGATATATCGCATCTCAGTACACCATACACAATCCATATTACAGCAATGTAATATATTGTTACACAGTGACGTAACTATTAAATTTGCTCCCCCTGCCACAAATTCGGGCAGCCCCCCTCCCCCCCGCCGCAGGGTTAACAACCCCCTCCTGTAGGGTTAACAAACCCCCCGTGCGGCCGGTACATCCTGCCGCCGGCGCTTCTGTCGGGTCTCGTCTCTCCTGCTGCTAATAAAAAGTGACACTCAGAAAATGGCTTCCACTATAATGCAGACAGTTTTTGAGGATGCTAGAGGAGGCGCTCTAGCAACCTTAGAAATGGTCTGCTGTATGGGGTCAGCCATTTTCTGAGTGTCCCTTTTTATTAGCAGCAGGAACCGGAAGCGTCTGCTGCTAATTGTTGGGCACCCACTATAGTTAGTACGCTCATACCCCCACTATCCATGTCGGCACGGAGTCGATTTCATATAGTGTGGCGAGCGCACCGAGCCTGAAGCGTGGCAAATAGCTTAGTGGCCGCCCAACTAACATATAAGTACCGTTGTTTTTTATTAGCAGCAGAAGCCGGGACCCGCAGACAGAAGCGCCCACACCTTCTCAGTGCCTCCCCGCCACTGCGGGGGCTGCGGGGCTATAGTTACGCCACTGTTGTTACATGCTAAATGTAACATCACTGCGTCATTCATGGAATTATCTCATCTGTTGCACAGGACATCGGAAGGGAAGATGAATTGAGCGACATGTGTAAATGATATATTGTGTGTACACACTATACAATGGTTGTGCAAATTGGTCAAAGGAACCAAGATTGCCTGATGCATCATATAGTGCTGGGGTAGCCAACCCTAGTCCTCGAGAGCTACCAACAGTGCATGTTTTGCAGGTCTCCTCAGAGAACCACAAGTGAAGTAATTAGCTCCACCTGTGCAGCAGCTAGGTTGTCTGGAATGTGTAAACTGTTGGTAGCTCTCGAGGGCTAGGGTTGGCTACCACTGATATAGTGCATACGTAGCCAACCAGTGGCTCTCCAGCTGTTGTGAAATTACAAGTCCCAGCATGCATTGCCTCAGTTTTGCTATTATAGAATGCTAGAGCTGTGGGGATGTGTAGTTTCCCAGCATCTGCAGAGACACAGGTTGGCCAGGCATGATATAGTGTGTACCAACCATAACTAGATTGCAGTTATAATCATACTTGCCTACCTGACCCTCTCCATGAGGTAGAAAATGCTCTGTTCCTGGACTTCCCTGGTAATGTATGATTGCCATCCAGTTGCAAATGCAGCTTTCTTTAGAGAGAGGTTTCCAAATGTAATCCACAATATCCCATTGGTCAGCACACACATGGCTGATGCATCGCAGGTGCGCAGCGATGTGTGCTTAACATTCAATTTAGTAAAAAAATATATAATATAATTTTTAAGCATGTGGTCTTTAAATACTTCATTTTTACTTCCTGAGTTAAACTGTCTTTAACCCTTTGAGTGCTAAGGGAATTTGTCAAAATATGTGTTTAAATTGCCAAGCAAACATTTTTATTCATCATAATGACCTGTAATATAGTAAATATCTTTTTTTTTTTATATATATATATATATATATACATTTTTTACTTTATATAACAAATGTAAGCGATGCTGGAATTTTTGAGCGTATATTTCGAACATCACTCACAGATGTTGGTACTCAAAGGGTTAAACAGAAGTTTGCTTATACCCCTTTCAGATATACTACCCAGGATTTTAACCCTGGTACAATCCCAGTTTTTTTTTTTTTTTCAAAATGTCTTTTATTGAACCTTAATAAGCAAAAACAGTACATCAAATAATAGATTGTGATATACACAGTATTGATGAGGATCAAAATCTTTTCCAACATTTTCTTAGACCCACAACACTATAAAAGCAGATTACCGTAAACAGTTATCTCCTATTTCAGCAATATAAAACCAGGAGACGCTGTTTACAATTCTAGAGGATAAGTAAGAGAAGATATCTCTAGACCAGGGGTTCCCAATCTTTTTCTAATCACGGAACCCTAGAGTATCAGAATTTTTCCACGGCATCTCTATGCCCAAAAAAATATATATCAAATTAAGTAGATTGTGTTTATATGTGCTTTTAGGTTCAGTTACGTGGTAAAGGGCAGGATTTGGTTCTGATTGTACACATTTTATGATTGGCAGCCACCAGCACTGATTTTGTCCAGTAATAACTGATCATAAATAATTTGAATTGGTCCTGAAGAAGCTCTTGCGAAAGCGTACGCTTGACTGCACACCTACTGTGTTAAACCCCACTTCCCTTCCCCCCCATCTGATTGTATTTTGATCTGTTTAGGCCGGTGGCGACACAGGTTATCCGTAGCACATGGTTCCCTGTAGTACAGTGACACGGACTCTAGCGCAAGAGCCGAGTACACTCCTGTCTGATCTGACACGCAAGAGCGAGGTAGTGCAAGGCGGCACACCTCAGACACAGCTCTGCGGTCAGCACACAGGCTGTGGAACTAGCGGCTCCAGCCAGCCAGCGATATCGCTGAAACGGGATCACACCCGTGTTCAGGCGCTTATCACTACTGCATAGTGAGCCCCAGGAATATATACATTGTATCTGATAATTGTTATATCCTGGATAAGCATACACACTGTATCTGATAATTGTTACATCCTGGATAAGCATACACACTGTAAAATTGTCATAAATTGTCAATACCAGACATAATTTTTCCACTCTTAACTTTCAACCACCGTGCTTTATAAAATTATAAATTTATTCAGGGACAGTGTGAAGTGGGGTCCCACTAGGTGAGGATATATTATATCCTTTTTAAATCACTTAATGTTGTCCTATGTTTTTCTATATCTTCGCAACTATTTTAATGAAACCAATAAAAGTCATGTTTTATTATTAAATTCTCTTTTGGTGCACCAACCAAAGACACCCTTTCTCTGTCCTCCCCAATATGTTTTGTTTTTGTAAACATAAATTATACTTTGTATAAAAGGATTTAGCAAAGACCTTTTTTTTTTTGTTAAAAGCATTTCCCACTGCCAAGCCGTTTAAAGAACCGGTATTTTAAAATGGTATTAGCTTTCACATTGCAGCAGATTACCGTTTTAAATACCGTTTAAGTACCATTCACATCACAGTGAAACCGTTTAATCCCCTCGTGTCCCCTGGTACCTGTCCTGCCCCCCCTCTTCCCCTCTCCCCCCCCTTCCCCTCTCCCCCCCCCCCCGGTACCTGCCAGCTGGTACCCTCGCCCCCCCCCTGCCCTGGTACCCCCTCCCCTCCTGCCCTGGTACCTCCCTCCCCCCCTGCCCTGGTACCTTGCCCCCCCTCCACCCCGCCTCCCCTGGTACCTGGCAGCAATCCATCTGGGCAGTGCAGTAGGCAGCGGCATGCCAGGGCTCCTAGTCGGCAGGTCCCCCACTGATGCAGGAGCATGAATCAGGAGGAGGGTGCAGTTGCTGCACAGACAGCGGGGGCACTGGGGATCCGGGCAGGTCCGTGCTCAGGAGGAGGAAGTGGAGGAAAGTCCATTAGGAGATTGTCATGTCATAGGCGGGGGTCCCTGCCGCGAATGGGAAATAGCGGGCCTGAAAATTACATGCGCATATCTAATGAGATGCTAATTAAATATGCACATATTTAATGAACGGCTCCTCTATTTCCCATTCGCGGCAGGGACCCCCGCCGATGAAATGACCTGCCGACTAGGAGCCCTGGAATGCCCGCTGCCTACCCTGCCTAACATGCTGCCCGGATGCAAGGTACCAGCTGCAAGGTACCAGGGGAGGGGGAAGACTAGTGTGGGATCCTAAATACTGTTTCAGAGCCATTCTTGCTGCATAAAAAACGTCTCTGAAACGTTTAGGACTCTGCTTTGGAAACTGGTTGAAATACCGGTTAACTTTAACCGGTAAATCAACTCTGGCGCTTTCCCACTGCAGCCTTAAACATTTAGAAAGGGGAAAAAAATGGCAATTTACCATTGAAGACCTGCAGTGGGAAAGGGGCATTAGCTACTACAAACAAAAACAAAATGATGCACTGGTTTTCCACTCCAGTTCTCAAGTACCACCAACAGGTCATGTTTTGTGCTCATCTATTTTGCTGAGTACAGTATTTTCTCCACCTACTTCTACAGACAGCTAGCTTCAAAACGCCACCTGTTGAGAAAACTGAATGGTTAGGTTATTTTAGTGAATATTCGTAATGAATATTGCCATAATACCCTTTAAATATGGGACACCTATGATTTGCTTATGTTTCCCAGAATGCTCTTAGTAGATATACTTTAATTTTAACAACACTGTGGGGGAAATGTCCTAATATGTGTGTTCTACTTCACATGTGATGTTGCTATGGGCAACCAATCAGAATCTACTTCTTATTTATTTAGCACCCTCTAGAAGATAGTAGACAGGATCTGATTGGTTTCCTATAGCAACATCACATGTGAAGTAGAATACACATCTTAAGGTGCGTACACACGGGGGAGATATATTGCTCAGCATATATCTCTCCTTTTCATCAGCAACCAGAGATGTTTGCTGACGAAAAGAAACCTTTGCCGGGGGGAGGTAATCAGCAGTACCTCTCGTACAAACTGGCCAACGGTGCAACGAACTACCTCCCAACATGACGCTCTCCAGGAGGGACACAATGCTCTGCTCCTGGGCTTTCCTCTTAATGTATGATTGCCATCACCTGTTTTCAACAGGTTTACTAATAAAAAAGGTGTTTTAGCACAGGTGATGGCAATCATAAATTAAGAGGAAAGTTTAGAAGCAAAGCATTGCATCCCTCCTGGAGAGGATCATGTTGGGAGGTATGCATCGATATATCATCCGTTCACTGGAATGGCTGATAAATCACCCAGTGTGTAAGCACCATAAAAGTGCAGGTTTTAAGTCAGGCATGTCCAAACTATGGCCCTCTAGATGTTGTGAAACTACAAGTCCCATCATGCCTTGCCACAGTTTTGCTATTAGGGAATGCTAAAATGATTGCAAGGCATGCTGGGATGTGTAGTTTCACAACAGCTGGAGGGCCATAGTTTGGACATGCCTGTTTTAAGTATATCCATGTTTATCCACAGGTTACTTAATTAGCAATTCTGTCACTATGATTTAAACATTTGTGCTGAGCTATAGATATACTGAAAATCTGGACCATTAGGGTGCCTTAAGGACCATGTTTGAGGAGCACTGCTATAAAGTATTTTAAAGAGCTCTAGTTTAAATGCTTCCCTTCCCCATATAGCAGTCTGGTCAGCGGATGGGGCACTCAAGTTTTAAGAGAAATCCATCCTTTACGTAGCATAATGACAGCCACCTCCATTACCTCTACCATTGCACGAGATGCACGTGTGCCCCACGGCAACTGAGCTTCCCCCGGGTCCCTCCGCCTCCAACCCCTTGCTGCCCAGACCCCCTCCATCCCCCTAACCGTCTCCCTGAAGCAGAGACTGTCAGGATGCTGCTGCCCCGCCACTGAAGGTTTGGGACGCACGTGCGTCCCAGTTCAATGTAGTCGCTGTCCGCCGGCGCTCGCCTAATTACTGTAGGTAATTAATAAGAAAGGTGTCTCCCCACAGGTGATGGCAATCCTACATTACCAGGGAAGTCCAGGAACAGTGCATTTTCTCCCTGAACGTGAGGGTCAGGTAGGCAACCCTGGGTTATGGTTAGGGGTAGTTTGCAGGAAGGGTTAGAAATTGAATACTTACCACTGGGTGTCGGGGTTCTGTGCATCGGGATAATGCTCTTCCCCATACAATCCCTTTTTAAATATGTATATATTTCCTTATTATGTATATATGATATTTACTTATGTATATGCACCGTTTCACAGTTTCTTAACAGCAGCTCAGTGTAACAGATGTAGGCATCAGGTCTCGGTGCGTGAGACACAAGCTAGCTGCGGTGTCAGTGTGGGTGCTAGCAGCAGCAGCAGCAGCAGCAGATGATGAGCCGCCGGTGACAGGGCGGCTGTGACACCTTCCACTCAGTGCAGGGCACAGCCAGCTCAGCAACAGCAGCAGTGTGTGAGTGTGTGTGAGGAGGAGCCGCCGGCAGGGGGAGTGCGGGGGGAGGAGGAGGAGATCACAGCATCATCGTACAACTAAAGTAGAGACGAGGAAAGTGTTTGGGCTGCGGGATGACGCTCCCTGAGATGCGGAGGCAGTGAGGGCCGTGTGCTGCCGCCGGTGTTACAGGCAGAGCGGGAGCGGCGCGGTGCGGTGCCCGGGGCCGCTGCTCTGTGCGCGCAGCAACTTCTTCTTTTGTTTCCTGAGCTACTTAAGTTGAGACGGCGAGTTCCAGGGGACGGTGCATTGCTGCCCTTCCGTGCTGGGCCGGTGCCCCGCTGCTGCCCCCCGTTCCGGGCTGCCTGCAGCATTCCCCTTGCGTGCGACTGGGACCGTCGCTCTACGCTACATGCCGCTCACCCTGATCACTGGCTGCGGATGGTTTGTGCAGGAGGATATGAGCCTGCACTTCTCTTATCTCCTGCCACAGCCCCGGCATTTCCCCGCCGCCCCCGGCAACCGCTGATAGAGTTGGAACCCATCGCCTGCTGTGTGAGCCCCGCACCTGGGCACTGCTGCCGCTGTGTGAGCCCGCACCTGGGCACTGCTGCCGCTGTGTGAGCCCCGCACCTGGGCACTGCTGCCGCTGTGTGAGCCCGCACCTGGGCACTGCTGCCGCTGTGTGAGCCCCGCACCTGGGCATTGCTTCGGAGAGCAGAGCAGTGTGTGCGGGTCACAGGGAGGACACGGGAGGTCTCCTGCCGCGGATGGGATGCTGCTATAGGGACGGGCTCTCCGCCATACATGCCACTCTCCGCAGGTCCTGAGTATGTCCAGTGATCACTTCAACGCCACAACACTGGAAGATGCTCGGTTAAAAGACCTGTTTTTGGTAAAAGGTATTAGTATGCGTTTACCTGTGTATTATGTGTTATTAGACGCCTGCATTCATGGACCCTTTGTGACTTGTTTTTTATAGTTATTTATTACCCTATGGCAGAGGTGCCTTGCTGTATATTCTTCTTCTAGATACATGTACCCTATGGCGGAGTTGCTTTGTTGTACAGTTCTTATTCTAGATGCTTGTACCCTATGGCGGAGTTGTATACTGTAGTTCTTATTCTAGATACATGTACCCTATGGCGGAGTTGTATACTGTAGTTCTTATTCTAGATACATGTACCCTATGGCGGAGTTGCTTTGTTGTACAGTTCTTATTCTAGATGCTTGTATCCTATGGCGGAGTTGTAAACTGTAGTTCTTATTCTAGATACTTGTGCCCTATGGCGGAGTTGCCTTGTTGTATAGTTCTTATTCTAGATACTTGTACCCTATGGCGGAGTTGCCTTGTATACTGTAGTTCTTATTCTAGATACATGTACCCTATGGCGGAGTTGCCTTGTTGTTGTAGTATAGTACTTTATTCCAGATGCATGTACCCTATGGCGGAGTTGCCTTGTAGTATAGTACTTTATTCTAGATGCATGTACCCTATGGCGGAGTTGCCTTGTTGTATAGTTCTTATTCTAGATGCATGTACCCTATGGCGGAGTTGCCTTGTTGTATAGTTCTTATTCTAGATGCATGTACCCTATGGCGGAGTTGCCTTGTTGTATAGTTCTTATTCTAGATGCATGTACCCTATGGCGGAGTTGCCTTGTTGTATAGTTCTTATTCTAGATGCATGTACCCTATGGCGGAGTTGCCTTGTTGTATAGTTCTTATTCTAGATGCATGTACCCTATGGCGGAGTTGCCTTGTTGTATAGTTCTTATTCTAGATGCATGTACCCTATGGCGGAGTTGCCTTGTTGTATAGTTCTTATTCTAGATGCATGTACCCTATGGCGGAGTTGCCTTGTTGTATAGTTCTTATTCTAGATGCATGTACCCTATGGCGGAGTTGCCTTGTTGTATAGTTCTTATTCTAGATGCATGTACCCTATGGCGGAGTTGCCTTGTTGTATAGTTCTTATTCTAGATGCATGTACCCTATGGCGGAGTTGCCTTGTTGTATAGTTCTTATTCTAGATGCATGTACCCTATGGCGGAGTTGCCTTGTTGTATAGTTCTTATTCTAGATGCATGTACCCTATGGCGGAGTTGCCTTGTTGTATAGTTCTTATTCTAGATGCATGTACCCTATGGCGGAGTTGCCTTGTTGTATAGTTCTTATTCTAGATGCATGTACCCTATGGCGGAGTTGCCTTGTTGTATAGTTCTTATTCTAGATGCATGTACCCTATGGCGGAGTTGCCTTGTTGTATAGTTCTTATTCTAGATGCATGTACCCTATGGCGGAGTTGCCTTGTTGTATAGTTCTTATTCTAGATGCATGTACCCTATGGCGGAGTTGCCTTGTTGTAAAGTTCTTATTCTAGATTCATGTACCCTATGGGGAAGATGCCTTGTATAGTTCTTATTCTAGACACATGTACCCTATAACAAGCAAGGCACCTCTGCCATAGGGTACAAGTATCATTCTTGTTCTTGATACATGTACCCAGTGGCGAAACTTGAAGGTGGTGAGCCCAGGTGCAAAAATATAATTTGGGCCACCCTCCACCCCCCCCCCCCCCCCCTCCCCCCTCCAACCCTAGTTCACAATATGTAACACGGCTGTGCGTGTGACAGGGGCAGCAGTGGGCCACTTAGTCCTCATTGGCCCCAGTGCACTTCACCTGCTGCACCAATAGTATTTCCACCTGTGCACGTACCCTATGGCGGAATTGCTTTGTTTTGGAAAATGAAGAGCCTTTAAGTTTCTTTTGCAGTAAAAGCTGCTTTCTACAACTGCCCATTGGTGCGATTCCCCAAGCTGTGAAAGCCCATGCACAGTATAAGATTGGTAAATCACTTCCTGTACAAGGACTACGGTTTGCAGCTACACAGTAATATATATCTGTGTAAGTTACAATGATATGGTACAGCTGCAGTGTTTTACATTGCAAATCATATCATTGTTTAGTTTAGTCTTTTTTTGATTTTTTTATGACATGATATTTAATAGTTAAACATCTGACCCCCTAATTTATTTCCCATCTGTATACTAACTTACCTACCTTCCCTATACAAATATTATTTTAACGTAAAATGCAAGTTAACAGTCTGGTAGATGTGTTTGGTCTGATTAATGGAGTTTATGACATCATTACACAGGAACTTTGGGGTTGGTTGTTATGTATTCCTCGCTCATGTTCATACTATGGGTGAGGTTCAGTCAGAAACTTACCACAGATTTTCCAGACTGCTGGAACGCTTTGATGCTCTAATGATAATTCAGCAAGCGGATGTGTCTGCCTCTTCATAGAGTCCTCCCCTGAGCCCTGGTAAAATTAGAAGTGGTATCTCTTGGCACTTCAATATGTGCCATTTTGTCCCTGTGAACTCTGCGTTCTAGGAAAGACTGACTGCACTGTACTTTTTTTTTTTTTTTGTATGTCTGCCCAGATTTAATAACTCCTGACAATCACAGCCTTTTCTTTCCATTTGCTTCTCAGTATTACATGGCCTGCTTAAAGTTAATGCAGTCATTCAATCATAGCAATCTACTTATTTTATTGAAACCAGTGATGTTTTTTATAAGCATGTGTACTTTTTGAAACATTATAATCACAGACAAGGTACTGATTGAAACCATTTTGGCTGTGTACTACATAGACCAGTATAACCTCATACTTTATAAAGGCACAACATTTTTTTTTTTTTTTATTATTATTATTATTATTTTTTATAATCCTTACATGTCTCTGTCAAGAGTAAATTCAGTTATTCAGTATATGACCCCAGTACTTGGTGGAAATCCAGCGTTGTGTGCAACACACTTATGCTTTAGATAATTTGTCAGATTGATCTATTAGGTTAATAGGTTGACACATGAGAGGCCAAGTCTGTTTATCTAATGCTACTGGATTTACTTAGGCTTATCACGTGCCAGTGTGTCTTCTTTAATATTAATTGCCAGACCAAACATGTTGGCAAATCACTTTATAAACCAGGTCCCAAGCAATAACTGGGGTAAATGTAACACTTTAATGCTTGATCCCGTTGCTGTGTAATTTGTATTCTGCGTGTTCCAATGATCACCGTAACATGAAAAAACTAGTTTTGTGCCAAAGTATCTGTACCATATAATTCTGTACCTTGTTTCTTTACTGTCTTTCAGTGACATTTATTGGGGTTATCTATCAGAACTCATATAAAACTGAGAGAGATAAAGTACCAGCCTCTGGCATCTGTTACAGGCTGTTTAAAAAATGACATTTAGGAGCTGATTGGTACTTTGTCTCATAATTTTATCATTCTTCAAACTTTTGCTAAATACCCTCCCTCAATGGCCGTTATATACAGTATGTAGCATTGTAAAGTAGTAGTGGATAGCACTAGAACAGCAACTGTATGGAAAATGGCACAAGGGAAGCCTTCGCAGATGGCTCCCGTTCTTTGAGGGGAATTCCAGTTGCTTGTAGCTGCAGATGGGGTTAAGCAAGCCAGCTGTTAATAGTGTAGCAGGGAACATTTACAAAGACCTTTGTTACAAATACTCTAGTATACGCGTTCTTGGCGCTTAGTTCTCTGGCCTCACACTGGCTAAAGCTTTTAGGAATAATAGCTGGCACTGAGCAGAAGCAGAATAAACAAATAGGGTTCTCTATGGTGTCTGCTGCAATCAGGTAAGAATACTAAAACACCTGCCAGATACTAATCAAGTGTGATGTGCTATGTAAGGAAAGGGGAACACACGTGGCATATCGAGCATCAAGGGAGGTATTCATCAATGCTTGAAGAGAGATAAAGTACCAACCAATCAGCTTCTGTTATTTATCAAACACAAAATCATAAGCTGATAGGTTAGTACTTTATCTCTCACCGTCTTAGCTTTCTCCAAACTTTGATAAATACCCCTTTAAATATAACCAGTGTGACTTCTGGAGAGCTCTTCCAGAACAGTCTGCATTGTGAGTTCTTACCTCTTCCAATGGTTATATGCCTTATATTAGGCATGCATAGCATTTCTGCAGATGTGAGGACATACATGTAATAGATGAAATAGCCATTCCTCTGGATGGAGTTAGTGGTATGTTGGAAGTTTATTACAGACCATTTGTATTTTCTCACCAGATGCAAACATGTATTGGTGGTATTGTGACGGTAGTGTTGTTATATAGGGGCCTTTGTATTAATGATCTGATATTTTCCGTCTGTATGTAAATATTCCCATTTTTAACTGAAGTTAATGTGAGGGACAGAGGCAGAGATAACCACTGTCCCTGCAAATTACCTCCTTGACGTGTTGAAGGAGTCCTCCTCATTTGTGTAAAGCTGGCCATACACCTGTCCAATTTGGCTGGTTGGAACAAAAATGTGGTAATATATGGGAGCAAATGACAATTGAACATCTGCTCCAAAATGATGGAGAATGGACACAAATGGTCATTCAGACAGATTGGGTAAATCACATGAATTTACCCAATTTACATGACCATTTTTTTTGTTTTTCAGCATTTGTGAGCAAATTATCAATTGTGATTTGCACTCATGTATTACCACATTTTTGTTGCACTCGGCCAGATTGGACAAAAAGTCTTTAGGTGTATGACCAGCTTAACCCTAGAACACATACATCATTTTTTTGCAAGCAGTAATTTCTAGTTTCTTTGGGGCATTTTATTGACCTTGTATGTGTATACTCTTCCGGAAGAAAATGGCACTGCTGGTTAGAGGCTGCATGAGAAGAACCAGAAGTTTTTCTCCTGCTTGTTGTCCTCCCATAGGGATAAAGTGGTTTATGCTAGATGAAGATAGCATAAACCAGGGGTTCTCAAACTCTGTCCTTAGGACTTCACACAGTTTACGTTTTCCAGGTCACCTGGCAGGTGTACAGGTACATGCATTACTCATTGACACATGTTAAGATCCATAGGTGGAGCTAATGATTTCACTTGTGATTCTGTGAGGAGACCGGAAAAACATGCACAGTGTGGGGTCCTGAGGACCAAGTTTGAGAACCTGTGGTGTAAACTAACAGGGCCAAACTCTGTACATTGGAGTCAGATAGATGTCCTTATTGATAAAAATGGGGAATGCCGTTTGTAATCTATTATGCCTTAAGCTATTAGTACGTTTTTCAGAAACTGCAGTACCTTCATCATTTTATAAAATACACGCTTGATAAATAGACCCCTTAGAATTTGCAGGTTGAGTATCCCTTATACAAATATCCATTATCCAAATTATTCTGAAAACCATACTTTCCAGAGAGTGAGAAAAAAATTTCTTGCTAAAAACCTACTGGGCAAAAATCTTTTGTGCTGCACCAAAGATCTGTCTGGTCTGAAGCGGAGGGTACAGACGCATCGATTTGCTTTCATTTTGATTTCCCCTCTCCACCATCTTTCAATTATGCCTTTTGATTTTCCATTCGTTTTTGCATTCGAAATCGAATTCCTATAAATATGTTCTGCAATACGGAATAATCCGTTATCCAAAATTCTTCTGGTCCCTAGCATTTTGGATAAGGGATACTCAACCTGTATTATGAAGCCCAAACCTATTCACGTTAGCTTACGTAAAGTGTATATTTGGATATTGCTTAGTAGAGAAAATAATGGCTATATTCAGATCTTAAAGGCAAAGTTGAGTTTTCCCTCTGGGTACACACACAAAGATTTATCGGTCTGTCAATCTATCTGGTGGTAACAAATATCTGGAAATGTATGGGAGCAAATGACTATCAAAAATGTGCAGATTAAATGCTGAAAAACAGACAAGTCATTCAGACAAATTGGTTAAATTAATCTGATATAACAAATTTATCCAAGCAATTGTTTTCCAGCATTTGTGAGGAAAGGTTGATTGTCATTTGCTGATCTACATTTCCGGATTTTTATTACCACCAGACAGATTGGACAGATAAATCTTTGTGCGTGTACAAAGTTTAAGGCTTTATTGCTTTATTGAAGTTTCCTCCTTTCATGAATTCAGTCAGTTGTCCTCATTTAATCTGTGACCTGCCTTACTCTTGTGTTTGCTATAATTTCCTAATAGGATCTGGCACTATATTGTAGTATTTCTTCATCCCATTCTCTTTCAAGGATTGTTGAGGGGGATAATGTAGAGGCTCACACCCTGTGATATATTTTTCATCTGTTTCGTGAAATCAAGGTGGATTTATTCCAAAATTCTTCCTGCTGATCCACAAAATATTTTATAACAAAAGATAACGCAAAGTGTTTTTTTGTTTTAAATTCCAAATAAAAAACATATTACAATTGATTAGATAAGAATGTACCTCTGCATTGAAGCACCATTAGTTACAACATAAACTGTGAGTGTATTTGGGCAAGTTCCTACCACTGTGGCCCATTATGGATGAGGGATCTGAAGGTTACAATATCTCTCTTTTTCCATTGTACCCTATAGATAACTGTCAATGTTGACATAGTGTATGCTTTATCTAGATCCCAGGTCTAATCTGTGAAAAGTGAACACTGTTTAAACTAATTTCACAGCTGCTCAATCTCTTACCCCAGGTTTGACCCAAGTCATTCTCAGGTTGTTGTCTTTACACCGCATCAATGTCTGCTGTGCGTGTCACTTCCTTGAGGCCGGCCTTTGAATACACATCCAATCAGCAGCTTTACTCTTATACGCCAAGATTGTAGGAGCCTTTGGATGGAGGGGATGCATTTTTCCCTACAGCAGGCATGTGGAGAATGCTTCTTGGCCACTCTGATTGTGAATTATACACAAACAAAGTCAGTTTACATGCCTCCCATCCTGCCACAATACAGTAAATGGATGTTGGCATACTTATTGGTGGATGGCTAGAACTATATAAGCCCGTTCACTGTATTGCAGCATGAAGATAGATGGTATGAGACCACAGGAAGGGGTAAGTACCCCCGTTAATCTGTGTTTTGCTTTGGCCAGGGCCTTAACCAGGGTTAAATTCCCAAAGCACCGAACCCAGGCAGATCTTATCACACCAAGCCAGGACCTGGGTTGCCCCAGCGACATCCAGGGCCAGAGGCTCAATGTGAAAGGGGTATAAATAAAATCAGTCCTGTTTTCTGCTGAGATTGAAATGTGTCTGCTATATTTCTCGTTCATTTTGTCGCTTGGCAACTTTGGCGTTCCCTGTAGCCATTAAAGATTCCCAACATATGGTTCATTGTTGGCTTAACTTTCTTGAGAAAGCTGCTCATAATGGTTTGCCCTAAACAACAAAGAGCGTAATAACCCTGTGGTTATTAATACAGTTTTTGGTCTTACCAGTCCATACAATTTCCATCAAGCGCAGATTTATGAAGTGTCTGTTTATTGTCTTCAGATAGCCAGATTCTCCTATTCTATCATTTTCCCTATAAAATAATTCCCTTCGTATCTTATAAAGGAAACCAAGGGAATTTATAGGGAACAAAATAAGTTAGTTTTATTTTTGTTTATTAAAACCTAACTTATTTTGGTATGTGGCCGCCCAATATGATCTCTTGTTCTCCTCTTGTATGTGTATTAGTATTTTTGGTTGTTTATAGCTGCATCCCCACAGGTAGAGTATAAAAGTAAGAAACTGCGGTCCGATTAGCCGAAGATTAGAAAGGCAAATCTAGGTTGTGTGCAGATTGAACTCTTCCTGGTGATAACACACCAGCTAATCAACTCCTAACTGTCATTTTTCAAACACAGCTGATTGGCTTGTGCTTTATCACTTTACCTTGTTGAATACATCTTCCCCTTAAGGCCCCCATCCACTAGTCAAATTAGGCCTGTTTTCGTCAGATCCATCTGACAACAAAAATCTTTTGTGCTGCACCAAAGATCTATCTGGTCTGAAGCGGCGGGTACAGACGCATCGATTTGCTTTCATTTTGATTTCCCCTCTCCACCACCTTTCAATTATACCTTTTGAATTTCCATTCGTTTTTGCATTCAATATCGAATTTGAGTTACATTTAAGGTGCAGTGTACACATTCGATTTACTGGATCAAATTGGATATTTCCTTGCCTGCACAGTCTATTTTTCTTTTCGATATAGAGAAAACGGGAGCTTGCGTCGAATCAAATGCCAGTCGAAAGTGTCCTAAAAACCCATTTGATTTCGATTAGGTTTCGATTTTGCTTCTATAAGCAAATTGAATTGAAAACAGGGAACAATCGAAGCGTGTGAACACAGCTATAGGTCTGACCAGATGTATCTGAAGTGAATAGAGGGAAATATCAGCCCTGGGTCAGATCAGATAACTGGGAGAGTTCAAGGGAAATCTGAAGAGATTTGTAGCTTCTGATATGTCTGCGTAGTGGAAGGGGGGGCTTTAGAGTCTTATGGGGTGCATACACAGATCTGACTTAATTTGACTAGTTCGCTTAGAAAATGCAGCATGCTGGATAAATCTAGTAAGATCTCTGGTCAGGGCCAGTGTTCTCACCGTAGAATGCTGTCCCTGACAGATCACACAGCGCTGTGTGCTGAGCGATCTTGTTGAGCGACAACACCCACTCACCTTGCAGCACCCTACCTCTTTGTAATAGACTCCTCAATCTCTAGTCCTTTAGGTGCTCCCTCCCACTTAACCATTGCAAGTCATTTTATGTTCCATCTACTTAAGTCCCATATGCTTCTGTCTCCAGCAATCCCTATACCTTTTTAAAACGTAAGCTCTTATGAACAGGATTCCCTGCACTTTGTCTTTTGTCCTTACATTTTTCCTACATCTCTAGTCCTCATATTTTATGTATTTACTATGCTTCATGGCACCTTATTATTATTTTGAATATTTGGTTTTGTTCTGTACCCTTTTTCCATCCCCCCCCCCCACCCCCCCCCCACATCCTTACAGATACTTGCATTTGTATGTGGGTTTATTTACATTCATGGGTTTTGTATATTAACTACCTGGTAGAGGATTTTGTCGTACTTGATTTTTTGAGATCGGTGAATTTGCAATTTTATTCTTTTTTTGGTTATCTCAATCTTATTGAAAGATCAAATATCTGTACAGTCATGCTGGGTACACAGGCGATATATTGACGATATATTGATATCTTTGATCTCTCAAATATATTGTCCAGTGTGTACAGTCAATGCCATTAACAATGAGTGCTCAATCTGACAATATCATCAGCGACTGCATGTACAGAGCAGGGGGAGGGTGACTTCCCTGACTGATACATGTACGGTCAATATTGTTTTCCCGCGGCACAATATTGGTGGCTGCAGAACTCATCTAGTGTGTTCACAGCATTAGTAGTAAGATTGTTAACTATATCCTAGGCACCTCTAGGGCAGCCACCATTCTCTACGGGACTCTGCATTAAAAATGTGTTTTTGTTCTACTCACATCCACATTAATAAATTCTCACTGTTGGATAAACAGGAAGGGGATGTGTTGGAGAAATGGTATGTTCTGCCGTGCTTTACATGTGTTTTGTTAATACTTTTTATTTTTTTCTTTCTTTTAGCTGAACTGGAGTTTGTCCAGATAATTATCATAATCGTGGTTATAACGGTTATGGTGGTTGTTATCATCTGCCTTTTGAATCACTATAAACTCTCAACGTGGTCCTTCATTAACAGACAAAGCCAAAGCAGAAGACAGGAAGAAACTCTACAGCCGGTGAGTTCTCAACTCCATTCCTCCATCTTGCAATGTTGGAATTTACTGTACAGCAACTCACTTGTGAAATTAAGTAATGTATATGATTTCTCAATTTAGATAATTTTCTTTCATCGTGCACCGTTCCGCCCCCCCTCTTTTATGGCTTCACTAGAGACTTAAAGCGGGATTTAAATGTTTTCCCTGTGTCTGTCAATAGATGGCTTCCGACTGAGGAATTCAATTGCTGCTTTGTTTGGGTCATGTGCTGTGGGGGGAGGAAGACTTTCAGTCTTCTAAAGTGGCAAGAAAAAATGTGAAAATTCCATGATTTTGGGTGTCCTTAATAGTACTTTAGATGGGTTTAGCGGCTATACATGGCTAAACCCTCTCTGGGCACAATAGTTTATGGGTACCCGAAACAATTAAATTGTTCTGTCTGGTGCCAATTAATTATAGTGACACCCCCAATGGAATCAATATAAAGTTGCAGATTCAGCATAAGGAGGTGGGAATCTCGTAAAACTCATGTCTTTTCTTGTCTATATAAGCTTTATCGCATACTTTTTACCACAACATTACCACTGTTCCTCTGGCTTGCATTGTAGTATGCTTTTACTTTACTAGGTACTTAGCCCAAGCCACAAAAACTAATGCTAATCTGAGAATTCAGTGAAGAGCCATACATTTTTCAGGTGCAAAAAATGGGACTGTTGCCTATTTTAGCTTCGGGCAACTCATTTAGAGACTGTATTTTTAGCAAATGCAGTTTTAGCCAATGGCAATATTCAACTTATATATCACGCCTGATCTCCCATCTAAATTGACGGTGATCATAGGGTGATATTCAGTTGATTTTTTTTTTTTTTTCACCCTGTTCACAATCATTAAGGTTGGGTTTTGCTGCGCTTAGCAAAGGGTTTGAGCTGAAATGCTGATGACCTTTGAATACAGCCATAGTATTTGTGACCGGTACACAAGCCTATGGGTTTTCACTGCCCTATTTGCAAAAACAAGTTAATTATCACAGTTTATTTCTGGAGCCTGATGAGGTCCAGAAAAAAAAAATCCTTAAAGGAGCTGCTGATTTGCCTTGTTTTGGGGCTAATTAGATGTCCCATGAAGGGGTCAATTGGTAGCAATCTGGACTATTTAGCACTGTTTTAGGGTAAGTGTGTACACATCTGTATAAAGTTGGGTACTTGCGCCCATCGCATCGCAGACCATAAGGCATGCGATGGTATGCGATGCGATTGGCACGCAATGGTATACAATTTTAAATTGTATACCATTGTATATGGCATACAATGCGATGCAATGTTAAATTGTATAACCGCCCTAATGGGGGCTTACAATGTTAAATGCACCCCCACGCCACCTTGCTAGTACACAAGTACCTAAAGTTGTTAGGAATCAAAATTCTTCACTTCAAGTAACAGATTTAAAAAAAATTAAGTTTTTGTATTGAATAAAGGTTGTCGTTTTGTTTTTATTTTATTTTTTTCTGTTTAAATATATTTTAGTTATTTTAAAAATAAAAATTTACCTAGTACTAGACCAGGCAAATATAGGGAATGAAAGGTCACTTAGGGGCCAGTTGTATCAAGCTTCAAAAAGTTGTAAAGTGGAGAGTGATAAACAACCAGCCAATTGGCTCCTATCTGACATTTTTTAAATCAAGTCTGTAACATGGCAGGTACAGTAGGAGCTGATTGGCTGACTGTTTATCATGCTCTACTTTATCACTTTTTGAAACGTGATACATCTAGCCCTTGGTGTCCATAGGAAAAGGTAAAAAAAAGCCTGTGTAATCCAAGCACACAACATGCCTTAGTTTAGGTCATTACGGAATTGGACATTACAATGCCGATTAACCGCTTTTTTCATGCCTAAACTCAAATGCTAAAAAGCGTTACTTTGCTTCAGTAAGAATGCAATAATCTCAGCGTTTAATACTATTGTGAACGAATTCAAATTCAAAGATGTCATAAGAGAAGCTAAGTTTGAAAATGATAGGTCTGTTTTGCGAATGACTTTTTGCTTTTAGGCTAGCTGCTGGTTGTTAAGGACAAAGGATAGAGTATTCGCTGTGATTCATGTTAGTCACTGTTTGTTGCATGATACAGTAGCATCTCCCTAATACAGCTGATTTAAAAATAATCTTTAAATACAGATATGTACTCCTACAACTTTGCTGCAGTCACGCCAAACCACCCTTCTTGGCACGCCAGGTCACGTGAGAATCTTCTAGCATTTTACATCTTTTTTTTATTATTATTATTTTTTTTCAGAATCCGCTTTATTGGCCAGGTGTACTTGCGTATACTAGGAATTTGATGTGGATTGCTGTGCAACAGCCAGTTAGGTACAGTTAAGCAGGGACAGCACAGATATACATAACACATACAGGTATACACTAGATGTACCCTGGAGGTTATAGATGCAGGGAACATATATTCTCTGAGCTACACAGCACCTAGGCAGCCGTCAGCTGCGCCAGTGGTCATTGCAGCAGCCAGGTGGGTAACCATATAGGCAGAGACAGTACAGTTATCACACAGGGAACACATACGTGCCGAACAGCACCTAGGCAGCCATCAGCGGCGCCACTGGTCAACGCAACAGATAGGCAGGTAACAATACAGCAGGGACAGTACAGTACAGATATACATTGCTGTGCAGTGCACAAGATTGGAGACACGGGGTTACATGTGGCTGAGTGCACAGTTCCTAGGCAGCCATTTGTGGCGCCATCTTGCTCATGCTGCTCATAGCACCAGAAGGGCTCACAGGCCATATTCCCTGGAGGCAGAGAGAGACCCAGCGTGGTGGGTGGTGGAGGGTGCCGGTCATGGTGGTGTAGCCATACCTCCTCCCTTTGGAGCTTACACCTGGAGCTGGCACAGTCTGCTGGGGGGACGGAATCCCTGCGTCCTTTGCCTGCACCTCCCTGCGTCCTTTGCCTGCACCTCCCTGCGTCCTTTGCCTGCACCTCCCTGCGTCCTTTGCCTGCACCTCCCTGCGTCCTTTGCCTGCACCTCCCTGCGTCCTTTGCCTGCACCTCCCTGCGTCCTTTGCCTGCACCTCCCTGCGTCCTTTGCCTGCTATTCTATTGCATCTTTTTGGTATCCACCAGGTAGATAATACGGTGCTGTATTTTTGGCCTATGAATTAAGAAAAAAGGGGATAGTGGAGTTGAGATTGTTCAGAACCATATCCATGTTTTTTCAGAGTTTTGTGCTTTAGTGTAAATCAGTAAAATCTGATTACTTAATTTAAATTGGGCCACTAGACAGGAATGACTGTGTGTCATCTAATGAGCCAGGAAAGTAGTTACAAATATGTATGAGTGACACATGTATACAGCTAGTTTACTAACTAAGTTACGAGGAGCACACGGAAATAACTTTTCTTCTAATGTGTATTGCATTCATAGTTTATTTTGTTCTCTTGAGTTTTTTTTTTAATTCAAATTGGATGGAGTTTATAAGGCAGTTTCTTCATGACAATGCACTTGTAGTGCTGCTCCTGGCATTGATCCACATTGCATTTTATGATGGAAGGCATGTGTCATGCATGACCCAGACAGCTGACTGAACATTTTGCCTTTGCTCTGTAGACTGTATGAAAGGCGTTGCTGCAGGAGGCAGTCAGCTCTCATTAGGACAAGCAGTGGATGGGATTTTCTGGTGCTCTAGGGGTGCCACTGTGGTGAAAATCCTTTTGTATATTGTATTTTATAAAAAAAAAAAGTTTTCAGTCATTTCAGGACACAAACTGTTCCTTGTAGATTATTTGTAGATTAATTGTCCCGCAGGGTTCCTTTACATTTATTTGATGTATCTCCCTCCCCCTCCACACACTCACACTCTAAAGTCTGTACTTTTTGAACAAGTGCACTAGTAACTACTGTAACTACTAAATATGCAGCTAGAGAATGAATATTGTCAACATACACACAGGACAACCAAAGAAAGTTTAGTGTTAAGTTGCCCACATACGATAAGATTTTTTTTTTCTCAAAAATTGATATGGCAGTTTTGACCCATCGGAACGACCAATTGTTTAAAAACTTTCTGTGTGTGGACATGATCCATTGCATACACCTGCTGCTTGTTCATCGAGCCTGCTGATCTCTTCTGCAGGTGGAAATATGAACAACCTGTCGTGCGCTATCTGGCACACCTCGTTCAGTGTGTAGGCATAATGAACATGTGAGTCCTGGAAGCCTCCATAATTGATCCATGTTGTAGAATTAATGTCTTGCTATGAGCTCTTGTAGTGGTGTGTATATTTATCTGAGAAACCGCCAGCGTACAGATGGAGCCCCTGCCATCCTTGGCCAGGGCTCGCCAGAGCCTCCCCGCTGGCGAGCGCCGGTGGCAGGGGCTTCACTGAACTGGGACGCGCGTGCGCCTCACAGTCTCTCGGTGGGGACGCTGCGTGTCGCTACCCGTCTCCGCTTCTCCAGGGAGCCGGGCAGGGTTAGGGGGGCGGCGAGGGCGACAGGCGGGGAAGGTGGCAGGGACCGGAGGCAGGCTCCGTTGCCCAGGGGGCGCGCGAGCGTCTTGTGCGTGCGCTCCCCCTGGCGGGGCTGGTGTGATTGCAGTTATTTGAATGGACTGAAAATCTGGTACTGGATAGCAGCAAATGAGCATCAGAAATTTTTATTCCATCCAACAAGTAGTTGGATGATTGTAGGAAAGTTGGCCTAGTGTATGGCCAGCATGTTTGATTCAAAAATATGGACATGATGTATGAACATGAGTCGGTAGTGTTTGACATGTTTGGGACATGCTGCAACCCCCATGGGGCTTGTCCACTATGTCGCATGCACTGATCCTGCCCCATCCCTTATAAACAATGCAATGCCGCACACTGATATCACAACTGTCAAAGAAACGGTGACTAAATCGCCTCAAATGTGTATTTTCCCTCCTAAGTTAGGACACCCTGTGAGTTATGCGTGTGTTCAGTTAGGCATACCTGAACAATTTCACGCTCATTCTGTCTGGCTTTAGAATTTCAGAGTGATTAAAGATCTCGAAGGTCCGATTTGAAACACAGGGTTTTGTAAATTCCTATCCAAACCTCCAAACCTCTCCCTGTCCTAATATTATCGCAGATGTTTTTAAATAAACTATTAGCAGATTGTCAGAAATTTTATATACACTGCATTTTGTGCAAAATATTGGCTCATTGCTTTAGAGGAATGATGTCCAGCAGATCAGATCCGATCATCATGGGTGCTGCCTACACACTAAGGTGATCAGACCGAGCAGCCATAATTCTGCTAATTGTACCTCATAAGTGCAATGGGCATGCACCTTATTTATTACAGGTCCTAACTGGGCACAGTTGACCTCTGGCTATTGGTAGGTATTAGGAGGCAATCTAGTTTTAATGGCAGTCCATGGCTGGTGCACTACCGTGCCCAGCTTGCATGGGATTCTTGTATAAAAGTTAAATATTTGCCCATTTCTCTTATACTGTACATAATGATTCTACATTATATAGGGACCAATCTACTTGTCTAGAAGCAATGTTTGAACCAGAACATACAGTACCTGGATAGATAATGCACCAGCCAATCAACCCCAATTTTCATATATCAAACACCGGTGATTGGCCGGCGCGTTATCTCCTTACACTTTATCTCTACTTTATCTCTTAGCCAGGCTTAATACATTTGCCCCAATATAATTTATGCTGTAATTCAGCCCTTTAAGAAAGCAAATAAATTGGAATGTACAATATGTGCTCAGTGATTTCTTCCATACACATCTCTTTACTACAGTATGTAAACTGCATAGATTGTAAAATTGCGAGCAGTGTCCTCCTACCTCCATGTCGGTTAGTATCTACCCAGTTAGTTTAAACACTGTTGTTTCCAATTGTAAAGTGCAACAGAATATGCTGCGCTTAGGGATGCCAATACCGGGGCATTTTTTTCAATCCCGGGAATCGGGATTGAAAAAAGCTCAATCCTGGGATTCCCGGGATCCCAGGATTGGCATCCCTAAAAGAAAATTGCCGCTGTACCCCCACATAACTTACTTTTTGGGAGCTGTGGAGGGGGGCAGGCGTCATGAATGACGCAGGTGGCTGGGAGGCGCATCGGGTATGACGCATGAAGCTGGCATAGGCCTGCCATCGAGCGAGTTCTGGGTGCTGGTGATGCCACACTGCGTCCTGTGCAGCGTGACCTATGACCAAATCACGCTGCACAGGCCACACACCGGGTCGGGAACAGCCGGGCAGCGTCTGAGCATGTGCTCAGACATTGCCCGGCATTAGACTGTGCATACTCCAATCCCGGGATTGAAATCCTGAACATTTTTCATTTTTGGCCACCCTAGCTGCGCTATATAAGAAACTGTAAATAAATAAATAAATGTGGTAATACAAAAATAATCATGTTTACGTTTTGATTGAGTTAGGGTCACTGTAATAAACACACGGGGCGATATAACTTCCGATGTTGCCAATATAGTGAATATCGGAAGCCAGATCGCATGCTTTTTAGGGCTTGCGAGCCCGCTGCGCTGTCGATGCACGCTCCCGTGTGAGCGCAAATCGGCAGTGAAATAGAGAGGGCAGCCAAGACTATATAGTCTAAATTGTCCCCATGCATGCCGTGCGATGCGTGTCCCGATATGATCTAATCGTATCGGGACTTGCATCTCACGGCATATCCTGCCGTGTGTACACACCTTTAGTTGTATGTCATGTGCTACTAACTGCATGTGGTTTGTAGTTCTTGTTGAGAGCAAATTTGAGTGTACAACCCTGACTTTGTAGTTGACATGGGTATAACCACTTTTATTGACATCTCTCAATTTTGTGATTGCTATTCTATATTGACATATGGGAATATTATATAATGAACACATTGGCATTTTCTGAAAGCAAATTGAAATGGCAGCAGAAGTGGTTTTAAAAACCTAGTAGTGTGGAAAGAGGAAGTTAGACTTTTTGTAAATAAAGAATGTCTGCTGTAATAGTGTATTCTAGGTTAATGTAGTAAAACTGCTTGGTATTTGGCTTGTGCAACTTTCTGGAGACAAAAATTTTCAATCTGTATGAGGTTCAATGAGATTATAAGGTTACATATGGAAACACATTCTCAGTCACCATTGCTGTAGATAACACCTGTGAAAAGAGAAAATTAGGATCTAAAAGAGTTAAGGTGGCCATGGCCATACATCAGAAACACCGGTCTTATGGTGTGTACACATGGCAGATCCTGCCGGGAGATGCAAGTCCCGATGCGATCAGATCGCATAGGGACTCGCATGGCACGGCATACATGAGTGGCACAATTTAGACTATATAGTGCAGATCTGCACTATACAGTCTTGCCTGCCCTCTCTATCTGGCTGCCAATTTGCGCTCACACAGGAGCGTGCATCGGCAGCGCATCGGGCTCACAAGCCCTAAAAAAGCATGTGATATGGCTTCTGATGTTCGCTATATTGGGAACATCGGAAGCCAAATCTTACCATGTGTACACACTATTACAATCATGATTGTGTCCAATTTCCCTTCATCTCCCCTGCAGTCCTTGGTGGTTTGGACACACAATGTACTCACAATCTGTCATACAATCCATTGAGATTGTATGATTGGGTGCAATGTCTTTCTGATGTATGGCCACCTTAGGATTGTGGATCATGGGCTAACCCAGCAGCTTCCCTCTTATGCAATGAATTTTGTAATCTCATTGAGCACAAGTGAGCTCCAGTATAGTATGTAGGTTGTACTTGGTTTTGAAAACCGTGATGTAACCAGGAAAAGTCCTTGAACTATTACTTGTTATATGGTCAGTTCAGGGATTCCAGGAATAGAGGTAGATGCTGTATATACCAGTACTATTAATCTATCATTGATGGTGGATCAGAGCAGAGAACTTTTTGTCACTTAGGCCATGGTTCTTTAACCCTGGTCCTCAAGTACCCTCCAGCAGTGAAAGTTTTCCAGGTCTCCAGACAGAATAGCAGGTGAAATAATTAGCTCCACCTGTGGATCATTTAAAATCTTAAGTGATGAGTGCGTTTAAGTACCTGCTGGGTGACCTGGAAAACATGAACTATTTGGGGTACTGGAGGACTAGGGTTGGGAACCACAGGACTTGGGGCAGTATTCAATGTTAAAGTTCTCCGTGCATGGAGAGCGTTTTATTTCGCTCTCCATGCACTCTCCCTGTTTTTGCGGAGATTCTCCGCGTTCGGAGCCTCCTGCTCCCTCTATTCAATGTATTTAAGACTCGCCGCCACTCGCGGCGAGTCTTAACCCCTGCAGCGGACGAGCGTCCGCAGCAGGGAGCTTTCAGGGAGCCGGGGGACGGAAGCACGGAAGCAGCCAGAGAGAGATTAAAGTCTCCCTGGCTGCTCCAGAGGAATGTATAGGGGTGGTGGGCTCCCCTGGACCCAGGCAGCACAGGCTGCCCCCCCCCCTATAGCCAGCGGGGGACCCAGTATTCACTGCATCCGAACGTGCATATTAACTATCGGGTGCAGTGAATATATGAATATCTAATGAGCGGCTCGAGCGCTCGGGCCCCCTGCTGGCTGCACTGTGTAAAAAAAAAAAAAATAATGAAAAAAAATATATTTTTTTTAAATTAAATATATATTCATGTGCTATAAGCACATGAATAAAAATAACATGCCCCTTCACAGGAAAAAAAACCTGATTTTTTTACACCAAAATTAAAAAAAAAAACCTTTCCGTTTAAAAGTTCACATTCCAGCTCTCCATCAAAAGATGGAGAATTGCTACACGGAGAGAGACAGAGAAAATCACTTAAAAAGACGGAGAATATTTCACATTGAATAGGGTTGCTCGCGTTTGGAGAGAAAAATGCTCCGTCCAAGGCGAACAAAGCACAAATTCTCCACAAAACACGGAGAACTTTTCTCATTGAATACTGCCCTTAGGCCAGGGCTTGACAAATTTCTATAAAATCTAGGAGCCAGGATGAAAATGTAGGAGCCAGATATAAAAATAAAAGGGACCGTGCGCGCCGAAGCCGTGCACCAAAAAATCAAACAAAAAAAACATGCCATAATACACGCCATATGTAATATATACTACACGTCGTAATGTCCATTACACATTTATACCAAACATCATAATGCTCATTACACAATATGCCACACACTGTAATGCCTATTACGTATAATACCATATGCCATAATTACATATTATGCCACATAAGTTCCGCTTACCTACATGCTCGTTGATATGGGTTTCATGCTTGATACCAATGGTTAACATGCTCTGCCAGGGGTAAATTCTTGTTGCTATGGGTGCCACTGTGGGAGCCCCCCAGCCTGGCCTTCCCCAGGGCAGGCCTGTAGTAGGCTGTAGTTAAGGCTGGAGGTGTGCCATTGGAGTGGTCAGGTCTCACCGTCCAGCCCCAGGGGCTTTGGCTGAGCAGCTGCTGGTCACCAGGGGAAGGAAGTCTCCCTGCTCCAACAGCGGCTGGGGGTTAGTGGTGGCAGCAGCTGGGTACATGGTGGCTTCGCAGCAGAAGGAGAAGCTGGACATGCTGCGACTCTGTGTGGGGGTGGCTGGGCTGCTGCAGCTGTGCGCACTGGAGGTCAGGATGCTACCTGCTGGTGCTGTGTGCAGGGGTAGCCACCTGCTGGAGCTTGTAGTGTTCACTATTGGACTTATTTTAGGGCAGGGTGCTGATCACCAAGCAGAGCACATTTTTCATACGGGAGGGCATTTGACCCCCCCCCCCCGTAGTGCCATGCTGCCAGTAGTGCTACAGATAAAATGCCCCCCAGTAGTGCCATAGATAAATGCCCCACAGCAGTGCCATAGATAAATGCACCCCAGCAAAGCCATGCTGCCAGTAGTGCCACAGATATAATTCCCCCAGTAATGCCATGCTGCCAGTAGTGATACAGATAAAATGCCCCCCCCCCAGCAGTGCCTTAGATAAATGCCCCCCCAGCAGTGCCTTAGATAAATGCCCCCCCAGCAGTGCCTTAGATAAATGCCCCCCCAGCAGTGCCTTAGATAAATGCCCCCCCAGCAGTGCCATGTTGCCAGTAGTGCCACAGATATAATGCCCCCAGTAATGCCATGCTGCCAGTAGCTATACAGACAAAAAGCCCCCAGCAGTGCCATGGATATAATGCCCCCAGCAGTGCCATGGATATAATGCCCCCAGCAGTGCCATGGATATAATGCCCTAGTGAGCCACTCTAAGCAGAGGTGATCAGCAGCATATCAGCGCAGCGGGGAAGAGCTAACAGTCACTGTTAACCGCGCCACTGTTTCACCTCTCCCTCTGCTCTGCTGAGAATGGCTGTCAGCTGCGCTGAAACACCACAGAGGTCGGCGTGTCAGCAGTCTGGGGTGGGCGCCTTAGTAACTTACAAAACGGGCAGGGCGCGGCGAACACTATTCTTGTGTGCGGGCCCTGCGGGGGGTGGCCGGCTGCTGCCTGCTGGGGCTTGTGCGGGGATGGCCTGGCTGCTGCGGCTGTGTGTGGGGGGAGGACGTTCTGCTGCCGTGGGCTATGCGGGGGAGGCCGGTCTGCTGCGGTCGACTGTGCGGGGGAGGCCAGGCTGCTTCAGTGGGCTGTGTGCGGGGGAGGTCGGGCTGCCACGACCAGATTCTGCTTCCTCCATTAAAAAAAAAAATCTGGTCGCCAGGAAGCAGAATCTGGTCGCCATGGCGACCGGGATTTGTCGAGCCCTGCCTTAGGCAATCAGCAAACTCTGTATACTTCTTAGAATATTGAATTGCCTGTAGCAATGGCGGAAAATTCTATAATTTGGTATAAGATGCTTAGGGGGTGGATCAATTATTTTTTTTTTAGGGGTCTGCAATTAAATTCCAAAGAGCACCCATTAATTTGGGTGCCCTCAAAAACTATTGAATCTCCCCCTATTGTTAAAACAGAGAAGCAAAGAGAAAGTTTTAGTAATTTTCAGTTTCCTTGGCAGAGTGGAAGGATAACACACAGTCACCTTGGTATTTGTTGACTAGGCCGTTCGAAAGTCAAATTGTGGTTATTTCAACTTGTTTAGGTGAAGTACAGGATGGTACATTCTACTTCACCTCATCGTAAATGTTTTGTCTAGATCAGTGGTTCCCAACCTTTTTTTCTCTCCCGTACCCCTTGGTTAGACTTTTCATTGATTAGTACCCCCTCCTCTCATTTTGACATATGGACAGTACTTAGCGGTATGCGGATCCTTATGCATGTCCTTATATTAAGGAGGAGCGGAGGAGTAGTATACAGCAAGGAATCATGCCCTTCTGTGTCTAGACACTGGTTGTGTATTATCTCCAGGATTCCCGCTAACACTGGTAGGATTAATGCCGCTGCTTCCTCCACCTTTGTCAGTGCTGGGCAGATGACTGCTGATGTCTGAGGGCAGCATGGGAAGCTCCCAGTGGATTGCTGGTCAGGCATATGACACAACATGGTTTGTCTCCATGGCAATGGCTCTTCTTCAGCCATCAAAAGACCTTTTCATCATCCGCCATTACCAATATTATTTTCAAGTACCCCCAACTGGTCTGCAGAGTACCCCCAGGGGTACTAGTACCCCAGGTTGGGAACCACTGGTCTAGATGGAGGAAAAAGTTGTATAGTGGTTAATACTATGGGGGTGATTGCTCTGATGGGTGCCCATAAAACATTTGAGCCACCCCCTATATGTACATTTGGTAGCGGTAAATGAAATAAACTCCTTTAAACAGATTTAAATACTATCATGGATTAGCTCTCATAGTTGTTACTGAGCCACTGATGAACATAACTCATACATTGTTATCCAGTTTACGGGTATTTTCAACACGTTATTTACCGGGGCACTAGCTAGCAAGCCCCCATTGAAGGGGTATTTTACTATCCCAATTGTTTTTATACTCTTGACATTCTGTCTTCTGCATTTCTACTGTCTCTCTTATTTGTCCCATCTGTCTGCCATTTCTGCCCTGCCCATCTTTCATCTCTTTACCCCTCCTTTCACCTATCTTTAATCTCTGTCCCACTCACCCTTTTGCTGCTGCCGACTGTCTCATCTGTCATCCTTCTCCCATCTCCCTTTCTCCTCCTTTTTCGCTCATCTCTCGCTCATCTCTCTCTCATCTCTTCGCAATAGCTGGGAAAGCAAATACATTGACTCAGAGCTGGTAGGACAGACAATTTAATAGATTGGAAAATAAAATATTTTCAATAAAATGCGCTAGGTTCTTCAAGGAGATTCCAAATATGCTGGCAAGGAAACCTCATAGCATAGACCTCAAAATACAATAATAATAACTAAATGTAAAATGGTTTAACTACTGGTACAACTGGTCTTGCCACAGTTTCATAAGTTTCCATATATATTGGACTTGTGTATGGCTCATTTTATATTTACCGTATATACTCGAGTATAAGTCGACCCGAATATAAGCCGAGGCACCTAATTTTACAACAAAAAAAATGGGAAAACTTATTGACTCAAGTGGGACCCTCACTCGAGTATAAGCCGAAGGGGGCTTTTTCAGCATAAAAACTGTTCTGAAAAAGTAGGCTTATACTCGAGTATATATGGTATGTGAGGTTCTCTTGCCTGGCGAGTGGCTAAGGCCACTCACTAGACATACACCTGACTCATTTAATATATGCGTGTTAGCATTTTATGATTCCAAATAAACTATTGCAATGTTTTATGTGATTGGTGTTTTCTGGCTCCCGTTTTTCTTATGAGACCGCGTCCCCTCGCTGGGCTCGCTGCGCTCACCACGCTTCGGGCACGGTGGCTCGCTGCGCTCGCCACACTATATAAAGTCATCTTCATGCGTAGTTGGATAGTAGGGGTATGAAAAAATGGGGTGCATTTAACATGGGAGCCCAGATAATACATAAGTACCGTGTTTTCTGCTTTCTTAGTATTTGATATATATTTTACTGGATTTTAAATATATTGCTTTTTCCTTTTTGGTGCAGAGTGAAAAATGACTTCCCAAACACAACTATGTAGAACATATGCAGATGGCATTTTCCAGTGTGTGTTTAGTATTTCTTATTCATCCATATAGCAGTGGTGCCATCTACTGGCTGCTGGTATAATTTGCCTGTATTCATTACATAATATAATACTCATGGGATCCAAAATGTTTGGCAGTCAGATAGCATCAAGTGCTGTAGACTAAACCTGTTTGAGTCAGTCATGCAAGTGCCAGACTTCTACCCTTCTAGATCCAGGAGATGACAAAGTGGGAGGGGAATTCTTTGGCCATTAGTGTATATCTGGGATAGTTGACTCAAGTAATACAGAAACATTTCCAGTACAGTACATCCAGGTTTGCGTTATGCTTGTGATCTCTGGTATTAAGTTGTATCCAGTTTTTTTCTTATAACAATTGTAATTGCTTCTACAATTTTCAATGTATATGAGGGCTTGCAATAGAAAATGTTAATAATCGTAATTATATCTTCAATGACCTGAATGTCAATGGAGTTTGCTGTTAAAAATTAGGCTTTTAAAAAATATTAGGGGCAGAAATGTAGTATTGGCTGGTTTCCTTCTTCTAGGGGAATAGAATTCCTTCTTTTGGGGACCAATGTGGTAATCCAGTTGCAACGTTTTTGAATCGCTGCATCCCAGAGCAGCAATTCTCAAGGGTTGCGACCATCCCTGCATGGGGTCACGACTCCATGTTGCTGACCCTCAGGCTGATGACTTCATGGATCCCTGTCAGTGATGCAAGGACTCTGATGTATTGACAGATAGTAATTCAACTGATTTTTCAGACTCCTCAGATCACTGGCTTAGAGATTGGAGAAGTCATCGGGCAGTTCAGCCCCCACCCCAGTGCTCTGTCTGTCCTGTCCTGCCCAGCAGCCTCTGCCATCAAGAGGTTACACTCCTGACTTTCTCATCTAAATGCAAATATCCATAGGGGGCACATGGCTGATGGCAAGCACGCACCTGTGTCCTTGGGCTTTGGAGTTGTAGGAACCTTGCAGATGACCAAGGCAGCTAGCAGTGGACTGCAGTCATACTTGGAGAGCAGGACTTTGAATCTGTAACAAAATGATTGAAGTGCAGCATAGGAGGGTCACCCTCTGCCATCCCTAGTCCCCTAGTTAAAATCTGCTGTCCCCAACCCTGGTCAAACACTGCCATCCCCTTAGTTACCCTCTGCCTCTACCTGTTCAGTCTCCTACTGCTTCTTTCTGCCATCCCCAAAGCCTTCACAGCAGGTATAAGTGTTAACATTCCCATGAATATATTAAAAAAAGGCACAATCAAGGCAGGTACTCCAGAAGAATAAGTCTGTGAGGTTAGGGGCTGGAGTTAGGCCCTCTCTGGGCTGTGTTTCACGATAGTGTAGCGATGCCCCTGATAGTGTAACCGTACCTCCTCCCTTGGGGTCGCTGCTGCTGAGTTTCACCCAGAGCTGGTGCAGTCTGCTGGAGGATAGCTGGTGGGGGTCAGCAGGCCAGAAATCCTACGCTGTCACAGCCGGGTGACATAGCCATGTACCACGACCGAGTGGACTCCTTATTGGGGATCCTACCGGCTGATGGGGATCACCACATCTAGCAGTCATGTCATGGCTGATGCACCACCTTACTGGCTGGGGGGGGGGAGTGCCGCATCCTGTGCTGGGTCCTTCCCTCCATCCATCACCTCCACCTCCTCTGCCACATTTCTCCTTCTCCAGGGGCCGAGGATGGGAGCTTGGAGATGGAGCTCCATGTGCGAGGGACCATCCCCAGCCCCCACTTGGTGTGATGTGATAATTTGTAACATAACTGAAGAGACTAAGTGGTTGCATTAGTGCTGACCTCACTTCTGTTTTGTGTCACTGCAATGCTGACCACACATGTGTAGTGTCCATTCTGTGGAAATTTGCTGGGGTCCTGTAATAATTTTTACTGTCTGATGGGGTCCCAGATCAAAATAGTTTGGTAACCCTACAGTATAAGAAAATGTTTTTCACGGCACCCATAGACCCAAAGTTTCTTATTTTGAAATTCAGGAAAACAAATTTAAGTAAATAGAGTTTTTGTCATGTTATAGAGTGAATTCTAAAGAACTGTAACTTCTGTTTTTCCACATTTTATCACTGCAAGCTGCAAAAACTGGTTTTGCCTATTAAATTGACCATCAATAAATGTAATTGGTCCTGGACCACCAACCCAGGGCACCCCTGTAGGTGCCACAGTATCCTATTTGGGGACCAATGTGGTAATCTAGAACTCTGAACTCAGGGGCAGATTTATGAAGCTTGGTAAAGTGATAATGTGGCTGGTACTTTATCACCGGCCAATCAGCTCTCAACTGTGTAGTTGCAGGCTTGGATTGAAAAATGACAGGTAGCAGCTGATTGCCCAGTGATAAAGTACAAGCCACTTTATCACTTTACCAAGATTAATAAATCTGCCCCTCTAACACAAGAGTTTCTCATCTTCACAGGGTGTTTTGTACAAGTTTCAGTCCATGTAATGTATTCCTGTGATTTATAGCAGCTGTGACAGGCGTTCTCCATATGAGTGAAAAGAAATAACATTTATATAAATATTGCTTGCATGAGTTTTACACATGAATTATACCCCTTTCCCACTGCAGCTCTTAAACGGTAAATTGCTGTTTTTTTTTAGCCTTTTTAAATGGGTAGAGGTGCAGTGGGAAAGCTCCAGGGTGCTTTACCCGTTTAACAAATACTGGTATTTGTTAAACGGGTAAACAGCAGTGTCCTACTCGTTTTAAGAGTCGTTTTTTTGGGCAGTGGGAAAGGGTCTTAAATGGTATTTAAGATCCCTCTCCCCTGGTACCTGGACTACAAACACCCCCCCCCCTTCCACATCATCACACTGACGCTAGCAGCCTACAGTCATAATACAAATCCAGTACATTAGCGTGACAACCTAAACAAAAGCAAAGCAGTACACCTGACAGCGCTTGCACCTTCTCTCATTGTATGCAAACACAATTTGCCAAATTTACACACTTTGGTTAGGTCACATATTTGTTTTAGAACGCAAAATTCTACATCACTGTTAGATCAATATGATCTATAGCAGGACTGGGCAACACCGGCCCTCCAGATGTTGATGAACTACACATCCCAGCATGCCTTGCATCAGTTTCAGCATGGCCACATAGCAAAACTAATGCAAAGCATCCTGGGATGTGTAGTTCACTAACATCTGGAGGGCCGGTGTTGCCCAGCCCTGATCTATAGGAATTGGTCTTTAAATATTACCAAAGCAAAGGGAAGCAGTGGGATGCCTGTGTATGGTATATCAGCCAGCATACTCCACTACAGATTGTGCTGGCGCTATATGTGTAGCCCATTCACATGCAATGACCCTGGGGAATCAGCCACCGCTTACACTACACCCAGCCCGGGTGATTAAACAATGATAGCAGCCGGCAATGTGTGCAACAGCAGGGCCTGGGGGATGGGGTAGCCACACTTACCCATGTCAACAGACTCTAGCACAGGCTCTCCCTGTTTAACATCCTCCAGCTGCTCCGCTGGTTCCGCCAACTGATGTTGCAGCAGCGCGATGCAGCTCCAGGCTACACAGCGGCAGCCATGATCAATCGCTCCCTGTCACCACCCCCCGACACAGCCGCCGATGTAATTATTACTACTGCACAGGACTCCGACACCGGCTGGATTACCGTTTTATGTACCTTTCACAACGGGTTCAATGTGAAAGGTACAAAAAACATAATTAACCAGCAGTATACCGTTTACAACACAGTGTGAAAGGGTCTTATGGCTCAGACCCGTTTTAAAGTCCCATTTACAAATACCGGGTCATTACCCGTTTAGGCAGTGTGAAAGCAGCATAACTGGCTACATTATTTTGCTGTGTTTTGTTTACGGTTTAATTAAATCGGACAATAAAATTTAAGATTTAATAATTTTAATTTAATTGCAACTTGTCTGAGCTATCCAGACCATATTTTATGTTCAGTATATTGACTATTCTGATTGCAAGGATTTGTTATAAATAATTGATCTGAATCCATTTTTTTTCTCTCCTAGGAAAGGTGCTTGTGGCCTTCTGATAGCTTGGTCCCAGCGCAAGGCGCACCCGAGGTATGGTTCACCTTTACTTCTGTTGGTCAGGAAATCAAGAGCATTTTTACTTCATGTTAAAAAAAGAAAAGGGAAAAAAAGTGATTTTTCAGGTTGTTTATGAAAAGATTGATCCTCTATAGATCATACATGTGTGATCCGTTTAGGATCGATGTCCACTTTGGCCACACACACAATGGATGTAAGGCCCCCATATACATTGCGATGCGAACCGCGGGCAGTACAAAAAGTATGTGCAGCACATACTTTTTTTATTGTGTGATGCACGCGGGAGCACGCATTTCATTGTGTATGTGTGCCTTTGGAGCCGTCAAAAGGTCGACCTGCAAATGGCCAACACCTAAAAGGATGAGACCTGGTTCTTTATGATGTTTCATGATTTTTATGGTTAGGTACTTAGTGGAGGGTTAGGGAAAGGCAGCTGGAGGAGTCAGTTATAGTAAGGCACCAGACCAAGAGGTAAACTAGGTACACACTGGCTGATATATCAGCCATTCAATTGGATGCCCAATATATTTAGATGGACCATTGGCCAGTGTGTACCAGCAATACGTCCGAACGGTGTAATTCAGACATTTCGTATTAACTGTGCAACATGGCCGGTGGCCGCTATTCCTAACGATATATTGTCGCACCGTGCTTTGCATACGGGTGATCCGCCGACAACCCATACACCCGCACCAGGAGCCAGCAATGATTGACAGCTCGTCTGGGCAGAGATATGCGAACACACACCCTTCCCGATCCGTCTGTAGATATATCCGCTTAAAGCTGGGTATACACAAAGATTTATCTGTCTGGTGGGAACAAAAATCTGATTAAGTATTGGAAAAAAGGACAATCGATCATTTGCTCCCAAACACTGACAACCCGACAATGGTTGTCCAGACAAATTGGTTAGATCCATTTAATCTAACAGTCCAAATAATAATTTTTTTCCAGCCTTCGGGGGCAAATGCATGAATTTTATATTCTTTTATTCATTACCAGATTTGTTTTCACAACAAACAGATTGGACATATAAATATATGCAACTTCACAAACAGGTCGTACTTTAAACTGTCGATTGCTGATGATGTCTATTTGTTTTCACAACAAACAGATTGGACATATAAATATATGCAACTTCACAAACAGGTCGTACTTTAAACTGTCGATTGCCGATGATGTCTAAAGATATTTATGCAGAGGAAGCTGCTATTTGGAGGGTATAATCTCGAGGGCGCATGATTAATACCCCTTTTACACCAAAAATCCCGGATCCGACCTGACATTTGCAAGAGCCCATCCGCAGTGTAGACTGATGTGGCGCTTGGAGGTGACATCATCTCCAAGCGCCGGAACCGTGGTGATCCCCGCCAGAAACACTGATCGCAGTGCTGGGGGCAGCACAGCACCAAGGTAAGCTGCTGGGCTGCCCCCAGCCCCGGTACACCCCCCAGCCGTCGTCCGGGAAGTGAATGGATGCCGCACACAGGCATCCATTCACCTACTCTGCTGCTGTCTGTAGAGTATAGCAGCGCAGGCTGTCTGTGCCCCCCCCCCGTCCAACCTGCGGACGCTGCGGTCAGCAGGTTGCATGTCCCCCATTGATTTAAATGGGAGCCGGGTTGGATGACCCGACGTACCCATTTACACCACCCTCTACCCAGGTCCTAGCCGTATTCTACCCAGGTCAGGACCTGGGTAGAAGTCCAGTGTAAAGGGACACGGCATGTCCCATTTACACCGCCTCTGACCCGCCGAAGACCCAGGGTTTTGCGGCGGTGTAAAAGGGGTATGAGTTACCCATGGTCTATGCTTCATGCAATGTAAGTGTTCAGTGTAATATGTGTGTCATAGGAAATGAGTGCAGTTACTTACCAAACAGGATGATGTACCATAGCAGAGAGCAAGTGTTAATGAACTGGATAAACTGTGAAGCAATTTGTACATTTATTATTATTATTATTATTATTAAAATTTTATTTAGAAGGCGCCACAAGTGTTTCGCAGTGCCGTACAAAGGAACAGTACAGGGAGACAAAACTTGCCATAACATAGAATAAATAACAAAAATAGAGAACAAATAAAGAGTGCCACAGTTCAATACACATTACAGCTTGAATATAAGTAGTGAGGCCTCAATTAACATACTATAAGAGGCTTGAGGCCAATGATGGAGATGAGTATGCGGACGAAGATGGTCACTGAGTGTTTGAGTATAGGAGAGCTGTAAGTGAAATGTGAAGAGAAGAGGACTTTGACAACAGGAGGGAAGAGGGCCCTGCTTGGAGGAGCTTAATCTAGTAGGAAGGGGAGACAGACAGATTACAAGAGGTGCAAGTGGGTGGTGGCTAGATAGCAGGATGTAAACAGGCAAGGGGTCGGAGAACCAGCTAGTTTATACAGGGGAAGGGTACGCTTTGATAAATAGGTGAGTTTTCAGTGCATGTTTGAAGCTTTGCAAGGTCGGGGAGAGTCTAATGCAGCGAGGGATTGCGTTCCACTGAAGGGGTGCAGCACAGGCAAAGTCCTGTACTCTAGCGTGGGAAGAAGTGATCAGGGTGTAGGAGAGACAACAGTCGCCGGCCGTAGAGGGCGGGAGGGTGTATGAATGGAGATGAGGTTAGAGATATATGGAGCAATGGAATTAGAGATGGCCCTGTATGTGAGTGTGAGGTGTTTGAAGAGGATTCTGTAGGTTAATTAGAGCGGTGAGAGAGAAAGATAAGCCTGGCTGTAGAGTTGAGGACAGATTGGAGAGGAGCCAGTTGGGCCGGTGAGGAAAGCATTGCAGTAGTCGAACCGTGAGATGACCAGTGAATGGATGATAAGCTTAGTTGCACTCTGAGAGAAAAGTCCTGATGCGAGCAATGTTGCGTAACTGGAACCAGCAAGAATGGGCCAGGGCTTGGATGTGGGGTGCAAAGGAGAGGGAGGAGGCGAGAGTGACACTGAGGCAGCGGAGTTGGGGAACGGGGGAGATGATGGTGGTGTTAACAGTGATAGAGATATTAGTAGATTGCATAGCTCTGGGTGGGGGAAAGATAATTTACTCATTCCCTACATTTACTTGTTTGTGTGTTTTTATATATGTATTTCTACTTTTTTTTTTTTCTAGATCATGTATGCACCAAGGTCAAGAGACAGATTCACGGCTTCTTCCTTTATGCAGAGAGATCGTTTCAGCCGCTTCCAGCCAACATATCCTTACATTCAGCATGAAATTGACCTTCCGCCTACTATTTCCCTCTCTGATGGAGAGGAGCCTCCCCCTTACCAGGGGCCATGCACTCTGCAGTTGCGAGACCCTGAGCAACAAATGGAACTAAATAGAGAATCTGTCAGAGCACCCCCAAACAGGACCATTTTTGACAGTGATTTAATAGATATATCAATGTACAATGGGGGTCCTTGTCCACCTAGCAGCAATTCGGGCATCAGTGCAACAAATTACAGCAGCAATGGCAGAATGGAAGGGCCTCCACCAACCTACAATGAAGTTATGGGACATTATCCAGGCTCGTCTTATTTCCACCACCAGCAAAACACCTCTCCTACATCTCAGACAGGTAGCAGACTTCCATTTCAGCCGAGTGATCAAGAGAGCACAATAGTTCCTCTTCATGGAAAAGACAGGCAACCAGGGAACCTTGTCTGAATACTCCCAACCAGCACTGAGCCTGAGTGAGGGAAGTCGCCATTGCCGTTCTCTTGTGACTTCCTGTGCTCCGGTGCACCCTGCTTCTGAGATTCAAGTGGTACAATTAAGTTAAACCAAATGCACATATTAATGTATGCATATTCTGATAGCAGTCAGAGGAAAGCATGCAACCGGATAGAATTATACACACTTCCTTTCTGTGTTACCTGTACATTTGTTTCAGGAAGAGTCTTTCTTATGTTATGGTATTTCAATTATTTAAGCTTTGAAAGAACTTTGCACAGAACCCAAGCTTTGCAGAGCCTCTCTTGTTTTTTTCCATTATTACACATTAATGGCAGTCACATAAAGCAAGTATTAACGTAGAAGTGCAGATGTTTGTAGGGAGATGGCCAGTGTTTATGATAGGGGATATGTAGGGGCAATCCTAATATTTTATATAAACCAATAACCCTTTTGAGTGTGCCAATGAATGAATGTGATGAATGCTAAACCTCTTTTTAAAAAGGAAAAAGTTGCACTAACTGATTGTTAAGATTATCCTTTATGAGGGAAATGTATTATGTAAGTGTCTTTATTTTAATTTTTTTCCCCTTTCATATATTGTACATGATTTTCAACCGAGAGGTAGAAATAAAAGTTCTGACAACAAAGTTGCCATGCACAGTCTGTTGTACACTTGCAATTAATATTTTGCAAGTATGACATTTGAGTACAGCCACTTAACTTCAGCCCCCAATGTTGAATATTCATTTGAGAGACACGTTTCAGAATGGTCTACAGCCCAGAATGGTGTCAGTTTGTGCATTACCATATAGACATTGATAGCGGTGTAAGAGGGGTATTCAATGTTTGGCGTGCTCCCGCAGTCATCTCCCGACGGGGGAGATGGCTGCGGGGCCCTATTCAATGCTGTCTTTCCCGACAGCATTAAACAGGGGTTCTCGGCAGAACGAGCCTGACATCACAAGCTGTCGGGCTCGTTCTGCCAGAAATAGGCGAGCTCCCGGCCAGACCTCTTCTATTTCCGCCCTCAACTCGCGGTCACGCCCCTTGCTCGGCGGCCGGGACATTGAATACCGACAGCCGAGCTCAAGTCAAGCAAAGAGAGACCGGGACAGGGGCGCGGCTGTCAAGCCCCTGACATTGAATACCCCCTTAGTCTCATGTCCTACACTGTTGTACGTGCTTGCTGAGGTGGTTGGATATAAAATTCTCCTCATGTGGTTTTGACATTTCTTAAATACATCTTAGACATGTCTGCACTTTGCCACCTTAATACCAGGGCTATTGGTAAAAGACCCTTTTATTTATTGGGCTTTGCTTTAGTTGCAAAGGAGTATAAATTGATGATGGCTAGATTTTTATTGGGCGGTTAAAATAGACACGGTTTAGCCACGAATAGTGTCTAAAGTTCTGGTTCGGGCACCAAAACAAGGACTTTGCACACATTGCTACTTGCACCTTTAGCAGCTTTGAGAAGAAAGGTTTCCCCCTGTATCTAACTGGCAAGAACCAACAATTGAATTGCTTTGTCTTCTCAATTCTTAGCCAAATTTTTTACATTTTAAATTAAGTTTTTATAATCCGTCATAGGCAACTTATGGCTCTCCCAGCAGTTACAAAGTACCAGCATGTTCTGCTAGCCTCTTGCAGTCAAGTCCTGCTACAGAGACATTTATGGTATTGTTCAGCAGTTTAGGACAAACCTGCATGTTAACACTAGCAGGTTATCGCCCACCTACAACTGCTCATGTAATGTTCCCCTCTGAGAACAATGTGCATCACTTACAGATCTACACCTCCAATAGAAGGGAGAATTAGATGTTTTGGTCATTAACTTCAGTGGTTTGTATTTATTAACTATGTAGAGATTTATTTGCCTCATTTTCTTTGTTAACTCCCTCTCATACTAATTATAAACTTTACATTATGTGAGTGTTTTTAAAACAGAATTTTTACTTGCTTGAACGAAATCCCAGAAAATGCTACTTTTACCTATAGACACAATATATGTACATGTAACATTGCCAGGGAGGGGTAGTATATATTTAGCATAGCAAAAAAAAAAAACAATGTAAGGGCACAGAACTCTTGGGCTCTCTCCCCCAGCTGCTATTTGAGGTTTTTTTTGTTTTTTTTAATCGTCTTTTATTTTGTTATCTTATTTTTATTATGTTTTCAGCAAAATCTTTGGTACTTGTGGACAATCACGGCTCCCACGATGTGCATCGTATAGCAAAAAATCGCATCGCAATGCTATTTTTAACAGAAATGCATCCAAATGCATTGAAATTTGTATCAAACATGTTCAATGGCCCCCAAATGTCATTTTTCAGGCTGTACCACCCCCACTATCAACGCGAACCCGAAGCGTGGCGAGCGCAGCGGTATGCGTCCTATGACCTTTTCATACCCCCACTATCCACGTCGGCGTGGAGTTGAGAATAGAAAGTGTGGCGAGCGCAGCGAGCCACCGAGCCCGAAGCGTGGCGAGCGGACACGGATACCTTCACAGGTATACGCGTCCCCTCGCGGGCTTCACAGGTGTCCGCGTCCCCTCGCGGGGCTCGCTACACTCGCCACGCTTCGGGCTCGCTGCGCCCGCAACACTTTCTATTCTCAATTCCACGCCGACGTGGATAGTGGGGGTATGAAAAGGTCATAGGACGTGTACCGCCACCGCTCGCCACGCTTCGGGTTCGCGTTGATAGTGGGGGTGGAACAGCCTGAAAAATGACATTTGGGGGCCATTGAACATGTTTGATACAGATTTCAATGCATTTGGATGCATTTCTGTTAAAAATCGCATGCGATCAAATCGCATGCGATGCGAGTGCATGCGATTTTTGAAAAAAAAAAATGCCTAAAAACTGCAAAAATCGTATCCAATCGCATGCCACTACATATGGCATGCGATGGGAGCCGTGATAATCCACAAGTACCAAATCTTTTAGCTGCACAATTATCAGTGTTATATTAATGGGTGGGACTAAGCACACTTACGTTGGAATACTTTTTTTATTATTAGTTAGGAAAAAATAAATCTAAATCTATTCTTAATGTAAAATTATATCTGTATCTTTAAAAATACTTATGTATACAGGTTCCCACGCTAGTAATAAGAGATTAAGCTTCCAGAATTTATTAATAATTTCACACATAAAAAAAAAGTTTTTTTAAGTGCTCGAGCACATGGGTTAAAAAAGATTAGTGATAAAGTTTTTTTACTTTATTACAATGATTATAGTGTTTAAAAATACAATATTCTCAACACAGCGCAATGTGTGTTTTAATGCGCGTTCCAGTAGGCATATTTAATGCTGCAGGCACGGTTGAAATTGACGCAAATTGATGCAGCTGCTTGACTTGGAATTATTTCAACAGTGCCATTTATCTACATTTATCATTTGGACTGTTAGTATTAAAGCACTTTGAACGTCTGTTGGTGAAACCCATATGTTTCAGCTCTATTTGTCGAAGACAACATTTTAAAGTGTTTAGCTTTTACTGCAGTCACAGGGTACTGCTCCAGTTCTTTGTGATTGCTCATTTATGTCCTGAATACCAAATGATGCAAAGCATCCAACCAATTTTAAACTTGTAGTCTCTTGAACACAAGTACATGGGTTTAAAAATAACTTTGAATACAGTGATTTTCCTTTTATAATGCCACCAAATGAACTACCACCATGTATAATTTTTAAACTATGTAGTTTCATGGATGGCAGCAGGCCGCCCGATCCTTCCGGGTCCGCATCCCCTCACGCTCGCCATACTTTATAAAATCAACTCCACACTGACGTAGAAGGTTCATGCCCCCACTATCCACGTCTGCGTGGAGTTGATTTTATAAAGTGTGGTGAGCGCAGCGAGCCCGACGCGTGGGCGAGCACTCACGGACTCGGAAGGAGCGGGCGGCCAGTTGCCGCCGTGAAACTACACAAGTACCAAAACTATTTATACATTGGTACCCACTTATTTTGGTGGCTATAAATTGTTACCCACTTGCCACTTTTTTTTTTTTTTTTTTTTTTAAGCCAGTGGTTTAATTTGGTGACATACAGAGGAATCACTGTGTGTGTGGGATTCATTATCAATGTAAAAGCAAACAAATTTAATTTCCTTTCAAGGGGTTATCAGATTAGCCACAATAAATCCACCCCGTGGGCTATCCAATTAATCCTACTAGTTGGCACTTATCAGGAATTATGCACTTATTGGGAATACTCTATAAACAGCCCCAGAAGACCTGTTTTGCCGCTATAATACATCTGGCAACTTATCCCGGATCCCATGTTTTTTCCCGAAAAAGGAAACCTGTTGTAAACTGTCTATAACTGGATAGCCTAATTATGACTATCTGCCAGAAGTCGCACTAACAGTCAGTGTTTGCTGTGCAGTAATTAACTAGCAGCAATATATTGCCCATAAAGCTTGCATCAGCTTTGGCTTTAATGTGGCATGATTTTCTGCTTTTTTTTTTTTTTCTTTACTTTTTTTTCCCTTTCTCCCCCCTTCTCTGTAGCGCCCTATAACCCCAGCTCCCCATAGTGCTGTTACAGTTCTCCCCAAAACTCCTTTCTCCTCCGTAGCAGTTTTCTATACTCCTGGAGCCACCTGACCTTCATTCTCATACATTATCATGGGCACTTGGAACTAGAGCATATATTTCGTTTTTTTGTTTATTAATTTTATAAATGCTACATCATCTTTTAAACAGTAACCGAATCACACAACATGCTGACATTTTTTTGAGTCACTCAACCAGTGAACACGTTTTAGTTCTCGGTGCAGGATTCAATATTTTTTCGAAATATGACATGTTGGATGTTGCTAGTCCCGTAACTAACGCTCTTGCTCTACTGCTGCTCCCATGATGATCAGCAGTGCAAAAACTACACAGTCTTATGGTCCAGTAATGTTTTAGGCTATAGTGATTGCGCCTCTCACCCAACTTTTATCCTCTAAGAAAGGATTGAATATTTTTTTATCACTAGCACAGCATTTGCAAGCCATTATAGAAGCACAAGGACAAATACAGTAATTGTCATGTAAATGAGTACAGATACAGAGAATGTTTTGTATGTCTAATCCAGGACATCTTTTTTAAGTTATACATTCTACTGCAGATATTATTTTGGAGATGTAGCCTGCAGTAGTTATTGACGCTATTGCAGTCGTTATGTGGTTGATTTTATTCAAAATGATGTGAATAGGGAGGGCTCTTCTGGCGCTGTTCTAATCGGTTCACTGCTTTGTTGGAGAATGCCAAAATTTTCTGACTTAAGTGCGCCGCGGTGATGTTGTTTGTGCCGCGCTAGGGCTTAAAACCGCATCGCTAGCCTAGTTTTGTAGGATTTCTGCCCTCACTCCAGGACAGGTGCGAGCAGAAATCCACTAGTTTGTGATATCGGCGCTCTGATTAGAACAGTTCCGGGAGCTCTCTCCCAGTGATACGTGCATTACTTTGAGTAGGCTCGACCCCAATGGGACTAAACTATTGCCTAGAAGTCATTTAGAAAAAAAAACAGAACAAGTAGGCTATGAAAAGAAATGGAGGGACAAAATTGTTTTTCATGTGTCAACATTTTTACCCAACCTACAAGAAAAAAATATTTTAATTTTACAACATTAAAATTGCAGTGAGTGGTTTAGTAACTTGTTTGTACATGACCTTTATATATTCCAGCCTTTATCTTTTGAGTTGCTATAAGAGTAATGTTGCTGGGATTACAACATTAACTTCTTTCCCAATGATAATTTAAACCATTATTCTTAGAATCCTAAATTGACTTAAAAATCTGTACAATAAGCCATTTCACTGTGACCATGGAGCAGCCCTGTAAAACAGATCAATGCATTAAGGGGATTTTCTTTTTCTTTCCCTGAGAAAAACAGACGGTACTTATGTTAGTTGGGTGCGGTTTGGGCACTATATAGTATCAACTCCATGGATAGTGGGGGGGTATGAGTGTACTAACTATAGTGGCCGCCCAACTAACATATTAGTACCAAAAATACCTCTATATGTAATATAAAGATAAATCATCACTAGATTTTCCACTCTGTACATTAAGGAGGTAATTACTTGATGCTCAATAAGTTTAATGAGAATATGATCACCAATTGTTAGGTATAGAGGAACAAAAACAAAATAGAGGCGAAAAAAGTTGTTTCATATTTGCTATGGTTTTGTTTGTTAAATTACTGCTGCTGCTTTTACTGCCAATGTTGACTTGTTTAGTGATTTAAAGTGTGGTAATATGTGCTAGATGTGACATTGATACCACCTGGTTCCCCATCTTGTAATGTAACGTGTTGTGTAGACGAGATCTGCATGTTTATTATGGAGTCCTTTGGTCGGAGAGGGGGAAGCTCTGTCACCTCCATTTTAGCCGTGCCTCATTTGTAAAGGTGCTTTATTCAGTTTAGTGGTTTATACCTCTTTGAGGGTGTTTTTTTTTTTTTTTTTTTTTTCAAGAAGCTGTATATATAACTTGGATATTATGCACATATCCTACCCAATGGGTAGAACAGAAAACAGATATTCATGGTTAATACTGTAATATAATGTATAGCTGATATCAATTTTAACTACAATGGCATAGAATTTGTGAATGCCTAACATGTCTATTCCTTTTTTGTAAGATTTGCAAATGAATGCATACAGATGACAGAAATCTATGTATTTTATTTTCCTATTAAATAACAATATATCACATAAGAAGAAAAAGAACAAATCTAAGTTTTTATGTACCTGTTTATATCGTTCTTGATGTGAACTTTTTATCCTTTTTTAACCCTTATTTTATTTGTTCCAATATGATTTCAAATAATGTTTCAACTCATTGCTTGTATCTTTCTTGTCATAAGACTGTCACTGTTTTGGACCAGTATTATTCTTGCACCATGTTCAAGAAGTACTTTTTTTTTTTAATTTTGCTTTTTTCTTGCCAACCTAGTATTGATTAAAGCACCCGATCTGAATATATTTCCTGTTGTTGAAAATAAAGCACTTTTTGTGCACTGCATTACTACAAGATTTATACGCTTTTTGTGGCATTTTATTTGGTTGTGGGGGTGTATAGAATTACTGTATATCCATTTTCTCTATTTTACACAGAAAAGTGAATTTAACGAATACATTTTTACTAAAATATGTGAAGACTATTAAAGGGCTAGGTTAGATAGTCACTAATGACCATTATGTAAGGGGATTTTTCTCTCCGTGTACAATATTTTGTTGACTTTACATTTCCTCCTTTTAGGTTTCTGTAAATGTTCTTACTATTTTTCTCTATTTTTGTAATGCATAAATATATAGTTCACATGGTACTTATATTTTCTCTACAAAGATGACTTCTTGTTTGGATACACTTCAGCCAAGACTTGCTCATAAGACAAAAAAAAATCTGGAAATAAAATCAAGAGAAGAAAGGGGATAATAAATAACAATGTGGGACATATATGTAACTCGAAAATATAAAATCCGGTTCTAGTTGTTTAGTGTAAGTTACATTTTTTTACGGTTTTCATAAATTAGTAATTGCTTAACATTTTAGAGGTATGTACAAGCCAAAAGGCCTTGTAAAAGTGGTAAAGAATAATTATAATACTTAAAAACAAATTTAATGACTGACTCAACTCCTTGCCCAAACCTATGGACCAAGAAACATGCAATTTGGTGAGTAGATTCCTTCCCTGATGTAAGCACCAACTAATCTGGGGGCGTTTAATATATATATATATTTTTTTTTTGGGGGGGGTGGATTAGTCCCCTAAGGGTGTGAAAAGGGGTAAAATGTGTTTTCACGGAATGTTCCCGGATACGCCCGATGAGACATCGACTTTGTATTGGCTCACAGTGATTTCCCACACAAATGGCCACAAATGCATTTAAGGATTTTGTCCTAATCAACCTCAAAAGTATTTATGGGTGTCACACTGATGGGGCAGATATGGAGTACAGGTTAATGCAAATGGATGACTGGGTCACTATCCCATGGAGTTCACCTGCACCCTCAATCCTGGCCTACCAGCCCACAAGCATCTCCTCAGTGTGGGGGTTCCACTGATGATGCTGCAGAACCTCAACCTGCCCAAACTATGCAATGGCACCAGGCTCTGCGTAGTATTCAATGAGGATAATTCGCCCTGTGTCACGGCGAATTTGTGCTATTTTCATGTTGGAAGGTGATTTTTTGGGTCAGAAAGTGAATCAACTTATTCAACGTGCACTTCTCGCCATCTTTCTAAGTGATTTTCGCCGTGTAGCAAATTGCCATCTTTTCATGGAGAAGTGGAAAGTGAACTTTTAAAATAAAGTTGTTATTGTTTTACATTTGGTGTAAAAAAATCAGGAATTTTATTCTGTGAAGGGGCATGCTATTTTTATTTATGTGCTTTATAGCACATGAATATATATTTAATTAAAAAAATATATATTTTTTTACACATAGCAGCCAGCAGGGATCCGAGAGCCGCTCATTAGATATTCATATATTCACTGCACCCGGTCATTACATATGCACGATTGGGTGCAGTGAATACCCGGTCCCCTGCTGGCTCACCCAGGGGGCAGCCTGTGCTGCCTGGCTCCCGGGGAGCCCACCTCCCCCACACATAGGTTCTGGGGCAGGCAGGGAGACTTCCATCTCCCTGCCTGCCGCCGTCCTCAGGCTCCCTGCGGTGTCTGCCGCAGGAGTTCACATTCGCCGTCAGGGGCAGTGACGTTGAATAGGGGGATAGCAGGGGGACAGCGAGGCTCCGGAAAAAGGCCACAGTGTAGCGAATCGTAAACAGGATTCGCTGCACGCCGTGAATAAGCTCATTGAATACTGCCCTCTGAGTGAAGGCTCTCTGCAAGAATGTAATCAAGGCCAAAGTGTTCACTGGCTGTGCTTGGAGGGGAGTCTGTTCAAGGCCACATACCATTTATACTATGGGTCCTCAAACTGCGGCCCTCCAGATGTTGTGAAACTACAAATCCCAGCATGCCTTGCCACAGTTTTAACACTCCCTTATAACAAAACTGTGGCAAGGCATGCTGGGATTTGTAGTTTCACAACAACTGGAGGGCTGCAGTTTGAGGACTCATGATTTATACCATCAGATTACCCCTTAGAGTTCAAGAGTCTGCATTTTCCACTGAAGGTCTACTTTTCAATAAACATCAATAAGTCCCATGGACAGTGGAATGGCTTGACTTGAGGGAGGACTGCTTCTCACATGGGAAGTTCTATGTGGCATGCTCCAGAGGGGAGGTTACCCAGTAGCCTGGTAGTCCTAGAACGTGAGGGAGAACAGCAATGTGGTATACAAAGTGATCCTTAAGTAGATAAACGCATTCATATAAAAAAAAAGTTTATTCTTGATACTACCGCATTCGTGTACCTCAGAGTCCTAGAATGAACTAGGCATATGACAAATTAAGATGGGATTAAGGAGATATAAACTGTAAACACTGTAGGAGTGAAGCACATCAGAAAGTCATAATAATAAAAACCCTGCAAGTTCTACTGATGGATTATTTCATCTTAGTCTTGACATCTACAAATGTATTTATTTATTTTCCCTCTGACTGATTTAACTTGTAATGTAAAGGAGTATAATTTCTAAGACCCTCATTATCTCACTATTTGCTCATCTATAATACAATTACATTTATGTTCTTAAGTCAGTGTGATTTCAGAGCTCTCAGCACCAAACTTGTACGGCTACTGTTTGTCTAGCCTGGATTTATCAAAAGCAAGTAGCTTAAAGCAGAGTTCTCATGAAAATATGAGGTATTTATTTATTTTGTATTACTTTGAAGTCATTGTGGATGGCTGGAAATACTTTAATTGACATTTTTCTTGTTTTACATATTTCATAATATTGCATATTATTTGAGTACCATGACAAGTAAGTTACATGGCAAACGGAGAGGCTTTGGAATGAACCTCTGAGCTCAATTGGCATTTTTGACATCCTCACCACCTTCTTCTCATTCTGCTGTACAAAAATATGCAAGGATTCGAATTGCCTGCTTTTTTGTTTGGTTATTCTTAAGCTATACCTAAGATTTTGAAAAGGAAAGGGTCATTTTCAGCATCAGCCAAGCAAAATGATTCACAGATGCATGCTTAAAAGGTACTTAAATCACCATTTAAGAAATAAATGTAAGTGGTGTTTCTGTTTTTAACCTGTTGATGGATAATCAATGTGAAGAGATCACCATCCAATTATATTCTTTTCTTTTTAAATTGTTTTTATTGCATAAAATGGAATACAACAACAATATTTATCATTGAATAACATTGTGTAATGCATACATTTTCAATTTTCTCCTTCCATACAAACAGCAACGAGTACGTCTATGAAGTTAACATTTATGTAATAAAGGATTTGAGTAAATATGAATTGTCGACCATAATAAATGTATAATAATGTACATAGAAATAAGTTGTCTAGATATACAATAACACAGTCATGACTTGTAATAATAAGTTCCATATTAACATTCTTCAATAAACAAGAGTAAGGATAGAAACCATATTCTAACCTGCCACATATATTAGTAATTATAGGTGGTATTCAAAACTGTCAAACAATGCCTGCAATTGTATAGGAAAGAACTTTTCTTTTTACAGCTAGCCGATAAAGGTACCTTCCTATTCAATTGCAGCCATTTTTTTGGATGTTTTTTAGTCATGTTTAGACTATGCATTTCACATTTTAAAGAAAAGACGGCAAAACTTGACTAAAAAAAAACAAAAAACATGGATTGGCAATTGATCTGTGAATCCATAGGCTTTTCGACTGTGTCAGATTTTTTAATAGACTAAAAATCGGCACTTGGATTGAATAGATTGAATGTAAATTTCACCTAAAATTGTCAAAGTGCAGATTTTTAACTGTTGAAAAAGCCAACATGTAATTGATTACAGCACTTTGTATGAACAAAGTATTAAGCTTAAAAAAATCCAATCAAAAATCATTTTACACTGTTTACCATGATCATACAAAGCTAATTACTGTATGATTACAATGGGTTCCTCTACACTTACATGTAGGATTTATGGGTCAACGGGAATTGGTTTGAAAACTTAATTGGTTCATCGTTATTCTACATTTACAGACAAAACTAAAATACTTAAGTAGGATGGCTTTCACTTTATATTTGATTTGTAGTCTATAGATTAAAACCGAAGCAAACCATTTCCCCTCATTAATTTCTGTCCACGCTAGGTTGTCTGTGAATGTATTTCCCAAAGTGGTAATTAATAGGATGCGGTATAACCTTTCTCATTACCTTTTGCCTTAGCATAGTAAAATGTATAATGTTACTCCTCTGTCGCCCTCTTGAAGATGGGCTTCACTCGTCCCCCTTGCTGCTAAACAATGATTGAATAGATTTTATCTTACCGACCGACTGCACATGAGTTGAGTGGCACAGGAGGGGACCCTGATGTACTGTTGTGACCAATGAGATTGAATATTGCTTTGACACTGCATAATAATAACGTGGTTTTGTTTTTTGTTGTCTTGAATCTACACATATATATATATATATATATATATATATATATATATACTGTGTCATTAGAGTAACAGCACTTACCATGCTTGAACTTAGCACAGTTTGCCATTATTTCTAATGACAATTATTTCTAATACCAAATTGTCTTCTAAACCAAGCTTCAACACAATATTTTAGCTTTCATTACATTTTTCAGTGGTCTTTCATGGTGTTGGTAATTCACAGCAGTAACTCGGATTGTAGCTCCCATTTTCTGAATTGGTTGATGTGGTTGAGCCATTGAATCCTCTATCATTTTTTTTTATGCAGTTTAATTTCCTAAGAGATTGCACCACTTACAGTAGTTACAGTGCATTCTTGTGTGGCAAGTTGTTTTAATTAGTAATGTGTCCAAATAAGCCACAGCGTGTTTAGACATAAAGTAGCATTTAATGATTTTCCTTGAGGGTACTTTTCTTAAACATGAAGTTGTTTTGTAATTATGTATTAACAGCTCCAGCTGTTGTGAAACTACACATCCCAGCATGCCTTGCCATAGTTTTAGCATTCCCTAATAGCAAAACTGTGGCAAAGCATGATGGGACTTTTAGTTCCACAACAGCTGGAGGGCCATAGTTTGGACATGCCTGCACTAGACAATATGCATCATAGTGTGTACGCATCTTTTTTTTTTTTGGGGGGGGGGGGGGTAATTAATGCTGGCTGATATTTCTTGCTGCTGCAGATCTGACTTGTTTTACAGCCGGATCTGCATTGTCGAAGCATTGTCAAATTAGTGGTAATTTCCGAGAAAAAATTATGCGGATTTGGCGATCTACCCCATCCAACTTTTACAATGTTTTTGAAAGCCGGAAGATCATAACGGACATTGACATTGAAAATATCATCCAGCATTAAATACTTGGTCGCAATTTGTAAGCTGACCATACATCAGGATGACCGACAATTAATCAGAGTTGTCTAACTATTTCCCCGGCAGCTTCCCAGACACATACAATAAACCTTATGGGTGTAATTTCACATAAATCGTATCTTAAGTTCTGCAACTCCCAGCATACTGGTCGTTAGACGTATCTTCAGCTCTTACATGCAGCACATAAGATCTGAAGATTCATCTCCCAACCTGCAGGCTGCGCATCATACCGAAACACCTCACGCTGTGCACACACAACTCATTCGGGCCCGAAATCCGAAATATGCAGTCATTTCACCAAGATTACACTGTGCACTGACGATTAGCATACAGTGCTTTAAAACTTTGTTTTGCTTCCTTCAATGGGCAATAGTTTTCTTTTTTTTTTTTTTTTAATGGACTGAGGGCCAATTTGCTGATCATTGTAGCTCTGAGGTTTTTTAAATTTTCGATTCCTAACATGGACATAAGTGTGTGGAGTTTGCATATTCTCCCTGTGCTTGCGTGAGTTCCTTTGTGTTCTCCGATCTCCTCCCACAATCTAAAAATAAACTCGTGGGCTTATTGGCTTCCAACATAATTGACCCTAGTGTGAATATGTGGTACAGAATATTGATTGTAAGATCCTTTGGGGCAGGGACTGATATGACCAAATATTCTTTGCATCACATGTGGAATATATGTGTGCTAAACCTGACAATGAGTGCGATATGGGCATAAAAAAACAGAATATCCCCCTGCTATCTCCTATCACTTTAGACTGGAGATTCTGGGTTGTTTAACATTTACATTTTGTATGTGGTTACCCTGCGATAAAACAGTAATTTTTGCTATTTTCAGCGATGTTTCACTGATGGTTTTCATCGGACTATCCAATGATATCACCCGAAAAAGCAAATTTTCTCATGAAAAATGACAAGTTTAGTGAAACCTGTATATCTTCACCAGCTGCAGACCCAGACCCATTTTCACTGGAAAAAAACTGGCTGCTTCCGGGGATTTTGCTTCACCTGTCTGAGGCAGGCGAAACAAAATCCTAGATAAGCTGCAACACCCGCCAATTTATCTGGTCTAATTGTTAAGCCCTCATTGGACCTGCGATCCAATTACCCAGTGATCATGGGTAATTGGATACCACCCCTAGTCTCATATACTTTTAAAGCAGTGGCCAGCTGAATCTCCAGTTGTACATATAGACAGAGATGGTATTAATAGGGAGGCTATGTAAGCTACTGGTAAGATCTCACTTTGTACGGTTTTCTAGATTGAGAAGGGTTTCTAAAATGATTCCTGGACAACATAACAAAATGTAACTTTAAGAAAAGCTATCATGAGTTGAGCACATGTTTAGCTTGCAACATAATAGCATAAAACAGAAGGATAGTATTTAACTATATATATATATATATATATATATATATATATATATATAGTGTGTGTATATATATATGTGTATATATATATATATATATATATATATATATATGCAGTGTAAGAATAAAGCAGCCAATATTTACCCTGCACCTAATAATGTGTGTGGGGGGGGGGGGGGAGCGTGACCAGTGTTCTGGTTGGGTGGTCTGCTCATGGGTGTGTCTATTTGTGTAAATACTTTCAACTAATTAAACATGCTTGGAAAAGGCTGGCATAGGAAAAATGCAGGGAGATATATTGGCTGGTGCACCCCAAAGATGCACCCGCAGGATGCCGATGTCCTAAGATACTTGCGGGGTGAGGCGGTACTCCAGTCATAAAAAAATATACTGAAAGAATTTGGCAGACAACATTTCAGCGCCTTTTATGTGGTCACCTAAGTTTACCAGATCATATACCCCTTATACAAATCATGCAACACAATAGTAACCCCCTTATACTGTACTTGCCTCTTACACATTATGCCACATGGAATGAGCCAAAATTCACACTGACTGAGCCAAAATTCACGTTATGCCACACAGATTAAGGCAAAATTCACACTTTGACACATGGATTGAGCCAAAATACACACTATACCAAACAAAGGGGCAGATGTATTATAGCGGCGCTTATGGTGCTTCGACTCATTAGCGACGCGAAGCAGGAGGGAAGACCGACCAGATGTATTAACATCTTGTCTGCTGAAGCGGGGGAACGCTAACTCCCCCCTCCGGCGATGCCTCCTCCTGGAGATAGCGCATCAGTTTACACTGATGTGCTGTCTCCTTTCCACCGGCCGACTGGACTGGACATGTGCTACTCACGCGAGATTCCCAGTGCAGCACAGAGCTAACAGCAGGGACAGAGCTGTCCCTGCTGTTTAGATAGGGCTTCACCAGTCTGCTGCAGGCAAAGCCAAAACCAGCATCATTGCTGACCGTTCATACATTCGGTCTGCTATCATTGAGATAGCAGCGCCGCTATGGACAGGGGCGCATGTCAGGGCCCCTGTCCTTTACTGCACGCTGGCTCCATCATACATGGGGGAGAAGCATATTATTCCAAACACCATAATCATAATGACTATTAAAAATTATTCTACATAAGTGCTGCTTACCTGCATGCTCATTGCCAGGGGTTCCATGCTCATTGCCAGGGGTTCCATGCTCGTTGCCAAGTGGGATTACATGCTCATTACCAAGGGGGAATACGTGCTCGCGGTAACTGGGGGACAGCCGCCACTGGGCAGAAATGACAGCCATTGACAGCCGGGCAGAGAGCAGGGGGCTGTATTCAGAGCACTGCAGGTTCTGGCTATTTGAAATAATACCCCTTTCACACCAGAAAATGCAGGGACTGGCCCCTTTTATATCAGCCTAGTCCCTGCAAATTCTGGTGTGAGAGGGAGAACCCCCCCCCCTTTAAAAAACCAGCTATATCTTCGGAACCAACTGACCCATATACATGAGACCAATATCACATTGAAGAACTTTTAAGTGGGTTTCAAATGATTTTGCTCCCATGAAACTGGGTCGTTTGGTTCCAGAGAAATCTGTCCTCAAACAACATGAACAGCCATGAAATTACATTTCAGAAATAAAAAAATTGGTTTACCCGGAATATCTCTAGAACCAATGAACCCATATGGACCAGCCTGGTATCAGATTGAAGGCTCAACGATTTGGATTTGACTGAGATCAACCTCGAGCTTCTGTGATGCTGGAGGGGGACCTGGCAGCCATTGGAACCAGGTGGGGGTCGGAATTAGCGTGTCCCATGTTATGGGGAAAACGTTTCAGGTTTGCCTGACGGTATCTCTGGTTCCCGGGGGGTCTAGCGACGCGGGGCCGGGCTCGTTGAAAAGCCCTGGCCCTCAGCTACAAAATGGGCCTATTTGTAGAGTGGGCATGGAGCTGTAGCTCCATCAGGTCCATTGTTAATCCGGCCCTGGCTAAACTGATACACACATAGAACCCTATGTACCAGGCGCTGCGTGATTCTGATGAGTTAACTTGTTATTAAGGTAGTAATAATTTAAAAGCGACCTGCTTTTGTCATTTGTATTGTTGCGGCATTAAAAATGTGGGTGAACTTTCCGGAAAACACCCCCACCCCATTGTACCTATAAATGCCAAACCATTTCTTACTACAGCATTCTATGCCAAGCCCAGCTCACGCCACTGGTGTTATGTTGCCCTGGCTCGGACACCAGGGACAATACGGGTTCCAGACGGAGAGATGATAAGGCGTGAGCCCACAGCCGGGACCGCCGGTTAGGACGGCCACAGCGGGTCCTACACTCTCTCTGTTGAGTCCCCGAGGCAGGTGGCAAACCCCTGCGGAGCTAGACTTCACCTGTGGCCGCCGCGTTCGAAGGAGCGAGTTAAGCCCGCTCCGACCCCGATGCAGCCAGGTCTTATGTGGTGACAAGGGGTAAGCGATCGCCACGGGGAAACACTCAAGAGGATAAGCTGACTACTGGACCTAACTGGAGAGAGGCCCCTAACTGCCGGCACCAGGCCAAGACGGGGAGTGCGACCTAGTCGCAGACACCAGTGGGTAGAAGGGAGTCCCCACAAACACTCCAAAGGGACCGTGACTCCCAAAGCAGGGATACGGATAAATGGTGACACTCCTGCCTCACCGGAACACTAACAACAGTAGGGGGCAGGGTAATACCACCGAAGGACAGGGACAAGGAGACAAAAGAGGATTACAAGGAAAATCCCACGGAGGGGCGAGGCCACGGAGGGCCAAAGAAAGATAAGACCAGGGCTCCACTGGAGCACTTACGTGACCCACTTAAGATGGAAGCTGTGGGTCCACTGCAGGCTCACAGGCTGATGGAAGAATACAGCAGAGGAGTCCGGTGAAGTGCTGGAAACAAGGGATCCACAGGAACACACAGCTGACAGGCTGGAAGACAAGACAGGCTGCAAATAGGGATCTGCAGCCAGGAGAACTGGGACCAAGGACCCAGGGGACCGGAGAATGGTAGCAATAGCTACAGAAGCATAAAGCTATAACCGGCGTCTGTGCCCAGCAGACGCCGGCTATTTATTCAAATCTCGCGCCGCCTGACTGACGTCAGGCGCGCGCGTTGCCGGCTGCCGGGCGGAAGCTCGGGGACGTTGCCTAGCAACGCCCCGACGCTTAGCCTCCGAGCGAGGCTTGGGACGCTGCTCGGCAGCGTCCCCCGCCGTGTCAAATGACGCTGCGTCTGCAGCGTCAGATGACGCTGTGCTCGCCGTCCGTCCGGGTGCAGGGACACCCGGACGGCGTGCAACAGTACCCCCCCCTTGAGGAAGGGTTAACAACCCTTTCCCACCAGGTTTATCGGGGAATTGCCGAAAAAAGGCCCTCCTAAGATTGGGTGAATGCAAATCTACATCGGAAACCCAGGACCTCTCTTCGGGACCAAATCCCCTCCAGTGTACCAGAAACTGCAAGGAACCTCTCACAAGTCTAGAATCGAGGATCTTTTCCACGCGGAACTCCTGTTGCCCCTGCACCATCACTGGGGCGGAGCCATTCCTCAGTCTGCGAGGAAATCTCTGTGAAAACACCACCGGCTTAAGAAGCGAAGCATGAAAGGTACTTGAAATCCTGAGGGACTTAGGTAAAGCAAGACGGAATGCTACCGGATTAACCCTCCTGACAATCCTAAAAGGCCCAATGAACCGAGGCCCTAACCTTGCTGATGGTTGATGAAGCTTTATATTACGGGTGGATAGCCACACCCAGTCACCAACTTTGAAAGAGCAAGGCCGTCTGGATTTGTCAGAGAATACCTTCTCTCTGAAAGCAGCTTCTTTAAGGGCCAAGTGGACTTTCCTCCATACGACTTTGAGGCGAGAGGCAGCTGACGAAGAAGAGCCAGAGGCATTCGGTCCCAGAGAATTAGCCCGTGGATGGAATCCGTAGACTGCAAAAAAGGGCGACGTCTTAGAGGCCGAATGCTGTGCGTTATTATACGCAAATTCGGCCAACGGCAAGAAACTAACCCAGTCATTTTGAAGTTTGGAAGCAAAAATCCTCAGATATTGTTTAAGAGACTGATTAAGGCGTTCAGTTTGTCCATTGGCCTGTGGATGGAATGCGGAAGTTAGGCTGATCTTCACCTTTAAGGCAGCACAGAACATTCTCCAAAACTGAGCCACAAACTGTGGACCCCGGTCGGACACAATATCACTGGGAAATCCGTGCAGGCGAAAAATGTGTTGAAGGAATAGCGTGGCCAACTCTTTAGCCGAGGGCAACTGCCTTAAAGCCACGAAGTGCGCCATCTTCGAAAATCTATCGATGACGACCCAAATGACTTGACAGTGTGATGAGACTGGAAGACCCACAATAAAATCCATGGCCAGATGGGACCAAGGCCTGCCTGGGACGGACAAAGGCAACAACTCTCCCAATGGTCGAGAACGTGGAACTTTATGTCGGGCACACTCAGGACAAGACAAGACAAAGTCCTTGCTGTCCCTGGCCATCCCTGGCCACCAGACCACTCGGGATAATAAAGCAAGGGTTTTATACACTCCTGGGTGACCCGAAATCTTAGTATCATGGCATTCTGCCAACACTCTGCGTCTTAATGAAGGAGGAACAAACAGTTTATTCTCCGGAGTTTGGGCTGGAGCTTGCCCTTGAGCTTGCCGGAGAAGACCCTCCAAGGTCTGGCTAACTCCGGCATGTATACAGGATGAAGGAATGATGGACCCAGACTTGATCCCACCTTCTTGTTGAGGAACAAAACATCTGGAAAGGGCATCTGCCTTAATGTTTTTTGATCCAGGGACATAAGAAATAATGAAATTAAATCTCATAAAGAAGAGTGCCCACCGGGCTTGGCGAGCGTTCAGTCTTTTGGCTGATTCAATGTATTGTAGATTCTTATGATCGGTTAAGACCAGAATCTTATGAACAGCTCCTTTCAGCCACTGACGCCATTCATCAAAGGCCCACTTGATGGCAAGTAACTCCCTGTTGCCCACATCATAATTGGACTCAGCTTGAGAGAATTTTCTGGACATATATGCACAAGGGTGGAACTGTAGTGTTTCTGGATCTCTCTGCGAGAGGACCGCCCCGGCCCCTACTTCAGAGGCGTCAACTTCTACCACAAATGGTAGATCGGGGTTGGGGTGTTTAAGAACTGGAGCAGAAACGAAGGCCTGCTTCAACGTCTCAAAGGCCTGTTCTACTCGAGGACTCCATAATGATGGATCCGCCCCTTTTTTGGTCAAAGCCACCAAGGGTGCCACAATGGACGAAAAGGCGTGAATGAAACGCCTATAATAATTTGCGAACCCAAGGAACCGCTGGATAGCTTTTAAATTAGTGGGCCGAACCCAATCCACAATGGCTTGTAATTTCTTGGGGTCCATTTGGAACCCACGAGAAGAAATTATATACCCCAAAAAAGAAACCTGGGTCACCTCAAATTCGCATTTTTCCAGCTTAGCGAATAGCTGATTTTCCCGCAACTTCTGCAAAACCTGGCGTACCTGTGTCCTATGCGAGTCCAAGTCTCGGGAAAAAATTAAAATATCGTCCAAATAGACCACTACAAATTTCCCCAAGAATTCCCGAAGGACGTCGTTGATAAAATCCTGAAAAACGGCTGGGGCATTGGAGAGGCCGAACGGCATTACCAGGTACTCATAGTGCCCCGTCTGAGTACTGAACGCCGTTTTCCACTCGTCCCCTTCCTTGATTCTAATGAGGTTATAAGCCCCCCTAAGATCGATTTTGGAAAAGATGGTGGCAGATCGAAGTTGGTCAAAAAGGACTGTAATCAAAGGAAGGGGATAGGTGTTTTTCACCGTAATCTTATTGAGAGCACGGAAATCTATGCATGGCCGCAGGGAACCGTCTTTTTTTTCTACAAAAAAGAAACCGGCACTGAGAGGTGATTTAGAGGGCCGAATAAAACCCTTTGAAAGACTCTCTTTGATGTACTCATCCATAGCCTTAGTCTCCGGGACTGATAAGGCATAAAGCCTGCACTTGGGTAATGAAGCGTTGGGAACCAACTGGATGGCACAGTCGTATGGACGGTGTGGTGGCAAACTGTCGGCCTTGCCCTTAGAAAAAACGTCTAAAAAATCTTGGTAAGGGACAGGGACCCCTGCTAAAGAGGTGGACCTTGCAGGGAGTGCAATCTGAAGGCACTGCTGCTGGCAAGTGGGACTCCAATGGGTAATTTCCCCCAGATGCCAATCAATGGTGGGATTGTGTTTTCTCAACCATGGAAAGCCCAACACGATGGGCACAGAAGGACAAGAAGTTATCAGGAAAGTAATCTCCTCCTGGTGAAAGATACCAATGGTCAACTGCAGAGGAGGAGTCTGGAATAAAATAGCCCCATTGGAGAGCACCCCCCCATCTAAACCCCGTAGGGTAATGGGCACAGGAAGCCGAAGTTGGGGAATCCCCAAACTCTGGGCGGTGGCAGCATCGAGAAAGTTACCAGCCGCACCACTATCAATGAAAACTGACCCAGCCCAATTGCATCCCTGAAAGGATATGTAGCCAGGAACTAGTAACGAATCTAGAGAGGAAAATAGCTGAAGGCCGAAGTGAACCCTCTCTTCGTTCACTTGGCCCGGCCTTTTACTGGCCTATTGGGACAATTTTTTAGAATATGACCCTTGCACCCACAGTATAGGCAAAGTCCTGAACTCAGTCGGCGAGCTCTTTTCTCCGGGGAAATGCGAGCTGCCCCAAGTTGCATTGGCTCCTCACTTTCCTCAGGGGTTACCGATACAAAAGGAACCACCCGGGTGAGAGAGCCCCGTTCAGACCTCCGCTCACGGAGGCGACGATCAATTTTAATGGCTAATTCCATTAATTTGTCCAGAGTTTTAGGAGCGGGGTATTGAATGAGACAATCCTTTATTTCGTCAGCCAGACCACAACGAAATTGGCTGCGTAACGCGGGATCATTCCATCCGCAGTCATTTGCCCATCGGCGGAACTCAGTACAATAAGCCTCAGCTGGGTCTTTCCCTTGTTTAAGGGCCCTGAGATGAGTCTCTGCTGAGGCTTCCCGGTCGGGGTCATCATATAACAACCCAAGGGAACTGAAAAAATTGTCAAGCGAAGACAAAGCTGGGCTGTCAGAAGGCAGTCCAAAGGCCCAGGTCTGAGGGTCACCCTGCAGTAATGATATTACTAAACCGATACGCTGGGCCTCGGACGAGAAAGAGCGCGGTTTGAGCTTAAAATACAATTTACAGCTCTCCCTAAAGTTAAAGAAAGTTTTGCGATCCCCAGAGAACTGATCAGGAAGGTTCATTTTGGGGTCTGAACCTCCTGTTTCTGGGGGCCTCATCCTTTGCTCTTGTGAAGCCACCTTTAACGACAATTCCCGCACCATCTGGGTAAGCCCCTGGAGCTGATCCGAGAAAGTCTGGGGAGTGGTACTCATAATACGAAATCACCCAAACAAAAACAACAGGAGGACTTATAAGACCAAATATAGTCTGTCTTTTAATTTTTTGGCCGGTTATAATGTTATGATGCCCTGGCTCGGACACCAGGGACAATACGGGTTCCAGACGGAGAGATGATAAGGCGTGAGCCCACAGCCGGGACCGCCGGTTAGGACGGCCACAGCGGGTCCTACACTCTCTCTGTTGAGTCCCCGAGGCAGGTGGCAAACCCCTGCGGAGCTAGACTTCACCTGTGGCCGCCGCGTTCGAAGGAGCGAGTTAAGCCCGCTCCGACCCCGATGCAGCCAGGTCTTATGTGGTGACAAGGGGTAAGCGATCGCCACGGGGAAACACTCAAGAGGATAAGCTGACTACTGGACCAAACTGGAGAGGGGCCCCTAACTGCCGGCACCAGGCCAAGACGGGGAGTGCGACCTAGTCGCAGACACCAGTGGGTAGAAGGGAGTCCCCACAAACACTCCAAAGGGACCGTGACTCCCAAAGCAGGGATACGGATAAATGGTGACACTCCTGCCTCACCGGAACACTAACAACAGTAGGGGGCAGGGTAATACCACCGAAGGACAGGGACAAGGAGACAAAAGAGGATTACAAGGAAAATCCCACGGAGGGGCGAGGCCACGGAGGGCCAAAGAAAGATAAGACCAGGGCTCCACTGGAGCACTTACGTGACCCACTTAAGATGGAAGCTGTGGGTCCACTGCAGGCTCACAGGCTGATGGAAGAATACAGCAGAGGAGTCCGGTGAAGTGCTGGAAACAAGGGATCCACAGGAACACACAGCTGACAGGCTGGAAGACAAGACAGGCTGCAAATAGGGATCTGCAGCCAGGAGAACTGGGACCAAGGACCCAGGGGACCGGAGAATGGTAGCAATAGCTACAGAAGCATAAAGCTATAACCGGCGTCTGTGCCCAGAAGACGCCGGCTATTTATTCAAATCTCGCGCCGCCTGACTGACGTCAGGCGCGCGCGTTGCCGGCTGCCGGGCGGAAGCTCGGGGACGTTGCCTAGCAACGCCCCGACGCTTAATCTCCGAGTGAGGCTTGGGACGCTGCTCGGCAGCGTCCCCCGCCGTGTCAAATGACGCTGCGTCTGCAGCGTCAGATGACGCTGTGCTCGCCGTCCGTCCGGGTGCAGGGACACCCGGACGGCGTGCAACAACTGGCCCATAAAGGTGGTTTTATTTTTGCTGCAACCCCTATATCCTTACTGAATGCACCAATTGTCATAAATACCATTGACACAATACATTAACAAAAAAAAAATAATAGTACATAATACACCATACCTAAGGGAAATACAGTACAATCCAATATAAACTCAGACTGAAGGACTATGACTACATCTATCACACACTACACAGCATATATATATATATATATATATATATATATATATATATATATATATGCACCCTTACATTAGGAGTTATTGCCTGAGTAACACATTCTTTAGGTAAAGACACCGGTCAGCAGGGCCGGTGCAAGGCACCGGAGCGCCCCAGGCGAGTCGTGGTGGGGGCGCCCCGGTGCCGGGGGGAGGGAGGGGGGGTGGTACCTGTGTAAAAAAAATGCTGCCCTGGCGTCCCTGCAGTGCTGGGGCGGTCAGGGGTGTCCGTGCCGTAGGGGTACCTGCGGCGCCGTCATGTGTATAAAGCTGGCTGCGGCCGGCGGGGTCCCTGTAGTGAATAGCAAATAACTATTAATAGCGCTAGTTATTTGCTATTCACTACAGGGACCCCGCCGGCCGCAGCCAGCCTTATACACATGACGGCGCCGCAGGTACCCCTACGGCACGGACACCCCTGACCGCCCCAGCACTGCAGGGACGCCGGGGCAGCAATTTTTTTACACAGTTCGCTGGGGGTGAGGGGCGAACTGCCGCCCTCCAGGTGCCGGCGCCCTAGGCAAATGCCTAGAGCTGCCTAGTGGTGGCGCCGGCCCTGCCGGTCAGTGGTGTCCTTTCTCATCAGTGCTATTTACTGTGGCTTTAGTCATTCCCCTATATAACCCTAATATTAGTGGGTTACTCATCATGTAGACATAAGCTTGAAAAATATGGATATGTGGACAATTTATTAACAAACGCAGAAGTCCTTATTTGCTATAATTTGTTATCATGGCATTAACAACTGTTCACTACCTGCAGTATTTATCCCATTTCTTGTGCAGAGACAGTGGTTCTGGTAACTGGTTTCCCCAACAAAGAGCGAAAGTAAAGGAATAGCCAATCCTATGGTGATACAACCAGGTAGAGGTATGAATTACCTATGGCACATGCAAGCCCTCTGGTCGCACATATAAACGTTATGTCAAAATGCCAGCTCTATAGGTCACAATGGCTGATATGAGCTATTGGATATATGCTCTGTAAAGCTAAGCTTTTCAGAGCTTGGTATATTGGCCATTTCCACAGTCCTTATAGAAAGCTACAAGACAGTGTTTGCAATCTAAATGAGAGGGAGCACTGCAGATAACTTCTGCAAATAACTTCTTAAATTAGGCAATCTACTTTTCAGCATAAGCAATATTGGGGCATCGGAGCTTCCCAACTTTAGAAGGTGCCACAAAATGGCACACCTTTATCTTGGTTTCAAAAATCAGATGGAAATGGCCTGGATACAATACATCCAAGAAAAATATGTACTGCAAAAGACTTTATAATAAATAAAGATGGGAGATACTACTGTAAACTAATTCAGTAGGTTAAAAAAAAATGGAGGGAAATCAACTCTTTGAGGCACTAGATGGTTGTACACCTCTGTTGCATGATAAAGTTCAATAATATAAGCTGCAGATTCTCCAACTTGGTAAAAATATCATGTGACAAGTTTTTTCCAAAATAATGATCTGAAACACCTGGATATTTCATATAGAAGAATTTGGTATCCTAACACACAATTGTATCTATGGCACACCATAAAACATCTCTTGATGGGACCATAATTGGTAGATGCTCCTATGAAACTTAAAAGAAATACATTTGAAACATTTCTGTAGACCGAATTATCAGAAAGCAAAGTTGTCACTCTCTCAGTCAAGCTAACAAACTAACATATTTCCTAATTTTAGATATTGAAGTCTGAACTGAAGATACTTTGTACCTCTATGGTGCATCATCACTTACAGTAACAGCTGGTAAGTACTGTACATCTGCACTTTATTGCCATTTTTCAATATTCATAGGGAGCATACTAAACTTATTCAAAGAGTTCCTTAAACTAATGCTTTGACTGTGGAGACATAAGTTATTTTCCAAATCTCAAAATGGAACATTCCAAGTGTCTTCTTGCTTTCAGCAGGTAGACAGTGACCAAAAAGGGTTTGGAAGAGCCGATCACTTGCAATATCCTAGACCTGTACAACAGGTGTCATGTTACTTAGGGCCTTATTCTGGTCTGTGCGTACTTTCCCGCACTCTTTTGGATGGCGTTTTTTAGCCGTCTGCGCATGCGTGGGCAACGCTATGCGCATGTGCCATGCAAGGTCTCCGTACTTGTTCTCATCAATACCGTACAGAAATGTGCACGCATTCACTCGGGAGATATGGGCATATTATGGGCATCATTCGGAAGTACACAGGGGCGTAGTTTCAAAGTGGGCTAAACTGGGCGTAAACATGGGCGTACACGAGGGAGTGCACAAATTCTGGTACGCGTACATTCGGACAGCACACCGAATGTACGCGAACAAAAAGGCAGGAAACATGCGGTCTTCATAAGCAAGTATTGCTTTGCGGACACCACTCGGTCATGCGCTAGGCATTCGGAACGCCCAATCAGTACGGGCGCACCTCAACCAATGTCAGCTGAACACAATACAATCCACTCATTACTCATTAATTACACTCTTGTCATTGCTTCAATTGGAACCATTGCAGCTTAAACGGACCATTACTAAACACACAAATATATGCTGCATTTTTGACACACATTTACACTGCAAGCAATGGACAGAACTTCCTAGCACTAATATAAATATACATGTCACTTTTACATTCACCAATAAAACCACACATTTGGGGATCAAAATATAAATTTATTACACTAACGTCAAACAGAAAATGGAAAAAGCATGTTTTTGGACACATGCAACAAATTAAAGGTACCATACCAGGAATGTAGAAAAATTATTTAAAATAAAGCAATGTATTTACATACATAGCCACAGCAGAATCATTAGGAACACATCAGTTGGCTTCACAACAAAAGTATAGCACCAACACTTCAAGTACAGCAGACAGTAATGGCAGCCAAAAGAGGCCAATAGAGGAACCAAACACAGCATTCGAACCGCGGGCAAATGTGGGTACCCTGTGCACGGGATTGGTTTGCACACAGGAGGCTGACACACACACAGCAAAATGAAAGATTTGGGAAGACATAAGGGTGGAGATTAATGTGGACACAAGTTCATGTGCGGGGCTTTTTGGCCTTGGAAGGGCCCTTGCCACGTGCAGCAGCAGCTCCTCGCCCACGGCCACGTTGGGATGGTGGGGCAGGTGGGCCCGATGATGGCGAAGGATGATGCTCTTCCCCTTCTGCCAGCAGGGAGTGCTGGTGGTGGGAAAGCACCAGAGACGGCAGCCAATAGGGCCCGATTGGTGGTAACTAGGTCTTGGAGGAGGTCATTCATACGGCAGGATTGATCTGCCAGCACCCTCAGGCTGGCAGCTACGGACTGCTGGGTGCTGACAAGACCCATCATGACCTCCTCCGTCCTACGCATCCGCTCTGATGCTATCTCTCCCTGCTGGTGAATCTGGCCAAGCATCTCCACCCACCTGTCCACATCCTGTGTGGCCGGTGGCTGCTGCTGCTGCACATGTCTGGCAGTGGTGGCAGGTGGCACAGACTCCTCCACCTCCTGAAGACTTGCCTGACCAAACGGCGGGGATGCTGGTGAAAGAGAAAATTAAAATTACAACACATTCCTTGATAATTAGTACCAACTACTTATGCCATGCCAAATAATTACCTTCTACATAAGCAGCAAAGACTTCCGCTGGGGCCTCGCTATCCATGTTGCTCACCCCCCGGATCTCCTCTATGGCTATGCAGCCAACTGCCATCTCTTCCAGGGGGGTGAGCTTCAATTTTGCTGGCATGGGGCCAGCCCCAGAGGTTTGGCTGTGTTCCCGCCGTTTGGTCAGCTTCTTCTTCAGGTTAGTTTTGAAGTCATGCCACCTGCATGCAAAGTTCTCATATTAATACATGTAACCCCTGACGTTTGATGTAGCATGCATTTTAATCTGCTACCGATGTCAACGTGTGCTTCATTCTACATAACTTACATTATGTAAAACTATCAACACAACACTTAGAACAAACATTCCCACTCAGCCTCCAATAAATATAGAAGAAGAGACATGCCAATCATGTCTGTTGCTCCTAGCAACTTCACCGACCATTCACCAACTCCATCTAACATATAATACAACCATTACTGGTCTACTTCTGCACAAATGTAGCACACTTTAACTTGCCTCTTCTTCACATGCTCCCTCTCACGAACTTGTGGAGCTACCACATTAATCTCCGCGGTTATGTCATCCCAAATCTTCCATTTCCTGGTGTGTGTCAGCTTCTCCTGTGGACACTCTATCTAATCCCTTGCACGGGGTACCAGAATGGCAAGCTCATGCAGTTCGAATGCCATGCTCCTGGTGTCTGGATCCTCTGTTGGGCTCTTACGACCACGGCCCCGCCCACGGCCACCTGTCGCTATACCTGAAGTGCTGCCCATGCTACTATCTTGGGAAGCCACCTGCTGTGTTCCCAATGATACTGCTGAGGCAGAAGATGGGCCAGCTGCCTGCTCTCCTCCAAATGCCTGTTGTTGGAGGGGCACATAGGAGGTGCTGGAGTCCAGGCGTTCCATGAGGCTCTGGAAGTCTTTCTCTCCCTCAGAATGAGAGCCAGCCATGTTTGCAACACCATTTTGTGGTTCTAGCACACCTTTATATACTATTTCTGTCAGTGGCGTACTTCAGCCCCACCCTGTGTTTTTTGTTTTCCGGCAGCGTTCCGTACGTCAGCGTTCCGTACATCAGCGTACGCCGTGCTGTTTGTGCGGCGCATAGGCCACGCCCATAGTAGCGGCAATTCGAATTTACAAAACCTGGCGTACCTTCAAAGTCTAATTTAGGTGAAATCTGGTAATATTTTCTATAATGGCCACCTCAAATGTTATAAAATCATAAATGCTATCTGTGAATGTTCATTAGTTCTGTGCTATTGTTGTGAATGTACCAAAAATGTAAGTAACCCAATCCATTTTGAAATCCACCCCACAAGTCATGCAATAGTCATCACTATTCATTCATTTGTCTCCAGATCTGTATTGTGGCCGGGTCTAAGTTAAGCTCTCCCATGCTCATTGTAGAGATGATATACATTAACAATGTAAGGGTAATAATGTATGCACCATTTGTTCACATATTAAAAATTTTTGGTCAGCAAAGGCTTGTTCGCATTAATGAATCATGTTACCTGGCCATCATTTAACACACAGGTGTTAAACCTGTGGCCCACCATATATTGGTGAACTACATGTCCCATCAATAGTTGAAATGTGTCCCATACTGTTACAGTTCACAATGGAGGTTATTCATGTTACAACATTCCCTTTCACACTATCAGAAGGCGCACACTTTGATGTCCCATGCATTTTCACCAAACATATTCTTTCAATTTGTCATACATGTGTCTGACTACATGATTTCATGATCAATTGTTCTTACATATTATACTTAATTAGTGTTTAGGTGTTAAATGTAATAGAGATATTTGTGTTTACAAAGTTGTGTGGTGAGGTAATATTATTGTTACATCATTGTAGATCATTATGGATATTCGGGACTTCACTGGGCGGCCGTCTATTGTACGTATGGATTCATATAATTCTACTAATTTTTTAGGAGGAGCATTCTTTGCATAGGTGTTCCATTTCATTTGATCATTTTATTGTAGGTTGCTGAAGCAATGATGGACTTTGTGGCAAATGGGCTAAGGGCACTTGCGGCTCAACCCACTCGTCGCCCAAGGAGGCCAGGACGTGCAAGAATCTTTTGCACACGGGTGACACTCTTTGGGATGCCCGATGATGAGGTACTTACTAGGTACCGGTTACCCCCACATGTCATTCTAGATATACTCTCTTTAATTGAGAGTGATCTAGAACCTCTTAATGGGCTTACGACGGCAATTCCGCCTCACACTCAGCTGCTGGCGGTCTTGCATTTCTGCGCCTCAGGATCATTCCAACAAGTAGTTGCAGTACTTGCTGGAATATCCCAGCCGGCTTTCAGCAGAATCCTGAGGCGTGTGACGTCAGCCATGTTTAAGGGGCAAGGGGCACTTCATGGCCATGTCTTTTGTCCAAGAGACCCTTCACAGAAGCCAGCAGGCATTCCATCAAATTGCTGGCTTCCCTAATGTGATTGGGGCTGTGGATGGCACCCATGTACCATTTGTGCCTCCATCACGAAGTGAGAAGATCTATAGGAACCGAAAATTGTTCCACTCACTCAACGTGATGGTGGTATGTGGCCCATCCATGGAAATTCTCGCCTTCAACTCGAAGTTTCCCGGAAGTGCCCATGACTCTCATGTTATCCGACAAACCGGGATTTGGCAGAGACTCCAAGAGCTTGAAGGCCGTGATGCGTGGGTTCTGGGTGACTCCGGTTACCCATGTACGCCCTGGCTGCTTACGCCGTACAGCTCCCCAGCACCAGGCCCACAGGAGGCATTCAATAGGGCGCATGTTGCCACCAGGCAAGTGGTGGAGCGCTCAATTGGCCTGTTTAAGGGTTGATTTAGAGTGCTCCACCGGACTGGTGGTGACTTACAGTATGCGCCTGAAATGGTGTTGAGGATTGTGGGCTTGTGTGCATTCTTTCACAACATAGCTGTGCGGCGTGAGATACCCTTTGATGAGTGGGAGGTTCCATCTGAGCCGCAAGATCCTCCCCTGCGCCCATCCCGCTCCCCGGAAAGCCGTCAGGGATACCAGCTGCGGGACTCTGTTGCCCAAAGATTCCTCAGGTGCATTTTTGAATGTTGCACAGACCAACCCAATTTGTGATCAATTACACCCATCAAGGTGGAAAAGTATGTTAATTTTGTGTCCTAGAAATTGACAAATTAGGCACCATGCCCTCCTAATGCCATTATCAATTGCACTACGTATTATGTGTGAGGTGTATTGGTTTTAGCCCAATATTGCAGGTCACAGTTATACCTTGTTCATAGATTTAAAAATGTTTTGTTTATGTTTCCAATATTGTAGCTGAGGTTATCATCCATGTCTGGTGAGAAGATTGTTTTTCATACTTTTTTCACCATGTATGTTTGGTATGTGTTGGTGATTATTTTATTTGTCAATGTAATATTTATTATCATATATATATATATATATATATATATATATATATATATATATATATATATATATATATATAGGATCCAATAGGCTGGCACTCCACCAATTTTGACCAATTAAGTCAAAATATTTGCCCGGGTGCCATCAGGGTACATATGAACCAAAGATAGAGAGACACAATGCAGCGGCACTCCCACAGGACTTTCACCCAAAAAACTGTCAGACCACTCTGGGGTTCCGTTCGACGTTTCAGTCGGGTAGACTTTTATCAAGAACAAGGCATACACAAATATTAAGTGAGAGTGCACTACATTTATACTCACAGTGTCTTGTGGTTGATCTGCCCCTTGTCCACGCACGGAGGCATCCAGCGTAGGGTCGCGCATAGAGGTGACGTCAGAACACTGACGTCAGTCCGTCCCGGAGGTCAGCGTCAGCGTCTGCGGGTGTAACCCGCCCACTGTGGGATCGCGTCTATCACATCACCCACAGTGTGCATACCTTCTACATGCCGCTCCTCCCCGCTGCGTCCTTCCTGTTGCTGTGGCAACCTGGGGGGTACGAAAACCTCCAAGTCATAAAGTGCAAAAAGATGTATACATTAAATATAAAGTGAGCTACTGGTGTTTATATATGCAAAACAGGACAATAAAGAGTGATACAGAAATATCGACATAAGACATAAAGACAAACACTATATTACAATCTCAACCTCCAAGCCTGGAAGTCCACTCCGTGCCTGATAGTGCATAACTATCTGTGCAATGAGGAGCAGTGAGAAGCAGCCACCCATGTTCGTAATATGTGTGCTGATGGTTTGTTGCTGCATGGGAAATGTAGTCCACTTGTGTGTGCAATATATATGGATATGTAACCTATATTATGTGTATAGATACAGGTCGACCTGAATTGTCGACTCATGTGTCGACTCATGTGTCGACTCAAATGTCCACACATGGATTCCAAATCTAGGGGTATCAATCCCTGGAATGTTGCTACATTACTTGGTACTTATGTAGTATCTGGGCTGCCGATTTCTAAATCGGGTCGGATCGGGAGATCGCATCGCATCGCATGCGACCATGCGATTCGATGCGATGCGATGCGATGACCCGATTTTTCCATAGGAATCAATGTTAAAATGGACTGAGTCCATTTTAACATGGAATTCAATGGGAAAAATGGGTCCTTTTCATACCCCTACTATCCAAGTGGGCATGGAGTTGGATATAAACCTGTGGCGAGCGTAGCGAGCCACCGAGCCCGAAGCGTGGCGAGCGAAGCGAGCCCCGCGAGGGGACGAATACCGTCCCCTCGCGGGGCTCGCTTCGCTCGCCACGCTTCGGGCTCGGTGGCTCGCTACGCTCGCCACAGGTTTATATCCAACTCTATGCCCACTTGGATAGTAGGGGTATGAAAAGGACCCATTTTTCCATAGGAATCATTTTAACATTGATTCCTATGGAAAAATCGGGTCATCGCATCCGATATCGGATGCGATGCGATGCGATGCGATGCGATATCGCATCGCATCGCATCTGATTGTATGCCTTAACTTAAGGCATACAATCAAAAATAGGCAGCCCAGATACTACATAAGTACCCATTACTTTAAGGAGATAAAACATCTCAATTCCCAGTGTTTTGCTTAAATTACAACAATGTGCTGAATATATATCTAGATTTTAGACATATGTGTGTTAATTGAAGAATGATTTGGTGCAAGTGTTCTATAATAGAGTAGCTGGATAAAGTACACATTGGAAATGACAAGGGGAAGTGAAATCTCACCAGGTATTCTCGTGTTACTGGAACCCATCTTAAGTTGAAAAAAAAACGTGAAAAACCTTGTGTGAAAAAGTGGAACAGAGTGTAAAAATGTGTGTTGGGGGCCAAATGAACCGAGAGAGGTGGAAGTTGAATGTGCTGACAAGTGTTTTAGGGGAAATAATAAAGTAACTGAGCAACTCAAAAAATAATGAAAGAAAATATGTAATTCTGGAATTATGGGGATGCCTGGAAGTTCAATAGGAACATCAAGCTCAGAGAATATTTCTCTGATGCACCCGATACTACATACAACAAACCCTTACAACAGAAGTCGAAATTTGACCCCCAGACACATAATGCCTCAATTAAAAGCTTTTCAAGACTCTTGGACCATGAGGTTACAGAATATAACAAAAAACTAATCAAAAGCAAACATCGATCTTCACCAAATCTATCAAAGGAAGAATTCTCAGCCTTACAGACATTGAGCAAAGACAAAACTATTATGATACGCACAGCGGACAAAGGGGGTGCAGTCGTCATTCAGGACATGGAAAAATATAAAGCTGAACTATATCGACAGCTGAATGACCCTGCCATCTATGACCGCCTTCTACAAGATCCCACAGTTATGTATCAAAAAGAAATTGATGATTTACTTAAGGAAGCAGTCACCAAAAAATGGATAACGAAAAAGGATCAGGACCAACTGACAGTGGAAAAACCAACAGTACCACTGATATATTCATTACCAAAGATCCATAAAACATTGATTGATCCCCGGGTCGGCCGATCATCTCGGCGAGGGGGTCCCTTCTGAGTCCAGTTTCCAAATTTCTGGACCAGTTCTTACAGACACATATACAAAAGGAACCCACTTACCTACGTGACACCAATATGCTACTATGGAAATTGAAACAACTAGAAGATCTTCCCCCAAACCTGATGCTCTGCACTATCGATGTAGTTGCTCTTTACACGAGCATTCCACACACACAGGGGTTAACTGCAGTACGAGAATATATCAAGAAGCTTCCCGACTACACAGGTCCTGCGCCGGAACTCTTTTCCTCATTATTGGAAATGACCTTAAAAAGGAATTATTTTCTGTTCAACAATGAGTTCTTTTGCCAAAAGCAGGGGTGTGCGATGGGATCTCACGTCGCACCGGCATTTGCGAATATATATATGTTTCAGACTGAAAGAGAGCTGTTTTTTGAAAATCCAACTTTTCATCCACATGTAAAGATATTTCTAAGATACATAGATGATATCCTGGTCCTTTGGACTGGCACAAAGCAACAATTTGTAGACAGCATGACAGAAATCAACAACAAACAAAGTACATCAAATTCACATATACATGTGATGAAGAACAGGTGCATTACTTGGATGTGAAGTTACAGTGGGACGGAAAAACTATAACTTCCTCCATCTATCATAAACCAACGGATAGCAACAACCTACTACATGCCACCAGTCATCACCCAATTGCATTGAAAGCTGGTCTACAATACTCACAGTTTTTGAGGGCCATCCGGATCTGCCAGAATCCAAGTACAGCAGAACAAGAAATTGACCAAATGATTGAGAACTTTTTGACAAGAGGGTATAAACTTTCAGATCTACAGAAGGCAAAAACCAAAGCAATAAACAATTTAAGCCCTTCAATCCAGAAAACATCTGGTAAAAAAGAAAAAACGATGGTATTCCCTCTTGACCACACCACGAACAGTGACTTTATAGTAAAAACCACCAAAAAACTATGGCCAATCATAAGCACAGATCCCTCAGTAAAACCGCTGACCAATTCAAGGGTAATGATAGCACATAGGAGAGGAAAAAACTTGAAGGATTGGCTAGTACACAATGACGTCGCCAATGAAAAACCCTCGAATGACAGCCATTTTCTCCATAGACAGCCTGGCTGTTATAAATGTATCGGCTGCACAACCTGCCGATACATGGAAAATGGTAAATATATACATCACCCACATTCCGGGAAAAAGATCCCTATCCGTCATGTACTTCATTGTCTAAGCAAGTATGTCATCTATGCCATACGCTGCCCCTGCAGCTTAGTGTATATTGGCAAAACTGTATGTAACTTTAGAACACGAATGGCCCAACATCGAATGGCCATTAGACACGCCATCGAGGGAAAGGATATAGATCAGCCGGTGGCAAAACATTTCAAAGATCAGAGACACTCTCTTGCAACCCTGTCTTACAAAATTATCGACCATGTCCCACCATCGAAAAGAAGAGGAGACAGAGAGAAGAAACTCTTACAACTGGAAGCACTGTGGATACACAGGATGAACACCGTAGCCCCAATGGGACTTAATGAACAGTTGTCATTCTCCTGTTTTCTTTAATTCTGTATATATTCATCACCCAGGATTTCCTTCCTTTCGTGTATATATATAAAAAAACACTTGGATTCCAGCCAACTAGGAAAAACCCCCATAATTCCAGAATTACATATTTTCTTTCATTATTTTTTGAGTTGCTCAGTTACTTTATTATTTCCCCTTAAACACTTGTCAGCACATTCAACTTCCACCTCTCTCGGTTCATTTGGCCCCCAACACACATTTTTACACTCTGTTCCACTTTTTCACACGAGGTTTTTCACGTTTTTTTTTCAACTTAAGATGGGTTCCAGTAACACGAGAATACCTGGTGAGATTTCACTTCCCCTTGTCATTTCCAATGTGTACTTTATCCAGCTACTCTATTATAGAACACTTGCACCAAATCATTCTTCAATTAACACACATATGTCTAAAATCTAGATATATATTCAGCACATTGTTGTAATTTAAGCAAAACACTGGGAATTGAGATGTTTTATCTCCTTAAAGTAATGTAGCAACATTCCAGGGATTGATACCCCTAGATTTGGAATCCATGTGTGGACATTTGAGTCGACACATGAGTCGACAATTCAGGTCGACCTGTATCTATACACATAATATAGGTTACATATCCATATATATTGCACACACAAGTGGACTACATTTCCCATGCAGCAACAAACCATCAGCACACATATTACGAACATGGGTGGCTGCTTCTCACTGCTCCTCATTGCACAGATAGTTATGCACTATCAGGCACGGAGTGGACTTCCAGGCTTGGAGGTTGAGATTGTAATATAGTGTTTGTCTTTATGTCTTATGTCGATATTTCTGTATCACTCTTTATTGTCCTGTTTTGCATATATAAACACCAGTAGCTCACTTTATATTTAATGTATACATCTTTTTGCACTTTATGACTTGGAGGTTTTCGTACCCCCCAGGTTGCCACAGCAACAGGAAGGACGCAGCGCGGAGGAGCGGCATGTAGAAGGTATGCACACTGAGGGTGATGTGATAGACGCGATCCCACAGTGGGCGGGTTACACCCGCAGACGCTGACGCTGACCTCCGGGACGGACTGACGTCAGTGTTCTGACGTCACCTCTATGCGCGACCCTACGCTGGATGCCTCCGTGCGTGGACAAGGGGCAGATCAACCACAAGACACTGTGAGTATAAATGTAGTGCACTGTCACTTAATATTTGTGTATGCCTTGTTCTTGATAAAAGTCTACCCGACTGAAACGTCGAACGGAACCCCAGAGTGGTCTGACAGTTTTTTGGGTGAAAGTCCTGTGGGAGTGCCGCTGCATTGTGTGTCTCTCTCTCTCTCTCTCTCTCTCTCTCTCTCTCTCTCTCTCTCTCTCTCTCTCTATATATATATATATTTTGTTGGGTGTTTTTTTTTAAATATATTTGAAGTAGGAGGCAGGCAGGCAGGCAGCTTAGGTGTATCATGTGTCCAATATAATGGTGTAGTCAGGAGAACTGCAAGCATGTGTATGTGTTTTTTTATATAAATGTACGCATACACATAAATGCATACAGTAAGTAATGCGAAGTACAGCTATGCGATGCCAAGCTATAGCACGCGTTGCTTGGCGGTGCGATGTTTTTGCCGATTGTTGGGCGCATACACAATGTTCATGTCAATATGGATAATAAAGTTAATACCAAATAGTAAACTTAACAACCAATCACAGGACATGAATATTTTTCATGCGCCATTTGTAAAATGGCTTCCTACCAGAGAGCACAAGCTTTTAGCACCGCGGAGCTGCTGTCACTTGTGGCTGTAATGGAGCGTACGCTGGGGCGTGCAGGCCCCTTCATACCGCACAAATGTGCGGAGGACCATCGCCCAGTTGGAGCGGCGATGGTCCGACCTGCGGAGGCGGCAGCCTGAGTTACTGCAGCAGTTGAGGCGCCGTATAGAACGCTGTAAGTTTTTTCGCTATTCATACATCATTAACATTGAATCCTTTCATTTTCACATTAGTAACACATTTATTAACATGAGGTAAAGTGGGTGTTGATGATTGAGAAATGGCATATACCTCTATCACATGCATTAATGTGGATATGATATGTACTTGTTATAGTAATTAGAATGTCAAATGACACTCAACCATTTTGTTTGTTTAACCCACAGCGCGGGAGAGAGCCAGACAGGCCCGTGAGGAGGGCCGTGAGGAGGCCCAGGAGGTGGAGGTAGAGGTGGAGGGCCAGGGGGAGGTATAGGAGGAGGGACAGGTGGAGATGGAGGAGGAGGAGGATGAGGGCCGCCATGAGGCGGAAAACTTCACCTCCACTCCCCCTACACACACCCCTCCCCCTAGCCACTCACCAACCTCCTCATTCTACCTTCCTTCCCCCCCCCCCCCCTATACCAAGAGCAGGAGGAGCTGGCCCTACCCCTCCCAAACTTTCCACCACCTCCCAACGTGGAGGATGCAGAGATTGTGGAGCTGGCAGCCAGGGGTAAGTAGACGTAATGCCTCATTACTGACTTAGGTACAGTTTGTTATGTCGCACAGCTGATTACATTTTGCTATAATATAGTAAAGACTAGTCCAAACAAATGGATAACAACAGACACACTTTGGGGTTATAGGGCCATGCTGCAAACGTGGAATCTGGAGGCTCATGTAGGTGATGAGTGTTTATTTATGGAGGGTCTTTCTATACAAGCACAAATAAAACATCAATGGAGTATGGCCAGGCGTGATTTATAATGGAGTCACAAGTGGCCAGTTCCCCTTGGCCCCCCTCTAGTCAGTGGGCCCATGTTGTTGCCATGTATATTTTAAAACTATTATGTAGGATGGATTTACCTTAGAAATTGTTTGGGGTATGGAAGCGGATTAGTGCTGCACTTTCACCTATCTGGCAATGTGACAATGATTCATAAAGTAAGGGGTAGAGGGACTAGCCTAGCCTTTTAATGTGGTATCTATCTATCTATCTATCTATCTATCTATCTATCTATCTATCTATCTATCTATCTATCATGCAGTTTAGATATTAAGCAGTGACATGCAGGTTTATATGTATTGCAAAATGTGGCATGTTCTAACGGATGCAGCTTTCTAGTACATTGGTGAGTGTTAAGGCAGAACAAGTGTGAGTGAGGCTCAAGTGTTGTTGTGATTTTGATACATACATTGCCAATTTTATCAGTCACATATTCTGTAGTGTAAGCCACTGTGTGTGTGTGTGGCACCATCATATTTTTTTTTTCATTTGAAACAGTATTGCCTATATAATTGTTTGTATGTATGATTTATCATGCTGTAGGTACTTAGGATTGACTGTACAAGGTCTTCCTGAATAGCATAATTAATGTTGAACCCCCTTTAACATGCCCACAGATGACCAGAGGGAAGAAGGCGAGGGTGTCAGAGGGGCCCTCCTAAGGCTGCGCCAGCACCTGCTCATCATGGCTGCAGATGTGCAGGACCTCTGCGACCTCCTGCTGTGATTTATTGTTTATTTTTTTGTTTTGTATGTAAATAAATTTTTTGTTGAAAGTTAGAAGTGGTCTGTGTGTTATTGTATTATTTTACAGTATAAGTATAAATATAAGTATATCAGTATAAATAGTGCTGTTTATTTTTGTAAGGTGCAAAAGGTATATACAGTATATAGATGGGTTTATTGCATACAAGTGGTTGAAAGTGAAGGGTAATGTAAAGATGTACATAGTGTGTTGATGTGTATGTGTGTGTTTGCATGTGAAGAATAATTTTTGATGTAATATGCATACATAACACATGGGCGTAAAGGGGCAAGAAAGAATGTTGTGAACTTAGCATGATCTAAGGGTTAATCTAAAGTGGTAGTAAAGTGTTTAATTATCAATTAGAGAAATAATAGATGACCATTAAAAACAATCCCTTTTTAATGAGGTTGCCTAATTGCATAAGTGGGTCATGTTACAGATTTCGGTGTTCAGATAATAGTGGTGAGTTTTGCGGAAATACACCGCATCGGTGCGTACGGGCAGGTTCCCGTCCGCTCTGACGCGGTAAGACCGTGCAGAATATGTGTGTGTCCACCGCACACGCAAAGGTTTGGATGTCGTCCGTAAACACGCCCTCTTCTTAAAGTGTGAGTCCGTCCGAATGCGGAGGACCGGTGGGCGTTTCTTCGTACGATGTCCGCACAGCGTGGCGTGCGGACCGCTCCGAAATAATTCGGAAATATACGCACCAACCAGAATAAGGGCCTTAGTTCTGTCAGAAAGTATAATTGCTGTTTGGCATTATAAGGGGGACCTTGTCCTACAGTCTGCACCAACCAGAGGTGGGTTTAGATCTTATGGGGTCCTAAGCAAGATACTGGTTTGGGGCCTCCCTCCTTCAAAGAATCCATGGCACTATATTTTTTATGCTGATTTCAGGTGGCAGTGAATACAGTACCTTGACATGTGGACAGTCTACTGAGAAATGGCCAGCATTGTGTACAAATCTTAATGAGGCTCTAGGTGTTTTGGAAGTAGACTTAATACCTGTGTCACATTGAAAGTAAACTGACTGTCCACATACAGTGGATGAAACCATTTTTGTGTTTCTAAACATTTTAATCCTATCAAAGGTACTTTGGGAGTGTGGACAGGGTCATGTGATGTTGTGACAACAGAGTAGTCACGCAATGTTCCTCTGGGAACATTTTGGATGGCCAGGATAACTTTTGGGGCCCACTGCTCATTGAAGAGCAATTATGCTACCTCCTCCTGTATGACACGTCACTGCAGGGACCCTGTATGTGGTAGTCACATCTAGGTAGTATAGGGAAACTCGGCAAAGAACATAACAGGTTAGCTGGTGCAGGTAAATGCTAAGATGACTAAAAGGTTATAGCCTGGCTCCAACTCTTACTACCAACACTTGAATAATGATAAATATTAACAAATGGGAGATAACCTTGTGCTGTGGCACATCATTTAGTGCATGTGGTGTGACACACATTAGTATATGTGAATCTGAGTTGTTAAGGGGTAGTATGAGTGGTGTTTTTCTTCTTGTAAATGTAAAAACAATTAAATAAATGATACAAAACTAAAACTAACAAAAATTGGTGGATTTAAACAAATGCAATATCCCTTCTGTCTATGCGGCTTATTGCACCACACAAGACCACACAATACCTATTATTGAGTGTTGGCGCTGCTATGATCATGACGAGTGCCATTATATCCTAAACATTAGGAAGCACAACCATATAGTTTGTAATGTTGGTGTTACATTCTGTTTATTAGCATAATATATCTTGATCTGTCTCTTACTATACAATCCATATTCACAGCATGGTTAGCTTTGTCGATTATAGTATATAGTACAGTTATATTATTTGTATAGATTCTGAAATTTACTAAAGGTTAATTCCCATTGAGAATTGAATTTTAAAGGTTCCTAATAAATGTTGTTCTATGGTCTACAAAGCACAATTACTATCATTTAAAAAAGCAATATATTTTCTTTTTCAAAATTGTGTGTTAGTATATGTGCATTAAAACACAACATAGGTTATATATGTTTTAAAGCTTTCACCCATGGCACATACATGGTATATGTCTGTATATTTCTGTACTAGAATATTTAGAAAGTCAAAAAGAAAAGGAGGTTGCAGGCTCATATTCTTGGACTAGGTATTAATATATACATGTTCCTACTGAAGCACTATTTTCTTGTTTGCCATACTAGGGGGCAGGCCACAACTGTGCACCATGGGAGCCTCATCGATGTTAGAGTGTCTGGGAAGTTCACATGTTCTTCTGTGCGACCCTTGCCGATCACTCTCACACAAACAATATTCCAATCAACAAAGTCAGCCTTCACTAAATGTTTTGGGGAGAACTGATGTGACTATTGTTTCCTGGTTGTTACCATGGTTGTGGGGGTGGGTATCATACAAGACAGAAGCATCCAACCCCCCTCCTTGAACCATGGTAACACAATTAGGAAACACAATCCCCCCCCCCCCCCCTCTTTCAGAAGTTAACTAGTTTTGACTGATTTTGGGCCACATACACTATTTATTTACAGTTTCTTATATACATATATAATATATATATATATATATATTATATACATCATTTATCCACTCTATTCCTTCTATTAAGAAATATGTCTGTGTCTGAAGTCATGTGCGTTCTGCTAGAGATATATAGTTATGTAAATGGTCATAAACCCCTCAGCATTAGAGTCCCTGCTTTTCTATACTAGGTGTTATGTTAACGGTAACTAGATCACATCTGTGAAGGATCCAATGATCCACTACCTACTGATTTGGGCTCATTTGGCACTAGGCCAAATCTGCTTCCGTATTGCCATCAGCATGCTACAACCTTGTTATGTCTGGCTGTACCCAGTACAATTATTGTATAGAGTCATACAGTATAGAAGTGTCCTTAGTCACACAGGATGTATAAATGCCAGGTGTATAAAGCCTCTGAGAGCAGCAGCGGACCATAGTTTTCTTTCTATTTAGCATCTTCTAAGCACTGTAGAGACAGCATAAAGCCGCTCACATCGCAGTGCACCAGAGACGCAAGCTGCAACATAAACCGCACAGGAATTGGTTTTATACATGTACAAAGTCACAGATAAAACTCAGTTGAACATCATGGTGGATAAGGACACGTCACAGTGAGCCGCTTGGCTCGCACTGCTTTGAGCACCACTATTCTGATCTCCGTCCACGCTCTTGTGGATGGTAGAGCATGAAATTCCGCATCTTGGCTAAAAAAAAACATGAAAAAGTCATGTCCACCGTTTGACGGTTGACCTAGCCATTGTCGACCTAATGCTTGTGTCACCCTTCCAACCTTGTCGACCTTAGCCATGTTGACATATTTAATATGTTGACCTAAGTGATGTTGACCTTCAGTGGTTGACCCAATGCATGTCAACCTAATAGATATTGACTTAACGATCATATACCATGTGACTGCACAGGGCAGGAAGCCTCATCCTAACAAGTGGAGACCTAACACACTGTACAGCAGCAGTGTAGACACTACTAGGCTAGGCAAGAGTATAAACTGTCCGCATCTGCAGCTGTTATGAATATGGGACTATTGTAAATGTATCTAAGGAAAAAGTAGAAAAAAACACATAATTTGGATGATCTATTATTGCCAGTATAATTGTGTTTTCAATGTATATATCATCCTTACCTAATGAATTACAGCATTAAACACTGTGGGCCAGATGCACTAAGCGTAAAAAGTGATAAAATGGAGAGTGATGAACAGCCAGCCAATCAGCTCCTACCTGACATTTTTTTCAAACACAGTCTGTGACATGGCAGGAAGGAGCTGATTGGCTGCCTGTTTATCACTCTCCATGTTATAATTTTTTAATCTTAAGCTGTGTACACACGGGGGAGATATATTGCTCAGCAATATATTGCTCAGTGTCTCCTTTTCATCAGTGACCAGAGATGGTTGCTGATGATAGGGAACCTCTGCCGGGGGAGCCGCAGAGGTAATCAGCTGGTCACAGGAGCAAGCTCCTGCGACCAGCGATTAGAATGGGGCTGAAAACGGGAACGCTCACCCAGCGATTTATCGCCGTGGCACACTCCCATCACTGGCAATATGGTCGCCAGCGACCATATTTCCAGCAATTTATAGCCCATATCGCTGCCGTGTGTACACGGCTTTAGTGTATCTGGCCCTGTATGCGGTAATGTGTGTATATTCCAATCAGGCTATACTAGTGCCTGAGCACCTGGTCAGGACAGTGTTGCTAGTGGGTAACCTTCATTCTGATGTTGTTTTGGGATAAAGAAGACTGCAAATAAAAGGGCAAGCAAAATAATTATCCACGTGAAGTTAGTAATAATCATCCTCACACTATTATTACTGTATTAAATATTAATTATTACCAGACAGCTAGATCCTCACAATGCTCCAAACTATGTAAATCCATTACAATGACTTATAAACCTTTAAGGAGATTATAATGGTTATGTGGAAAGCTTAATTTTGTGTTCCAGAAGTTTAGTCTAGAATAGCAGATCATATCCTAGCCAGCTCCTACATGTCTCCTCTCTGTAATGAGCCCATCTACAACCATGAACAATGACATTTCTACTTGTACCCCTAGGCGTGCTGACTGTTGTCTGCAAGTTGTCTTCAAAAGCACTGGCAGACATTCTCCTAAAGTGCCAATACCATTCTGTGTGACATGACATTGGTTACTTTATATAATAGTGCAAAAACATACATTTGCAATTTTGTAATGAGAATGAAAGGTGACATTCAACTTTCATAGTTTATATTTAATGGATGAGTTTCCCATATCCAAAATGCTTGGGACCGGAAGTGTTTGGGATATCAGGTTTTGTACTATTTACGTACCACAATGAGATATCTTGGAGATGGCGCCTGTCTGAACACAGAATTTATGTTTCATGTACACTGAATACACACAGCCTGTAGGTCATTATATACAGTATTTATAAATAATTATAATAATTATAAATAATTTGCATGAAACATAATTTGTGTACATACAGCTTACACACAGCCTCAAAATAAGTTTATACTCTATTTAAATTTCTGGGCATGAAACAAAGTTTGGGCACACTGAACCATCAGAAAGGAAATATGTGAAGCTCAATAAATCTGTATTCTGAATTTTGGATATGGTGGGGGGGGGGGGGGGCTACACCTTTACTGCAATAGAAGGCAGCACGGATGGTGTAATGGTTAGCATTACTGCCTCACATCGCTGAGGTCATGGGTTCGATTCCCACCTTGAACCTAACTGTGCGGAGTTTGTATATTCTCCCCGTACTTGCGTGGGTTTCCTCTGGGTACTCCGGATTCCTCCCACAATCCAAAACTATACTGTAGGTTAATTGGCTCCAACAAAAATGAACCCTATAATGTCTGTGTGTTTCTGTGTACATTTGGTAGGGAACATAGATTGTAAGCTCCACTGGGGCAGGGACTGATGTGACCAAATATTCTCTGTAAAGCGCTGTGGAATATGTGTGCGCTATATAAGAAACTGTTAATAAATAAATAATAAATATTATAATGACGGAAGAATATTATAGGGAAGACATAGCAAACTATGTGAGCGCACTATGTGTAAATCTGAAACCGACTTTGTAAAGACATAGCAAATGTTTATTGACTATTGCAGTGGTTCTCAACCTCGGTCCGCAAGTACCCCCAACAGTTCACATTTTCCATGTCTCCACACAGAATCGCAAGTGAAGTAAGTAGCTAAACCTGTGGATCTTTTAAAATGTGTCAGTGAGTAATGAGTGATCTGGAAAACATGAACTGTTGGGGGTCCTTGGGGACTGAGGTTGAGAACCACTGGATTGAGTGGATCAGAAAAAGAACATTTCATATAGTCTGACCCAGTGCATTGCATTTTCTTTACTTACTTGTATTGCCATATGCACATTTTATATAGTCACTTGCGTTTTGGTGCTTATTGCTAATGGTGAGTGCACATGTGTGTATATTCCATTCAGGCTATACTAGTGCCTGAGCAACTGGTCAGGGCTGTGTTTATTGTATATGTGCTTTATCCTGTCCCACCTTCTGGTACTGAATCCTTATGTTCTTTACCCTGCTTGTTTGCATTGCACTTTGTGACCTGACCATGGCCTTGTTTTACTGTTCCCAGACCTTCTCTGTCTACACTTTCATTAGACTGACGTGTGTGTGTGTCTGGTTCTAGCATGTAATCCTCCAAGTCCCCATAAACCAAGCACCTTTGTGTTGTGCTATAATTAGCCTTACTTACCTGATGGCTGACTGCTAAAGCTGCAGAATCTCCCTGGTTGTCAGCTGCCTGAATGTAAACTGACATAGACAACTAGCATCTCACCATACTGCCTCCACATTTCTGTCTCACTCTAATAACCTATACTGATATCTCTTATTATGACACATACTGTACACCTATCAAACATATCACAACATGGCTTGGTGGGTACTGGGAGCTGTCAGTCCGTAATGTGGTGACCAGGCACTTAACAGTGAGCCGCCCATAATCTGTTCCATGGCAGTCATTGCTGAAACCCATCAAACTAGTGTTGCCAATAATAATAATAATATGAACTGCTCTTGTCTCTTTGGAGGGATATAGTGGGCACCTTGTATAAGGGGTTTTCATGGTGTTATGTTGATTAGGCAGGAGTGTAGATAAAGGATGACTGCAGAGAACATAATCAGTCAGGAGACACCGTAACATGAGAGGATATTGCCTCTGCAGCTGCTGCACCCCCTACAGTTAGGAGGCTGAATTACAGAAGCTGAGTTATGCCTCTTTCTGACAGTGTAGTACCTCTACAGCCGCTCTGCGCTGGGTGCACTTCTGTGAAGTTATAGTTCCCTTTATTAAACCTCTGTATTAGATTACTTGTGATAGCTGATGCCTTGCTATATCTATTTAATGCCTAGGCATATCCACCTCTTTCCAGGCAGGGAGCCAAACGTGAGAGTAACTGCATGTACCAGGTACAATAATAAAATAAAAAAGTGAAACGGGGGCAGAATAATGGTCAAAGAATAAGCAAATGTAATTACCACTTAGCTCTTACTCAAATGTACGGTGTGATTAAGACGAAAAGAGGGGGGGGGGGGGTGTTTCGATCGCACTGGGAGTACGGTATGGTTGGGAATACCGGTTTCAATCACCATGCAGTGTCTATCACTATTTTGGTGCAAGGTGTGCTACCGCTAAGCGCTAAAAGGGATACATTTGAGAAACAACAGAGTGCCTTATTTGCGGTGCACTAAGGAGAAAGAAAATAAATAAAATGTAACTTTTATTGGTATACTAAAACGTGTTACGAACATAAAACATACATGTAATACAAGACAAAATTGAATAAAAAGGAAACGGACTTCCTGACGTGGCGGGGGTTTGAAATATGTTGGGTTATCTATTTGATATTGTGGTGATGCCACAAATGTTTATAAGGCAGTGGGTATTAATATGTTTATCCACTGAGATGGGAACCGTGTCCCTAACATTCAGATTGGCAGCACGTATGTACCAGACTGGATACGGGTGGCGTCCCGTCTGTTACCAGTTATCTTTACTGAAGAGATACCAGTGGTATATGTTAAATATTTGGCAGTACAGTATATGCCAGGTTGATATCTCTGCCAGCGGAGCCCTGCAGCAGATATTGGTATATAACAGCAAGTGCCCTGATAGTGTGTGTTGTTTACAGACTTAATATAGGTAGCAAATCATTTATTGATTACATATCGAGCCCCACACTCTGAGTTTCATTATAGCCACATATACTGGCAGGCATCGACAGAATGTGATCAGCAAGGCGCTGTAGTATACACTATTACACTGTTATATACACTGTTGCAATGTTATAATCGGCAATCTGGTTATCTGGGTTAGATTATACACACATCGGGCAGCTGTAATGTATTATCTCCATTTATTTTTACTTGTGATTAAGAACCTTTATTACAGACTGTTGTATCCATATATATCATTTCCTATATTAAATAGAATTGATGAAGGGCCAAATTATCTGCTACAGAGCCTAGCTTATGATCTGCCCTGCACAGGTGTATCCACCAATCCTCATCATGTACAGAGCAGCGTTGGTACCTGGGTCATACCTCCCAACTACCCCATTTTTTTTTGGACTGTACCACGATGGATCCAGTATTTCCACAACATCGCTAGGTTTCTCCCCGATGTTGTTATTACTTTTTATTTGTATGGTGCCACAAGTGGTTCATAGTGCACACATAACAATACAGGGTACACAGAACTAAACATATCAGTCACTCTGGCCCTTATTCTGGTCGGTGCGGATATATCCGCGTGCGTTCGTGCCGCTGATGTTTTGTGTCTGCGCATGTGCAGAGGCGTCTCTGCGCATGTGCGAGCGGGACGCACGGCCACATTCCGCATGAAATGTGTACACTACGAACAGGGGGTGGAGAGGGGTGTGAAGGGCTGTTTGGGCTTATTACCATATGTTTACACCCCGCTTTTCATGGGCGTTCCCATGCAAACGCTGGGCATACGTATGGTAATGCGGCCGTGACGCACGTGTAGGGGGCGGACATATGACATTGCCGGATGTCAGCTGCCCGCCCAGATCCCTGCTTTTGCACGGAGAAATGCCCGTGTGGTCTGAGGTTGCGGGAGCTGCCTGGCCACTCGGTCCTGCATTTGATGGTCTGCGACCATCGAATGATGGGGGTGGTTCCCTGAGATGGAGGAGGTGTATTCATGAGAAATACACGTGCGGTCCGTTCGGACAGCTTCTTACCGCGTACAGACGGAGTTGGCCACAGGAAGGCGGGGTTTAGGACGCACGGTGCTGGCCACATATTCGGATCCGGCTGCACCGATCAGAATAAGGGCCACTGTCACTTACTGAGGTGAATATGCACTGTACCCATGCCCACAACATCTATTCACGGAGACCACTGGCTATGCACCCATAATGATGAAAGCGGGAGGAGTGGCCCACAGGAGCATCATCGCCACAAAGCCACGCCCCCTTATGACACGGCCACGCACCCTTTTGTTGCTGCAAATTGGTCCTGCCTGCAGCACGGCAAATGTTGGGAGGTATACCTTGGAAATTAGCCAGCCACTGAGATACACCCTGTCATCCAGAATGAGGCAGCCACCTTCCATATCAATATCTGCTTTTAATGATGGCTGTAAAAGATCGGATAGATGATAATACATAAAAGATGTCAGATATATTATGTTGCTCAGTACCACATAAACTTTCATATATTTTATCAGGCAAAGCAGCGTTACTTACTCTTCATGAAATGTCACACATATCACCATCACATAGGAAAGGTCGTAAACCGTCATAAAAATCATTGATGGCCCATGACCAATATTGATTACTTTTGCCATCAATGGGGGTGAACCATATGGTTTCTCACTATCGATGCGGCAGAAGCAAGGAATATAAATATATATATATATATATATATATATTTTTAAACAAAATGCTGGGAGACGGAGCTTAGCTCTGCCCCCGACATTTGCATGAAGGTCTACCCCCAGGCTCCTATTGGCCCACAGTCTAGGTATTGTAGAGCAGGGGGTGACCATCGTTAGGAGAAAACACTGGTTAACTTTCAGCTGGTTTCACATCATTGAGGTTACCCATCAGTGGTAAACATTGTTGGGTAACCCACAAAATAAAAAAATAGCAAGTTACTTTTTTAATAAACAAAAATGCGCAAACCCCTGGGGCTTATAATGTTGCACACCCATAACGGCGAATAAAGCACAGTGTACATCATTACACCAGTCCCGTACTCACCAGTTAATCATGTGACAATCAACCTCCTGTTAAGTAATGTTATAAACAAATCTGCCCAGATCAGCTGATTGTTCTCAGTTCATGTTTCTGCCTTTCCCTCCACTCATTATACACTACTGACGGCCAGAGGGGAGGATAATGAAGGCAGGCTGCAAGGTTTCACTTAAATCCAATCTGGAATAAACGATGGGAATATGATCTCGCTATTTATTAGCCTGTAACTGTCAATTTGTTTGTGTAATAGATCGGTTACAACACTGATATTTCAGCCCTATATAATGACTGGAGCTTTCCCACATAGAGCCGACTGTCAGTCTATAACTGCAATGGTCTTTTGACATGTTTAAAGATTAATAAATGTTTGTAGTTCTGCAGGAGAATATAAACCTCCCTGTCTTACCTGCAGGATCCCGACGGTTGTAACCCTTATTACAAACTAGGTGATTCATCGCGCCCTACGGGCGCTCTTCACACCGTCGTAAGGGGCTGCGCCCCCTTAATTTGTGAACGTTTGTATATGAGAAATATGGTTAGAATTGTATGAAAGATGCCCTGTATTGCAACTTAGGTGTCCGCGAATCGCGGGAGGGGGGGTCGCGGAGGGTGCCGCGAATTGCAGGAGGGGGGGTCGCGGGGGGTGCCGCGAAGTGCAGGAGGGGGGGTTGTGGGGGGGTGGATGCTGCGAATCGCGGGAGGGGAGGGATTGCAGAGAATCGCGGGAGGGGGGTCGCGGGGTGGGTTGCCGCAAATCGCGGAAGGGGGGTTACGGGGGTGGGGGTTGCGGCGAATCATGGTAGGGGGGGTCGCGGGGGATGTGCCATGAATCACGGGAGGGGGGGTCACGGGGTGGGGTGCCGAGAATCGCGGGGGGGTGTGTGTGTGCCGTGAATCGCGGGAGTGGGGGTTGCGGGGGGGTGGGGGGGTGTGACGCGAATCGCCACAAGAAAAAATCAACACAGAAAGGTCAACACATGTAAATGTTGACATAAGTGTGGCACTTCATTGGTGTCCATGTCGACACATGAGAATGAATATGAAAACATTCAAAAAATGAAAAAAAAAACTTCAAAAACTCATGTCAACCTTTTTCATTGTCGACCATAGCCATGTCAGTGTTTTCCATGTGCAATTTAATTCTGGAGCTGCCGCGAATCACGGGGGGTGCCGCGAATTGCGGGAGGGGGGGGTCGCGGGGTTGGGTGCCGCGAATCGCGGGAGGGCGGGGTTCACAGGGGTTCCGGTGGGGGGTTGCCGCGAATTGCGGGAGGTGGGGGGGGTCACGGGGGGTGCCGCGAATCGCGGGAGGGGGGTTTGCGGGGGGGTGTGACGCGAATCGCCACAAGAAAAACTCAACACAGAAAGGTCAACACATGTAAATGTTGACATAACTGTGCCACTTCATTGGTGTCCATGTTGACACATGACAATGAATATGAAAACATTCAAAAAATGAAATAAATCTTCAAAAACTCATGTCAACCTTTTTCATTGTTGACCATAGGCGTGCCAGTGTTTTGCATGTGCCATTTAATCCTGGGGCTGCCGCGAATCGCGGGGGGTGCCGCGATTTGCGGGAGGGGGGGGGGTTGCGGGGGGTGGGTGTCGCGGGAGAGCGGGGTTCATGCGGGTTCCGGTGGGGGGTTGCCGCGAATTGCGGGAGGGGGGGGGTCGCGGGGGGGGGTGCCGCGAATCGCCGGAGGGGGGGTTGCGGGGGGTGTGACGCGAATCGCCACAAGAAAAAAATCAACACAGAAAGGTCAACACATGTAAATGTTGACATAAGTGTGGCACTTCATTGGTGTCCATGTCGACACATGAGAATGAATCTCCTATATATTTGGCTACATCTGTCACTCAAAGTGGGTGTCTGTGTCTATAACGCTCTGTTCCTGGACTTTCCTCTTAATGTGTGATAGCCTTCATCTGTGCTGAACACCTTTCTGAGAAATTAACCTGTTTAAAACAGGTGATGGCAATCATACATTAAGGGGAAGTCTAGAAACAGAGCATTGTGTCCCTCCTGAAAAGGGTCATGCTGGGGGTATGTGTCAGAGAACCAGCCCAGTGAGCCCACAGACAGTGCCAGACACCCACTGCCTTCCCATGTTGCCCAGCACTGCTACTCTACAGCCACCAGGTGAGCGCCCCCCTCCCGCGATTTGCGGCAAAACCTCCCCCCCCCCGCGCGCCCCCCTCCCGCGATTTGCGGCAAAAATACCCGCTCCCCGCGATCCCCCCTACCGCGATTCACAGCAAAAACACCCCCGCGACCCCCCCTCCCGCGATTCGCTGCAAAAAAAACCCCCCCACGACCCCTCCCGCAATTCGCGGCATAACCACCACCCCGCGACCCCCCCCTCCCGCAAATCGCGGCAAACCCTCCCCCGTGACACCCCCCCCCCCCCCCGATTCACGGAAAAAACACCCCCCCGCGACCTCCCTCCCGCGATTCGCGGCAAAAAGGACCCCCCGCGACCCCCCCTTGCACGATTGGCGGCACCCCCCCTGCGACCCCCCTCCCGCGATTCGCGGCACCCCCCCCCCCCGCAATTCGCAGCAGCCCCAGGATTAAATGGCACATGCAAAACACTGACATGGCTATGGTCAACAATGAAAAAGGTTGACATGAGTTTTTGAAGATTTATTTTTAATTTTTTTAATTTTTTCATATTCATTGTCATGTGTCGACATGGACACCAATGAAGTGGCACACTTATGTCAACATTTACATGTGTTGACCTTTCTGTGTTGATTTTTTCTTGTGGCGATTCGCGTCACACCCCCCGCAACCCCCCCTCCCGCGATTCGCGGCACCCCCCGTGACCCCCACCTCCCGCAATTCGCGGCAACCCCCCACCGGAACCCCTGTGAACCCCGCCCTCCCGCGATTCGCGGCACCCACCCCCGCGACCCCCCCTCACGCAATTCGCGGCACCCCCCCCCGTGATTCGCGGCAGCTCCAGAATTAAATTGCACATGGAAAACACTGACATGGCTATGGTCGACAATGAAAAAGGTTGACATGAGTTTTTTAAGTTTTTTTGTCATTTTTTGAATATTTTCATATTCATTCTCATGTGTCGACATGGACACCAATGAAGTGCCACACTTATGTCAACATTTACATGTGTTGACCTTTCTGTGTTGATTTTTTTCTTGTGGCGATTCGCGTCACACCCCCCGCAACCCCCCCTCCGGCGATTCGCGGCACCCCCCCCCGCGACCCCCCCCCTCCCGCAATTCGCGGCAACCCCCCACCGGAACCCCCATGAACCCCGCTCTCCCGCGACACCCACCCCCCGCAACCCCCCCCCTCCCGCAAATCGTGGCACCCCCCGCGATTCGCGGCAGCCCCAGGATTAAATGGCACATGCAAAACACTGGCACGCCTATGGTCAACAATGAAAAAGGTTGACATGAGTTTTTGAAGATTTATTTCATTTTTTGAATGTTTTCATATTCATTGTCATGTGTCAACATGGACACCAATGAAGTGGCACAGTTATGTCAACATTTACATGTGTTGACCTTTCTGTGTTGAGTTTTTCTTGTGGCGATTCGCGTCACACCCCCCGCAAACCCCCCTCCCGCGATTCGCGGCACCCCCCGTGACCCCCCCACCTCCTGCAATTCGCGGCAACCCCCCACCGGAACCCCAGTGAACCCCGCCCTCCCGCGATTCGCGGCACCCAACCCCGCGCCCCCCCCTCCCGCAATTCGCGGCACCCCCCGTGATTCGCGGCAGCTCCAGAATTAAATTGCACATGGAAAACACTGACATGGCTATGGTCGACAATGAAAAAGGTTGACATGAGTTTTTGAAGTTTTTTTTTTCATTTTTTGAATGTTTTCATATTCATTCTCATGTGTCGACATGGACACCAATGAAGTGCCACACTTATGTCAACATTTACATGTGTTGACCTTTCTGTGTTGATTTTTTCTTGTGGCGATTCGCGTCACACCCCCCACCCCCCCGCAACCCCCACTCCCGCGATTCACGGCACACACACACCCCCCCGCGATTCTCGGCACCCCACCCCGTGACCCCCCCTCCCGTGATTCATGGCACATCCCCCGCGACCCCCCCTACCATGATTCGCCGCAACCCCCACCCCCGTAACCCCCCTCCCGCGATTTGCGGCAACCCACCCCGCGACCCCCCTCCCGCGATTCTCTGCAATCCCTCCCCTCCCGCGATTCGCAGCATCCACCCCCCCACAACCCCCCCCTCCTGCACTTCGCGGCACCCCCCGCGACCCCCCCTCCTGCAATTCGCGGCACCCTCCGCGACCCCCCCTCCCGCGATTCGCGGACACCTAAGTTGCAATACAGGGCATCTTTCATACAATTCTAACCATATTTCTCATATACAAACGTTCACAAATTAAGGGGGCGCAGCCCCTTACGACGGTGTGAAGAGCGCCCGTAGGGCGCGATGAATCACCTAGTATGAAAATATTTAAAAAATGACAAAAAAACTTGAAAAACTCAAGTCAACCTTTTTCATTGTCGACCATAGCCATGTCAGTGTTTTCCATGTGCAATTTAATTCTGGAGCTGCCGCGAATCACGGGGGGGGTGCCGCGAATTGCGGGAGGGGGGGTCGCGGGGGTGGGTGCCGCGAATCGCGGGAGGGCGGGGTTCACAGGGGTTCCGGTGGGGGGTTGCCACGAATTGCGGGAGGTGGGGGGTCACGGGGGGTGCCGCGAATCGCGGGAGGGGGGGTTGCGGGGGGTGTGACGCGAATCGCCACAAGAAAAAATCAACACAGAAAGGTCAACACATGTAAATGTTGACATAAGTGTGCCACTTCATTGGTGTCCATGTCGACACATGACAATGAATATGAAAAAATTAAAAAAATTAAAAATAAATCTTCAAAAACTCATGTCAACCTTTTTCATTGTTGACCATAGCCATGTCAGTGTTTTGCATGTGCCATTTAATCCTGGGGCTGCTGTGAATTGCGGGGGGGGGGGGGGGTGCCGCGAATCGCGGGAGGGGGGTCGCAGGGGGGGTGCCGCCAATCGTGCAAGGGGGGGTCGCGGGGGGTCCTTTTTGCCGCGAATCGCGGGAGGGAGGTCGCGGGGGGGTGTTTTTTCCGCGAATCGGGGGGGGGGGGTCACGGGGGAGGGTTTGCCGCGATTTGCGGGAGGGGGGGGTCGCGGGGTGGTGGTTATGCCGCGAATTGCGGGAGGGGTCGTGGGGGGGTTCTTTTTGCAGCGAATCGCGGGAGGGGGGGTCGCGGGGGTGTTTTTGCTGTGAATCGCGGTAGGGGGGATCGCGGGGGAGCGGGTATTTTTGCCGCAAATCGCGGGAGGGGGGGGCGCGCGGGGGGGGGGAGGTTTTGCCGCAAATCGCGGGAGGGGGGCGCTCACCTGGTGGCTGTAGAGTAGCAGTGCTGGGCAACATGGGAAGGCAGTGGGTGTCTGGCACTGTCTGTGGGCTCACTGGGCTGGTTCTCTGTCACATACCTCCCAACATGACCCTCTCCAGGAGGGACACAATGCTCTGTTTCTAGACTTCCCCTTAATGTATGATTGCCATCACCTGGTTTAAACAGGTTAATTTCTCAGAAAGGTGTTCAGCACAGATGAAGGCAATCACACATTAAGAGGAAAGTCCAGGAACAGAGCGTTATAGACACAGACACCCACTTTGAGTGACAGATGTAGCCAAATATATAGGAGATTCCATTCCATATAGATCGGAAACATGAGCTAGTCTTTTCCTCCCAAACACTGCGTCTCTAATGAGAGTTTGTTCAGCTAAAATGCATTACACATCTCTCATTATGGCTATGCTGAAGTGCACCGTTTTACATTTTAATTAAAATGCACATTTTAAAACAGCCAAGTTGAATGTATTCCAGTCTTTTTCATAGTGTTTGCTTCTGTGGCATGATTTTATTAACAAAAGATTTTGCCGTTCCTCAGCTCCCACATGGTCTGAATAATAAATAATAGCATTTATGGGGAATTTCCAAGAATCACAGTCTGATTACTAACCTGTTGCTGTTACTTGCAGCCTCACCAAAGGCGAATGTCAGTGCAGAAAGTGTCTCCTCTCTGGGGATATGAATAGAATGGTCCAATTATTTTAGAGTTGCTGGTCTATAGAATGGATTTTACACATTATGTTTTGCATTTATAAATCCATGTGTTATTACTGTATGGAGACTTTTTATTATTTAAAAAATGTCATTTAAAAAAACAAACAAAAACACTTGCTTCCTTTTGCAAATGCAAAACTACAGTATTTATGCCCATAAAAACAGTATATTGAGGCCAGTGTCAGACTGGGGCATGAAGGGCCCGCTGGGTTTAGAGGCTTGGAAAACCATTAGGGCATGATTTGGTCCCCTTGTGAAATATATATAGTAAATACTACTCGTGCCCACATGGCAATGTACTAGAACAGGGTTTCCTACCCTCCTGCAATGGCCGGGAATCTCCCGGAAATACTCTGTGCTGCTGCATCACCCCTAGGAGTGTCTTACCCCCACACGGTTTGTTCCCAGATTGTAAGTAATATGTGTACCAAGTTTGGAGTAAATTGCTGCAATCTGTGAACAAACACCTAGGGGGTGAGGCAGCAGCACAGAGTATTTCAGCAGGCAGCATAACTCTGGAATGACTGGAGCAATTTACACCAAACTTGGTACATATTTCAATTACAATCTGTGAACAAATACTGTGGGGTAACACACCCCTAGGGGTGGGGGAGCAGCACAGTGTATATCAGGACATGCATGATATGTCAGTGATGACAGGGCTGCATGTGACAGGAACAGTGTAATGATGTGAGGAGGGGAATAGAGATAGCACAAACCCACACACAGAGTTATATAGTGGCAGTAGCATGGTCCCCCAGCAGCACAGACTATATCAGGAGATGCATAATGTGCTGCGCTCCAACGTAAATGAACTAACGAGTAATGTTATTTATACTGTGTTTATTATTTAAATTAGTTTTTGTAAACAAACATTCTTAAAAGTCCAGGCTATGCATTTTGGAGGGTGTGGCCAGCTCACCTCCCTGCTATGTTAGATGTCGTGCGCAGGCTCCCCCCAACTGTCCCCCCTGCTCACGGAACACTGCAGCCCATGGGTGGGAGAGCGTCCAAAGAGGTGGACTGTCATGCTGCAATACTCGAGAGGTATGCATTCCGCCTTATACAATAATTTACCTTCTGATTGTGCCTTGCCGAGTGAATCAGAATAAGCCCCTATACCAGAGAAGAATAGGCACATATGGACCAATGTAAGCCTTACTTCTAACCGCTAGATACCTGGGATTTCTATGTCAGGAATTCCCAGAAAGGAATCCTAATAATAAGTAGCATTAGAATTTGTTATCCCATATTTATGGACATTTACAAGCTGGCAGAACATGATGCACAGGAATCACCATTGTTATACAGCAGCCTCGTCATACTGACTAATATAAAGCACTGTGATATCTACATTGCATTTGTTAGGTATTTTACTGATATTATTAGATAGTTCTGCCATGTTAATATGCGGATGGACGAGTTATAAACCCAAAAGAGCAATTATCATTCCAGTATTATTTACATATTCCACCCACGGATCTCTGTAATCCCATCATAATCAGGCAAATTAATATCTTTCCCGGCTATAATTTACTTGTGCTCAAATAAAGTATTGCAACTGTTCTGATTATTGCCATCAGTTTATAGGACAACAGAGAGTAGATAAATGAAGCAAACAAAAGCTCAAATTAATCAAATTAACAAAAGGTACGTGTTTCAAAAGCCCAGCAAATGTACTCTGAGCAGCCTATAGAACCGTCATCCCATCTATTGCTGCATAAAATGATTAAGTTCATACTCAGTAGGTCCCATCCATCCCATTTTGGAATGAGTCATTCCAGCACGTCTAGGCTTTGGCTTGTGTCCAACCTGTTTTGATACATGTCTTGAACTAGTCAACTCAAGGTTCAAATGCAACTGTTCAGATAAATTCCTTCTTCAACTGAATGAGCTACTCTATTGGAAGTGAAGTGGGATGTGGGCTAGAAACACGCAGAAGGGTATTATTCACTGTCTTCAATCTATGAAAGCTGGAGACAATTCATCCCTCAGGGGGGATACCAGTGTGGAGGTCCAAGAATGTGGAGAAATGAATGATGTCACTCTATGTAATGACAGTTGGTATTTCCACCCTGCTCTGTTAAAATGAATGCATTGCTAAACATTAGGGCTTTTTGTGTATGATATTTGGAATAACATGTAAAAGGCTCTACTTCGGTTACAGTTGCGCACATTTGGAGAGATTTCAGTTTGTTTATACATGTGTGAATAAATTGAGAAGTAGCACTGGTACTACGACACGCTGCTGTCACTGCTTTGGGTTTTAATTACCAGTGTAGCAACTGGCTATAATAAATTCAAAATATGTAGACTTGAGGTGCCCATACACTGCACAATTATTGTATACAATTTGGACTAGATCACATGGGGAGGCACTGGCTAGTATCTGTCTCTCTATCTATATATATATATATATATATATATATATATATATATATATATACACACACACACACAGTATATAACCATATAACCAGTTATTTACATAGCGCAAATATATTCCACAGCGCTTTACAGAGTATAGTTAAACTTTCGCATCAGTCCCTGCCCCAGTGGAGCTTGCAATCTATATTCCCTACCACATGTACACGCACATGCAGACATGCTAGGGTTCATTTTGTTTGCTCAATATATTTTATATATACATACACACACACACACACACACACACAATTTGATGGGGAGTTTTGACTATAGAAATTATTATACATAAAGATGTTTATGAAGAACACAAAGATGTTAGTAATAATAATACCAAAATTATATTTCTAAGTTATTAATATCTTCTTTATACTATTCTAATCTTTGTATAGTCAGAATTCTGGAGCACACTGGTCTATGACAGGTGAGGCTCTGCTTCCCCTGACCGCACGTCATAGTTTACTAGGTATTTCAAGATGACATGAATGCTGGCATGATCCACAGATATTTTATTACTGTCATTGGCTGAAATGAGCCTGTGATCTATATTTGTACAGATGGTATCTGCACATAGTTGTGTGACAGAGAGGGGTCTTCTCTCTAGTAATACAGAACATACAGCGATACAGTATGTCCAAAATATATTTTTGTGTCTTTTATTCAACAAGAATAAACATCAACAATTGTTATTCATTAAATACAGGGCGAGTCTCCCAGTTCCAAATATCATAATTTCCGGAGGTGACAGATAGTGACATCTTTGCTTTTTAATGGGAAAATTTAGACAAATTTTGTTTAATGCAGAAAATAATTAAAATATTGTAAAACATTTCCTGCAGGCTGCATATAAGGTGTATACGACACATAAATGTATTTTGTGTTCAGCCTAAGGTCCCATCCACACGATATGTCATTATGGTATGCAAATATTCCAAATGACAGAAAATCACAGATATTTCTGGTTCCATATTGGATACGGGAGACTAAACCTGTATATTTATTGGTAGTACTTTTAAGAAATACAGTATAATCAATTATGGTTAAAAAAATATTTTAATAAGACATGTTATAATTATCAGTAATATTGCCCAATTGATTGATCCAGAATTAAGAACATAATAAAATGAAAATTAGAACTAAAAACAACAGCAGAAATTCTCCAGATTGTAAAGGTAAGTAAATTGACCCAAAGTTGGGTTGTTATAGGACCTGCACTGTCCACAATAGCAGCAGTCCCGATTTTTAGTGGAGTCCACATGGCATATTACCCTGTGGGCTGTGTGAGGGAGTCGCTGGTGATGACTGGAGTACGACTGCAGCCTCTCAGCAAATTGTATCCATAAGTACCAGGTAGAATTAAGCCAAAGACATCCGAACTTGGGGGACCAAGTGGTCAGAAAAGTCAGCAGGTAAGCCCAACAATACTGGTGGGTCCAACAATACTGGTTCTGGAAAGGTACCAACGCGTTTCACTGGACTCAACGCCAGCTTTATCTATTTTATTTGTTTATTGATAAAGCTGGTCAATTTGCCACATACAGTATTAGCCAAGTCAATTTGACTTGGCTAATATGTGGCAAAACATGAATATCCATAAAATCTGCACTATTAAGGAAAGAGTTTATTAAATACTGCTCATGTAGATGAGACCTTGTATAGAAATGTGAAAAAGACTGCATTCCCCTTTTTTATTGTTTTGTGGAAGGTTCCCAACACTTACCTACTACTGTACACAACATTGGTTAGTTGATGTAGAGGCAGCCAGGGCCGCCAATAGGGGGGTGCTGTTGGTACAGCTGTCCTGGGCCCCGGCCTCTGGAAGGGCCCAGGCAGCTCATTTTGCACACTGCAACCCCTCCCCCCCACCCGACTGCCTCCGCTGCCCTCAGTTCGTTGAAATACCAGGTCCCGGAGCACAGGCGTATTCAACCCGGGATGCCGGCAGCCAATTAAAATGCTGCACCAGGTTTTGAGCCAATCAGAACTCGCGTTCCAGCAGTCAGAGTGGCTGCCGGTATGCGAATACTGATTGGCTCACCAGCAGGTGCTGCATTTTAATTGGCTGGCAGCATCCGGCTGCAGCTCAGCGGAAGAGGAGATAGGGGAGCAGGAGCCGGGTTACGGTAAGTCAAGTGAGGAGGGGGCAAAATTCCTGATGGAAGCCCTGAAGACAGCCATTACAGTTTAGTTTAAACTGGGCTCTGAGTAGCCATCACCAAGTCACTTATATAATAGCCTGGACGCGCTGCACAAATTCCAGCAAGTCTGTCTATATTTTTAAAGCGCCAACCATTCAAAAAGCATTACCAAAATATAGGCACTAGCTGGAGTTTCTGCAGGGAGTGCCGCTCGGACATATCATTAATAATTATTTTACAATAAGTAAATACAGTAATCTTTGCCAACTTTGTACCTTGTGAATAAAAGAAACTAAAGGTAAAACAAACAATTCTTCCGTCCGCACACCTCTCATAGATGCTGTCAGGTGTAGGAATAAAAGGGATCTAAGTGCCAGGAATAAACAAAGATTTTCAAACACAAACATAAAATATAATAATGATAAAAATGTCACATTTCATCCCATTTCCAATTCCCTTGGCTCTAGATTTCTGGGGTGAAATTAATTACATTCCAATCTACTTGTTATCTCGCCTTGTGCAATATTCGAGTAGATTTCTCCTCCCCTCGGTTCTGGCAGGTTTGGTTGCCAATTGATTATCTCAGGAAAGGTCTTAAGTTCTCTGTGGTCCTCTTCCCAGTTCTGTTGCAGCAGAAATGACTGGATAGCTATTCCTCATTATCTCCACATGTGCCAGCAACAGGCAAATCAAACAGATTTTATGTAAGAAAGAGCATCTTCTCTCCTATAAACATGCTAAGGCTGGAGAATGTAAGGAATACATACATTTCTGTGGCTGTTATTTCTAGGCGAGAAGATTCAGCATCTTCCGTTAATGCATTTTTTGCAAGAGCCTAGTAAAAGCCTTGTGGTGGCAGTGGTACCTTGTTTGACAGAGGAATATTTCAGGGTCCTTTTCTTGACAAGGTAAAGGTCAGATGATGGTTTCTGTGGCACATCCTGATGGTGATGGTGGATAATCCACAGCCAAATGGGAATAATTAAACTATATAATCATACTGACTGGTGAGGATGGGGTCATTGAGGGTTAAAATAAACAATGGGAAATGTGCACTATTATAAAGGGAGTAGTGAGTGTTCTATGGATCTAAATACAACAGAATATTATAGAGGGAGTAGTGAGTGTTCTATGGAGCTAAACACAATAGAATATTATAGAGGGAGTAGTGAGTGTTCTATGGCTCTAAATACAATAGATTTGCATATTATAGAGGGAGTAGTGAGTGTTCTATGGATCTAAATACAACAGAATAGAATATTATAGAGGGAGTAATGAGTGTTCTATGGATCTAAATACAATAGAATTTTATAGAAGGAGTAATAGAAACATAGAATTTGACGGCAGATAAGAACCACTTGGCCCATCTAGTCTGCCCCTTTTTTTAAAATTGTTACCTCAAACCATATTTGATCATTATTTTTTTGTAAGGATATCAATATGCTTATCCCAAGCATGTTTAAATTGTACTACTGTATTTGCGTCTACCACCTCTGATGGTAGGCTATTCCACTTATCTACTACTCTTTCTGTGAAGCAATTCTTCCTCACATTTCCCCTGAATCTTCCTCCCTCTAGTTTCAGTGCATGTCCTTGTGTTCTGTTGCTCCTCTTCCTGTGAAGAATGTCTCCCACCTGTACCTTGTTAAAACCCTTGATATATTTGAAAGTTTCTATCATGTCCCCCCTTTCCCTTCTCTGCTCCAAAGTATACATATTAAGATCTTTTAGTCTTTCCTGGTACGTTTTGTGATGTAGGCCATGCACCATTTTAGTTGCTTTTCTTTGTGCAGTCTCTAATGTATTTATATCCTTCTGGAGATATGGCCTCCAGAACTGAACACAATACTCTAGGTGAGGTCGTACCAATGACCTATACAGTGGCATTAATTACTTCTTTCTTTCTTTCTACTGCTGATACCTATGCAACCAAGCACCTGACTTGCCTTCTTCATTGCTTTGTTACATTGCCTACCTGCTTTTAAGTCCCCTAAAATAGTGACACCTAAATCCCTCTCTTCCTCAGTAGTTTCCATTATAGTGCCATTTATACTATATTTAGTAGATTTCTGAGACCCAAGTGCATGATTTTGCATTTTTGGGCATTAAACTGTAGTTGCCATTCTTTTGACCATTTCTCTAATCTACCTAGATCCTCAATCATTTGTTTTACCCCTCCTGGTGTGTCTACCCTGTTGCATACCTTTGTGTCATCTGCAAAAAGGCACATTTTACCCTCAATTCCATTTGCAATATCACCAATAAAGATATTAAAAAGCACTGGTCCAAGTACAGATCCCTGGGGTAACTCCACTTGTAACCTTTCCCTCCTTTGACTGTACTCCGTTTACTACAACTCTGTTTTCTGTCCTGCAACCACTCTCTTATCCATTCAACTATCTTAGAATCCAATCCCAATCTTTCAAGTTTATTTAACAGTCTGCGATGTGGGACAGTGTCAAAAGCTTTACTAAAGTCTAGATAAGCTACATCTACAGCCCCACCTTGATCTATTACTTTAGTCACCCAGTAAAAAAAGTCAATAAGATTTGTTTGACATGATCTTCCCCCAGTAAACCCATGCTGATTTGGATCCTGTAAATTGCTGGTTTTGAGATATTCTACAACTCTTTGTTTTAAGAGTGTTTCCATCAATTTCCCTACTACTGATGTAAGGCTCACTGGTCGATAGTTGCTTACCTCTTCCTTGCTTCCACTTTTGTGCAGTGGGACTACATTCACTGTTTTCCAGTCCTCTGGGATTACTCCAGTAGCTGGTGACTGGTTGTATAATTCTGTTATTGGTTTTACCAGCTCCCCTTTAAGCTCTTTTAGTATGCTTGGATGTATCCCATCTGGCCCCATTGATTTATCAACTTTCAGTTTTGAGAGTTCTGTGAGGACTTTCTCCTCTGTAAATGTACTTGTCTCTCCCTCAGTTTTCTGACTATACTTGCAACTTAACTGTGGCCCCTTCCCCTCTCTTTCAGCAGTGAATACTGAGCAGAAATAATTATTAATATTATCTGCTATTACATTTTCCCCCTCAAGAAAACGAGTGTTCTATGGCTCTAAATACAATAGAATAGTGCCTCTTCTACCAGTAAATGTGGCGCAAGTGGGTCTGGCACACACATGCACAATGCTACAATAGTAATTTCGTGGACGGAGACCACTAAATGAAACCGCATGTATGATGTGTAACATAAGAGCCCCCAAAATTTCCATTTACACAGTGGTTCTATATAGTGATGGGATATGGTCATTTGGTCTACAGCAAGTTGGTCGGCAATCGTTAGGTCAACACCATTAGGTCGACATGGCTTTAGGTCAACACAAGCATTAGGTTGACATGGGGTTTTTGACCCGACATGTGCTGACAAGTCCTACCATACACTAGGGCGTGGGGGCAGACAAAAATAGTGTGCCGAGCATAGCGAGTCACCGTGCCCGAAGCATGGCGAGCACTTTAACAATTGTCCATGTCGACATTCAAAAAAATAATAATGTCGACCTACATTAAGTCAACCTAATGCTTGTGTCGACCTATTCCCATGACGACCAACTTGTTGTAGACCAAACGATCCAATTCCATAGTAATTATATTTTAAGAAATAAATTATATAAAAATGAAAAAAAAAAAAATTCAAAGATATATGTCCCAAAATATCAAATCTAGGTAATAGGCTATGAATAGAGAAAAATTATAATCTGAAACAAACTGGTCAATTTACTAAGTGGTCACTGCTTTTTCGTGGGGTGATCCCACTTAAATCAAAAACGATATTTAAAGCTTTTGGGGTAAAAGACTTTGGCCAATAACAAATTATCGGTAAAAATCTTGCAAGAAACTAAAATTTCTTTACGGTTCTCTTTCCTGGAGGTTATCCTATTAGGTCACACTTCGTGAAAAAAACATTTGCTTCCCTGAAAAACTGGTGCTTATCTGGGATTTTGTTTTGCTTGCCTGGGGCAGGCAAAATAAAAACAACGATAAACTGCGGCTGGGGACAATAGATTAGCCCATGGTAAATTACCATGGGTAACTGGATACTCCGCATGTGGTAAATTTACGGTCACAACCAAAATGGGACAACACCACTTTATTGGGACCAGTTTTGTTCATCTTAATTTGTACAATTAATTTTTCAGTACATTGCTCTGACACTCTACTGAAAGTACCTAGATGGCCCACAATTCATTTAAGCCAGGACAATGATATTTCGGTACTTATGTATTAACGGGCGGCTAATATGTGGCCGGCGGCGACCGTGCGGACATGGGGGGGTTGACTTACCGTGGCAAGGGTTAAGGAGGGGTGGCGGGATGGCCTGCAAGGAATCAGCGTCGGCCGGGGGTGTTAGATGTAGACTGCGGTGCAGCAATGGCTGCCATTCAGTGTAGTCACCGCTGGGAGAGCATAACATGTTTTCCCGGCTCCCTGTCATGGCGGACCCGTGGGGAGCCGACTGCCCAAGGCATCGTTAATGGTAAGTATATTACACACACCGCACACTACACACACACACACAACACCCACTAACACAATGATATCCCTTACCTTAAGGCATACAATCAGATGCGATGCGATGCGATTTTGCATAGGATTCAATGTTAAGAAGGTCCTGTTCATTTCCCCACTATCTAAGTGCGCATAGAGTTGATTTTATATAGCGTGGCGAGCGCAGCGAGCCACCGAGCCCGAAGCGTGGCGAGCGAACGCATATTTCTTAAAAAGTATTCTGTGTCCCCTCGCGGGGCTCGCTACGCTTGCCACGCTTCGGGCTCGCCACAGGTTTATATCCAATTCCATGCCCACTTGGATAGTGGGGAAAGGAAAAGGACCCCTTTTTCCCATTGAATTCTATGTTAAAATGGACTCAGACCATTTTAACATTGAATCCTATGGAAAAATCTTGACCATCGCATCGCATACGATTTGGTCGCATGCGATCCGATTTCTAAATCGGACGCCCAGATACTACATAAGTACCGATATCCCCACTATCCACGTGGGTGTGGAGTTCAATTAATAAAGTGTGGCGAGCGCAGCGTGCCACGGAGCCCGAAGCATGGCGAGTGGACGTGTAACCGCGTCCCCTCGCGGGGCTCGCCGCGCTTCGGGCTCGGCACACTTTTTAAAATAACTCCACGCCCACGTGGATAGTGGGGATATAAAACATTATGTATTAACGTAGCTCCAAATATGTAATTTACGTAGTTTACGTAAATTACATAGATTACATAGCCAGCATAGTGGTGTATTGGTATTCTCAATACACCACTACGCAAACTACGTAATGGGCGCCCTTGCTAATACATAAGTACCGATATTTCTTATTTCATTTCAGTGTGCCCTGGGCTATATTTACACCTACCTACAGTCCATCTAGTTTGAAGAAGTGTTTCTCAAAAGCATAAGCTCCAGTAGGTGTGACACTGAGTTCTGCTGGTCCGACCAAACATCCTGTCCAAATCCAGGCTGATTTCTTGTTTGCATCAGGAGTCGCCCCGCCACCCCCCCCCCCCCTTGTCCTTTGATGTGTGAAAAAAGTTACCTAAAAAGGAAAACTGAGCTTTAAAATGTTCCAAAATCTCTCTACAATGCCATGTGCCACAGCACATCAGTAGCGGAAAATTTACTTAAGTTTCAGAATGACCCATTTAGTTCAGGATAATCCATTACATTTCAGAATGACCCATACTAACTAGTAATTCCACATATAAAGGAACAGAGAAACAGGAACCATTTACATCCCAAGTGTTGTAAATAGAGCGAATATAGCACAAAACAATCAGAATATTCTCAGCGTGGCCAGGAATAGCCTCTGTCTTGTAGCTGCATCCCATTTGGTCTGTACAGGACGATGTGCTGGGTGGGTAAGGCAGACTCCACACAACCAATAACACAAATACTTGAAAGAAATTTATTTCTCCCCTTTGCAAGGATGAGGTCTATGCATTATTATCAATGAACAATTCCCACACAGAAATGCAGACATTTATATTATTTCTGCCATATATTATAATCCTCGACTTCTCTAAGAAGTAACTCAGTGCAATGTGTACGAGGACTGGAGTGAGGCCGGAGTGAGTGTAAACAATGCGACATGGGAGAAGATGGACACTAACTGGAAGTTGTTGGAGGCAAACATGGGATCATGTCTCAGGAACATACACAGCAAAATATGGGTTCAGCAAACGTTTTAATAGCAAATGCTGCATGGCAGATGGCGACAGGAAATAAAGCATGTACGTTTATTCCACCGCGTAGGCACAAGAGATTACGCTAGAACCCAAAACAAAATACGAAGTGCGCTTGTGATTTGTGGTTACCTAATTTTTTTGCTAAAATTTCAATTTACATTTCATTTACTGACAATCAAAATTAGAATCTCTGACTTTAACAGGGTTCTCCTGCTCCAAACGAAAAGAGCACAGACTGAGCCACAAATAGAATCATCGATCTGTACAGTTGGAATCAGTTAAACATTGAAGGGAACACACAGAAATCATGTATTACAGTTGTTGCAGAAAAGATAGCTGTCTGATTGGATGGGGAGAGCCATGGTTCCGTATGTGTGTGCCTTTACTTAATAACGGCAATAGCTGCAACATACTGTATGGGGGAAATGCTGCACTTTGGCTGAGTGACAGAAGCAGTTGCCAATGGTAACACCAGATCCTTGTATTTATCACTTAAGTCACTCATAGGCTCGCCACCATTTATCTCTATGCTGAAACACACAGCATAAAATAATACATATGACGTAATTCACACAATTCAAGCATTAAAAATACTGCACAACACACGTCACTAAATGCTTTACAGGAAACAAACCATCTGATAGTCACATGAGAGGAAACCGCTATGTTGGAGTTATTGCGTTGCAGGTACTTAGCTGCTGTTCTGCTATACCCGGCATGCATGCCACCCATGATGCTATACCCGGCATGCATGCCACCCATGATGCTATACCTGGCATGCATGCCACACATGATGCTATACCCAGCACAAATGCATGCCACATGTGATGCTATACCCGGCATGCATGCCACATGTGATGCTATACCTGGCATGCATGCCACACATGATGCTGTACCCAGCACAAATGCATGCCACATGTGATGCTATACCCGGCACGCATGCCGCACATGATGCTATACCCGGCATGCATGCCACATGTGACGCTATAACCGGCACGCATGCCACATGTGACGCTATAACCGGCATGCATGCCGCACGTGAAGCTATACCCGGCATGCATGCCACACGTGACGCTATAACCGGCATGCATGCCACATGGGATGCTATACCCGGCATGCATGCCACATGGGATGCTATACCCGGCACGCATGCCGCACATGATGCTATACCCGGCATGCATGCCACATGTGACGCTATAACCGGCACGCATGCCGCACGTGAAGCTATACCCGGCACGCATGCCGCACGTGATGCTGTGCTAGATGATCTGTAACCCTGGATGATAACTCTGATAACTATACCTATGACCTGATAAAGCAATTTTGTTCCATGTTGTTAAAGAATAGCCATTAAATAAATGATTCATATACTGAATTAGGAGCACACACATACATTTTGTATTTACTACTATTGTGTGTAGGGTGGTGCGCCTGTGTCATAATGCACAACTATGTTTGTAGGCACAAGTGATTATTTGGGTCTGCAGGATCAGAACCCCCCCCCCCCCCCCCCCCCCTCCCCTCATATGTTACTGTGCAGTAACATACAGTATTGTACAGTGTTACATGGAACACTGGGAAATACCTGTAATTGTGTAGAGAGGAGAAATGACAGCAGTGACATTTACCTTTATAATACACCTACCATTATGCAGACTGGTACAGCTGTGAATTACACTACTGCACTGACTGCCCACTGGCATTATAGAGGTTACGCTGTAGAACATGGGCATCTGCCACAGAACCTATTCATTCATGGCTAAGCATAGGTGCAGATACTGTAGTTCTCTATGTCATGCTCCAAATTAATATTGTTGTCTCTCATTCAAAATATATACTTCATCCAAATTATTATATGCTCTAGAACGTAATAATTTATACTGAATTTCATTTAAAAAGCGAATATTACGTCTAACTGTAAGCAGACATTAAGATATGTTGTACAAAACCATAGACGAGATTAGCAGTGTTCTAATCTATAGGATTTCCCGGAATATGTGCTGGTACAGACTAAACAATATACAGATGTGTTCTATAGTACAGCAGCTTTCTGCTGACGTCATATCAGAGAAGCGGGTTACAAAATAATGTTGGTTCCTGCACAGAACTGTGGTCATGTCATAATGTGCAATACTGGGAACATGGGAAATGTTACTTTATTCCTCTTTCTTCTTCCTAAAAGATAAGGTATCTTTGGTTTCTTGTATCTTTTCAGAGATCCGATCTTTTGTTTCTTCCATCTTTTCACTTATCTTGTCCCTGGTTTCTTCCATTTTCTCGCTGAGGCGCTCTTTTGTCTCCTCCATCCTGTCCTGTATATAGTCTTTCACCAATGGCGGTGTGGACAAGTAGCCATATTTCCGGAGATATTTAACAGTAATGGAAGTCCCCCCTAATGTGACAGTATATCGAACTGGTGTTGCAATCTGAAATACAAGGAACAGAATTTCTTTTTTATGCAATCTAACACATGATTAATACAGGTTGTTTTTATGGGATATTCGTAAATGTTATATTAACCCTTTGAGTGCCAACATCTGTGAGAGATGGGCAAAATATCCACTAAAAAATGCCAGCGTGGCTCACATTTGTTATATAAATTGAAATAAAAAATCGTTGTGTAAAAAGAAGGGGGGCGTCTAGTGTCTTGTCTGTCAGTGGACACAAGATGACGCCATTGCTGCTGACCTACGGTTATGATTATCATTATAAACCAGTTACGCTTCACAGATATAAAACATACTGTATTAATAGTTAGATGAACAGGATGAAAAGACCTTTACAAATAAAAAGTGTACATACAAACAAATCAGAGGTATGACTCTAAAGCCATGTACACGCGGGGTGATAGGTGTCCCGTCACAAATCGCTCAGCACACATTGCTGACACACATGCTATGCGGAAGCGGGACCATTTGTCTACAGCAAAAAGATAGACAACCATTAGGTCGACACCATTAGTTAGACAAGCAAAAAGGTCGACATGTCAAAAGGTCAACATGTCAAAAGGTCGACATGCCAAAAGATCGATATGTCAAAAAGTCGACGTGTCTATGTTGACAGTTAAAAGGTCGACATGGGGTTTATCACTGGGTTTTTTTACCCAAATGTCGACAAATTCGACATGGACACAGTTTGAAGTGAACCGCAGCCCCTCGCAATGCTTCGGGCACGGTGCCTCGCTGCGCTCGGCACACTATTTTATTCTCACACCTCTCCCTAGTGGATGGTAGGGCATGAAATACCGCCTGTCGGCACAGGTCGGCTCAAAAAACAGTGGCAAACCCCATGTCAACCTTTTGACTGTCGACCTAATGGCAGTGTCGACCTTTTGGCTTATCTAACTAATGGTTGTCTATCTTTTTGCTGTAGACAAATAGTCCGGATACCATGCTATGCACCAGTGATGTAAGCTGAGCGATCTGTGCAGACCGGTGTTCCCCGGTGAGAATACTGGCGAACTGACTAGATTTTCTCTGCATGCAGTCAAGATCTAGTCAGGAAATGGTGACCATCGTGACATGGTCATCACTGGGGGTATACACACAGGGCGATGTGTACTTCATTTTTAAGTGTTCTAGTCAAATCACAGGTTCTCAAAGTCGGTCCTCGGGACCCCACACAGTGCATGTTTTGCAGGTCTCCTCACATAATCAAGCGAAATAATTAGCTCCTCCTGTGGATCTTTTAAAATGTTTCACTCAGTAATAAGTGCACCTGCCGGGTGAGTTGAAAAACGTAAACTGTGTGGGGTCTTGAGGACCGAGTTTGAGAACCACTGGCTTAGATATAGGGCTGAAATCGTCCTGTGAACTGATGTTGCCCATAGCAACCAATCAGATTCTGTCTTTCATTTTCCAGGATGCAACAAAGAAATGTTAGAGAATCTGATTGGTTGCTATGGGCAACATCACCTCTTTTATATTTTTAGTAGTGTTAGTAAATTTACCCCTAAAAGACTACAGATAACATATCTACTACCTCTGGATTCTGCATGTTTTCTCCTGTAGCAACGTTATGAAAACAGCATACAGACATGAATAGTAACAGCAACAATAATCAAAGAGCTGGCTAGATACAAACAGTCATCGCCCTATCTTGGAGTCTGCGCTTCGGGTTATATGTCAATCATCTGAGCTTCCCATTAAATACATACAACCGCTGTAAATCCTTTCATGGCAGCAGCAGGGATATGTCGGCAAATGCTGGCAGTTCCTACTTATTACAAGTTGTGGTGCGGTGTCTGACATGTACATGCTTCTAGTCCCTTCACAACTATGGTCTAATTACCACAGAACCCAGGGGACAGACAATCACATTCTGTCAGAAATCCCCCAACAAGGCATTAATCAGAGCAAGCCCATTAGATGCTCATTTCCACACATCAGATATAATGCTACAACAATCGTCATACATACACAACTGCATTTCCTATAGAATCCAATAGTACAATAAAGATGAAACAACAATCCCTGCTGCGTGTTATGTGCAGGATTGTACAGGGGCTTGCCCGGGGGGACTGACACATATTATACGGACCATGGCTCCAGGACACAGTCTAATCATCCCACTAACAATCACATATTGACCAATGGATTCACTCCAATTATCAGACACGGGAACTGAATACAATTCTGACAGTACCACTATGGTATAGGCATATGATGGTGTTACCTGTAAATAACACACCAGTCTGAATGCCCTCGTTTATTAACTCTCCATAGTGCGACGTGTATTATTATGTAAAGTAATCTTATTGCGATTATCTCTCTATATAATATATAACCGCCCAAGGCCGAGTGCTGCAGCACTATCTATAGACAGAACACACATCATGCAGGTAGTTAGATCCCTCGGACGCCTTTTTAATTAAAAGCTAATCATGACTTTCAGTACTTTTACTTTTGCACAGTGCACACAGAGCGGATGTACCAATATTAAGCACTGGTAAGCTAAGCCGCTTTCCCCAAGCTGAAAAGCCTGCTTAACAGTCTAGACATGGAAGCAACATGCTGGGACGGGCGGGCAGCTCAGCTGCAAGCAAGCACAAAATGTGCCCTGTTCCAGGCTGGTCCTGCGTCCTAGATTATAGGTGCATCTGCATTTCTGCGCTGTCCCCTTGCTGGAAGTAACACACAAGACAATCCTCAAATACAGAGAAACGTATTACTTGGCAGACAAACACAGTGCGGTGAAGTAAAATAGGGCCTGATTCACACCTGTTCCAGTGATTATCGGATAACCGCGCATGCGCACGGCACCCTGTGCACCAACCACCTGTGTGACCACAGCAAGTGAAGGCTAGCCCTCACTGTCCAAATGCAAGGTGCCCGGTTAGGGTGGCACACAGCTTTTTTTTTTTTGAGTGCCCCAGAATACGCAGACGGCGCCCGGCCTCATTCTCCCCAGGGCCTTCGCTGTGCTGAGTAAGTCTAGACTTACGCGGCGGCTGTGAACATGGGGGGAATCCATGTGATGGCGAGTGATTACAAATAGATTCCCCCTGTGGGCACGGCAGTGAGCGTATCTGCAGCCCTGTGCACGGGAGGGATATCACTGTGGGGCAGTGTTTACCTGTTCGCTGAGCCCCAAACACTCGCAGCCAAGCAATCAAGTCTGAATCGGGCCCATAATACAGTGAAGGAAATGTCACAGGCTTTATGTATATGAGCATTTACAGTGTATGCATTCAGCTATATACCCACAAACACGATGCTGCAACCCGAAGCTGTTCCATTCTGCTCCAAATCTGTGCAGTTCTGGATGATTACAGCAATTTATAGAAGGGAAGACTGATTTCCCTTAGGGCCAGATGTATCAAGCTTCAAAAAGTGATAAAGTGGAGAGTGATAAACAGCCAGCCAGTCAGCTCCTAGTTGTCATGTTACAGGTTGGGTTTGTTAAATGACAGATAGGAGCTGATTGGCTGTCTGGTTATCACCTTTTGAAGCAGGATACCTCTGGCCCATAGACTGTACACAGATGTCATTACCTGGCTGCTTTCTCCCAGACATGGAAATGTTGCCGGAAAGTTCCAGATCACAGAAATTAAAATGTGCAAGTGACCACGGGATGGCTAATGCATGTACAACAGCATAAGGTCTTGTTTTCTATACCTCTACAAAGCAAATCTATAGCCACTTCTAGGAACGATAGAGGTATCCAGAGACAGACATGCTGGAGTGCTCTCGTCCTAGATGATGCAATCAGAGGCAATTTTCACTAAAAGCAGCATGTGTCAATGTCAAATATTTGTAAGGATAAAAAGACAATGAAGAAAGATCACTTACTACACCCCCACCAGCCCCAACTCCCATCACCATGACTCCTCCAGCACCAGGCTGTCAAACTTGCCAGTGTTATAATGAGCAGGCAATAATGTGGCTTTGTTATCGAAATATATCACTACAAAAAGGGGATTTAGTATGTACTGGCCGCAGCACAGAATGACTGAAGGGCATACTGAGATAATTGATGGCAAGTTAGCATTAATCCCAACTTTGATTGTGCAAGTGAATGAATACAGGTCACAAACAAGTAAGCCAGTGATTGAAGGTGGTCTGTATATCGAAGTGTTCGGATTTGTGTTACACATTCCATCATACAAACAGGTTTTTTAATTCAGTGATGTCATACAAGTGGGCAGGGCCTATTTGTTTTGTACATTCAATTCAACAGACAATTTCCACGCAGCAAAGCTCTTTATAAGTGACCAGAGAGAAGTCACAACGGGGGCTGTACTGTAGGTCATTTTTCCCCAGTAATCTTAATACAGCTTGAAGACGCATTATTTTATAGAGACAAGGATGTGTTTGTACATAAATGGACAGGATATTAGTTATAATATTACCTTATACATGGCGTAGGCTGTGAGAACATTCCCACTCTGAGAATTCTTCAGAATGTTCACTATACTTTCAGGAAAGTGGAGGAGCTCCAGGAAGGGAACCACGTTCACTCCTCTGTGGGGTCAAAGCAAAATATAAGAATACAACACTGACAGACGGGTTCCTCATATCACAACCCAAAGTTCAGATTGCGTTTTTATATACACTAGCTGATTTTAATTATTCATGCAACATAGATTATTCTGAATAAGAATCACTTATACTGTAATAGAACATGTCCCAAAAAATCAGATTGATAAAATGTAACATTGTATATGGTGGAATCAGTGCTGATACTATCTCCCCCCTAAATACTTACTCAGGAACGGATGGAAAATGTATTACACATTCCTGCGTTATTTCTAGTCACAGTGCGCCCTCTCCTGGATGTTGTATGCAATTGTAAACTAAAGACAAAACCATTCATACATACAAATGAATCAGATATTACATATTGTAACCTCCTTATGAAATGTACTCATGAAGGTTTTATATTTGTACAAATTATAGAGGACATTTATTTACAAAGTGGGTGTCTATTATAGGGTCAACAGTAATTATGTTGACAGTGTCACTCTAGGTTGACATGGGTTTTTCACTTTTCTTTGGTGCCAATGTCTACACCTGAGCATGTGGAACCCCAGTTAGTGTAGCCAGGGGCATCGCTCCACTACCACTATGCTTGGTAAACATCACCATTCCAAATCTAGGTCCACATGAATAGTAAGGCAGAAAATAACGTCACCCTTTTGTCTATGTTGTCCATATGGTGTCCACCTATTGGAAGCCGCTTTGACCTGCACTTGAGGAGGGCATGGACAAATTCTGGAGATAGAGCTTTGTGCTATCTGGTTTATCAGAGAACCAGCATTACTGGTTTTCGATCACTTTTGTCTTGTTTGTTTGTCTATGCAGTCTATTTTAGTGATAATAAAGCAACTTTTGAGCACAAAGCAAACTAGTGCAAAGGCAGAACACAACAATCATACAGTTCACAAGTATCAGAAATAGACCAGTAGCTGTATCATAGTGCAAAGAAAAATCCCATGGTGCTTAGGATGTGAAAACCAAGTTAGGGACATATCAGTACATATAAAGCCATGAGATGCTGAACCAGAAAGCATTTCAGGAGAAAGCTGGAATTGGTGGTGCACAGTGATGTGTTCATTCTAGCAGTTCCCCTTCCCTGCCTGCTGTGTCGCTCTCTGCTGTGGTGGTTCTGAACATCAGTACTGAAATACAGACCACACTATGCTAGAAGCAACACAGCAGACACCTCAGGCAAAGAGGAACTGCATGGGTTTTGACAGATGCAGTGTGCTAGAATGAATACTAAGTGACTAAAGGGTGACCTCTACAGTTCCGACTTAGGTACGCTTCTTGGTTATGCTGGCATCTCCTGAGAGCACTAGCAGACCATACAGATGCAGCAATACAGACAAAAGGCATCTTGCAGTGTGCGTTGGCTTTATTGTACATTCACTCCCTGGTATTGCTCTACCTCATGGATTACCAGAGTGGTCGTTCCATAGGCATGTTGTGTAGAGGGAGAAAATACTTCTAAGGGTCTATGCACTAAGCTTCAACAGTGATAAAATGGAGAGTGATAAACAACCAGCCAATCAGCTCCTACCTTACATTTTTCTAACACAGTCTGTGGCATGGCAGGTAGGAGCGGATTGGCTGGCTGTTTATCACTTTCCATTTTATCACTTTTGAAGCGTAGTGCATCTGGCCCAATGTATTAAATATTGCTGAAGTGTTGCAATAGCACATTGGCAGTAATCAGAGACAGCACTTCACTGTGATATAATTCCAGCCCATAGGAGAAGGCTTTTGTATAATTCAAATACTTTTCTAAGGTTTCTTGGTTTCCAGATGGAGGTTGCAGGAGGGGATCACAAAATCCCTCTCCTCTGAAAATGCCTCCAAAGGCATAAAGTGGTGAAGGTAGCCTTCGGGAGCAAGCTCTGGGCTTAGCTTATAAGCTGAATATTACTCAGGCTGGCTGTCAGAATCAGCAAGTCAGTGTCCAATGACGCAGACCCTGGACCAGTCACATCATCAAAACGAGGGAGACATGCAGTTATGTGAGCAGTAGAATAGTCTCTCATCAGAAGTGCTACAGACAGTAGAGCAATTTAAACACGATTGGGATAGGCATAAGAATATTCCTACAAGGAACTAAAATACAAATAGGATTACCAAACGAATAAAAGAAAAAGGGGCAGACAAGGAGGATGAAGAAGTTCTTATCTGCTCTCAAATTTTCTATGTTCCAATTTATGGAATTATGTATTAAATTAAGAGTTTATTCTATAGCTCAGCATAAACCAATTGCCATAGACCAAAATAAGTACCTGCAATGTTTACCACACGGGTAAAGCTCCAGGTTTCTCCTGCAGCAACGCAATTTGTCATTTTCCCTGTGTGGTAAACCCGCAGGTAACTCCCATTACCACAAGAGTTATGTCCCAGAGGGTTCATATAAAGCACAGCTTTCCTCACAGCATGACAAGTTGCAATGATTAATCTGTGTTAGGGGGAACCCCTTGATTTTAACGCTGCAGGATACAAACTCTTAATTGAATAAATCAGGGCTGACAATAAGGAATTGAATCTGCTCCATAGGGCCATATTCTGAATTGGGGAGGAAAGCATACAAGAAAAAGCATGATGCACTGCAGGTGGGGCAGACTTATAACATGCAGAGGTTGGATATGGGAGGAGGATGTCCAAACTGACATCTAGCCTGCAGCATAAAGGAAAAGCTGTCCAGCTTTTGTGGCTACATGTAATATCAGCTAGTATTTACCCTGCATGCAAAATAAAAAAAAATGTAATGCCACCCGTCGGTTTGTCCAGGTGCAAAGTTACTTGTTGCTTTCTTCTTTAAGTTTAACTCCGACCCATACTATACGTCAGTCATTCAGGTACAATACAAAGTACTGGGGAACACAGATAGTGGTCCTTCATTGTTAGGTGAACAGATAATGGAGAAACAAAACCAATATAACAATCCTTCCCTGTATTATTAAAGTACATGTTCATTTTTGGTTTCACAATTGGATGTACCAATGGAGATAAAGTTGAACCCTCGAAGCTGAAATGGCATAAAGTGTGATTTAATCAGTATAAAATGTCAGAACACATTACATTCTGCAGTCTGGGTCAAAGACCTGATACTTTAATAGCCTGGAACATATAATGCAAAGGAGTACGCTAAGTTTAGATTGACATTTGGGATCAGTAGCTGCTAGAAAGGGCAATAATGCCAGCTGGTAGAGGGTAACTAAAACAAACACTTGTACTAGAATATTGGCTGATGTCAAGTGCTTAGCTTTCCAGCTGTAGGCTGGGTATGTCTACCACTGACGTGTATTACACACAGGAAATTGTTTTCCAAAACAGAAACAGGTGTGGAAACAAAACCACACAGCTACAGGGATAGACAGAAGATTTCATTATAAATTAAACCATTCTCAATGCAATTTGTAAAAGGGAAAGGAATCTGCTTATATGTAATACAAGCTTGATTATGGCCGGTGCTTTGTGGAGTGGTTCATTTTTGTCATTCATAGCTAACTGTGCTAGCTAGCCTTAAACACATTCAAAATAAGTATATACAAAAGTCTAAGTATAAACATGCGGCACACATACTGTATGGCAAGAATGCTCATTGTTACAAAGCCACTTACGGCCAGTGGCATGGGTATATGGTCAGTGGTGGGCCTGTAATGAGGTGGTGCCATCAAAACACAATTTCACCGTTAAAACAGATTAGACATAATTATATTAAATGTGACTTTATTTGTGTGTTGTCATGTGCATTACACATAACACTAAAGTAGGGTGAGAATTGTTTAAAGGTGCCCATAAACGTGTTGACTAGATTGTTTGATCAGTTGGCAGATGGATGCCAAATATGACCGCAACGGCCGAACCGACCTATGCAGTCTAATTGGCCGGTAAACATGTAGTCATCCACCAGCCACAAATTCAGAGTGGATATATTAATCCATTGTCAATTTAGTTGAAGAAAACAGTGGCTTTGGGCCCAGACGTACAATTATTCTCAGACAAATTGGTAGAAAATTAAGAACCTGGTTGAAAAACAGACATGTTTGATACAGATAAGGTATACCGACACCAGAATCCTGACCGCCGAAATCCCGACAAGGGGGGCCACACTGCGCTCGGCATGCAGCGCGCCCGGTGGACACCCATAGAGGGAGAAATTGTCGGGATTTCGGCGTTGTATTTCGACCACCGGGATTCCGACCGCCAGGATTTTGACACCATCTGGTTGGTGATCATTATGGTCACAGGCAGCACAGTGCAGAGTATAATGCTTCACTAAAGACAGGAATTCATATATTGTATACTTTATGGGAAGTTTACAGGAAAACTTATGGAAAATTAAAGACAGTATTCACAAATCATCCTATAGCCCAGGAGTTCCCAAACTTTTTGAATCATGGCACCCTAAAGTATCAGAATATTTTTCACGGCACCCCTAGGCCAAAAAAGGGATTTTTGTAAGAACTTACCGTTCGAATCCCTTTCTCTGATATGGTCCTGGTGACACAGCTCAACACTGGGATGTAGGAGGGTCCGAAGGAGCCAGGCACCTATCCTAAAGCTTTAGAGGGTAGGCTCCTCCCCTACTGCATCCCTGGACTCTTCAGTTCAATCTTTCAAAGCCACTGGAATACATCAACTCAGTACAAACGCCTGCACATATTATATGCACATTTTATAACAGAAACTGTTAACTTTTAACCATTTTAACATGAACATCATGAACTTCTGGCATACTTACTGAGCGTAAAGGAGGGATCGCTGTGTCACCAGGACCATATCAGAGAAAGGGATTCGAACGGTAAGTTCTTACAAAAATCCCTTTTTCTCTTTCAATGGTCCTGGTGACACAGCTCAACACTGGGACGTTCCAGAGCCGGTCCTTTGGGTGGGTACGCTCAGGTCTGCAGCTCTCAGCACTGCTCGCCCGAATGATGCGTCCTCCGACGCGAACTCGTGGAATCTATAGAATTTGGCAAAGGTATGAACAGATGACCAAGTGGCAGCTCTGCAAACCTGCTCAGCTGTGGCCCCATGTCGAACCGCCCAAGAGGTGGCAACTGACCTGGTGGTATGCGCATTTATTCTGGCCGGTACAGGCCTACCCACTTTGGTGTATGCAAAGGCTATCACAGATCGCAACCACCTAGCAATAGTCTGCTTAGATGCAGGCCAACCAATCTTGTGTACGTCATACAGTACCAATAAAGTATCAGTCTTTCTGACACTCTTTACTCTGTCCACATAGATGCGTAAAGCACGCACAACATCCAAACTCTTCAACTTGTCCCTTTTCTTAGAACCCTCAGGGGGTTGAAACACAGGTAGAACTATCTCCTGATTTACATGGAAGGCAGAGACTACCTTCGGTAAAAACTGAGGCACTGTTCTCAGAACTGCCCTGTCGTCATGAAAAATTAGGAAGGGAGATTTGCATGACAAAGCTCCCAACTCTGACACCCTTTTAGCAGATGCCACTGCCAACAAGAACACTAGCTTCCATGTGAGAAACTTAAAGTCCGCCGACCTTAAAGGCTCAAAGGGTGCCTTCTGAAGGCATTCCAAAACCAGTGACAGATCCCAAGGCGCTACTGGTTGCTTGTAAGGAGGTTTCAACCTGGATACTCCTTGTAAAAAGGTCTGAATTTCCGGTAAAATGGCTATCCTTTTCTGGTAATAGATGGACAAGGCCGAAATCTGCACCTTCAATGACTGAAGGCTTAGGCCCGATGAAAAACCATCTTGTAAAAACTCCATCATTCTTGATAGCTTAAAATGAGATGTGTGAGCCTTTCTTCTCTCACACCATCGAATGTAAGTCTTCCAGACTCTATAATAATTTGCTGAAGATACAGTTTTTCTGGCTTTTATCATAGTCTGTACTACTGCCTCAGAAAAACCTTTCCTTTTCAGAATGGCGGTTTCAATAGCCAAGCCGTCAAAATCAATCGATCGGAATCCAGGTGATTGAATGGGCCTTGTCTTAGAAGGTCTGGCCTCAGAGGTAGACGCCATGAGTCCACAGACAACCTCTGAAGCCTCGAGTACCAGGACCTCCTTGGCCAATCTGGGGCCACTAAGATCACCGGAACCTTCTGCCCCTGTATTTTCTTCAAAATTCTCGCTAACATTGGTACTGGTGGGAATGCATAGAGGAGATCTCCCTGCCAGTGAATAGTCATGGCATCCACTGCCTCCGCTAGTGGATCCCTCGTTCTGGCATAGAACCTGGGCACCTGATGGTTGAACCTGGATGCCATCAGGTCCACATCCGGAGTTCCCCACATCGAGGTGATCTGATGAAACACCTGAGGGTGTAAGCTCCATTCCCCTTCCTTGAGCTCCTCCCTGCTCAGGAAGTCGGCTTCTATATTCTCTACTCCTGGAATGAATATAGCCGATACAGCTGGAACATTCTGTTCCGCCCATAGGAAGATTCTGGACACCTCCCACATGGCCAATTTGCTGCGTGTACCGCCCTGGTGATTCAGATACGCCACAGCTGTGGCATTGTCGGTCTGAATCCTCAAAGGGAGGTTCAGTAACCTGTCTCCCGCCAAGGAAATCACTTTCCAGACAGCTCTCAGCTCCAAGATGTTGATTGGTAACACTGATTCCTCTGCCGTCCACAGGCCCTGCAGCCTGAGATCCAGGACTACTGCCCCCCAGCCCCTGAGACTGGCGTCGGTAGTTACTACCAACCAGTCCCAGGTCTGTAATGACCGACCCCACTGAAGGGAATCTACTTCTGTCCACCATTTCAAGGAGTCTCGAGTGTCCGAAGACAGCACTATCATCTCCGACTTCATGGTCAGAGTGTTTCCTGACCAGGCTGACAAAATGCTCCATTGGAACACCCGAGAGTGGAACCTGGCAAATTGAAGCGTCTCGAACGACGCCACCATTTTCCCCAGGAGCTTGAGGCACCTCCATACTGAAATGCTCCGAGCTCTGAGAATCTCCTGGACTAAGGTGACCAGATCCCTGGCCTTTACCTCCGGGAGAAATACCCGATGGAGATGGGTATCCAGTATGACTCCCAAGAATTGGAGCCGCTGTGATGGTACCAACTGAGATTTTTGCAAGTTTAAAATCCAGCCGTGAGCCTGTAAAAAACTGATGGCCTCTGCCAAGTGACTCTGAAGCATGGCTGCTGACTCTGCTTTGAACAGGAGATCGTCCAAATAGGGTATTACTGTGATTCCCCTGAGTCTCAGCACCGCCGCCATCACTGACATTATCTTTGTGAATACCCTTGGTGCGGTTGCTAGCCCAAAGGGTAACGCCCGGAATTGCAAATGCAGGTCTCCTATAGCAAACCTCAACAAGGTCTGATGCTCCGGGTGTATAGGGACGTGCAGATATGCGTCCTGGACATCCATGGACGCCAAAAATTCTCCCTGGTCCAGACTCAGGAGTACTGACCGTAGGGACTCCATTTTGAAATGGTCTACCCATAAGTGAACATTTAGGGACTTCAAATTTAGTATTGGTCTGAAAGACCCGTCTGGTTTGGGCACCAGAAACAGAGTGGAGTAAAAGCCTTTCTTCCACTCTGCCCTGGGAACCGGGGTAACCACCCCTTTCTCCAAAAGGGAGTGAGCTGCTTTCACAAGAGCTGTACGAAGCAGCGCTTCCTTTGGTAAGGATGTGGGAATGAACCTCTTTGGAGGCGGACCTCTGAAAGGGATTTTGTAGCCCTGGGTTATAATATCTAATACCCAGGCATCCTGGTCTAGAGAAGCCCATGCGTCCCTGAAATGTGAGAGACGCCCCCCCACCTTTATCACTGCCGGGCAAAACCCCTGACAGTCATGCGGAGGGTTTGTCCTCTCCTTTGGAGGCAGGCTTCTTGTTAAAGGAACCAAACTTGGACTTTTGTGTCTTGCCCCTAGAGGACTGAAACTTTCCCCTGAAAGACTGTCCTCGAAAGGACGCACCACCTCTAGGGGAGGGCCGAAAGGACGGCCTAAAAGCAGAGAATCTGGAAGTCTGCTTAGCCGAGGGAGCCGGCAGAAATGTACTTTTGCCGCCCGTGGCCTGTTTAATAATTTCCTCTAATTCAGATCCAAATAGTAACTTCCCCTTGAACGCTAAAGTTTCTAGGGCCTTTTTGGACTCATTGTCCGCTTCCCAGGCCTTAAGCCAGAGCACTCTCCTGGCATTAATAGAGACTGTGGACACTCTGGTCGCCATTTTAAGAGCTTCCTCCTCTGCTTCCACCACATACTCTGCAGCTGCCTTAATTTTCTCTGCTAGCAGCAATGCACCAGGGTCAGCCTGCAGCATGGTGCATAATTCACCAGCCCACTCAATCATGGCCTTAGAGACCCAGGCTGAAGCAATAAGGGGGCGTAGAGTGAATCCCACCCCTTCAAAAATAGCCTTGAGGTTACCCTCCAGCTTTTTATCCACAGAATCTTTAAAAGCTGCACCGCCCTGTACTGGCAATACAGTAGCCTTGGACAAACGTGCCACTGAAGCATCCACAACTGGCACCTTTTCCCAGAGCTCCGCATGAGACTCTGGCATGGGGTACAGACTAAGGAATTTCTTAGGCATTTGTAGCCTCTTATCAGGAGTTTTCCAAGCCCCTTCGAACAATTCCTGTAACCCCTCATCTGAAGGAAAAGTAACAGCCTCCTTCCGCTGTCGCTTAAAAACACCTTTAACAGGAGTCTTATCCTCCACAGACAGTTTTAAAGCCTGTTTCACAGCTACAATAAGATCCTCTATACCAGCAGAAGAGGTCTCTTCAAAATCATCACCCTGATCCCAGGGGATATCAGAATACGCTCCCTCCTCCTCATCTACCACAGTAGGCATAGCATAAGACCTTTTAGGGGTCCCTGCAACATCAACATCCATTTTGTCCAGTATTTCACTAAACCTGTTGATCCCCTTAGCAGTATCCTGCATCACCTGAATAAGAGCAGGATCTGCCTGGGTAAGAGGCAAGGAGCCAGAAGACTGCTGAGATGATGGCATAGGTCTCTGTGATTCTACCAACACATCACTCTGCCTGTCCAGAAGCTGCACCAAAGCGTTTACTGACCTGCCTAGGGCACTGGCCCACGCAGGTTCACTCTGCTCTGCCCTATGGGGTTCACTGCCCATGGGTCTCACATCAGCGCAAGTAATACATAAGCCCCCCTTGGCCATCTGCTCAGGAACAAACTTTTGTGTGCAAACATTGCACGCGCTCAGTGCACTAAGGGCTCCCTCCCCCAAAACCACAGCCTGATGCTCAGACATGATGCAAGTGAAATATATATCAATATACACAGTGCAAACAATGTACAAGCGTTTATACAGAGTCAATGCACCCAATCACTTAGCTGTCTGTTGGTTTCAACTGCGGGGAAACGATGCCCAGGAAATCCAAGTCACTCTGCCAGGATCAGTAAGCCAGCTCAGCTCCGCTGCAAGCGTTCGGAAAGGGGCCAAAGTCAGAGTGAAGGAAGAGACCAAAAGTCCCTGCTGCTGCGGGGTCCGTGACTTTTGGCGCCAACCACCCCCAGTCAGCCGCTCCTTAGGTAGGATTTCCTAGTTCCAGTGTCTCCCCCTCGACTGGGGACCACTTGGAACATGCCTGTCACAACGCTGCTGTCCTCTCATATAGGAGCTCAGCGTGTAAGCTCCGCATAAAATGGCCGCCGCCATCACGGAGCGCCTGTCCCCCATGATCCCCACCTAAACGTGGAGCCGGTTTCAGGATACTCCGGAGCCCAGGCAGCCTCTTAATAGAGGCTGAAAGCGCTGCACAGGGAGGCCAGACAGCGTCTCCCCTGTGCACAGTGAGCTGACAGGACGCGATTCTGTCAGCTCCTGCTGCGCTAGCAGTGTGAGGATTCACTATGAGAATCCTCACACTGTGCCTACCTAGCTAGGGTGAAAATTAATAAAACAATAAAAAATTCCCTAACTACTCTATTTCTTCGGCTGCTCCCGCAGCCCTTTAGAATAGCACCCACTCCAGTGGGCACCTAACACGAACTGAAGAGTCCAGGGATGCAGTAGGGGAGGAGCCTACCCTCTAAAGCTTTAGGATAGGTGCCTGGCTCCTTCGGACCCTCCTACATCCCAGTGTTGAGCTGTGTCACCAGGACCATTGAAAGAGAAAGTTGGTTACTAATTCAGGGAAAAATAGGTTCAGTTATGTTGTGAGAAACATGCGTCACTTCTGTTTACCTACATATTCTTAATTGGAAGCCACAAGCACTGATTCTGCCTATTTCATTGGCCATACACAATTTGAATTGGTTCTGGACCACCAACCTGAGGCACCCCTGCAAGTGCTCCAAGGCACCCCAGGGAGCCTAGGCGCACAGTTTGGGAACCACTGCTATAGCCCCTTTCACACAAGTGAAGCTTTGTAGCTGTAAGCTAATGACACAGGTTACATTATTTGTTATGGATAAGATTTGCTGTAACTGGACATGTGCAAAAGCATTTAGTGTGGTAGTAAAAGACAAGACAGACAAAATGTTAGGTGTGGTTGCATTTCGGGGGTTTGGGAACCATTTAAAAAAAAATCTGTTTATTATTTCAAATAAAACAATGAGAACTACAGTAGACAAAAGACTCCACAGTACAGAAGTGATGGAATTGCACCCATCATACAAAACCTAGAAACGCTTATAGCAAAAGATTGCCAATATTGTAAATGTGGACAAACCATTTAGTTCCAATTGAAAAGGTCAATAATAGTAGACAAATACAAAACGATAATAATAAGAAAGTTAACACTGTAATTCAAAATAAAATACTATAGAAAGGGGAATAATATGAGGGGAGGAGAGATAGAAATGGAGCAATTCAAGGTAACAGTATAGTTTAATGGTGTGTACACACAGGTACAATCAGCATGAGATTTTGACTATATAGTCAAAATCGCATCGGGATCGTATGCAGATCACACAAGTTTTTTACCTTGCGATCCCGATGCGCTTTCCCATGGCAGCACAAATTGAAACCCAGATAGACAGGGCAGCAATGACTATATAGGCCAGGCATATTCAAACTGTGGCCCTCCAGCTGTTGTGAAACTACACATCCCAGCATGCCTTGCCATAGCTTTAGCATTCCCAAATAGCAAAACTGGCAAGGCATGATGGGACTTGAAGTTTCACAACAGCTGGAGGGCCATAGTTTGGGCATGCATGATAGAATAGAATAGAATCAACTTTATTGGCCATGTGTGCTTGCGCACACTAGGAATTTTTTGTGGATTACAGTGCAGCATCAAGCAGGGATGAAATGGGGGGGGGGGGGGGCACATTACATGCATTCCATTGAGACATTATACACATTCCATTGAGACATTAAACGCATTACATTGAGAGCATTTAGACATCACTTGCGGGGATCACATGCCCGCCAAGCTGTACAGCGCCTAGGCAGCCATCGGCGGCGCCACTGGTCGTTGCGGCAGCCAGGTAGGTAGCAATATAAGCAGGGACAGTACATTTATCACCCTCGGGGGGGGGGGGGAGAGGGGGAGGTGAAGGGGTTGAGTGGCGCCTGGGCTGATTGCACACCCGCCCCGTGCGGGTGAGCTGCGGCGGGCAGGTGGGTCAGCCTTCTCCCCGCTCCGGCCGCATCGTCCTCGGAGGATCGCGGTGCACGCTTTCCTCGCGCCTCCTCCTCTTCCACCGTCCACTACTGCCTGCCCGCCTCCTCTGTCTCCGTCCCCTCCGCCGCACGCTGCTCCTGAGGCCGGGGATGGTGGAAGCTCCGTGGATGGGGACGGAGCTCCACATGCATGCGACCATCCCCGGCCTCTTCCGGAAGTAGTATTACACTATGATATAGTGTAAATCGAATGTAGATAGCAAGAATTGTATGTAAATAGTACAGAGTTAGCCAAGATTGCATAGCACTCGAATCTTAAGGTGCCCACACACTAGAATGATTTTTTGCCTGATTGTCAAAAGAAGATTTAGCAAAAGATTCACGGGAGTGAGCATCGGCCGATTTTCGACCGATTTTTGACCGATTATCGGTAAATATCGGTCGATATATCGGCCGATTTATCGAAAATCGGCCAATCGGCCCAAAAATCGTTCTAGTGTGTGGGCACCTTTAAAGTCGAATAGCAAGGGAATCTTACCGTGTGTACACACCATTAAGTCGAATAGCAAAGGAATCTCACCGTGTGTACACAGCATTAGGGTGGAACAAAGCAAAAAACCACAAACTAATCAGAACACACTGGATAGGTCCAGAAATCATAAGTGCAGAAAAAATAAGTCTCTAATTCAGAGTTTCCCAAACTTTTTTGAATCACGGCACCCTAGACACACAGTTTGGGAACCACTGCTCTAATTCGTGTTCGTGATCTGTATTAATACCATGATGTGGTTTCAAAAACTTGTAATTTGAACTACAGGGAAGTCGAGTAACTCAATATAAATTGACCCCCTTTTTGTAAAAACCGACCACCCCTGATTCCAAGGCCAGAAATGCAGCCTGCCTATCCTAGTATAATAGTATGCATCATTGACCTAAAGGTGCCCACAGAAGAAGATGTGGACACAAAATTTAGCATTGAAATCTTTTGTCTTTCCTGGACAAAAGATTTCAGGCAAGCGCACATCTTCACCAAAGATTTATCTTAAGATATGATGGATCTTTTGCTAAATCTTCTGATCTTTCATGCAGCATGCAGTATTCAATGTTAGGGAGAAATCATCGCCCTCAGAGGACGACGAGAATCACCTTAAACTGCGATGTTCAGAGCAAATGCAGCGAGTCCACTGGTTGAAATGAATGGAACTAGCGAGGTGGAAACGACGAGTGAAGGGGAGGGAGTTGAATAGTCTGATGGTGAGCTATTGGCACTGCTGGCCGTCAGGGGCATTGAATACTCCTCATAAACTCAATCTACGTAAATGTAATAATATTTTTCAAATATCTCTATAAAGAAACTTTTAGCGTAGGGGTGCTGTAAAAACTATTCTGAGACTCTAGTGCGCCGAGATTATAAAAAGTTTGGAAATCACTGCACTAACATATTGGAAATGTACCGCCCTTGTAAATTTTAATATTTTAAGCAATTCTTCTCCTTTAGATCTTGACAATTGCAATTTAGCAACAGCAATGCAAGGGCAACTCCCATTCCATAGAAATGAGGTGAACAATTTAGTACAAGTTTTTACATCAGGGAGTGATAAACCAATATTGTTTGGATCTTATCTTATCATGTGTGTTCTTATTATTATTATACTATTACTCTTATCTGTACCTAAACCTAGCTGTAACAATTGCAAATTTCTCCATTGTGAGACGAATAAAGGAATTCTATTCTAGAACATACTGTAGTAACAGTAATTAAAGTTGAAAAAAAGACATCCATCGAGTTTTAACCTATCTGACTTGTAACTACTGACTTGAGTAAGTCATATCTTTAGGATTCCCGTAGTGGCCAAAAATGTATCCAGTTTCAATTTAAGTTCATTAACAGTAGTTGCTGTAACCACCCGGCAAAGAGTTCCAGAATGTTACTGCTCTAATGGTGAAGAATCCTCTTCTTAATTCATGAATTTATTTTCCTCAAGCCTCAGTACATGCCCACGTGTCCTAAGTATAGGCCTGTAGTGAATGGGATGCAGTTATAATCCCGGCGGTCGGAATCCTGACACTTTCTCTCTCTATGGGTGTCCACGACACCCATAGAGGGAGAATAAATAAGTGTGCCGAGCGTAGCGGGGCACCAGGCCCGCTGCGTGGCAAGCGCAGCGAGCCCGAAAGGGATGGGATCCACGTTGACAGAGATTGTAATAAAAATCCCTTTGCTGCTTTATACTATGTGCATTAAATAAGCATGCTAATTGAAATAGCTTTTGAGTCTGGAGACGCTGAATTGTGGCCGTAGCTTTCCGGAGGCACTGACCGCACTTATGCGAGTCTGACTGACTTTTACTAAGATGTATTACTGTATGTACAGTATGTGATACTTATTAAAAAGTGTTATTTTGACTGCATCTGATTATTCATCCATATTATTTTCTGTGTGTGTGTGTATGTATATATATATATATATATATATATATATATACACATATATATATGTATATATATCTATCCTGATGACGAGATTACATTTCTCGAAATGTTGACAAAAGAAACAGGTCTCTGTTTGTATTTTTTCCAAGACGCCGGAGTGACGCCTTACCTTTGTACTGCATAGTGGAATCCTGAGGGGGTTAACAGAGGAAGGCACCTGGTGCCATTACCAGGAACTGAGCTGTGGAGTGCTGGTCCAACACGGATTTATATATATATATATATATATATATATATATATATATATATATATATATATATATATATATATATAAAAAAACACACATTTTATACATATTATGTTAAAAATATTGTTCTGTTTCTCCATTGTCTAGCACTGCAAAATTGTAAGATCCTAGGGTCAATCCAACTTGCCCTCTCCCCCCCCCCCCCCCCCTCAAACCCCTCCCCTACAACTAAGGGGTGCAAGTTGCCGGTGCAACAGTGTGTAAATGCCAGCAACACCATCAGAACTCATCCCCGAATTTCCCCGAGTCCTGCGTGATCCTCCCATGGGTGCGATGGTGATCACATGCTGTGTCATTGGATGCAGCTTTTCCCTACACACTGTTCCTGCAACATTCTCATACTAAGCTATTGTCATGCCCAGCCGTCTTCTCTGCAAATCAGGCCATCAGATCAACCCAAACCACCCCCATGCATACACAGGAGGTGGAATCCCTCTTGTCAGAAAGCAGATGATAATCTAACATAATATGCTGGTAACTTTCTATTCCATCTGTAAAGAATAGGACTGTGCGCTAATACAGATGATAATTTACTAAACATAACAAATGTCCTTGGATTAACTGAACTGATATTAAAATACACTTACTTCAGGGCTGCATAGTAAAAGGTTCCAAGCCACACACTGGATGTCAGTACATGGACGGGCACCATAACTTTTCCATACTGTTTAAAAGTCTTTTTAAACCTCTGGATTAGGCCTATGGACTTGTCTTGCAAAGGATCGGTGTCATCTGCAGCAGGAAGAGGGTCTTTTGTGGTGAGAGCTTCATTAGCTTTGAGTGATGCATCAGTATCAGGATTGTGAGGGGGCTTTTGGTCACGTGGTGCATCTTGCCCCGGGAATGAGTGAAGACTTTGTTTTACTACTAAATCCTGGCATCCAACCCTAGCTGCAAAGAGGGATCTCCTCTGCTGTCTACACGCCCGTAATGACAAGGTGGACACAGAGACTATACTGGCTGGGGTACATCTCAGGTGTAGTGTCCTCAATATATACATGCTGGCAAGTCTGTAAGCAAAGAAAGGGGGAAGGGGGAGATATTAGCACATGTTCACACATATAGAGACTAAATGGTGCGATTCAGGTTCGATTCGATCAGGACTATTTGATTTTGGCTAGCTGCATTTAAGATGTACTTTGGACTTATAGAGAATACACACGGCTTATAGAAGCAAAATCAAATAGAAAATCAAATGGGCATTAAATGGTTTTTCTATATTCGATGCAAATTCAATCCCAATTCTGGTAAATCGAATAGAAAAATAGTCTTGGCCGCCAATTTTTAATGAACCAACTGCCATAGGGTTAGTGATTTGTGGTATGTGGCCTGTACATGTTAGGTAGCAAAAGTGTTGCCTCTGAAGCCCTATGTGATAATGGCAGACAATATGCACGATAACGATATCGCTCAGTGTGTGATAACGATATCGCTCAGTGTGTGATAACGATGCCTGCTCCCGTCGGTCATATCGAACCCTTTCTCGCCTGTACAGTGAAATGTTGCCTATGTTGTTTATGACTAGTGTTTACCTTCAGTCTGTACCAACGATCAAGATCCATTTTCCATAAAACAAGATGTTCAGTGGTAAAGCAAACTATTTATCTTTATCATTTGCAATAGCTCTAGAGGTGTGTATGCTCTATATCGTTCATTCTGTAGCTCCAGGGATTTCAAGGAAAATCGGTAATGATATCGTTGTCTGCCTTTATTGCATAGTGGCCCTTATTCTGGTTGACATGTAGCGATGCGAGGTTCGCAGCACTGCGTTTCCTTTTCCAACCACCCACAATTGCCGCCGCCACCTCCCCCATTTGCAGCTCGAATTTGCTTGCACGGCTGAAAATGAATGATTTGCATAAACATTCATTCGCAGCCTATGGGGCCAATCCCACATCATTCAATGGCCCGACCATCGAATGATGGGGAAGGTACATGCATATCTAAGTGAATCTCAGGTCACTTAGATATGCATGCACCCTCGACACATCACTGGATGTCAGCTGCCCCCCCCCCCCCCCGCGTCATGGCTTCATTAGCATGGGAGACACCCAGCGGTTTCATGGTAAATTGCTGGGTGTTCCCATGGGCGCGACTAGCCACCGCCCCACGCCCATAGTGTTGGGTGTGTCCGCCCAGCGACCACCCTGTTCGCTGTGGCCGCACACACCAGCTGTACGCACGTGTGCAAAAAATGCGCACTTCTAAAACATGGAGCTTGCATGCGAAAAGCACCCAGAATAACCCCCAGTGTGTAGTGTATGCAGCTTAGGTCTAATGTGTGTTGCTCCCTCATGGACAACAATAGTTCTCTACAAAGGGTCAGAGAATAATAACCTGTGGCAACAGCACTCAGTACAAGCATCAGAAGCGATGGGAATGTGTACAGTGCAGACAGGGTTCCCAAGGGGCATTACCCAGAAACAAAAGGGGGCAATTCAATTATTGGCTTGGCTACATAGTGTACTGAAATATAGTGACCAGCCCATTTCTCGCTCACCTAATAGAGGAGAGCAGGACAAATTGACATGTTGACCCGTAATGGCAAATCATAGGATGTTTGGCAGCATATTGGCCCCAATTTCACACAAAGCTGTAAAACCACAGTAAGTGCACCAAAATCATGGGGTCTTCCTACTAATGCGCAGGTTAAAAACTGCAGACACACATAAAAAGAAAAAACATGTTTAATTTCCCCAATGGATCACTAATTATTACTGGCTGCCGATGGGCTGTGCCAGGAAATCACAGCAACTAATGTAGGGGGCCATAACATGATTATCCTGAATCATACATACCACTGGAACGGATAGTAGTATCTACTGCACAAATATACACATTTGGGGTGATCCGGACAGGGGACAAAAAAGAGGTTTGTTTTGGAAACCACACATAGAGAACCACCAACAAAGATAATGTCCAGGTAACAAATGAACACCTGGTGCCAGGGTAGATGCTAAATTGTAGTGGGCTAAAGGACCTTCTACGTCCAGGGGGAGGAGCAAGGCCGGGGGGGGGGGGGGGGCCTTGCTCCTTCACTATCCACGCCACCACTGGTTTTATTAGTAACCAGGTGGTGAGCGAAGCGAGCCACCGTGCCCGAAGCGTGGCGAGGGTCCGTTTGGGACCCTCCTTCTTACCTTGCTCCTCCCCTGTAATGTCAGGAGGTCCTTTAGCCCACTACAATTTAGACCTAACCCTGGTGCCAGTGTCAGGCAGCAATGCTAATGACTGTACCATGAGGACAAGATCCTGACCAGAGTGACTCCTTAGTACACCTTTCCGGCATCAGGTCCTTAAACACAATGGGCCCAAGGTGGAGACGAGAGTACACCTATTGCCTGGGCTGTGTCCTGTATGTTTACACATGGTACATGCTCCAAAATCAAGGGTACGCTGGTATGGGTGATGCAGAGCTATAGTAATTTCTAGCACATATCCACTTGGGACTGAGGGGACACAACTGGGCTGCAGCCATGTTTTCTCATGTAATCAGACAGAAGACGCGATCTGACATGGGGGCTATGCAGAGTAGGACAGAATAATAAATAGGTCTGTTGCAAATAAATGTATTAACTATAGAAATGCACGCCGATTATAATGATCAAACTAACCATGCGAATACGGAACGTGTGCACGGCAAAGAGTCGCCACTCTGTATATGGACAAGTTCGCACTTCCTTCTGTGCACTCAGCTATAGCAGATCAAGCCAGCATCAGGCCCAATATTGCTGCTCTTGGCTTCCACAGTCTCTACTATATACAGTAGTGTTCATTCTAGCACTCGCGATATTTGAAAACCCATGCAGTTCCTGTTCCCTGCCTGGGGTGTCGCTGTTTGCTGTAGTGCTTCTAGTACATTGTGGTCTGTATATCAGCACTGATATGCAAACCAAACCTACTGTATGCTAGAAATTCCACAGCAGACAGTGACACCCCAGACAGGGAAGAGGAACTGCATGGGTTTTCAAATATCGCAGGTGCTAGAATGAACACTAGACAGTATCATTGTTATCTAGGGCCTAGTAATTACAACAGTGTACCAAGATTACAAATTAAGGACAGAAACTCATTGGTATTATCGTACCTTATCCAGGCACATACAGCAAAGCAGCCCAATATCCAGATGTCGTCAGAAAGATTCAGTGCCTATATCCAGCATCCTGTTCGTTTCTTATCAGCCAGTGCCTGAGAAAACACAACAAATAAGAAGCTTTATAGAACTCCACTGGCCCATATAATAGCTTCATCGCCAGGAAAGCCGCTCACCTGCTGGTATTACCAACAGATGAATGGCTTTGCATAGCGATGCACTACGCAAAGCCGTCCGCCCCTCACTGTCGGCGCCGGGCAGGGGGAAAGCCGCTCAGTATGTATGCAATGAGCGGCTTACCCCCACTGTGATGATAACGATCATCGTTGTCCATACAAGCTGGGCATAATCGCCCAGTGTGTATGGACCTCTAGGTGGCATTAACAATGATTAGGTTGACAGTCATAAGGTCAAATGGGTTTGTTTTTTTTCGTCCTGAGTGTCGACATAGTTGACATGGACACCGTCTTAAGGTGCGTACACACGAATAGATTTGGAAAAAGATCTGGGCGTTTACGAAGGATTTAAACGACAAATCGCTCAAACCTTTCCGTGTGTATGAACGATATCGATGCTGATGCGCGTACCCGTCGGTCATTGATAGAGGTTGATGGTTTTTCATGCATGGATACAATCTTTTGCAATCTGTACTAATCGTTTCATGTGTATGCATGATGAACTATTTGGTAAAGCGGATTGACTGGCTCCTCCACCATCGTTTAAGATCAATCATTCACGTGAAATTGTTTGTACAATCGTTTACTATTTAACACCAAATCGTTTTTCCAGTAGTTCTGAGGAAATCATTAACGAGATTGGATGGTTTGCTAAATCTTTCGTGTGTATGCACCTTAAGCGTACCACATCCCCTAATACAGGGCTTGACAAATTTGTAAAAAATCTAGGAGCCAGAATGAAAGTGTAGGAGCCAGAAAAAAAAATAGTGACAGTGTGCTCCAAAAAGTAACACCATAATGCCTATTACATGTAACATACCCATTACATATTACACCACATTCCACAATGCCCATGCCACAATGCCCATTACGCCACACACACCATAAAACCTATTGCATACTATGCCACACACAATAATGTCCATTACATATACCACACACCGTAATGCCCAGTACAGGGTAAACCAAACACAGTAATGCCCATGACATATAATACCACACGCCATAATTCCCATGACATATTATGCCACATAAGTGCTGCTTACCTACATGTTCATTACCATGGGTTTCTGACTTGAGTCCAGGCAGGGGCTGATCGAGAATAAAATGACAGAGGAGGGGGGGGGGGGGGCACCGTTGCGGGATCATGGATGAGGATCCAGGAGGTAGAGATTGGCAGGGAGAGCTGGCAGCAGCCTCTGCGTAAGCCGCGGGTTCCGTGGCTGGTTATCCTATCAGGAGCACTTACAGCAGCCTCGGGTGCCCCATTTAGCAGGCAGGTAAGCAGATGGCCCCGCGGTGGGTTATACGGTTCAATATATCAGCCAGCCCGGCGGCAGCCAGCAGACTGGTGCACAACTCTCCTGGCTGCCGCTGTATCAGAGAAGGACCGCAGCGCGATAAGATGCCCCCAGTAGTGCCCTGATGCCAGCAGTAAGACACATACAGTATAATACCCCCCAGCAGCAGTAATACTCACCACTACTGCCTGGCCTTGTCTTTTGCTGCATCCTCAATTATTGATGGGAGAAGTCGAGGTCGCTCTTCTCCCCCCACACTGGTTGACCCCAGCAGGCATTTGAAATCTGGCGCCAGCTCGTGAGCCAGGCAGCCAATCACTGAGCCGGACTTCAGGCACCCGCGCTCCAATTGGCACCACATGAAAAATATAGACTATACCTCCCGAGTCCCTACAGCCAGGCTGTGCTGCCCTGCCAACTGTTTGGCCGGGTCTCCCTGCGGCCAGTTAAGGCACATGCCAGTCCGTCCCTGCTGAGCAGATCACAGCAGAGGGGATCGCACAGCGCTGACACGCCGCTGCGCTGAGTGGGAGAGGAGGCGGGGTGAGCAGGTACATGGGAGAGCTGCGGCGTGTCAGTGTGGCAGGGAGGAGGACAAAAGCATTTTACAGCTGACAGCCGCTCTCACCAGAGAAGGTGAGTGGCCTGTCAGCATGGCGTGGGGGCGGGGCGTAGCTGGAAGAGCTTACACGCTGCTCTGAGTTTAGCAGCGTGTCAGCTCTTCCAGCCACAACCCGCCCCCCGCCGCGCTGAGAGGCTGCTCCGTCCTGACCTATTGATGAGCGCGGCTGTCAGCCTATCAGCGGCCGGCACAAGGCGCTGTAAGTAGCAGAAAAAAACGGGCAGCGCGGCGCCCCGCAAAAGGAAGCTAGTGGGAACGCTAATTATAACCCACTGCGGGGCCCGCAGCTGTCCATAATTCCAGCCACCACTCTGCCCGGGGGTCTGCTTCCTGGCAAATCTGGTCGCCAGGAAGCAGAATCTGGTCGCCATGGCGACCTGGCCCCCGGGTTTTGTCGAGCCCTGCCCGAATAGATAGGCACGGTGCCTTGCTACGCACTGCAACTATTCTATTCTCCCTCCACGCATGAAATACCGCCTGTCGGCACGTCGGTTATAAAAAAGTGAAAAACCCTTGTCGACCTAATGCTTGTGTTGACCATCCATCCTTGTTGACCTAAGCCATGTCAACCTTCAGTTGTCAACACAATGTATGTCTATCTTTGCTGTGTCGACCTAATGACCATATATCGATAGTACAGTCTTATTTGTAATGATTTCATTCTGAAATCATTCTGCTATTTGAATTTATAACAAAGTAATAAAGAAGGAAAAAGTCAACAATAGTAAAGCCATCCAAAAGCATTCAGGCACGGAAATCAGAAGATGGGAACAGAATGTTTTTTTTTTTTTAATAACTGCATTTGCACAGTTCATCTTGTTATGTAGAGCACAATTTACCAAGTCTCTAAGCATCAAAATTAATATCCGAAGAAGTATTTGCACGATAACTTGGTGATTTAGGGCATTGACCATTCTGACAAATCCCCATAAGGAACCTCCACTTGCTTAGTGCATTATTGTTCATTCTAGCACTACCCATCTTTGAAAACTCATGCAGTTCCTCTTCCCTGCCTGGGGGTGTCGCTGTCTGCTGTAGTGCTTCTAGCACAGTGTGGTCTGTATATCAGCACTGATATGCAAACCAGACCTGTGCTAGATACACCACAGCAGACAGTGACACCCCCAGACAGGGAACAGGAACTGCATGGGTTTTCAAAGATGGCGGATGCTAGAATGAACACTAGTGCATCTATATCAAAATGCTGTGCAACAAGAAAAAAAAACAACTAACTAATCATCTCTATATATATATATATATCTATAGATATATATATATATATATCTATAGATATATATATATAGGTCTAGTGTCCATGAGTCTCCGAAACACTGCCACCTACTGGCAGAGAGTGAAACTACATATTTTTCTCACACATGCACAAATACAGAATGTAGCAGTAACTTAAGAAGATTTTGCTTCGAGCAGGCTTATTATCTTACAAACATGCTCTCCAAAATAAAATGGAAACACGCAATTTGGTCCATAAAAGCATGTTTAAAAGGTAGGGGAAGTGCTTCAAATATATCATGAGGTGCTAAACTCAAGGACACCATTCATCAACATGAACTTGAATGTGAACGGTTTAAAAAAAAGGGCTTACAGTGGCAACTTCAGGGGGACAAACAGTCTCACCAAAAACCTGGTTCCAGTGGCCTGGAATTTCAATTTGTGTAGAGATGTGGGTTACAAGGCAATGTAAACAGGTAACCTATTCAATGCCCATGGAGAGCCAGCTCATTGACGCTTGAAGATGATGTCATCGCCAAGCACCAACAGAGGAGTTACCACTGCACCCCTGTATGTATGAACAGCTTTGACCCGGGAATAAGTCGGGTCAGAGATGCAGTGTGCATGGGGTCAATCCCAGGACTGTCCCGACTTGGAACAGTATTCAAAATCCCGCACCATACCTGGGGTTTTGGTCTGAAAGGGGTATAATATGCTGCTGTCCAACACGGGATGCATGAATGTCGACATTTATAATGGGGACAGTTATGAAGTTGATATGGATGGAACAGGTCAACATCCGGAGAACTGAAGAGAGTCTCTCTGCACAGGTTATGAAATAAGGGGACACAGCTCAACTTTGGGATGTAGGAGGGTCCGCAGGAGCAAGGCACCTATGCTGACTTCTTTGAGAGGCAGGCTCCTCAACTTCTAAAGCACCCTAGGATACATTACTCAGTACAACACCTGAACATATTAATATGCACAATCGCATAATAACCATATAACATGATAACACATGAAAGGGAGGGATCGCTGTGTCACCAGGATGGACTCAGAGAAAGGGATTCAAACGGTAAGTTTTTAGAAAAAAAACCCTTTTCTCTTTCGTCCACCTGGTGACACAGCTCAACCTTGGGACGTTCAAGAGCCGGCCCATTGGGAGGGTACGCTCATGTCCCCACCCAAATGGAGCGTCCTCCAACACGAACTCCTGGAACCTGTAGAATTTGGGAAAGGTATGAAAAACAGAGGACCAGGTGGCAGCTGTGCCTGACTGCTCCACTGTGGTCCCATGACGCACAGCCCAAGAAGAAGTTACTAACCTAGTTGTATGGGCATTAATCCTGTGGGAAACTGTCTGCCTACCGTAGTGTAAGCAAAGGCAATTACCGACCTTAACGATCTAGCAAAGATCTACTTGGAAGCAGGCCACTTTCTCTTATGTATGTCATATAGTACCAATAGCAAATCAGTTTTTGCAAAAATCCTTTACACTGTCCACATATGCGCAGAGTGCGAACTATGTCCAATTGTCTTTTTTTAAAACTTGTCCCTATCACTTCCCCGCATCCTCTGGAGGAGAAAACGCTGGGAGCACAATCTCCTGGTTTAAATGGAAATCTGATACTACCCTTTGTAGAAACTTCGGTACTGTTCTGAAAACAGCCGCAAAATCTTGATGAAACCAGAAATGGAGACTTGCAAGACAAGGTCCCCAATTCTGATACTCACCTAGACGAAGCCCTGGCTAACAAAAAAAAGTAAGTTTCCACAAAAGATAATTACGATCAGCTGACCTTAAAGGCTCAAACAGTGGTTTTAGTAAAACCGACAATACCAGAAACAGGTCCCAAGGCGCCACCGGCTGCCTATAAGGCAGGCATGTCCAAAATCTGGCTCTCCATCTGTTTTGAAACTACACATCCCATGCCTTGTCATAGTTTTGCATTCCCTAGAAGCAAAACTGTGGCAAGGCATGATGGAACTTGTAGTTTCACAACAGCTGGAGGGCCATAGTTTGGACATGCTTGCTACATGGGGTCATGAGTCTTATAACTCCCTGTAAAAAAATCTGTACTTCTGGCGAATGAGCCACTCTTTTCTGAAAGATTATGGATAAAGCAGACAGCTGTACCTCTAAGGACTGCAGGTTAAGCCCTGCTGCAAACCCATCTTAGAGAAACTCCAAAAGTCTAATGACCTTGAACCTAGAGGTGTGTACCTTCTGACGTTCACACCACCTGACATAAATTTTTCAAACACATTGGTAATTAGCTGCCGATACGGCTTGTGAGCCCTATGGTTTGGATAACAGCATCTGAGAAACCTTTCTTCCTTAATAAGGAGGTTTCAAAAGCCAGGCCATCAAATTGAGACAAGTTAGGTCCAGGTGTAGAAACAGTCCTTGATTGAGTTAGTCTGGGCAAAGAGGACACCAGTAGTCCGTCGACAACCTCAGTATGTCTGAATAACACGCCCTCCTGGGCCAATCCAGAGCAAACAGTATGACTTGCACCGTCTGTGTCCTCACTCTACTTGAGGATCCGAGCAATCATAGAAAGCGGGGTGAACACATAGAAGAGGAAGAAAACACCCTGGAACTGTCATGGCAACTACTGCCCACAGGGTCGGATTCCTGGTCCGAGAGCAGAACCTGGGGACCCGACAATTGTGTCTGGACGCCATCAAGTCTATCTCTGGGAGCCCCCAAAGAGTCACTATTTCCTGAAAGACTTATGTGTAACTTCCACTCTCCTTCCAGCAGATCTGCCCTGTTGAGGAAGCCCGCTTCCACATTCCGGATCCCCGGAAAGAACACCGCTGTCAAGTTGGAATGTTCACCTCCACCCACTGAAATATCCGCAAGACTTCCTGCATAGCCATCCTGCTGCTAGAACCACCCTAATGATTTAAGTAAGCCACATCCATGGCACTGTCTGACTGTATTCGGTAGACTGGATTTTTCTTTGGACTACAGACCTTGCAATATGAGGTGCAGGACCACCGACACCCAGCCCCTGAGACTGGCATCGGTCGGGATGGCCAGCCAATCCCACTAGTGAAGGGAATGCCCCATTAGCAGAGACTCCAGACCTGTTCTCCAAATCAATGAGCTCCTTGCCTCATGAGACAGCAACAGTGTTTCCTGTTTCAATGTTTTTGGGTTCCCTGACCAACAGGTCAGAAAGTTCCACGGAAAGGTCCTTGAGCGAAACCTCGCATATTGGAGAGTCTTGAAAGTTGCTACCATTTTGCCCAACAGTTTTAAACTCTACCAAATTGTTGGATTCGGCGATTGGAGAAATCGACCGCATCAACCGGTGAATGTCTATTGCCTTAGACTCTGTAAGGAACACACAATGAAGATGTGTGTCCAAAAATCACATCCAACAACTGAAGTTTCTGAGTGTTAGATGCGACTTCGGAAGATTTAACAGCCACCCCTGATCTCTGAGAAACTGTGTTGCCATCGTCAGATGTTCCTGCAATTTTTCCTACCAATTCGGCCTTGAACAAGAGGTCATCCAAGTAAGGAATAATCACAATCCCTTTTAGTCTGAGAGCTTCTGCCATGACAGCAAACACAAAGGTAGAGCCTGAAATTGCAGATGAGTTTCGCCTATTGCGAAATGCAGTAAAGATTGATGTTCATCGTCTATAGGCACATGTAACTATGCGTCCTGGATGTCCACTGATGCTAGAAACTCTCCAAGTTCTATGCTTAAGAGCATCAACCTCAGAGATTCCATCCTGAAGTGGTCCATCCACAGATGTAGGTTTAAAGACTTCAGATTTAGAATGGGTCTGAAGGAACCATCTGGTTTGGGGACTAAGAAAAGAATATAATAAAATCCCTTCTTTCTTTCCTCCTGACACATTGGGTTCACCACACCCTTCTTGAGAAATAACGAGCCGCCCCCAAGAGGGCTTTCTGCCGTAGGGGTGTAGGAAGAAAACCCCAGTTGATTCAAACTATCCCGAAACTGCAGGAGGCGACCCTCACTCTGACAAAACGTGGAGACTCCGCCCCGTCATGCTGAGGACTTATCCTCACATTTGGAAGGGTGTTTCTTTGCAAAGGTCCTGAAACGTGATCTGGGAGTCTTTCCTATGCTAGATGGAAACTTTACTCTACCTGTTTGTCCTCTATTGGATGCACCCCCTCTAAAGGAGGAGCAACAGGACTGCTTAAAAGCTCTGACCTAGACACTGGATGCTTAGAAGTGGCGGGAAGAAAAGAGCGCTGTGACCTGTATAATAGTGGAATAAAGTTTCTCCCTAAAAAGCCAGAGCCTCTAGAGACTTCTTGGATTCACTGTCAGCTTCCCGAACTTTAAGCCCGAGAGCTCTCCTGGCTGTCGCGGAGGTGCTGGCACCCTGTGACGCCATCTTGGCGCCTTCTTCCCCAGCTACACAAATGTACTCCGCAGCTCACTTTTAGTCAAAGCAAAAGCTACTGTGTCAGACTGAAGCTGAGTACACCAGGCTTAGGCCCACTTTATTATGGCCTTAGAAACCCAAGCAGATGCATTAATAAGGCGTAAGGTAAAACCTACCCCATCAGAAAGCCTTCAATCTTTTTGTCTATGGGGTCCTTAAAAGCAGCACCCCCTTGTCCGGGTAAACCAGTAAATTAGACAACCTGGCCACAGGCGCCTCCACCAGAGGGGTCTTTCCCCCCAATTTTATGTGCTCCTCTGGTACGGGATACATGTTTGCAAACCTTAAGGGCATGAGAAACCTTTTATCGTGCGTCTTCCATACTTCCCCAAGTAAATCTATCAAGCCCTCATCCGAGGGTAAGGTATCTGTATCCCTGCGCAGTCTCTTAAATACTCTGGGCTGGAATTTTTATCCTCATCTGAGAGATTCAAAGCCTGCTAGAATCAAATCCTCAATGCCAGGGACAGGAGACTTTCTTCCCTTAAGGTGTCCTCAGGACACACACCTGATCATCAGAATCTAAATTCAGCAGGGGATTTGTAGATAAGGGGTGCCTGAGGAAGATTACCTCAGGAGCCTTGCACACTGCTCCATGAATGCGGTCATTTTATGGACACTGAGAAGTGTCCTGCATACCATGCAATAAAGCAGGGACACCCTGAGATGGAGTAATAGGGCCTACAGAAGGTTGAGAGGAGGAAAAAGGCCTAGGAGATTTTACTAAGTCATCTCTCTGCCTATTTAAAACCTGTGCTAAGGCAATCATAGACCTCCCGAGGGCAGCTGCCCACGCAGGTACAGGCTGCTCAGACCTCTGGGCTTGAGCCCCACTGTGCACAGACTAAAATGAGGTGCACAAATCCCCCTGATCCATCTGTTCAACTGTTAATTTATACTACAAAATCTGCAGATAATTAACATGGCAGCAGCATAATACCTTTTGGTCATGATTAGACAGTGCACAATGTCAGGCATTAGCTCAGAATAATGTACTTATCTGTCTGCTCTGAAGCTAAGCATCCTCAGCGATCACCAGGGAAGGCGCTGCCCAGGAGAGACTTGCACTCAGTTCTGCAGTGTATTCCATACTTCAGCTCCGCAGTGTGGAGAGAAAAAGGCACCAGAACAGAGTGTAGACCCAGTCTCTGCTTCAGCGAGGAGGGAAGCCTGTTGGCGCCCTTTCCTCCATTAGCCGCTCCTACTAAGTGTCTCCCCTCAGACCGGGACCACTTGAAGGTGTCCAGCTATGCTGGACTCCTGTAATAGGCTTCATCTCCATTTCTGGATTTCAGCATATAAGCCCCTAAAAATGGCAGCCGCCATAGCGTGGAGTCCATCCCCCCCCTAAGCAGGGAGCCGTTTCAGAACTCACCCTGGGGCTCAGCAAACCTCCCTGTAATGGAGGTTGAAGCGCTGTGCAGAAGACACAGCTGCGTCTCTCTGCACACAGAGAGCTGACAGGATGTGCTTCTATCAGCCTCTCCTGCGCTCTCAGTGTGTGTAAGCTTCAGTGAAGCAACACACTGGAAAACCTGCTCTAACTATAAAGTTAATAAAATAAAAAGCGCTAGCGGTACTTGTGTACTATCACGGCGCCCATCACATCCTATGACCTTTTCATACCCCCACTATCCACGTTGGCGTGGAGTTGATTTTATAAAGTGTGGCGAGCGCAGCGAGCCCCGCGAGGGGACGCGCAGAACTTCACAGGTAGTGGGTGCCATGCTAGTACACAAGTACCGCCCTAGCTAAGCTAGTAAATCCAAAGAAAAATGCAGCTGCTCAGCATAGCACCCACTCCTGTGGGCACCTAAAACGAACTGAAGCATTGTGGGATGCAGAAGGGGAGGAGCCTGCTCCCAAAGACTTTAGCCCTGTAATGTATTATATATATATATATATATATAGGGATACGGTCTGGCGGTACTCCCCTGAAGTATTTTTTTTTCTTTGGAACCTGTCAACACTGGAAAATTTGCAGCCAGTCAATTTAAATTACTGCCGTGACAATTTTTTCTGTTGAGAAGAGATTAACATTAAGGGGCATTCAATGTCGGCGCTATTGTTGGGAAATAGTGCCTGCCGCCTATTCAATGCTTCTGTTTCTGACAGCATTGATGGTGGATTTCGACAAACAGATCCGACTTGAAGTCGGATCAGTTTTGTAGGAAACGGCTGTGGATTGTCAAAATTTTCGCCAACACACCCACTTTTCGACACTCGACAGGTGGAACATGGACATGCTGCCTGAAAACGGGCTGGGATTCCGACTGTCGGGACGTTACGAAAGAGGGAATCCCACAATATATACCCCCCTAAATCATTTATATGTTCTATGTCTTTCTTTTAAATAGAGGTATTTTAACAAATTGGAAATATACATTATAGATAGGGCAATTGAATGGACACTCAGAGACTCATTAAGCGGTGAACGGTGGGATTATTTTTAGTCCATGTACAGATAATACATGCAACATTTTGGGGCTCAGCGGCCCCATCGTCAGGCAAAAAAAAAAAGAGTGCACACATATCGAAGGATACACACCCTCAGAAGTAAGGACACGTTTGAATTCCTTTGTGGGTGCCCTCACATAAATATTAATAAATAGCAGCAGAATGTGTGGCACTCCACCCAAGAAAAAATTGCATTTATTCAATTACAACATTTTCATCAGGCCTGATAGTGGGGGTCTGCCACTGCCTCTCACTGCAGCCACGCACCTCCCTGGAGCCCCGTTCTCTTATCAGCGCCGGCCTTCGGGTCACCCACTGCTTGCCGCTGAACACCACCTGCCACACCCCACTCTGCTGGCATACCCCAACTCCTCCAAGTGAGTGAAGAGGAACCTGGAGCAACCACACAGAGAACCTGCTGGCCAGACTGGGTAAATGAGTCTGCACTCGTGTCTGCTGTAGTATATTCTGCACTTGTGTTTTCATAACTAAGGGTCCCATGGGAGGCTGGGTGCCCCCTTTCAGAGGTGGTGTAATATATATTACAATATGTATAAGCAGGAGTACAGGGGCATTATGGTGTGTGGCACAATATGTTCTGTGCATTATGGTGTGTGGCATAATGGGCATAACGGTGTGTGGTGTAATTTGTAATGGGCATAATAGTGTGACGTAATGGGCATAACAGTGTGGCATAATGCGTAATGGATATTATAGTGTGTGTAATCCAGGCGCAGTGTGTCAAAGTGGCTCTAGCTGTCACAGTGTGTATAAGTTGCATTATTGTGTGGCGTAATGGGCATAACGGTGTGTGGCGGAATGGGCATTATAGTGTGCATAATCCAGGTACAGTGTGTCAAAGTGGCTCTAGCTGACATAGTGTGTATAATGTGAATTGGTACTATTATGAGCCATGGCCTAAATTTTAGGCGGATGCCTTCGGCATTCACTGTCAATTATTTCAGATTATGTCTATCTTGCTTTATGTGAGTGGGGGAGGTTCTGCTGGGCTGGCCTGGGGGTCCCGTGCCCTGACCTGTCTCAGAGTAGTGTTAGGGACTTGTCCTATTGAGGTAACTTGAAAGCGGTGGACAAGCCCATAATATTGGCCATCATTATGCTAATATCCTCAGAAATGCAATATAGCAATGATATTAACCCCTTCATGACAGAGCCAGTTTGTGCCTTCATGACAGAGCCCTTTTTTTCAAATCTGACATGTCTCACTTAAGTGGGGATAACTTTTTTTTGCTTTTACTTATCCCAGTGATTTTGAGATTGTTTTCTCGTGACACATTGTACTTCAAGTTAGTGGTAAATTTTGGTCGATACAGTCTGTGTTTTTTTGTGAAAAATACCAAAATATCGTGAAAAAATGGAAAATTTTGCAATATGCAAAATGTCACATTTTCTGCTTGTGAGACAAATAATCATACCACTCAAAATAGTTAATAACTAACAAAGACCATATGTCTACTTTATGTTGCAATCATTATTTCAACCTCCTTTTCATTTTTTTGGACACTAGGAGGCTTCAAATATGACTAGCAAATTCTCAAATTTTCAAGAAAATTTCAAACACTGATTTTTTTAGGGACCAGTTCAGTTCTGATGTGACTTTGAGGGACTTGTATGTGAGACACCCCCATAAATGATGCCATTTCAAAAACTGCACCCCTCACAGTATTCAAAACAGCATTTTGGAAGTTTGTTAACCCTTTAGGTGTTTCACAGGAATTAAAACAAAGTGTAGGTGAAATTTCAAAATTTCTTTTTTTTTGCAGAGTTTCAATTTTAATACATTTTTCTAACGAATACAGTAGATTTTACTAGAGAAATGTGACTAAAAATTGATTCCCCCAATTCTTTTGTTTTCAAAAATATCCTATATGTGGCCCTAGTGTGCACGTTGACCAAACCACAGGCTTCATAATAGAAGGAGCACCTACTTGATTTTGGAGCCTCCTTTTTATGAGATTTTTTTTTAGGCACCATGTAGGTTTCTAGGCACCATAAGTGCTAAAAGTTAGGAACCTCCCCCACAAGTCACCCCATTTTGCAATCTACACCCCTCAGGGAATTCATCTAGGGGTATAGTGTACATTTCAAACCCCCAGGGGTTTCACCAATTTTGGTACAACTGGGATGTGAAAATGGAAAATTACATTTCTCTTTCAATGGTCCTGGTGACACAGCTCAACACTGGGATGTAGGAGGGTCCGAAGGAGCCAGGCACCTATCCTAAAGCTTTAGAGGGTAGGCTCCTCCCCTACTGCATCCCTGGACTCTTCAGTTCGTGTTAGGTGCCCACTGGAGTGGGTGCTATTCTAAAGGGCTGCAGGAGCAGCCGAAGAATTAGAGTAGTTAGGGGATTTTTATTATTTTATTAACTATTACCCTAGCTAGGTAGGCACAGTGTGAGGATTTTCATAGTGAATCCTCACACTGCTAGCGCAGCAGGAGCTGACAGAAGCGCGTCCTGTCAGCTCTCTGTGCACAGGGTAGACTCTGTCTGGTCTCCCTGTGCTGCGCTTACAGCCTCTATTAAGAGGCTGCCTGGGCTCCGGAGTAGCCTGAAACCGGCTCCACGTTTAGGTGGGGATCATGGGGGACAGGCGCTCCGTGATGGCGGCGGCCATTTTATGCGGAGCTTACACGCTGAGCTCCTGACTGAGAGGACAGCAGCGCTGTGACAGGCATGTTCCAAGTGGTCCCCATTTGAGGGGGAGATACTGGAACAAGGAAATCCTACCTAAGGAGCGGCTAGCTGGGGGTGGTTGGCGCCAAAAGGTCACGGACCCCGCAGCAGCAGGGACTTTGGTCTCTTCCTTCACTCTGACTTTGGCGCCTTTCAGAACGCTTGCAGCGGAGCTGAGCTGGCTTATTGATCCTGGCAGAGTGACTTGGATTTCCTGGGCATCGCTTCCCCGCAGTTGAAACCTACAGACAGCTAAGTGATTGGGTGCATTGACTTTGTATAAACGCTTGTACAATTGTTTGCACTGTGTATATTGAGATATATATATATACGCTTCACTTGCATCATGTCTGTGCATCAGGCTGTGGTTTTGGGGGAGGGAGTCCTTAGTGCACTGAGCGCGTGCAATGTTTGCACACAAAAGTTTGTCCCTGAGCAGATGGCCAAGGGGGGCTTATGTATTACTTGCGCTGATGTGAGACCCATGGGCAGTGAACACCATAGGGGAGAGCAGAGTGAACCTGCGTGGGCCAGTGCCCTAGGCAGGTCGGTAAACGCTTTGGTGCAGCTTCTGGACAGGCAGAGTGATGTGCTGGTAGAATCACAGAGACCTATGCCATCATCTCAGCAGTCGTCTGGCTCCTTACCTCTTACCCAGGCAGATCCTGCACTTATTCAGGTGATGCAGGATACTGCTAAGGGGATCAACAGATTCAGTGAAATACTGGACAAAATGGATGAGGTTACAGGGACCCCTAAAAGGTCTTATGCTATGCCTAATGTGTTAGAGGAAGAGGAAGGAGAGTATACTGACACACCCTGGGACCAGGGTGATGATTTTGAAGAGACCTCTGCTGCTGGTATAGAGGATCTTATTGTGGCTGTAAAACAGGCGTTAAAACTGTCTGTTGAGGATAAGACCCCTGTTAAGGGTGTTTTTAAGCGACAGCGAAAGGAGGCTGTTACTTTTCCCTCAGATGAGGGGTTACAGGAACTATTGGAAGGGGCTTGGAAAACCCCAGATAAGAGGCTACAGATGCCTAAAAGATTCCTTAGTCTGTACCCCATGCCGGAGTCTCATTCTGAACTCTGGGAAAAGGTGCCTGTTGTGGATGCTTCTGTGGCACGCTTATCAAAAGCTACGGTATTACCTGTACAGGGTGGTGCAGCTTTTAAAGATGCTGTGGATAAAAAGCTAGAGGGAAACCTCAAGGCTATTTTTGAAGGGGTGGGGTTTACCCTGCGTCCCCTTATTGCTTCAGCCTGGGTCTCTAAGGCCATTATAAAGTGGGCTGGTGAGCTATGCACCATGCTGCAGGCTGACCACGGTGCTTTGCTGGTAGCAGAAAAGATTAAGGCCGCTGCAGAATATGCGGTGGAAGCAGAGGAGGAAGCTCTTAAAATGGCTACCAGAGTATCCACAGTCTCCATAAATGCCAGGAGGGTACTCTGGCTTAAGGCCTGGGAAGCGGACAATGAGTCCAAAAAGGCCTTAGAAATGTTAGCTTTCAAGGGAAAGTTACTTTTTGGTTCTGAGCTTGAGGAGATTATAAAACATGCCACAGGCGGCAAGAGTACGTTTCTGCCGGCCTCCTCAACAAAGCAGTCATCCAGATTTGCTGCTTTTAGGCCGTCCTTTCGGCCCTCCCCTAGAGGTGGTGCGTCCTTTCGGGGACAATCGTTCAGGGGAAAGTTCCAGAACTCCAGGGGCAAATCCCAAAGGTCCAAGTTTGGCTTTCAATAAGAAGCCTGCCTCTAAAGGAGAGGAAAAACCCTCCGCATGACTGCCAGGGGATCAGCCCGGCAGGGATAAAGGTGGGGGGGCGTCTTACACACTTCAGAGACGCTTGGGCTTCTCTAGACCAGGATACCTGGGTCTTAGAGATTATTACCCAGGGTTACAAAATCCCTTTCAGAGGGCGGCCTCCAAAGAGGTTCATCCCCACACCCATACCAAAGCAGGCGCTCCTGCGCACAGCTCTTATGAGAGCGGCTCATTCCCTTTTGGAAAAAGGGGTGGTAGTCCCGGTTCCCAGGGCAGAGTGGAAGAAAGGATTTTACTCCACGCTGTTCCTGGTGCCCAAACCAGACGGGTCTTTCAGACCAATACTAAATTTGAAGTCCTTAAATGTTCATCTTTGGGTAGACCATTTCAAAATGGAGTCTTTGAGAACTGTACTCCTGAGTCTGGACCAGGGAGAATTTCTGGCGTCCATGGATGTCCAGGACGCATATCTGCACGTTCCCATTCACCCGGAACATCAGATGCTGTTGAGATTTGCCATAGGAGACCTGCATTTACAGTTCCGGGCGTTACCCTTTGGCCTAGCAACCGCGCCAAGGGTATTTACAAAAATAATGTCTGTGATGGCGGCAGTGCTGAGGCTCAGGGGAATCACAGTAATACCCTATTTGGACGATCTCCTGTTCAAAGCAGAATCAGCAACACTGCTTCAAAGTCATTTAAAAGAGGCCATCAGTTTTTTGCAGGCTCACGGCTGGATTTTAAACTTACAAAAATCTCAGTTGGTACCATCACAGAGGATCCAGTTCTTGGGAGTCATACTGGATACCCATCTCCATCGGGTATTCCTCCCGGAGATAAAGGCCAGGGACCTGGTCAATCTAGTTCAGGAGATCCTCAGTGCTCCGAGCTTGTCAGTATGGAGGTGCCTCAAACTCCTGGGGAAAATGGTGGCGTCATTCGAAACGCTTCAATTTGCCAGGTTCCACTCTCGAGTATTCCAATGGAACATTTTGTCAGCCTGGTCAGGAAACACTTTGACCATGAAGACGGAGTTGATAGTGCTGTCCGCAGACACTCGGGACTCCTTGAAATGGTGGACAGAGGTAGATTCCCTTCAGTGGGGTCGGTCATTACAGACCTGGGACTGGTTGATAGTAACTACCGATGCCAGTCTCAGGGGCTGGGGGGCAGTAGCCCTGGATCTCAGGCTGCAGGGCCTGTGGACGGCAGAGGAATCAGCGTTGCCAATAAACATCTTGGAGCTGAGAGCTGTCTGGAAAGTGATTTCCTTGGCGGGAGACAGGTTAAGGAACTCCCCCTTGAGGATTCAGACCGACAATGCCACAGCTGTGGCGTATCTGAATCACCAGGGAGGTACTCGCAGCAGATTGGCCATGTGGGAGGTGTCCAGAATCTTTCTATGGGCGGAACAGAATGTTCCTGCAGTATCGGCTATATTCATTCCAGGAGTGGAGAATATAGAAGCAGACTTCCTGAGCAGGGAGGAGCTCAAGGAAGGAGAATGGAGCCTACACCCTCAGGTGTTTCACCAGATCACTGCAATGTGGGGAACTCCGGATTTGGACCTAATGGCATCCAGGTTCAACCATCAGGTGCCCAGGTTCTATGCCAGAACGAGAGATCCGCTAGCAGAGGCAGTGGATGCCATGACTACCCATTGGCAGGGAGATCTTCTTTATGCATTCCCTCCTATTCCGATGTTAGCAAGACTGTTAAAGAGGGTACAGGACCAGAAGGTCCCGGTGATCCTTGTGGCCCCAGATTGGCCAAGGAGGTCTTGGTATTCGAGGCTTCAGAGGTTATCAGTGGATTCATGGCGTCTACCTCTGAGACCAGACCTGTTAAGACAAGGCCCATTCAATCATCTGGATTCCGATCGATTGATTTTGACGGCTTGGTTATTGAAACCGCCATTTTGAAAAAGAAAGGATTTTCTGACGCAGTAGTGCAGACTATGATAAAAGCCAGAAAGGCTGTTTCTTCTGCAAATTATTATAGAGTCTGGAAGACTTATATTAGATGGTGTGAGAGGCAAAAAGCTCACACATCTCACTTCAAATTATCAAAAATGTTGGATTTTTTACAAGATGGATTTTCTTCGGGCCTAAGTCTTCAGTCGTTGAAGGTGCAGATTTCGGCCTTGTCCATCTATTTTCAAAAAAGAATTGCCATTTTACCGGAGATTCAAACTTTTTTACAAGGGGTATCCAAACTGAAACCCCCTTACAAGCAACCAGTAGCACCTTGGGACCTGTCACTGGTTTTGGATTGCCTTCAGAAGGCACCTTTTGAGCCTTTGAGGTCGGCTGACTTTAAGTTTCTCACGTGGAAGTTAGTGTTTTTGTTAGCAGTAGCATCTGCTAAGAGGGTGTCTGAGTTGGGAGCCTTGTCATGCAAATCTCCCTTCTTAATCTTTCACGATGACAGGGCTGTTCTGAGAACAGTGCCGCAATTTTTACCGAAGGTAGTCTCTGCCTTCCATTTAAATCAGGAGATAGTTCTACCTGTGTTTCAACCCCCAGAGGGTTCCAAGAAAAGGGACAAGTTGAAGACTTTGGATGTTGTGCGTGCCTTACGCATATATGTGGACAGAGTGAAGAGTGTTAGAAAGACTGACACTTTATTGGTATTGTATGACGTACATAAAATTGGTTGGCCTGCATCTAAGCAGACCATTGCTAGGTGGTTGCGATCTGTGATAGCTTTTGCATACACCAAAGTGGGTAGGCCTGTACCGGCCAGAATTAATGCGCATACCACCAGGTCAGTTGCTACCTCTTGGGCGGTCCGACATGGGGCCACAGCGGAGCAGGTTTGCAGAGCTGCCACTTGGTCATCTGTTCACACATTTGCCAAATTCTATAGATTCCATGAGTTCGCGTCGGAGGACGCATCATTCGGGCGAGCAGTGCTGAGAGCTGCAGACCTGAGCGTACCCTCCCAAAGGACCGGCTCTGGAACGTCCCAGTGTTGAGCTGTGTCACCAGGACCATTGAAAGAGAAAAAGGGATTTTTGTAAGAACTTACCGTTCGAATCCCTTTCTCTGATATGGTCCTGGTGACACAGCGATCCCTCCCTTACGCTCAGTAAGTATGCCAGAATTTCATGATGTTCATGTTAAAATGGTTAAAAGTTAACAGTTTCTGTTATAAAATGTGCATATAATATGTGCAGGCGTTTGTACTGAGTTAATGTATTCCAGTGGCTTTGAAAGTTGAACTGAAGAGTCCAGGGATGCAGTAGGGGAGGAGCCTACCCTCTAAAGCTTTAGGATAGGTGCCTGGCTCCTTCGGACCCTCCTACATCCCAGTGTTGAGCTGTGTCACCAGGACCATATCAGAGAAAGGGATTCGAACGGTAAGTTCTTACAAAAATCCCTTTTTTTTTACACAAACATGCAGTTCTGGCTCAAAATTTTTCATTTTCACAAGGAATGAAGGAGACAAAGCACCCCAAAGTCTGTGCCCCAATTTCTCCCGAGTACGGCAATGCCTCACATGTGACCAAAAAATACCAGTTGGGCGCATGGCAGGACTCAGAAGGGAAGGAGTGATTTTTGGATTTTGCAGCACAGATTTTGGTGGAATGAATGGTGGGTGCTATGTTGCATTAGCAAGACTCCCAAAGCACCAATACAGTGGAACCCCCCCACAAGTCACCCCATTTTGCAAAGTACACCCCTCAGGGAATTCATCTAGGGGTATAGTGTACATTTCAAACCCCCAGGGGTTTCACCAATTTTGGTACAACTGGGCTGTGAAAATGAAAAATTACATTTTTTTACACAAACATGCACTTCTGGCTCAAGATTTTTCATTTTCACAAGGAATGAAGGAGACAAAGCACCCCAAAGTCTGTGCCCCAATTTCTCCCGAGTACGGCAATGCCTCACATGTGACCAAAAAATACCAGTTGGGCGCATGGCAGGACTCAGAAGGGAAGGAGTGATTTTTGGATTTTGCAGCACAGATTTTGGTGGAATGAATGGTGGGTGCCATGTTGCATTAGCAAGACTCCCAAAGCACCAATACAGTGGAACCCCCCCACAAGTCACCCCATTTTGCAAAGTACACCCCTCAGGGAATTCATCTAGGGGTATAGTGTACATTTCAAACCCCCAGGGGTTTCACCAATTTTGATACAACTGGGCAGTGAAAATGAAAAATTACATTTTTTTACACAAAAATGCAGTTCTGGCTCAAAATTTTTCATTTTCACAAGGAATGAAGGAGACAAAGCGGTACTCTTTACCTAGTACGGCGCCCGTCGCGGGCATCGCGGGTACATTTATGTATGGCCGCGACGCGACCGACGCGATGCCCGCGATTTCCCATTGAAACCAATGTTAAACTTTGAAATCGTGTCGGTCGCGTCGCGGCCGGCCATAAATGCACCCGCGATGCCCGCGACGCGATGCTCCCGATTTCCCATAGGAATCAATGTTAAAAGCCGCGATGGACCCGATTTTACTGTTAAATGCCTCAATCCACCCGATTTTGGCATAGGAATCAATGTTAAATGGGCCACAGAGCCCATTAACCCTTAAATGTCCCCCCAAATTTTTAACGCCACCCCACGATCCACGCCAACCCGAAGCGTGGCGAGCGCAGCGAGCCCGCGAGGGGCGGCGGTACGCGTCCTCCGACCTTTTCATGCCCTACTATCCACGTCGGCGTGGTGTGAGAATATAATAGTGTGGCGAGCGCAGCGAGCCACCGAGCCCGAAGCGTGGCGAGCGCAGCGAGCCCCGCGAGGGGACGCGGATACCTTCACAGTTATACGCGTCCCCTCGCGGGCTTCACAGGTGTCCGTGGCGACCCAGACACCTGTGAAGCCCGCGAGGGGACGCGTCTACCTGTGAAGGTATCCGCGTCCGCTCGCCACGCTTCGGGCTCGGTGGCTCGCTGCGCTCGCCACACTATTATATTCTCACACCACGCCGACGTGGATAGTAGGGCATGAAAAGGTCGGAGGACGCGTACCGCCGCCCCTCGCGGGCTCGCTGCGCTCGCCACGCTTCGGGTTGGCGTGGATCGTGGGGTGGCGTTAAAAATTTGGGGGGACATTTAACGGTTCATTGGCCCTATTTGGGCTGTGTGGCCCATTTTACATTGATTTCTATGCCCAAATCGGGTCCATTGAGGCATTTAAGTGTAAAATCGCGGTCAATCAGGCTTTTTAACATTGTTCCCTATGGGAAAATCGCGGTAATCGCGGTCATCGCGGGCATCGCGGCCATCCCGATTTACCCGCGATGACCGCGATGACCGCGATCACCGCGATTTTTACCCCCGACGCCCGCGATTTCAATCGTGGGCGCCGTTCTAGGTAAAGAGTACCGACAAAGCACCCCAAAATCTGTGCCCCAATTTCTCCCGAGTACGGCAATGCCTCACATGTGACCAAAAAATACCAGTTGGGCGCATGGCAGGACTCAGAAGGGAAGGAGTGATTTTTGGATTTGGCAGCACAGATTTTGGTGGAATGAATGGTGGGTGCCATGTTGCATTAGCAAGACTCCCAAAGCACCAATACAGTGGAACCCCCCCACAAGTCACCCCATTTTGCAAAGTACACCCCTCAGGGAATTCATCTAGGGGTATAGTGTACATTTCAAACCCCCAGGGGTTTCACCAATTTTGATACAACTGGGCAGTGAAAATGAAAAATTACATTTTTTTACACAAAAATGCAGTTCTGGCTCAAAATTTTTCATTTTCACAAGGAATGAAGGAGACAAAGCACCCCAAAATCTGTGCCCCAATTTCTCCCGAGTACGGCAATGCCTCACATGTGACCAAAAAATACCAGTTGGGCGCATGGCAGGACTCAGAAGGGAAGGAGTGATTTTTGGATTTGGCAGCACAGATTTTGGTGGAATGAATGGTGGGTGCCATGTTGCATTAGCAAGACTCCCAAAGCACCAATACAGTGGAACCCCCCCACAAGTGACCCCATTTTGCAAACTACACTCCTCAGGGAATTCATCTAGGGGTATAGTGTACATTTCAAACCCCCAGGGGTTTCACCAATTTTGGTACAACTGGGCTGTGAAAATGAAAAATTACATTTTTTTTACACAAAAATGTACTTCTGGCTCAAAATTTTTCATTTTCACAAGGAATGAAGGAGACAAAGCACCCCAAAATCTGTGCCCCCATTTCTCCAGAGTACGGCAATGCCTCACATGTGACCAAAAAATACCAGTTGGGTGCATGGCAGGACTCAGAAGGGAAGGAGTGATTTTTGGATTTTGGAGCACAGATTTTGGTGGAATGAATGGTGGGTGCTATGTTGCATTACCAATACAGTGGAACCCCCCCACAAGTGACCCCATTTTGCAAACTACACCCCTCAGGGAATTCATCTAGGGGTATAGTGTACATTTCAAACCCCCAGGGGTTTCACCAATTTTGGTACAACTGGGCTGTGAAAATGAAAAATTACATTTTTTTACACAAAAATGTACTTCTGGCTCAAAATTTTTCATTTTCACAAGGAATGAAGGAGACAAAGCACCCCAAAATCTGTGCCCCCATTTCTCCAGAGTACGGCAATGCCTCACATGTGACCAAAAAATACCAGTTGGGTGCATGGCAGGACTCAGAAGGGAAGGAGTGATTTTTGGATTTGGCAGCACAGATTCTGGTGGAATGAATGGTGGGTGCTATGTGGCATTAGCAAGACCCCCGAAGCACGGTGAAATGATGAACCTAATAATCCATAGATGTGTGGTATATTTTGAAACACTCCTTTATACATAGGCCGGGTTTGTCGGGGCAAGTTTCACAGTGGAAAATAGTTTCCTTTCTTATTCCCTTTTTATAGCAAACTTTGCACCTTTTTTGTGTCCTGCCCTTTCTTGCAGTGGAGGGGATTTCGTTGGGAAAATGCTGCCCTGGTACAATACGGGGGCCAGTACTAGAAGTACTGGGGCCCTCTGCCTGCTGGTTCCTAAATATTAGGCCCTTTATGACTTCCTCTTGAAAGTGCATAAATGTCCCCCTCTGGCCGGTAGAACGGAATAGCACGTAAGCGTTATACAGTGCCATCTGGATGATATACACGGCCAGCTTCTTGTACCAGATATTTGTTTTCCGCAGGGCACTGTACGGCTTCAGTACCTGATCTGAAAGATCCACTCCGCCCATGTACTTATTGTAATCTAGGATACAATTTGGTTTTGAGGTGTGGGTACTGGTACCTCGTACAGGGATGGAGGTGGTACTGTCTCCATGAATTGTTGTCAGTATAAGGACATCCCTCTTGTCCTTATATTTGACCAACAACATATTTTCGGTGCATATTCCCCTGCTTTCACCCCTTCTCATTACTTGGGCAATGTGCGTTTTTGGGAGGCCTCTTTGGTTCTTACGCACAGTACCGCAAGCTGCTGTACCTCTTGAACCAAGGGCCTTAAACAGGGGGATGCTGGTGTAAAAGTTATCCACATAGAGGTGATAACCCTTATCCAGGAAGGGGTGCATTAAATCCCAGACAATTTTTCCACTAACACCTACGAGGGAGGGGGGGCATTCTGGCGGTTCAATTCTTGAATCCTTCCCTTCATATACCCTAAACTTGTGGGTGTACCCTGTGGTGCTTTCACACAGCTTATACATTTTTATGCCATACCTTGCCCTCTTACTGGGAAGGTACTGGCGGAATTTAACCCTTCCTTTAAAATGTATAAGGGACTCGTCGATGCTAATACATTTATCAGGGATGTATAGCTCTGCAAATTTGGCACTGAAATGATCAATGACCGGCCTGACTTTGAATAGCCTGTCAAAGGTGGGATCATCTCTGGGTGGGCACTGTGCATTATCGGTGTAATGTATAAATTTATGGATTGCCTCAAAACGAGTCCGAGTCATGGCCATACGGTAAAATGGGGTGCTGTACAGAACATCTGTACTCCAATATTGCCTAATTTGTGGCTTTTTTAATATGCCCATATGAAACACCAGACCCCAAAACGTCATCATCTCTACTGCATCTACAGGGGTCCACCTAGCAAATGATGACGTGGGGTTTTGAGCAATAAACTGCTGGGCATATAAATTAGTTTGGTCCACCATTAAATTTATAAAATCATCAGAGAAAAATAATTTGAAAAAGTCAATTTCTCTGAGACCTGTGGAATCAAATTGGATTCCTGGCATGGCCAAAAACTCAGGAACCTGGGGCTCAAAATTGTCTGGTGGTGGGGTCCATACGAGATCAATTATTGGGGGGGGGGTCTCAGCTGCTCTACGGGGGCGTCTTTGAGGGGGTCCCTCATCACCAGAGGAGGAAGAGGAGCTTAAGACGAATCCTTCAAATTCCCCGCTTGCCTCACTGGCTGTGTCAGAGTCAGAGGCAAGCATGGCATATGCCTCCTCCACTGAATACATTCTTCTGGATGACTGGGATGACATTTGGGATGACATTTGGGATGCCATTTTTATTTTTGTGTTACTGGTAGTGAAATGTTTCAACACGTGTATAGTGTAGGGGGGGGGTACAAACTTTATTTCAACCCGGGGGGTATGTAGTGTGTAGTGTGTATGTAGTGCAGAAAAAAAAAATACTTTATAAAAAAAAAAAAAAATTGAAGGGGTTAAAAAAAAAAAAAAAAAGGTCCTGCGCCAAAAATTGAGCACAGATGTTGGTCAGTAACGTCCGTCACTGAACAGCGCTCAAAGGCAACAGGAATTTGATCAAAAAAAAATAAAAAATAGATCAACCCTGTGCCGAAAAAGCTGATCAGTGATGTACGTCACTGATCAGCGCACAGTGGCCACAGGACACCCACAAAATCACAGTGTGTGTAAAAAAAAAATTAAAAAAAGACCACACAGCACCCACAAAAAAAAAAAAAGGTGATCAGTGATGCGACACTGATTACCAGTGAGGGGCAGCAGGTGCACAACCTTTGGTGCAACTGACAGTGCAACTGGCAGCAACTGACAGGTATATATATAAAAAAAAAAAACCTCTGCGCCCCCAAAAAGTTGCTGATCACCTCAGATATAGTGATCAGCACAAAAGGCGGGGGTAGCAGACACAAAATATACACTCTCTATCACTCTCTGTCACTATCTCTCTCTATCTCTCACTATCTATCACTATCTATCACTATCTATCACTCTAGGACACTGCAGCAGCAGCACTGACAGTTATATGTATAAAAAAAAACCTGCACCCCCAAAAAGGGGGGGTAGCAGACACAAAATATACACTCTCTATCACTCTCTGTCACTATCTCTCTATCTCTCACTATCTATCACTATCTATCACTCTATGACACTGCAGCAGCAGCACTGACAGTTATATATATAAAAAAAAACCTGCACCCCCAAAAAGGGGGGGTAGCAGACACAAATCTCTCTATCTCTCACTATCTCTCACTATCTATCACTATCTATCACTCTATGACACTGCAGCAGCAGCACTGACAGTTATTTATATATAAAAAAAACCTGCACCCCCAAAAAGGGGGGGTAGCAGACACAAAATATAGCTCTCTCTGTCACTATCTCTCTATCTCTCTCTATCTCTCTATCACACTGCAGCAGCAGCAGGAAGTCTCAGGAAGTCAGATCCAGGAAGCGTCCAGCACGCTACAAGCAGTGATAAAGTGATCAGGTAAGGTATTTGCAAGGATCAGGTAAGTATTAGCAAGGATCAGGTCAGTATCACGGCAGATAGGCACGGTGACCGCTCTGCACGCTATTCCAGACCGGAATGGCGTCTGCAGCGCAGTCACCGTTAGTTTAAATGTCGCGCCTTGGCTGTGATTGGTCCGTGGGTCCCACGGACCAATCACAGCCTTGGGGGCAGGTGGGGTGAGGGTGGGGTGAGGTGTCATCGTCACCGATGACCCCCTCATGCCCCCTGACGCCCGGCGGTGATTGACACCTGTGTTACCGAGCGTCTGATTCGCTGGTAACACAGGAAAACGCTGTGAATGGCTGTTCACACTGAACAGCCAATCACAGCGATCGCCGACGGGGGGGCGGCATCGCAGCCCCCCCTGGGCATGCAGGGACATGTCTGCTGTCAGGGACAGCAGACATCGTCCCTCTGTCACTGCGTCTCTAGACGCAGTGACAGTTTAAAGTCATGACGTATATATACGTCATGTGTCGGGAAGTACTTCCCGGCCATGACGTATATATACGTAAAATGTCGTGAAGGGGTTAAAAGGTCTAGCATTTATATTTAGTGTGCACATGTAAACTCCTCCTCCTGGTTGCTGCACTACAGGTCTCAGCAGGTAGCACCTCATATGTCCAGGGTGTGCAGTTTAAGGCCCCTCCCCCTATGTTTTATGTGAGTGGGCCAATTGATCCCCCCCACACAATGAGAGGTGCCCCAAATATATTGCTGCTTTCAGACCGCAAAACTGGCTTTGACCAGGTATTTTAAAATGTTTCCTAAAAACGGATCTGCCAGCTAAAACCCCTTTCACAACGCATGTCTTTAAACGGTATTTCAGTGCAGTTTTTGTCCTTAAATGTTATTCCACAATACTGAACCCATTTTAACCCAAAGAAAACAGTGGATGAAAAAAAAACGGGTCTGAAACGGGTAGGACCCTGCTTTATTACCGTAGAAATACCAGTTCAATAGAACCGGTAAATTCACTCTGCACCTTTCAGACTGCACAAATTACTGTTTTAAAATGGTACAAAAACTGCAAAATAATGGGTAAAAGTGCGGTCTGAAAGGGGCATGTGTTTGCTTAGCAGACAAAAAATAGCCTCAGACCCACCCTATGCCATGTGGGGAGATGAGGCTTCTGTATGTGCCATGCTGGGGAGAAGGGAAGAGGAGGCTTTATTCCGTTGGACACACAGACAAGGTCAGGTAGGATCCCGGTTTTTGTATGTCCCAGGGATCCACTATATTTTTAAGTTTTTGCAATCACTGGACATCGTAGATCCAGCGACCAAATACCCCCCCAAAAAAACAGAACACCAGGAAGAAGGCCACATGAAGAACATACAGAACCGAACACATAGGTCAATTGCTGTGAGGCAGGAAGAGGATAGCGTGCCCTGGCAATATGTTGTGGGTTATACCCCTTTTACACCGCCGTTGATCAGACCTGGATCATCGGCGGTGTAAATCGGGTATATCCGTGTCCATTTACACGGGTCCTCTACCCAGGTCCTGACCTGGGTAGAACCCGGATAGGACCCATGTAAATGCTGGTATAAATGGTCCCGCTGCGGGTCCAGAGCCTGCAGTGCTGGGGAAGCTGTGCCCAGCTGCTGCGGGAGGAGGGGGGTCCATGCGGCTGCTGAGGGGAGGGGGGGTACCTGTCAGCCTGAGGTCGGAGGGGATAATGTGCGCCGCTGCTGCTGTGCCTCCCCCCGGCAGCCGGTTCCTGCGGCGAATGGACAGTCATCGGCGGTCCCTCCAGCGCATGGGAACTAGTACTAGTTCCCAAGTGCCGGAGGGACCCCGGCCACTGACTGTCCATTCGGCGCAGGAACTTCGCAGCTGTGGGGGTAGGTACAGCAGCAGCGGAGCACATCATCCCCTCCGACTATATTAGATTTATATAAATATATATATATATATATATATATAATATTTATATAAATAAATATATATATATCTATATATAGAGGTTGGTTGGAACCGGCACTCAATCCCTTCTTACTTGTAGTTGCCCTGGTGCCTACCTCAATTACTCCAATCCAGGAGGAGGGTAGATAGTGATGTGAAGAGGCGGCACTTGAAAGGTGCGTACACACGGGGCAATATATTGCTCAGCAATCATATTGCCCCGTGTCCCGTTTTCATCTGTGACCAGAGATGGTCGCAGATGAAAATGTAAACACTGCTGGGTGAAGAGGCAGGGGATGTCGCTGGTCGTCGGAGCATGTTCCTCCGACCAGCGACCATTCAGGGGCTGAAAACGGGAGCGCGCACCCGGCGATTTATCGCTGGTGCACACTCCAATCACTGGGAATATGGTCGCTCAGCGACCATATTCCCAGCGATTTCAGCCCCTATCGCCCCCGTGTGTACGCACCTTTAGGTCTTTGAAGAAATATTTCAGAAACACCATAACTTATATCAACGTTTCAGTTTTATTATAAACTTTCGTCAGGATATCTTATATATATATATATATATAAATAAAATATATATTGATAAATATAATATATATATAAATTTTAAACCCCCTTGGCAACGAGCAAGCATTTTTAACGACATCCACGAGGAAAGACAGGGCTGACCCAGGTTAAGTGTAAATGGTGCAGACCCAGGTCCGACCCAGGTCGAAGTGCTGTGTAAATGGGGTATAAAGCAGGGTCAGACACTGGAAACTCCAGCGTTCAAAGACCAGTGTCCGACCAGGGTTTTTGGTGTAAAAGGGGTATAAGTAACTGGTCATCAAAGTAACTTTTTTTGTGATTTTAGTGTTTCTCACCCAATGCTGAATTAAACATTTTAGTTCAGTGTTTGTTTCAATAAAAATCTCCTGGAAATGATCACTGTGTAATAGTGAGTGAGACTGGCACAGCAGCAGCACTGCTCCATCACGTGTTGTACACTAGCAATTTACACACATGCCCAGACTTCCAGGAGACACTACACTAAGCTATTGCAGCTGATTGCATGAGGCCCCTCCAGGAGTGTGACTGTGCCCTCACCAGCTTCTCCCGAGCACCGGACACAGCAGGAGGGTGTGAGTACCATCAGCTAGCTGGGTGCTGCCCAGGTGATCACAGTGACACAGCGCAGGTGACACGGGGAGAGCACACCCGCAGGCGTAGCCCAGATCACTGACCCCTAGAGCATGAGGCTCATGTCATATATCGCGCTCCCTATGGGGAATACAGCTGTGCCACAGGGTCGAGAGTACAGAATCATGTACAGCGGGGACACCCAGTTTGCTGCTGCCCCCCATGCTGTCATCTCAAGGGTATGTTCTAAGGGTAACCATGTACTAAGGCCCAATGGGTGACCCCCACACCGGGCCCTGCCTGTCACTGACACCCCCTGTACCTGTACCAGCGGGCGGCTGCTGTGCTCTCACCCAGCGGCTGGAGGCGGCAGTGTTGCTGTGAGTGTGATCACTGGAGGCGGCGGAGATGCGAGGAGCCCGGGACCATGCTCAGCAAACAGCAGCGCTGCTCCCAGCCCCGCCCTCTCCGCCGCGTGTGCGCGCATACGGAGGAGGCCCCGGCAGCGCGGCATCACGGGACTTGTAGTCCTCCTATGCAGGCCCGGGCACGGGGCGTGTGTGCTGCCCTGCAGACGCTACGCAGCAGCCGCCGCCACCACCACTCACTTGCTACACTCACCAAGAACGCGATGAAATGTGTATTGTTTATCTCATGCTATCCCCTACCTTGTTCTGTGCGGGGACCCCCCGCTTGTAAGGGCCCGGAGAGCTCACATCCTAATCTAACTACCTCATTACATGGACAACAACGACAAGTCAACCCAGCACTCCCTGACACTACACTACATTACACCCTAACGGACGTGACGTCACCAGATGTCATTTCCCGGCTGCTGCCACTATCTTTAGTGGAGAAGTCTGAGGATAAACTGACGCCTCCCGGCCGCTGGGGGCGCTGAGCGCGCGTCGTGGCCCCTCGTACTTCCCGTCTCGCTGCTTTGTGCACCGGATACACAACATTCAGTAAGAGACATTGCGTTCATCTATCTGCCCGGCTGCTGCTGCTTTTTCTCCTCCCGGTACGCGCCTCGGTAGGACTGATCCGGTAGGTGCGTGCTGTCTACTTTATCGTTGCTAGTACTGGACAGGGGCCCCGGTGCGGTGTGGGGTATCTGGTGTACGTACCCCCCTTGTCAGCCGTGCACTATCATGAATGCTTATAAAGCTTGTATATATATGTGGGCGAGCAGAGCGTGACATCTTCCACTATCCTATGACCATAAAGCATACCTCCCAACATGACCCTCTCCAGGAGGGACATATTGCTCTGTTTCTGGACTTCTCCCTTAATTAATGATTGCCATCACCTGTGTTGAAGCACCTTTCTGATCAATTAACCTGTGTGAAACAGGTGATGGCAATCATACATTAGGAGGGAAGTCCAGAAACAGAGCAATGTGTCCCTCCTGGAGAGGGTCGTGTTGGGAGGTATGCATAAAGTGAGTACAGACCCACAGAAATACGACAGCATACACGTGGTACAATGAGAAACCATGTGTACTCGCTTACCTAGCAGCGCTCTGTGCATCTGTGTTGTCCCCCCAGCGGCGCTCAGTGCATCTCTGTTGTCCCCCCTACCGGCACCCTGTTTGCCTGAGTTGTCCCCCCTACCTGGTGGCGCTCTGCGTGCTTGTGTTGTGCCCCTCCCTAGCGGCGCTCTGCAGGTGCAAACACTGACGATTTGACTAGATTTTGCAGTCTGCATGAAGCTCTAATCAGATGACAGCGACATGTGCATCACAGGTGCTATGGCTTGTACACACAGAACGATCTGTGCTTACATTCTAAGGAGAGATAAATACCTTTATTATTATTATCAGGCCTCAATACCTTACACCTCCAAACAAATATTTAAATGCCCGTCCAAAAAGAAGAAACAAATGCCTACCCTTTGCTACCATGTTACTAAATTTTGTTTTATTTTATTTTTTTGCAGGAAAAGAGATGCATGTATTACTGAATTAAGGAGAAATTGGAATATGTACATATGGAAAAGATAGGAAACGCTGTAGACCGAAAATCTCCAATAAATATAGAGTTTAACACCATGGATAGAACCGGCCAAAACTCTGAAACTGTATGTCAGTCTTAGCTATGTTTTTTTATTGTATGGTCTTTAGAAGTGTATATACTGTGGTATTTAGACTCTACATTTTTGAGGATTCTAAGACCTACTAATAGCAGAACACTTAAGCTATAAAAACCATCTTGTTACACCTCAGCGTCAAAGTATGCATTTTTCATCTTTAAATTAATTAGTAGCCCATTTAATGTATATCTTAAGGTACCCATACACGTACCAATTACCCGGTGCTTTCTGTGCTAAAATAGCATCGTTGTGCATGCTATTCAATGCTATTTTAGCACAAAAAGTACCGGGTAATTGGTACTTGTATGGGCACCTTATGTAACTTTAATCTTGCAGCCCATTTAAACAATACAAAATGCCCCACCACCGCTTAGAATGATGAAGTAGAGATGGTCACCATAAGTGTCCTCCCTGGTATCTCCTTTTAGAATTCAGACCAGCAGGAAAACTGGGTTTGCCAAAGCGGGAAAGGCAAACCACTGCGTCCTCTATTTCACCATATCTGCTATGGCCTAATTCACTGCATGCGGAGAGGGTGCATAGTCATCGGGAACAGCTGACAGCTGCTGCTAGACACGACACAGCACAGCAGTGTGTCGGGGGTATGGGTCGTTAGGTCGAGAGTGTCTAGGTTAATAGTCGACACATGAAAATGTTGCCATAGGAAAAGGTCGACATGGACACTGTATAAGTGAACTACGTCCCCTTGCATGGTTTGCAGCACTCGCCATGTTGCCTCGCTGTTTTTTGCACACTATTTTCTTCTCCCTCCATGCACACTAGGATGGTAAACATGTCGGTTTAAAAAATAAAAAAATCCTGAAAAACATGTTGCATTTTTGAACATGTTGACCTTTTTCATGTGTTGACCTATAGTGGTCGACCTAGACGCTGTTGACCTAATGACCACACACCTGTATCAGGGCAGCGGTCCTGACCTCTGAAAGAGACAGATTATAAAATGAGCAGGGCGTGGCAATAGAAGCTTGTGGGAATGCTAAGATCCTCTCCCCGCCTCCTTCCCACACCCGCTTCCCCTGCCTTCTTCCTGGCAGCTCCACCATCCCCGCCATGAATCTATCATCCCAACCCCTTTAACACCAGCATCCCCACCATGAATCTCTCCTCCCAACCCCTTCAGCGCCAGCATTACCACCATGAATCTCTACACCCCACCCCAAACCATTTCAGACCTTTAAATATTTCTCTTTCATCCACTTGGGGATACTGGAATCCTTAACATTGGGTATAGATGTGTGGCTAGTTGGAGGCCATCAGCCTCCAGTTATCAAAGAATATTTCAGGGCACATTTTTTTATGTGGGAGAGCTATATAGCAATACTGTCAACCCCTATAAAAACACAAATACATGTGTCCTTATACAACACTTTATGGTATATGACGAGTGTGCTGGGAGATCTACCTTTTCAGCTGTGATGCTTGGTTTTTGGATGCCTTGAGTAGATGAGCACCAAAAACTACTTCATTATTATTTGACCAAAAATATTGGTTTTATATTATAACTATATATGTATTGTTTCAATTGCATTGAAGTATAGAATAGCAGTATTGTATAATAGGATATAACTTTTGATGATTTTTTTTTTAATGCAAATGTAAAAGACAGACGTAGACAATTAAAACATGTAGCAATCTCATTTTATTAGTATTTTGATGTGTATATATATGTACACCATTTGAGCTGTCAGTTGTATAACGAATATTGTATGACACATTGCTACAATAAAAAAATAAAATAAAATAAAAATCTGTGCCCTAGGGAGCTGGTCATTTTTTTTTTTTTTTTATTACCCCGTTCCAGCTTTCCAATCGATTATTTTATTTGTTTCTATAGCTACTGTTCTGGGCAGGCGGCGAGTAGTAAGCAGAAGCTGCCTCGATGCACGGCATCGCAATCGAATGGAAAAATAGACTGCAGGCAAGACCATATAGTACAGATCTGTATAGTACAGATCTGACCATATAGTACACATCGAATGTGATTTGAGCCTCGAATTGGGATTGAATAGTAAATGAATTGCACAGTGTGCACACTACTTAACAATGGCGCTGATTCTGAGCTGGGAGAAAATGAAAAAGATAACCTAGTGAAAACCATGTTGCACATTGCAGGAAGGGGGAGATGTTATGTAAATGTCAACGCAAGAGAAGCGTGTCTAAACGGAAATCTAATTTGTAGTGAAATAATAATGCTATCCAATATTTGTGGACTTAATGCAAAAGCAGCTAGTATTTACCTTGCATGTAAAATAAATTTATTTGTACCCCTTACATTGCATCATGGTTTGTCCGTGTACTAATATACTTGCTTTTTGTGCTTTGCTCCCTACTCAGAATCTGACCCAATGTCCAATAATAACATTTTTCCATTTATGTAAAACACGTCTTATGTTTTTGCAATCCTGCCATGCTGAAATTGGTTATTTACGTTTCTAATAAATCCTAATTAATCACATGAGGAGATATTCATATTACGTTTATTTTCCTAGCAATGTTCAGCTACAGAATCCAATCCGGTTGATCTTTCTCGTCCTGCTTCTGAGGGTCAGCAGTCATGTGGCTTTGCTGCAGGCAGCGAGCAGTCAAACACAAACACCAATTTACTGAGCTCTCCAAGGAAGAGGAAGGCTGACTCGGATTTGCCATCTAAGAAAGCGGTATGTATGCTTTAGAGAAACTTGGGTGTCTGAAAGACCACGTCATTCTATTTTTGAAATGCACATAAACCAGAATGGTCTTAGAAGACCTTATTTCCTCTACCTCCCTATGGCAGCCAACACGTGGGTTTCCTCCTCATAGGTAGATATCTGGAAAGGAAAAGAAAATACACTGCCCCTATATAAGGCCCTAGACCCTAAAGGCTCTGTGTCTTTTTTTTTCTTCGTTCCAGGTAGGTGGAGGCTTACCCTGTGAAGTGCTGCAGTCTTCCCCTCTGCCTAGTGCAGTAGGGGTTTAGACAAATTATTTTATATTGGAAGGTCTCCCGCTACCTAGTGTTGTGGGGAGCCCTACTGTTGGGGCCTCCCGCTGCCTAGTGCAGTGACTTAGGTGTCATTGTTGTACCTTTATGGCATCCTGAACATGCTGCTTTACCCAGGCCGAGCGGAGGCTGGGAGATGGTGCCCGATGCCGCACGGTCAGCGTGTGTAGGTCTTTCCCGGTTCTTTGTGGTGAAAAAAGACACAGGAGGATTCAGGATCATATTGGACTTAAGAACACTAAACTCTTATGTGCAGGTACAAAGGTTCAGAATGGAATCGATGCGGTCAATCTTACCAGACATCAGAATGAATTTGTTCCATACAACTATCGATCTAAAGGACGCGTACCTGCACATTCCAATTTATACAGAACATCCAAAATATTTAAGGTTTGATCTAGCGGGTGTCACTGACGAATTCACGGCACTCCCATTTGGCCTGTCCACATCCCCAAGGACATTCACAAAGGTCTTGATCGTACTGCTAGCCAACCTCAGGCAAGAAGGGATCTCCGTATGGGCATATCTGGACGATCTGTTAATCATGGCACAGTCAGAAAATTTGGCACGTGTACATACAGAAAGAGTCAGAGTATTTACGGTAGCATGGATGGCTCATAAATACGAAGAAAAGTCAGCTAATACCAGATACAGTGGTGAAATACCTAGGGGTGCTTGTGGATACAAGGGCAATGAAGATCACCTTAACACAGGAGAGAAGAGCGAAATTGAGAAGTTCTGGGTCTACTGGTAAAAACCGTTGTCAGGTCAGCAGATTGCCTAAGAATTCTAGGACTTCTGGCAGCGGCACTAGACACAGTGGTATGGGCAAGATTTCATACAAGAGCACTCCAGAATTGCTTCCTGTCCCAATTGGATCTGGACGGAAAAAATCTCAACCAAGTAATTTACCTCTCAAGAGGAGCACAAGCGGACCTCAGGTAGTGGTTGAGTGCAGGAAGGCTTTGGCGCGGAAAGTCTTTCGCAGCAGGGGAACAAATGGTCCTAAAAACCGATGCCAGCCAGACAGGATGGGGAGCTGTCTGCACAAGCCTGGCATCCCAGGGTGAATGGGGAAAGAGTCTCGGTCAGGCTCATTCCAACATAAGAGAAATGTGGGCGGTAATGCTAGGATGTCGACACTTTCAGTCCCAGCTGGATTAAAAAGACATGCTGGTCAGATCGGACAACCAAGTAGTTGTCCCATATATCAACAAGCAAGGAGGCACAAAAAGCAGAAGTATGATGGTGGAAGTGACAGAGTTGCTGCATTGGGCAGAGAAGTGGACAAGAAGCCTGACAGCAGTCTTTATTGCAGGCAGAAGGAATCAGCTGGCAGATGTCCTAAGCAGTTACTTTTTAGGGGAAGGGGATGCGTAGGGAATGGACCAGTGCACAGGTGAAATGTAGAATAGGTTCTAGTAACAGGTATCAGATATCCACAGTACAAATATAGTTTTTTGGGCTAGTAATTCTAGCGTCCTTTCACACAATAGAGGTTGTGGAGGTGCTCCCTTGAGAGTATAAGAAGTATGTTGAGGAAGAAGGGAAAGACTCTCTCTTTGTCGGGGCACTCTTTTACAAAAAAATTTTTTTTAAACAGTCAAAGATAGTATTATGGGTTTGACATCAGGAAGACACAGGGGAACCCAAGAAAAATGTTAATTGGTGGAGAGATTTTTGGTGATACATTACTTGCGTTTGTATATGACAAAATTTAAAAGAATTTCTTTAATAGTTATTAATTAAAACTAAGCACTAGACATAGACAAAACAATGACACAACCAAAACAGATACATATAACATAAAACGATAGCTGAGCTCGTATTGGAAAAAACCCTCCGGTAAGTGGGGCCAATAGCGGTACGTTCCTCGTGGGAAAGATGGTCCCTAAAGTGGGTGGTGCTAAAGTTCCCACGGGGGTCTCAGTCCCAAAAAAAAAGGGGAATGCTCTTCCAACTTTATCGGCTCAAGTATCGGTAGTTTGGATAGGGAAAAATAATCACTGGAAAAAAGCAATACACCAATATATCATTTCTAAGGTGTAAGGTAGCAGTATATTTTATCTATCTAGACACAGAAGGTATTACGCCCTCCAAATGTCTATAATAACGACACACTGTATAGTAACAGGTAACCTGTGTTAGTTCTGTTATGACACATTTGCATGGATATCATTAGTTGCGTGGAAAGATAGAGTACTGCTGTGTTAAATCCCTATCCCTTATCATTCAGCATACATCTGTATGGTCTAGGGATAATGTACTTTTATCAATGATGCAGATGAGTACGTCAAATAGTACAATAAAAGTCAATCACACATTTAGTAGAAAAAAGCGAAAATATAGCTTTTATAGGCAAAGGTAGCACTGTCTCCTCTCCCCATAGGAAATGAGTTTTAGGAGAGAGATAAAAAATATATAGAAAAAGTGGGAAAAGGAAGAAAAAGAAGAAGAGGGAGTGGAAAAGTTGGGAAAATTAGAAAAAATTAGAAAAAAAGAGGAAGAAAGATTGGAGAAAATCAGAAAAGGTGTTGGTACCTCAGAGGTGACAATTCACCGACTTGATATACCTATAGCAGGCTAGGGATGATGAGTTCTCGCAGTGAGGTCTCCCTCATCTGTTACTTGTCACCACTCTGCATGCCAGCTGCCATCTATGATAGATGGGCCCTTTAGGTATTGTGGGAAGTCAAAACCTGCCCTCTCTGATATAATCCCACAGGACTGCTGCTGCCCAGCTCTATATACCTATGGCCAAAAAAAGGGGTTACACCGGTTTCCTCAGTGGGGTCTCCCCCCTCTGTGTACTCAGGTTTTGCCTCAGATTGGTCGGCTTCCTATAGCATGTGTTGCCACGGGGCTTTTGAGGTATTGCGGGTGAGCGAGTCCTGGTTGAAGGGATTGCAGGGAGAGAGGACCAACGGAAAAAAGGTGAGAGTATAGAAAGCTGCTGTCACCAGGAAAGAAGTATGTTGCTCCAGTTAGAATTGAGCCAGTGCTGGGTAAATAATTCCCTTGTCCCCAAGGATAAGTGTCTCCCTGGAGAGCAACTGAGGTGCCCCATGGCTAAATTACGCTACTGTACCTCACTTACAGATAGTTATATTGGTGGGTAATAGGCGGCATGCAGCCTCTAGGTGTTTGCTGTTTTTCGTTTTGAAAAATAAATGTGCAGTATAGGTAAGTGCAGGGGACCTGAAAAGGAAAGAAGAAGAAAGTAGGAGAAAGAAAAGAAGGGGTGAGAGAGACACAGTGGATACCTCTGATTTCACCCCGGGGATCAAGTCCTTGATCTCCGCCGGGTTTGCCGCTGTGTAAGGAGGTACGCGATCCCTGCTGTCTCTTCCGCTCGGCGTGTGTGTGTGTATATCCCGGAGCCGCCGTCAATCAGCGTCTGTGGTGTATGCTCCGGACCTGCCGTAGGTCAGAGACTGTCAGCCGGGGAAGCCCTCAGCAGGGTGCACGAGTGTGCAGGTGAAAGGAGGCACTGGATAGATGCACCGGTGTCTCCTATGCGCTGTCAGGTAGCCTGTCTCTTACATCAGCGGGACATGCGGATAGGGGTGACAGGAGGCACTGGGTAAGTCAGCCAGTGTCCCCAAAATGCTGTAAGTCAGCGTATCTTTAACCAGACGATCGTTTCGCCACGGAGGCTTTCTCAATTGAGAAAGCCTCCGTGGCGAAACGATCGTCTGGTTAAAGATACGCTGACTTACAGCATTTTGGGGACACTGGCTGACTTACCCAGTGCCTTCTGTCACCCCTATCCGCATGTCCCGCTGATGTAAGAGACAGGCTACCTGACAGCGCATAGGAGACACCGGTGCATCTATCCAGTGCCTCCTTTCACCTGCACACTCGTGCACCCTGCTGAGGGCTTCCCCGGCTGACCGTCTCTGACCTACGGCAGGTCCGGAGCATACACCACAGACGCTGATTGACGGCGGCTCCGGGATAGACACACACACACGCCGAGCGAAAGAGACAGCAGGGATCGCGTACCTCCTTACACAGCGGCAAACCCGGCGGAGATCAAGGACTTGATCCCCGGGGTGAAATCAGAGGTATCCACTGTGTCTCTCTCACCCCTTCTTCTTTTCTTTCTCCTACTTTCTTCTTCTTTCCTTTTCAGGTCCCCTGCACTTACCTATACTGCACATTTATTTTTCAAAACGACAAACAGCAAACACCTAGAGGCTGCATGCCGCCTATTACCCACCAATATAACTATCTGTAAGTGGGGTACAGTAGCGTAATTTAGCCCAGGGGCACCTCAGTTGCTCTCCAGGGAGACACTTATCCTTGGGGACAAGGGAATTATTTACCCAGCACTGGCTCAATTCTAACTGGAGCAACATACTTCTTTCCTGGGGACAGCAGCTTTCTATACTCTCACCTTTTTTCCCGTTGGTCCTCTCTCCCTGCAATCCCTTCAACCAGGACTCGCTCACCCGCAATACCTCAAAAGCCCCGTGGCAACACATGCTATAGGAAGCCGACCAATCTGAGGCAAAACCTGAGTACACAGAGGGGGGAGACCCCACTGAGGAAACCGGTGTAACCCCTTTTTTTGGCCATAGGTATATAGAGCTGGGCAGCAGCAGTCCTGTGGGATTATATCAGAGAGCGCAGGTTTTGACTTCCCACAATACCTAAAGGGCCCATCTATCATAGATGGCAGCTGGCATGCAGAGTGGTGACAAGTAACAGATGAGGGAGACCTCACTGCGAGAACTCATCATCCCTAGCCTGCTATAGGTATATCAAGTCGGTGAATTGTCACCTCTGAGGTACCAACACCTTTTCTGATTTTCTCCAATCTTTCTTCCTCTTTTTTTCTAATTTTTTCTAATTTTCCCAACTTTTCCACTCCCTCTTCTTCTTTTTCTTCCTTTTCCCACTTTTTCTATATATTTTTTATCTCTCTCCTAAAACTCATTTCCTATGGGGAGAGGAGACAGTGCTACCTTTGCCTATAAAAGCTATATTTTCGCTTTTTTCTACTAAATTTGTAATTGACTTTTATTGTACTATTTGACGTACTCATCTGCATCATTGATAAAAGTACATTATCCCTAGACCATACAGATGTATGCTGAATGATAAGGGATAGGGATTTAACACAGCAGTACTCTATCTTTCCACGCAACTAATGATATCCATGCAAATGTGTCATAGCAGAACTAACACAGGTTACCTGTTACTATACAGTGTGTCGTCATTATAGACATTTGGAGGGCGTAATACCTTCTGTGTCTAGATAGATAAAATATACTGCTACCTTACACCTTAGAAATGATATATTGGTGTATTGCTTTTTTCCAGTGATTATTTTTTCCCTATCCAAACTACCGATACTTGAGCCGATAAAGTTGGAAGAGCATTCCCCTTTTTTTTGGGGACTGAGACCCCCGTGGGAACTTTAGCACCACCCACTTTAGGGACCATCTTTCCCACGAGGAACGTACCGCTATTGGCCCCACTTACCGGAGGGTTTTTTCCAATACGAGCTCAGCTATCGTTTTATGTTATATGTATCTGTTTTGGTTGTGTCATTGTTTTGTCTATGTCTAGTGCTTAGTTTTAATTAATAACTATTAAAGAAATTCTTTTAAATTTTGTCATATACAAACGCAAGTAATGTATCACTAAAAATCTCTCCACCAATTAACATTTTTCTTGGGTTCCCCTGTGTCTTCCTGATGTCAAACCCATAATACTATCTTTGACTGTTTTAAAAAAATTTTTTTGTAAAAGAGTGCCCCGACAAAGAGAGAGTCTTTCCCTTCTTCCTCAACAGATGCCCTAAGCAGTATACCATTGAGGCCTGAAGAGTGGGAACTGTCTCGGGAGACATTCACCTTGTTAGTAGAAAGATGGGGTCTACCTCAAGTAGATTTGATGGCGACAAGGATAAACGCAAAAGTTCCCGTCTTCATCTCGAGACACTGGGAGCCTCAGCCCTGGCAAGTAGATTGCTTTGACTTCTGCATGGGGAAGAGGGCTGATGTATGCATTTCCGCCGTTCCCCGTAATTCCAAAACTGCTCAGCAAGATACAGAAAGAGGAAGCTATGGTCATAACGATTCTGCCTTTCTGGCCAAGGAGGTCCTGGTTTCACAGAGTAACGAGGATGGCGGTGGATGCATCATGGAGGTTACCGCAGCGAAGTGATCTGCTGCGTCAAGGAAGATCTGTGCAGCCTCAGCCAGTCAACTCTAAGCTAATGGCATGGCTGTTGAGACCAGAACCCTAGAGGAAAAGGGTTTTTCAGTCAAAGTGGTGGATACTCTATTAAAAGCTAGGAAAATGTCAGAGACATATACTATAAACTATGGAAAACCTATGTCCAGTTCTGCAAAGTAAGTGGCGGAGATCCTAGGTCTATACCAACTATCCTAGAGTTCTTGCAAGCAGGTCTAGAAAATAAACTTTCACCAAGCTCCTTTGAAGGTACAGGTGTCACTATTTTCAGCTATCTTCATATCCAACATAGCACCCAATGCTATGTACAAAGATTTGTACAAGCAATAAAAAAAGACCTGTTTTTCATAATCCAATGGTGACTTGGGACCTGAACCTGGTGCTGAACGCCTTAACAGAAAATACGTTTGAACCACTAGAGGAGGTGCCTATTAAATTCCTTACTGCAAAAGTGGCTTTTTTAGTAGCCATTACCTCGGCCAGGAGGGTGTCGGAACTGCAGGCACTCTGGGCAGAGAAGCCGTTCCTGAATTTCTTTGAGGAAAAGGTGGTGCTAAGGATGAACCCTCATTTTCTACCTAAGGTGGGGACTCAGTTCCATGTAAAAAAGGAGATCATTCGACCCTCCTTTTGTACCAACCCAACAAATGACAAGGAAGTCAGACTTCTTCACAAGCTTGACGTTTAGAGAGCTTTTAAAGTTTTATCTTCAGAGGGTCGAGTCTTGGAGAAGTACTAAAAGATTATTCTTGGTGACGGAAGGTGCGAATAAGGGCTTAGAGGCTGCAAAAGCTACTATAGCCAGGTGGATCAGAAACTGCATATCTGAGTCGTATAAGGTTACGAACCTGGTGGTGCCTAAAGGAATTAGAGCACATTTGACCAGGGCAGTGGCCGCATCCTGGGCCGAAAAGGGGGCGGCATCGTTGGACGAGTTGTGCAAAGCAGCTTGCTGGCCATCAGCCCACACTAAACACTATAGGGTAGACATGGGGTCATCCAGCGATGCCAAGTTTGGGAGAAAAATCCTCAGCACAGTAATATGAAAAATATACGGATTCTTACCGGTTAATACACTTTCCTCTACTCCACCATGGCAGTGTATCTCCCGCCACGTGGTTATGAATTTGTTAAAATATATAAATATATATATAATGTGAAGCAGCACTCCTCAAACCAGCGTTGACTGCTCGGTGCCCTCCAAACGAACCACAGCACGGGGTCGTCTGTATATCCAACATAACGGCGGCACTCAAATGAACACTCACAGACGTCTAATCACGGTCAGCAAAAGGGCTGCTCCACTAAGCAAACATCCAGATATTCCACTAATAGCATGGGTGTAGAACTGTATAAGATTCACAGTGAGCACTCGCCAGTAAGATCACTAAGACAATTTAATGGTACTTTTCAGGATATTATACATCTTACTTTTTATATGCAGTCGACGTTTCAGCCACTAGAGGGCCTTTGTCAAGACAGGTCAGCAATGCACGTCCGTACAGCACAAGAGAATCCAGTACTGTGCTGAGACTGCTCTCACCACACTGGGCTGCCAGGCTGTCTCTGCTCTGCAGAGGAAGACACTGAACTCAGATCCTGTAACGGTCTTTCTTTTACTGCCGCTCGACCCTAGCCGCCGAGCTGTCTGCCGGTGTTAGAAACTGAAAAGTGCAGCAAGCCGGGGATCCCTCAACGTGCTGTCCGTGAGTAGTGATCAGCTGTTTATGCAGCAAGCATTCCTGAGATTTGCCAGTGTGGATAATTGTAATACACCATGTGGTTTTAAGTCCACCACTGAGGACTTTTATGGTACGAGCAATGTACTAGTGCTAATGGTCACTTTTTATTAAATAACATTTTATATGTTTTCACAATATTACGCTATTGGGCGCCCCTTCTCATTCTTTGTTTGTAGATTGCTTTGGCAAGGTCTCTTGAGACAGAGACAGTAGAAGGGTGCTGCAGTTCCTTAAACTTGGAACAAGCGTAACTCTCAAAAGACTGTGGACTTCCTAATCAGCTGCAGTATTACTTATCAATTAAGCAGGTGTCAGCGCACCAAGTCCCACAAAACCCCTTGTGCATTATATATATATATGTATGTGTGTGTGTGTGTGTGTGTGTGTTGGCTGCCATGGTGGAGTAGAGGAAAGCGTATTGACCAGTAACAATCCGTACTTTTGCTTTTATGGTGGCTAGATAGAGGATTTTGCCTTTAAAAATAAAAATAAATTGCACATGAATTTGATGTGATGCAAACCTTACATTGCCTTACATTGCATCATGGTTTGCCTGTGTACTAATATACTTGATTTTTGTGCTTTGCTCCCTACTCAGAATCTGACCCAATGTCTAATAATAACATTTTTCCATTTATGTAAAACACGTCTTATGTTTTCAGAATCCTGCCATGCTAAAATTGACTATTTACGTTTATAATAAATCCTTATTAATCACATGAGGAGATATTCATATTACGTTTATTTTCCTAGCAATGTTCGGCTACTGAATCAAATCCGGTTGATCTTTCTCGTCCTGCTTCTGAGGGTCAGCAGTCATGTGGCTTTGCTGCAGGCAGCGAGCAGTCAAACACCAATTTACTGAGCTCTCCAAGGAAGAGGAAGGCTGACTCGGATTTGCCATCTAAGAAAGCGGTATGTATGCTTTAGAGAAACTTGGGTGTCTGAAAGACTACGTCATTCTATTTTTGAAATGCACATAAACCAGAATGTCTCAGAAAACATTATTTTGCTTTTATGGTGGCTAGATTGAGGATTTTGCCTTAAAAAAAAAAAAAATTGCACATGAATTTGATCATCTATAAGCCAGGGCTCAACAAACTTCTTTAAAATCTAGGAGCCAGGATGAAGATGTAGGAGCCAGACAAACTATAAATTTTCGACCGCGTGCACCAAAAATTTAGTTGCCATAATGCAAGAGAGCAGAAGGGAGGGTTGCAGGGTGAAGAGATGCGGACCAGCAAACGTTTAATTTTTCCCAAGTAGTTGGACAATGATTAGCTGTTAAGTCCACACACACGCATTTTTTCCTCACACAAACTCGCAAACAAACAGTTATCACACACACTAAATGTATACCACATGTCTCATACATCTATTTCTTTCTTAGACAGAACACCTCCCTCCCCCGCCCACCACACTCCTCCAAGTCACTTACCTCGTTCCCAGAAGCGGGGAGGAGGAGGAAGCAGGGTGGATGCTGGCCAGTAATATTATGACAGGAGGAAGAAGGTTGGGAGATAGGGGGGGGGCTATCTGGTAATGAGCCCAGCTCATTGGTGGCTGCGGTCAGGTGGATGGGCCCCAATAATCCCGGACTGCTGCAGCAGCAGCTGTAGATCAGGAAACTGCGTGAGCCTGACTGCTCCAGCCCCGTTGTATATGTGGACACAGTGAGTGAGTGATAACTTACATGCAAAGGGATCAGAGCAGCTGGCAGCATACTTATGGCCACAGGCTTTGCACAAGTACAGCCTGTGACCCCCCCCCCCCCTTGCTAGCCCACCCCTCTTAGCCTGCTACATTTTAGCAGCACACCCCATCCACTCGCCCTCTGTGATTTAACGCTGCTGCTGCTGTGCTACTCCCGAAGAGAAGCATCAGGTAGTGTGCGTTAGCAGGAGCGCATAACCTTGTTTGTTGTGAGCTGGCCCAGGTACTATAGAATAGCCTGCTGAGGTGACTATGGGACCATCCGGTCGGTCAATCCGCCACTCAACACGCCCCGGCGATGGGGAGCGAAACACCGTTCTGGAGGGATCTCTGCTATGCGGGGAAGGGGGTGTGTGTGTTTGTTGTGGAGGGGTCCGGACCTCTGGCACGCTGCGGAGGTGGGTGACACTGTCTGCTGCTGCGTGGCCTTATTAGGCAGGAGTAAGGACTCGGAGCTAAGACACACTGCCGCTGCGTGAAAATATCTGGTCGCTAGGGAGACAATTCTGGTGGCCGTGGGGGCCCTGGGTTTGTCGAGCCCTGGTATAAGCTAGCAAAATGTAGGTTTTTTTGCTCCCGGTCTTGTTTTGCAAAAAGGGCACTTCTGAGTGAGAGAGATGCTTGGCCGAATTATAATAGACCTGGTGCTGAGAGAGGCCATATTTTAATGTTGGGAACATCTGGTCTTTATTGAAGTGTAAAGGCCCCCATACACTATGACTTCTCTGAGGGGAAAAGTCCCCTCCAATCCCCCTTGAGCAGCCCAGGACCTTCCCAGGACAGCAGGGATGCATGGGGTCCTTTCACATACGATGAATCCCGTTTCCTGATGCGGAGAGGGAGTCCGACTCCCAACTCTTGTTCAATTCGCACGGGACTGTGGATCAGATATTTTACACATGTGATTTGGGACGATTTTCACCAAATTTCTCGGCCGACGCTAATTGCTTGGTTATTCCTTTCAAACAAGCCATCACATTTCTTTTTCCAATACCAGAAAATAGTATTTTCTGTAGTATTTATTGTGAACAGAATGTTACCAGTCTCAATCAGCACATGTAGTAAACTGATATCATCATTCTAGTATAACCTGTACCATAATTTGTGTGCAATATGAGAGTCACAAAGTTACATACAAAGGGTTGTGTTCAATGATTTTTGCGAGGTATGACAGCGAGCAGTGCTAACTGCTCGCTGTCACAGCTTGCAGGGTCAGTATTCAACTAACCCCCTGCCACACACCTTTCCCTTTTGCTAGGTTTTTGTAGCAAGGGGGAAGCAGCGTGCGTGTTTGCTAAAACAGCGAGGCTCGCAGCTAAATGCAGCGGGCTCCCTGCATTATCCACAAGCCTTGCTGTTTGGACAGTAGAATAGGGTGAGTGGGCGGCGCGAGGATCAATTGTTTTCGTTGATCCCCGCCTTTTAACCCCTTCGCCGTCCGCATTGAATACGGCCCTAAATATAAACCATTTAAAGTTTATTTTGGTAAAAATTCTACCAGATAAAGCTGATGGGTGTGTGTTTGCTGATGTTCTTCAGATCTTATCACTCAAAACTGTACCAAAGATATCTTATCTTAAGTGAGGAAATGGATCAATTAAGCCTAAAGGCCCACACACACTGAAAGCAGCTCATTTTTACCACTTCAGCTGCTTTCAGCTCAAAAGCTGCTCCGTGCGTTCCCGCATCATCGCCGGCCGCTGCCGCTCAGCTGCTACTTTGACCAGCAGATATGCGACAGGGTGGGCAGCTATCCATAAGGTCCTGCTATGGAAAGTCTTCCACCACCTGTGAGAATCACTTAAATGGGCGAAAATCAGGTTTTCAGGCCTGTGATTTTCACATCACTGTCAATACACACTGGGCCAAATTGCCCAGTGTGTATGGACCTTAAGGTATAAAAAAGGCTACTCCAAATGATAATTAAAAAAAGATCTAATAGCAAAGAACAAACAGAAATCTGATAACTCAAAAATTGAATGGGCCTCTCTCAAAAGATCTGGTTCTCATTACAGACTACTTCAGAAGAGTATAAAGAAAAATTGGAGAATACTTAAGGAAGACCCTATATTAAAGGATCATCTCCAGACCCAACCAAAGTTTATTTATAGTAAAACCGTAATTGAATCATAAATTATTTAAGAGTAACAGAGACCAAGTCAAAAAGTGAAAGAATAAAAGGTATTTACGGATTTGGTGGCAGTCTAATTTGCCGGTTTGCATTTGAACATTGTAATTGGAAGAAAATGTACGTTTAAAGAGAATAATTTAAATAAATTATTTTATATAAATCATATTATACACCACTCTCACAATGTTATCTAGTGTGTGTGTGTGTGTGTGCGCACTCCATGGAAGGACTGGATGTCTGCACGTTTAAGGCAGAGCCAGCGGTGTAGCTAGGTTTGGGGCGCCCCCCCCCCCCCCACCGTTAATGGGGGGGCGCCCCCCCCCCCCCCAATCGCTGCAGGCTTACCTGTCTGCGCGTCCCGGCTCCCCTCCTGGCTTTAATTCTATGCAGACTGACCACGATAAAATGGCCGCCCCCATACCGCAGACAGTTTTAGAGAACTGTCTGCTTTATGGGGCGGCCATTTTATCGTGGTCCATCTCCATAGAATTGATTGAAGCCAGGAGGGGAGCCGGGACGTGCAGACAGGTAAGCCTGCGGGGGATGGGGGGCGGGGGCATTACTATAGCACTGCAGCCCCCCGGCGCCCCCACATGCACAGCGCCCCCCCCCGCGACCGTGGGGGCTGCGGTTCTATAGTTACGCCACTGGGCAGAGCCTCGTGGTGTGTTGTTGAAATTGCCTTTCAACATCTTAACTTGGCTGAACATCAGTAAACACACCCCATCAGCCTTTTCTGGTATCATTTTTAACACAAAATAATTGTTTATATTTTGTATTCAATTTTGTCTCTCATATTGCACACAAATTGTTACAGGTTGTACTAGAATTATATTACCGGTTTATTAAATGTGCAAATTGAGACTGGGAACCTTCTGTTCACAATACATACTATAAAAAAAATATTTTCCAGTATTGGACATAATATTGGTCCTTCAAATTCCCTGCTTAGCCAGAGGAGTTCTGGTGGCTTCTGTGAGTAAGCTGACCTGGTTCTACGTTACTGGATGCAGCGGAACATCACAGAAGCCAAAAGTGGACGTTTTTACACAAGACTTCTCCTGTGGATTTTGCAGATCTTGGTACCGCAACTGTGGTGCAGATAGTTCTCACCTGTAAATCACCCCCTAAATCTGTACATGTGAATTGATGATGAGTCTTGTTCTGAATCAAATGCAGAAACAATATGTAGAGACCATATTAGACACCCATCATTGTTCTAACCCCATCACAAGGTAAATCTATTCCATCTACGGTTTTCTGGTTAATTGTTTGTATATCGCAGCTGAGAATTTCATCATTAAACTTCATGGTTATTGTGTTTGTGTGCACAGCGTGATGAAGAAGGCCATACCTCAACAGTGGCTGCACATTACAATGAGCTGCAGGAGTGTGGATTACAGCAGCGCAGTCAGTCTCGCATCTTTTACCTAAGGAACTTCAATAATTGGATGAAAAGTGTTCTCATAGGTGGGTTGCTTGGTGTGCTGTACTTATATGTTGTTTTTATGGGGTTTTTTTTCCTGTAGCTTTCTAAGATATCTGCTATCGTAAATGAAATAGATTTCTACTTATAAAAACAATGCATATATTGGCTATAATGCTTTGCAACATTTTCATCATTACAAATTGTTGGAATTTGTAATTTTGGCTTAGGGAGAGGAAGTTACTATTATTTATTAATAGTTTATTATATAGCGCACACATATTACGCAGCGCTTTGCAGATAGTTTTTGAACATTCACATCAGTCCCTGGCCTTGTGGAGATTACAGTCTATATTCCCTACCACATGTACACACGCACAGACATTCTAGGGTTATTTTTGTTGCGAGCCATATAACCTACCAGAATATTTTTCGATTGTGGGAAGAAACGGGAGTACCCGGAGAAAACCCACACAAGCACGAGGAGAATATACAAACTCCGCACAGTTAGAGTTGGGTGGGTATCGAACCCATGACCTCAGTTCTGTTAGGCAGTAAGTCTAACCATAATACCATCCAGTACGGGTATCTATTCCTAGATACCCCATAACAAGTATGCTTTTACTTTGGTGAAATGCATGCTTTTACACGGTGGGTATCGAACCCATGACCTCAGTTCTGTTAGGCAGTAATTCTAACCATAATACCATCCAGTACAGGTATCTATTCCTAGATACCCCATAACAAGTATGCTTTTATTTTGGTGAAATTCATAAAACTACTTCCAACCCATCACACAAACCAAGCATAGTACAGGCAAAAGTGAGCCAAGGTCTGCAATAGACCTTAAACTTTTTTTTTTTTTTTTTTTTTGGTAAGGGCTATGAGGACCTAAAAAGCAAGTAGAAAGGAGAAACAATCTCTGTTTTTCTGATAGGTATTGATTGATATATTGGGATATATAGCTGAGGTATAAATTGAGCAATTTGTTAGGTGCAAGCTAAAAAAGGACCAAAAAATGTGCAGTGCTTGGTATACCTCACATTAAACACAATTTGTCTTCAAACTCATTTGCAGAAACCTTGTTTACAGTTTTCTGCATTCGTATTTATTGAATTCTTTTCATGCAAACAAATACAAGCAGTATATTTTGGATACAGGGGAAAATAAGGGGAGAGGGAGAGAAAGGTATACACATAAATTTGCATGCATAGAAAACAACCAATGCAGCATAGGCACCTCCCCAATAAGACTGGGTGGAAGGACACAAAATCACAAAAGAATCCGGACAGAAGCTAATCATAGTAACCATTATATGTGAAGGCTGCGATGACATGAGTCGATATGGACTCCGGCTGTCAAATCCTGGTACCCAGATGCTGACACCGGAATCCTGATTGCCAATATTACATTTGCAAGTATGCTGTAGTGTCATAAGGTCCATACACACTGAGAGATTTTTCGCCAGGGGTGGCCGACTTTCCATAGCAGGACGCTTGGAAAGCCGTCCACCCCGTGTAATGGTTACTATGTTTAGCTTTTAACAGGATTGTTTTGTGTTTTTCATCATGGAAATTCTCTATTCTATGGGCAGTGGGGAATAATTGCAGCTTTCTCCTAGATCAAATTAGCCACGGTTTTGATAATAAAGGTTAGTTAAGAAAAACAAATAAGCCACTTTTAAGAGTGGAAATATTTTCTATGATTAAAAAGTGAAATAAATGTAAGGATCAAATTCAACCACTAGATGGCAACTGGAACAAAAGAGCATTCAGTAATCAACCTTACAAAAGAGGAAAGAAATAAGCTGAATACACACTGAAAATAAGATTCTTAGCAGTAAACCTCCCTATAGCAAAAGACTACAGAGAAATCTAGAATATACTAGGATGCTGGAGGTGTAACTCACTATTAGGAGTATTAAAATTAGATAGATTCAACCATGTCGCACTCCCAAACAAACATGTATGTTTCACCTTGGGGCCCTCCTTAAATGAACTGCTTGTCCACCTTCTATATCGTACTGCAAGGCGGCACTCACAGGATTTTACCGGCGGAATAAAGACCCCGCACAGGTACGTTCTTGATAAAAAAATCCTAACTGATTGAAACGTTGGACAGAATGTACCGGTGGGGGGGCTTCATTCCGCCGGTAAAATCCTGTGAGTGCCGCCTTGCAGTACGATATAGAAGATGGACAAAGCAGTTAATTTAAGTACGGCACCAAGGTGAAACATGGACAGAATGTACCTGTGTGGGGGTCTTCATAATATATACACATATGCATGTAGAGTTATTAACCCTATAAGTCACAAGGTTATACACGTCATTCAGTTTGATGTATACAGAAAAGACTAGCCTGTTCTAGGGTGTTGTGTGTCTTGCTCCAGCTAGAGCAGGATATGCCAACTCCGGTCCTCTAGAGCTACCAACAATTCACATTTTCCAGGCCACCTATCTTCTGCACAGGTGCCCTCATATCTTTACTGACAAATTTTAAAAGATCCATAGGTGAAGCTAATAACTTCACTTTGATTCGGTGAGGAGACCTGGAAAATGTTAACAATTAATAGCTCTTGAGGACTGGAGTTTGCTACCCCTGATATAGAAGCATACAATGGCTATCCGCAAGCAAGAAGAGTCTAATGGAGATTGGGGTAGAGTAGTCGCAGATGGAAATAGAGGTTCCAAAGAGCAAAGGTGAAAAACAAGAACTGTGGGATGAGAAGACACGAGTGAGGATGGTAGCTGGCAAATATATGCAGATGTCGTCCCAGCAGCCCCCAACAAACTTAACAGCTGAGTCCAGAGTATATATTGTCCTACTCAATGTGAACAAAGTAAGAAAACTGAATTGTAGAAAGAAGAAAGTGGGGGAATGATCATGTAGAAATATCAGGACCTAGATTAGGGGAGTGGATGAAACAAAAAATGGGAGAGATACTGGTAACACTTCTGGTTTTCCACCTGCTTGGGAAGCTGAGAAGTGGCACAGCCTCAGTTCACAGTATTGCCCTCAGCATAGCATGTTGTAGGAATTAAGTAGTTAGTAAAGCTGATGCGACTAGTCCAGGTGCAGATGGACAGGGCAGTACGAAACCACATGTGCACGATGGGGAGAAAGCAGTGCCCAATGCTGCTGTAGCAGCAAAGCTCCACAAGCTCACCAGTGGAGCAATGTCCCTACGGGTAAGTCAAAACAGCAGTGGTTTTAATGTGAGACATTTGGAGTACCTTCATTTTCAGGGAAGAACTCCTCTAGTGAGTATACACTTGACTTCTGCGCCATTGACCACTGAGATGTGGGACAATTCAGGGCTAAAATGGGTGTCAGGCAGGTATTTAAAGTAGTTGATGAAGGATGCCTTGGCATTATGTAAGAATGAGAACAGTTTGCAGCCTTATAGAGTCAGGAGAGAAAGAATATTCCACCAGATACAGGGGCCCCCCAGGAAAACCAAACCGCCAGATAGCTGTAAGCAACGTCTGAAAAATAGGCGAGTGAGCTGGAGAGTGATGGCAATAAGGAGACCCTAAAACTTTGGTGATCCGTATGCATGCATGTTTACCTGCCATAGCTCTGCGTAACTTCGGGGATGGTATGGCAACCACTGTTCTGATTCAAAGTTAAAGCAAAATGCTCATAAGTGTCAGCAAGACAAATCTGACACTTTTAGGTGGAAAAGAAAGCATAACTGGAGGGCGTTGGCCCATTTCAGCAGTGTAAAACAGAGCCAGGGTAATATGCAGTCATTTTTGATGACCCACCCCAGGTAGTTCTCAACATTTTTTTATGTCTTTTTAAATCATGTAATATCAGGGCCTAAATTTATTCTATTTATGGGTATTTTTGAAACCTCACTTTTTCCTGGGGTAGCCAATCCCAGGATCCCTTTGTTCCCCTTTTTAAACAAATGTTCTAAGAAAATTCAAAAGATGCTCTTTAAGTAAGTCTGTTAAAACATGGGTTGTTAACTGGCAAACTTTCGCAATGATCTCGACGCATGAGGTTTAGGCTTTTTTTTTTTTTTTCAATACCCAATTAGCCAGTCTCTTTGCTAATAGACAGTATCTGAAAACTATCTAGTTCAAAGGAACTCCAGTAATCTTAGAAGCACCAGACTATAGGGCAGGGCTTGACAAATTTATTAAAAATCTAGGAGCCTGGATGAAAATGTAGGAGCCAGAAAAAAAAATAGTGACAGTGTGCGCCAAAAAGTAACACCATAATGCCTATTGCACATGTCACATACCCATTACACATACCCACATGCCACAATGCCTATTACACATTGTGCCACACACCGAAAAACCTTTTGCATACTATACCACACACAATAATGCTCATTACATATACCACACACCGTAACGCCCATTACCCAGTAAACCAAACACCGTAATGCCCATTACATATAATACCACACGCCGTAATGTCCATGGCCAGGGGCGTAACTAAAAGAAAGGGTGTCTGGGAGAGAGAGGCAGCATCAGGGAGGGAGAGAAAGAGAGTGTCAGAAAGCAAGAGAGTCAGGGAGAGATAGGGGTAGAAAAAGGAGAGTGAGCAGGAAAGACATTGCCAGGACAGTCAGGTAGGATGGATGGATAGAGGTACAGTACAGATTGGGGAAAATGGTTGGAATGAGCACCATATGCTGCATCTATGAATATATGGATGGACTGGGGCAAAGATGGACAAATGGGCAGACAGTATGGGGGGATCACACAGGTGAGGCAGACTGGCACTAGAGGGGGTGCAGGCCACACAGGTGGGGCAAGTTGACACTTGCAGGGGGGTGTAGGCCACACAGGTGGGACAGGCTGGCACTTGCAGAAGGATGCAGGCCACACAGGTAGGACAGGCTGGCACGTGCAGGGGGTGCAGGCCACACAGGTGGGGCAGGCTGGCACTTGCAGGGGGGTGCAGGCTACACAGGTGGGGCAGGCTGGCAATTGAAGGGGGGTGCAGGCTACACAGGTGGGGCAGGCCCACACAGGGGGGGGGATGACATATGTATACTGGTGGTTAGGGCAAAACATGACACAAGAGGTAGTGTGCATTAGCCCGCCCCCCATATCCCCTTCCCTATCCCCTTGGGGTTACATACTTTTCCAGGGGTTAACATTCTCTGCAGGGGTTAACATGTGCTTACACGGGGCATAGAGGAGGCACTTTAGCAGCAGCTGCCGCACTGAAGTGGTCGACGGTGCGCTGCCGCTGCTGACTTTCTGCAGACTCTGTGCGCTGCCGCTGGTGGTCCCTTAGGAGGGGGGAGGGTTGGACACCCTGTCCGTGCTGCTAACTTCCAGCAGGTGGGGTACGGGGTTGGGCCCCACTCAGTGTGCTGCCGCTGGTCCTTGAGGGGGGAGTCGGGCACCCACCAGCCCGCGCTCCTGACTTCCAGGGGACGGGGGCGGGCGCCGCTCAGTGCGCTGCTGCTGTTCCCTGAGGGGGGGTCGGGCACCCAGCCCGCGCTGCTGACTTCCAGGGGACGGAGGCGGGCGCCGCTCAGTGCGCTGCTCCTGTTCCCTGAGGGGGGGTCGGGCACCCAGCCCGCGCTGCTGACTTCCAGGGGACGGGGCGGGCGCCGCTCAGTGCGCTGCCGCTGTTCCCTGAGGGGGGGTCGGGCACCCAGCTCGCGCTGCTGACTTCCAGGGGGCGGGCGCTGCTCAGTGCGCTGCCGCTGGTCCCTTGGGAGGGGGAGAGGGGTGTCATGCACCCTGGCCGCTCTGCTGACCTCCAGCAGGTGGGGGCTAGGAAACGCTGCCACTGACCTGCCCAGACCAGATTCTGCTTCCTCTCTCCCAAAAAATCTGGTCGCCAGGAAGCAGAATCTGGTCGCCATGGCGACCTGGCGACCGGTATTTGTCGAGCCCTGCTATAGGGTTTACATTATATCGTAGTTCTGTTGTCTCTGGTGCTAGTTGATTGTCAAGCCATTCTTCTGTTACTGTAGGTTTAATATCCTCTCTTAAAGCCAAGATTTAAATGCATTTTTAGATGTAGTAGTTAAGACTGATTAAAGCCAGAAAGGGCATAACTTCAAATCCTTACCATAGAGCCTAGAAAATAATTATTGGCTTATTCTTCTTTTCTTTCTGATTGCCAGGATTTGTTTTATTTCTTTAATCTAGCAGGGGACACTGGAACTCTGTTACACTTGGGTATAGAGATCTGGCTAGTTGGGGCTGGGAACTAGTTTGTCTGTCCCCGAAAGAAAACTGTCAATAAATGTATAGGAACTCAAAGCCATCTTCAATGCCCTATTAGCCACACAGGACGGTATAGGCAACACCCGAAGTTGAGAAGAGCTGAGAGGTCTCCCAGATTCTGCAGTGGATTACCAAGACCTCATACTCTCGGCGATGGGGCCCTAGTGCAAAGGTGATGTCCTCAAGTGGAAATAATGGTGTGAAGCAGGGGTATTTTTCAGCAGGCTCCAGCAGGAACTGAGGCCCTTATTCTAGTTCACTCTGACAAAATATTTCTTAGATGGACAAAACCATGTGCACTTCAGGTGAGGCAGGTGTTACTTGTGCAGAGATAATTAGATTTGGGTGGGGTTTTACACCTGCCTCACCTGCAGTGCACATGGTTTTGTCCATCTAAGAAATATTTTGTCAGAGTGAACTAGAATAAGGGCCTCAGTTCCTGCTGGAGCCTGCTGAAAAATAGCCCTGGTGTGAAGACCTAATCATCGACTACCCAAATATGTGTCACAGGCAAGAGACCCAGCAGCAGCAGATGTCCTTGCTATTCCTTGTATATGTTTCCGCCTCTTCTTCTTTGCTGTTAAGACAGCCATTTTAAAAGTTAAACTATTTCAGATTCCATAATTTCCACTATGTTACAGGCTTGAAAGCCAGTCAAAGTGGATTATTATTATTATTATTACTGTATTTGGAAGGCATATGTGGCTTGGTGTGCTACACACATTGTCCCTTCTTCTGGTTCACTCGCAAAAGCAAATTCCTTCTCAAATGGACAAAAGCATGTGCAGAGAGTTAGATTGGAGTGAGTTATTTTGTTTCTGTGCAGGGAAATTACTGAGTGCTTTATTTTTACACTACAATGTAGATCATAAGGTGCCCATACACGTTACAATTATTGTTTACAATATTGTATACAATATCACATCTCATCGAATCTCGGTTTTGCGCTGAGATCAGATGAGATGAGATCTAGTACAAAAAGTATGTGCTGCACATACTTTTTGTACTAGATCTCATCTTATCGCAAAACTGCGATTCGATGAGATGCGATATTGTATACAATATTGTATACAATAATTGTAACGTGTATGGGCACCTATACTTTGAAGTAAAACCCCACCCAAATATAATTCTGCACAAGTTACATCTGCCCCACCTGTAGTGCACATGGTTTTTGTCCATTTGAGAAGGAATCTGCCTTTGCGAGTGAACCAGAATAAGGGCTATGTTCCCTTCTTGTGGTTTTTGGTTGTCTCATATTTAACTTTTCTTACAGGTGGGCTTAAATATGGGCCTTTGTTTGGGTTCTCTTAAGGTCCAGATTTCAGCCTTATCGTGTTCTTTTAATGGAAGTTGGGCCTTCTAGAGGAGAGTGCAGAGTTTATGTTACAGGGTGTCCTTGGAGTACAGCCTTCATTTGTCCCTCCTACTGCTTTGTGGGATCTTAATTCTCTCCTTTTCTCACAATCTCTAACCTTTTGTAGGAGGTAGATTTGAAGTTCCTCTCCGGGAAGACTGTTATACTTTTATCCCTGATGTTGGCTCGAGGGGTGACCAAACTAAAGGCACGATCCAAACCTTCCTACTAAGGGGGGTATTCAATGTCAGGGGCACGGCTGTCGAGCTAGCGCGACAGCCGTGCCCCTGTCCCGTTCTCGTTTTGCTCGCCTGGAGCTCGGCAGTCGGGATTCAATGTCCCGGCCACCGAGCGGCGAGAAGGGGGCGTGGCCGCGAGTTGAGGACAGAACGAGCCCGACAGCTTGTGATGTCGGTCTCGTTCTGCGCAGAACCCCTGTTCAATGCTGTCGGGAAAGACAGCATTGAATAGGGCCCCCGTGGGGAGATGGCTGCGGGAGCACGACACAGATTGCATACCCCCCTTAGTGTTTCATGCAGATAGAGTTGCGTTCCCAACTCTTGCTTCGTTCATTCCTAATGTAATCTCCGCATAAATCAACCGATTGTGGTTTCAACTTTGCCGTGTGGCAACCTGTTCCTCTTATCATGCATTTGTTAAGTTCTATAACTTTTATACTTTTGCTTTGTTGACTTCTTGTTAGGGTCATTTAGTATTACAGGGCTCTCCCTCCGTGGAGATGACTATGGGAACCTCCACAGAATTCCAGTGTCTTATGCTGGATGAAAGCGAAAACATGATTTTGGTACTTACTGGTAAATCTGTTTCTCTGATTACTCAAGGGGTACTGGACGCCATCCCATATATGTATAACCTGCAGGTTTTTGTTCGTTTGCCATGTGTGTTCATCTTATTCCTATAGTTTTCCATTTCCTGTCGGTCTACATTTTCCTAACTGGTTGCTAATGGGGTAGTAGAGGGAGAGGAGCCTTACACTTCTAAATGTAGTAGTGCCCAGCTCTACCCACTAGCCAGACCTCGTATACCCTAGTGCAGTGGTTCCCAACCCTGGTCCTCAAGTACCCCCAACAGTGCATGGTTTCCAGGTCACACAGCAGGTGCACTCATTATTCAGACACTTTTTTTAAAATATCACAGGCGGAGCTAATTATGTCACCTGTGATTCTGTGTGGAGACCTGGAAAACGTGCACTGTTGGGGGTACTTGAGGACCAGGGTTGGGAACCACTGTCCTAGTGTAACAGAGTTCGTGCGTCCTCTGCAGAATTAGTCTGGTATAGATGGATCTTTGTTTAGGTTCCCCTAAAGTACAGGTATTAGCTATGTCCACTTCATTTTAAAGATGATTGTCTGATTCTATAAGTAACCTTCTTTCAAAGCATCTACAAGAAAGTATTGTTTGGCAATGGCTGGTTGTACCTCTAGGGGCAGTTACTGTATAACCACATGGTCCTCCAGTTGGAGGAACGAGGAAATAATATTTTTTTTACTACTTACCATTAAATATATTTTTCGCAGTCCACAGAAACCTATGCTCTCTCTTATTTTTGGTGTGTTAGAAGGAAGGTGGTTTCTGTCTTTGTTTTTCTTCAACCTACCCTTGGAGCTACTGGGTAGTGTTTTGGGAGGGGAGGAGCTTGTATACTAGAAAAAACTTTTTAATGTGAACTCATCACCCCTCAATAATACCCCATGGTCAATCTGTGTGCTGCAGATGGAAACTGAGGAATAGATTTAAAAGTACTAAGAATCTTATTTTTGCATTTTTGTTTGTTTTTGGTTAATGGTTTCAGAGATGTGCTCCATCCCATGTGTAGGCGGTATACCAGTTTGTAGTGTCTTTTAAAATTGACTGAATTATAGCATATTAGCAGCGTTAAGGTGACAGTTAGCGGTTTATTCTACAGTGTGGTGCCGCCAGGTTAGAAGGCCAATGCTTGCTGTAGAAACATGCCATGAATTAATCTCCAATTATGAACCGAACTATATAGAATATCATGTTTTGATTTTTTTTCTTTTTTTTTTCTTGCAGGTGAGTTTTTAGAAAAAGTTCAGAGGAAGAGAAAGGGTGACATCACTGTGCTGGATCTCGGCTGTGGAAAAGGTGGAGATTTATTAAAGTGGAAGAAAGGCAGAATACAGAAACTTGTGTGTACAGGTATGTCCTTAGCTCTTTAAGTAGAATGTGTATCCCCTTCTAAAGCAATACATGTGCATATATTAAAGACTTCTCAGATATAATCACTATCATAGTAACTGTAGCTCCCCCAAATTTGTTGCGGATGAAATAAACATGGAAATGCGTTTTAGGACGTTACATATGCAATGGAGAGTCTAGATGACTATGATAGCAGCCAGATGAGTGCTGTTTTATGTTGCTTATGCTCTGACTCCCCATGCATGCCAGTTTGCTGATAGGTGATGCTGGTTATATTCTTTCCCAGCTACCCTCCTAGCTCCTCTGATCATAACCCTAACAAATGCTAGGAGCCGGCAGACAATATTTAGCAGTTGTCAGGCTGTTTCGGCTTCCTGTGCTGGGTTTATTTCATTGCCTGGCTGGATCTTCAGGGAACATTGAGTATTGTGCTATGGGCAGTAGTAAAACAAGCAAGCAAGTTCATAGATTGGCATCCAAATGCTTAGGGCTGGCCTTGCCACTCTTAGGGAGTTATAGAGTATCACTTTCATATAACAACCATCATGTAGCAGTGTTCACATCAGCTGCAGCAGTGTTTTATATTGGGAGACACATACATTGAATAAATGTAGCTTGTCCCATGTTACTTCTATCTCCCACCAAGCATTGTGTACAAATCTCTATTTCCTGTACGCAGAGCTGCTTCTGTGCCTGATCCCTATATGGAGAAATCTGAGCACCCAATGAACTCATAAGATGCTTTCTTTTGCATATAAATATAGGCATATGTATCCCCGCTATGTATAGGTCACATGGCCATATACGCGCGTCTCCAGACAACAGAGCAAGGAAGCTTTGTAGGCTGTTATTTCTCCTCCTGTAAACCCTCTGGCTTGGCAGGTAGACAGTTATTGTCAAATGTTGTTTTATATACAGGCCTTTTTGACCTGGTGCTGTTATAAACACTTTTTTTCCTTTTTTCCGACTATTTCTATTGTACTTGCTAAAAGTAATTGTTGCTTTTCTAGATTACAAAGGCAGAGGTCCACAGAACAATGTAATCTCCCTGTCAGCATATGTGATAAAGCACTGAAATAAAAGTTAACATATTGATAACATTGAGAAGAGGATATCTGTTGTAGGGCTAACCGCGATCCATTCAGTATTCCTGAAACGTAGACTTCCATCTGTGCAATTGTGAGTAGGGCCGATGCTTCCATTAATTAGCGACTGAGGCAGGCTGGAAGTGATCATCGCAGACATCATAGGCCCTCAAAAATTATTGGGCACACCTGCATTTTTTTTCAAATAAACCCAGAAAACGTCAGGTTCCCTTTTAGTGAAACTGCGGCTACATTTCGTTTATGATCCATACACATTTTCAGTCCCTAATTCCCCTCGTGCATGCGCAATGCATATGGTGCACATTCGCAGTCATTCATTATGCTCCAATTCTCTGATTAGTGATCCATGTTGAGTTACCCTCCTAGGGGCCGATTCATACCTGTTTGCACAGGTCCAAATTCATCCCCGTTCCTGATGGTGGGGGTCTGCACATGTGCAAAACCTCGGAGAGAACGCATAGTGATGGGCAGGCAGGGGGCAGACGCAGGGGACCGCCCAGCGTTTTATGGGAGCGCCCACAAAAAGGGGTGGGTAGGCCCATGGCTGCTCGGGGTGGGCAGTTGACATCACATGACAACAGCTCCCACCTTCAATTCGGTGAAAAGTAAGTCTAGTCTTGGGAGCCGCATTGGAGTGAATCTGTAAGCATACACATCTGCATGCATGCTAGTGCGGAGATTTTCTTAGCGTAGGGTGGTGTGTTCAGTGGAGTGGCGCTTATCTGCTCGCTTGGCAACGATTATAAGCAGCCTAGTGAGCAGGTCTGAATTAGGCCCCTACTACGGAGCACAAAACTATAGTGTCGGTGGAAAAGCCAAGTTTTATGTGCATGCAGATAGAAACGCTCTTTAAATGCCCTCCCAGCCCTCTCCTGCTGCATGAAGCTCGGAAGCCATGTTGCGCTGTGAGTTTGTACCGCAGTACAATTTCATTAAATCTACCTGAATCGAGCCTTCTGTGTTTGACCTTTTGAAACGGACTGAGTGAATGGCGTTGTGCTGAGGTCTAATATACAGCATAATGAGATTCCCAGTATAGCACTATGAGATGACTCATTCGCTGCACTGGGACCACAAGTCACAAGGGCAAGATATGGTCTCTAATTGACAATCCCTTTTTAGGAATTCTAAAACCAAAGATTTATTCATACCTGAAGTCTGGACTAAATCATAGCACATGCACCATAAACACAGTTTAACTTATTTTATTTGGGTTATTTAGCAGAGTAATAACAAAGGGTTTGGTAGATTGTAAATATTACATTGTTCTTTGATTGATATAGATATATAGATATATATATATATATATATATATATATAGATATAGATATAGATAGATATAGATATAGATATAGATATAGATATAGATATAGATATAGATATAGATATAGATATAGATATAGATATATATATATATATATATATATATATATAGATATATATATATAGATATATATATATAGATATATATATATATATATATATATATATATATATAGATATATATATATATATATATATTTGTACAAGGCATAGAGGACACTCACCAGTCTTCTTCTTAAGCAGCTATATTTATTTCATCATCCCAACAGTAAAGTGCAAATAGTGCAAGACAGTGGGCCAAGGGCCGACGTTTCGGTCTGACTCCAGACCTTTTTCAAGGCCCCCACTCTCTCCTCATAAAGTGCACTTTATGAGTTTGGCACCCCAGCAGTTGCTTGAACCCTTTGGAGGAGAGTGTGATCCGAATTCTTGGATATATATATATATATATATATATATATATATATATATATATATATATATATATATATATATGTATATATGTATATGTATATGTATGTGTATCGGGTTGGCACTCGTGGCTTCAATAAAAATCCAGTGCCAGGAACATAATAGAGCAATAAGAGACACTTACCCCCTCAGAGAAAGGATGGATCCTGCACACGATAGTATAGGTGAAGAAAGAGAGGTTTATTAAGAGTGCAATGTTGCACTAAGTGACAGCTGCTGACCTGACAGCCGTTTCAACTGCTGGGTGAAAACTGCACTTTCTCTGAGGTGGTAAGTGATATATATATATATATTTATTTATTTGACTAGTTGTGGCTCTCCATTGCAAGCTCATTTTTAAGTTGTGGTTGTTATTATTGGAACATGTAGGCCCTGTAGCACTGATTAGTCGTCTTGTCACATCCTGCTCTGAACACACTGCATAAATGTAATTACTCTGGACAAATGCTTTGATGCTCTTTTCCATTAATATTAAGATGCTCTCTTATTAGCAGCTGTAATCTGTAACAGCGTTCACAAATATTCATATGTAATATAGTGCTAGGAAAGGGCTTGCTTTGTTCAGAGACTATTCTGTAAGGATTTTTCACACCACTTTACAATAAGCAGCAGTCACTTTTCTAAGACCTTATGCTCCCTTGCCACTAGCTAGCTATTAAAAGCAGATATTACTTCTAATTTGAAGCATACATCTGTCATCTCTGTTCAGATTTATTGTGCATTTTATATTTCTTTATTTTCCCAGATATTGCCGAAGTGTCTGTCCAGCAGTGTGAGCAACGCTACTCTGATATGAAACATCGAAACCGCCGTGATTATGTGTTTGATGCTGAATTTGTGACTGCCGATTCTACAAAGGTATGTCTTTGAACTTTGTCCATTTTCAGGCTCCAGTTTCAAGATAACCATTCTTCACCAGTTTGAGAACAAAACAAATATATTTAAAATGTCCGGCAGTTTGCTTGTATTTGTAACTGGACTGAACCACCTAGCCGAATGCTAACACAGAGCTTGCCTTATTCAATAAACTTTATTTACTGCCAGTCTTGTTGGCAACAGACGAATGCACTGTACATATTACCATCAGGTGAACAGAAGCAGCATTAACTTTCTTTGTGTAATGTGTTCTAAACCTACTAATTACTGATTCTTTGCCATGTACCTAAAGCAGAATAGCTGTGTATGCTTTCAGTTGTTGGAATTGTGGATGTATAGTGGTAGCATACATACACTACGTGGAAAATTAAATCTGTAGGCTCATGGTCTCAAGTATACTTTGTTTTTACGAAGATCTTGGGGGTTTGAACTGATTTCAAAATTGCTGCGATGAGATCCATCTATATGCATAGCTTTTGATACCATGTAGCATTGGGTGGAATGATTAAAGCAGGGGTGGGGAACTTTCTTTGTTACACAGCCATATAAAAAGGATGAAATTCTGCCGGTGGCCAGTACCTTGATTCCAGGGGCCAGTCCCATGCTCCGGCCACCACACAATTTCCCCGTCCTTTGCTCCGGCAGCCGCAGATTAACTGCTGCTGGACGCCTGTCGTGTTCCCGCTGGCGTCCTCTCCTCACACGAGACTCCCTTACATGTTTCCCTTGCAGACCACTGGGTGGGAGGTTATGTAACAAGTGAAAACACAGATGTAATGTATTGTAATGAAGGTATAGTAAGAATATGTGCTAATTGTTCGAGAATACTATTAATGGGTCACTAAATAATGTTTGGGAATGTGTGAAGGGAGTTCATTTGGCAGGCGATGAGAAGGATTGTGGGCGTAGGGATGTAGCTGTAACATCTACACAGATAATGGAAGTTCTATATAAGAATTTAAGGAAATGTATAAAAAGCTAATATGTCAGAAACTTGGGGCCTAATTCAGACCTGATCGCAAAGCTGCTTTCTTAGCAAATGGACAAAACTGCACTGCAAGATGGGGTTACATGTGCCAAAAGAAGGGAGATTTGGGGGAAACTGTTAGGTCGACATACATTGGGTCGACCACTCGAGGTCGACAGGCCTTAGATTGACATGGGGAAAGTTGCCAAGCAAAAGGTTTGACATGGGTTTTGTCACTTTTTTGAGCCAACGTGCTGACAGGCGGTATTTCATGCCCTACCATCCACTAGGGCAGTGGTCATGGAACTCGGTCCTCATTACCGCACACAGTGCATGTTTTGCTGGTAACCCAGCAGGTGCGCAGGTGTACTAATTACTCAGACACATTTTATAAGGTCCGCAGGTGGAGTTAATTGTTTCACTTGTGATTCTGTGAGGAGACCTGCAAAACATGCACTGCGTGGGGTAATGAGGACAGAGTTCCCTGACCACTGCACTAGGGAGTGAAGGGAGAATATAATAGTGTGCTGAGCGTAGCAAGGCACCGTGCCCAAAGCATGGCGAGCTCAGCGGTGCACTGATATCGTGCCCATGTCGACGTTCGGGACAAAAACTATAAGAAACCCATATCCACCTTTTGACTGTCCACCTAATGCTTGTGTCGACGTTTTGACCCTTTTGACCTTGGGTATGTTGACCTTCGTTTTATCGACCCAATGACTCATACCTAGATTTGGGTGAGATGTGTTCAACCTGAAATCTACATTGCAGTCTAACAATAAAGTAGCCAGTATTTACTCTACACAGAAACAATATAACTCCCCCATATTTGAGACTCTGCGCGTTATATTTCCCCCACCTGTAGTGCTACATGGTTTTGTCCCATTTGCTTAAAAAAAAAAAAAAAAAAGCAACTTTGCAAACTGGTCTGAATTAGGACCTTAGTTTTTCAAACCTTTTAAAATAATCATTGATTCTGGTTTTTTTCTCCTATAGCATACAGTTTAAGGTCATATATGAATTCAGTCCATAAACCATTATCGGCTCCAGATTTAAACACTATGGTAACTACATATCTCACTCCTATATTTTGTATTTTCTCTTTAGGAACTTCTGTTTGAGAAGTTGAAAAATCCCGAGATGACCTTTGACATCTGCAGCTGTCAGTTTGTGTACCATTACTCATTTGAGACCTATGAGCAGGCTGACATGATGCTGAAAAATGCCTGCCAACAACTGTGCCCTGGAGGCTACTTCATTGGCACAACTCCAGATGGCTTCGAGCTGGTGTAAATGTTCTTCATCCTTTTTTTTTGCTGCTACTTAAATTGCTTAGAAATATGTGCCATCTGCATGATTATGCTGACAAACGCTGGTAAACAGACGTCCTCTTGTGACATGGCTGGTAAAAGTGTCCACAGGAAATGATAAAGTTTTAGATTATCAACACTTGGCAGCCACAAAACAGATGAGTCAGACTTGATAGATTTTGGAACATTTATAAACGTTTTTATACTAGGTACTTGCATTGTGTTTATTGGGTTATTGAATCTGACTAGTAACCACCTGCTTTCAGCACTGATCAGGCTCTCTGCCAGCCCCAGCTCTCAGCTGCCCCTTCCCATAGAAACACCTGGTAGAATGAGTGTGTAGTCACCTCTGCACATCTCTTTGCATTATGCAGAGCTATGTTGCATTCGGCTTTATAGCGATGACCCGGCTGCGCAGTTGGGATGGAGCACTCTGTCAGATCGGGCTTAATGAGCTGCAGCTGAGAGCTGCAGGATTTTCAGAGCCCGGAATGACTGTCGTCAGAGATGACGGCTAGGATCTGTGGGAATTCTGAAAGGTTGTTATAGGATGATTCTTCTAATGTTAATATTAGCTGTTAAGTGGAGGAGTGAGCCTTTGAATTTAGACTCCCAGTTTCTTCCTTCTTAAAATTAGAGGATAGGTCTTCAAGCATGTTTCTAAGGACAACAGTGTTAACCTAGACTTTATTACTTTGTGTATGAAATGCCAGTTTTAAACTTTTACATATGCTGAGTGCCATCAATGCTGCTATAATGGCTTTGCTAATATATATATATATATATATATATATATATAAATATTGTTTGTTCTAGGAAACGCCTTGAAGCCTCTGATACAAATTCTTTTGGGAACGATGTATACGGTGTCACGTTTCAGGAAAAGGGAAATTATCCACTGTTTGGCTGCAAATATGAATTTAACCTGGAAGGCGTTGTTAATGTCCCTGAGTTCTTGGTGTACTTTCCAGTTCTCGTTGAGTAAGTGTCCCTCTTGGTTCCATAACATGGTATGTCTAACACACAAGTGTTTTGCAGGCTTACAGGCCATTTTTATTGCAAATTTTACCTCTAATAATTTGCCTCAAACTTTTGACTCGGTTGCAAGTAGCTGATCGCTTTACCGCAACACTCACTGGAGAAATACAACATTGTAAATGACTATGCCCTACATCGTATTGAAGCCTAATTTCTATTTTGCAAATAGAACTGTAGTGTATAATGTGAGAAGTAGGCCTCTATTGCATTCAGAATGAGCTTCTCTTCCTGTAGACTTTAGAAATGAGAGATGATGCAGAAAGATATATATTGTTTTGTTAAGCATGCAAAGGTCATGTGCAGATGTGTCCTCATGTATTTGCTGCATTCACGCCACACTTGTTGGCATGCCAAGTTGCTTTAGTGTGTGGTCTGTCAGAACTGGAAACAGTCACCTCGTGTGTCCTAGTTGTTAGTTGCACAGCATCTGGTTGCTCAATCACAATATGCAAGATGACAATGTATAGAGCCCAAAATCGTTTTTTTTGAAAGGGGTAATCCTTTATAGGGCAAAACCATGCCTTTGTAAATGATTTGCCTTTTAAAAAAAACAAAAGCCCCAGGCATATCTGGCCCCAGGCATATTGCGTATGAGGGCATATCTGTATGCCTTAAATTGTACTCTTTCCACTACAGCAGGCCTGGGCAACCTGTGGCTCCCCAGTTGTTGTGAAACTACAAGTCCCAGCATGCATTGCCACAGTTTTGCTATTTTGGAATAATAGAACTGTGGCAAAGCATGCTGGGATAGGTGGTTTACCAACATTTGGAGAGCCACATGTTGGCCAGGTCTGCAATACAGTTTTCTTTACTAACAGGCAATATATTCAACTACACAGAGCATGCGTAAGCTAATAGCACATTCTAACAGTCTGCTGGTGTTACATTAAAACAGTGCTTTAGAGGTCCCCTGCTAATATAAAATTATGCAAAGAAAGACATGTGAAATGAAAGACATTCTAAGATCCCCCCCCATAATATAAAATCATGCATAAGAATTACAAAAACAGCTTTAATATGCTAATGTGGAAGATTTCTAATAGCCAATGATCATGGATAAAATTTACGCTCAGCAAAATCAAAACAAACAAATCCCCAACTCCAGATGGGATTCATCCTAGGGTCCTCATGGAATTAAGGGAGAAATTAGCAACCCCTCTATTACATTTTTGAAAACTCCTTTTCATCTGGTAAGGTACCGAAAGACGAGAATAGCAGAGGTAGTACCAATATTCAAAGAAGGAAAAATGGATGACCCAGCTAATTATAGACCTGTGAGCTTAACCTCAATAGTGGGGAAATTATTTGAGGGATTTTTAAGGGATGGTATCCAAAAATATTTAGAACGTCATAGTTTAATTAGTATTAACCAACATGGGTTTGTGAAAAATCGCTTGTGCCAAACAAATTTATTAGGCTTTCATTAGGATGTCAACAACCTTGATAATGGAAATGCAGTAGACGTGGTCTTTCTAGATTTTGCTAAGGCTTTTGATACAATTCCAAATAAGAGGTTGATAAATAAAATGGAGGACCTGGGATTAGGGGTAAGAATTTGTAGATGGGTAGGGAACTGGCTATGTAATAGAGAGCAGAGAGTGGTTGTGAACAGTGCAGTATCAAATATGATACCAGTACTAAGTGGAGTGTAACGTGGTTCGGTACTAGGGCCCATTTTATTTAACATATTTATCAACAATATTGGGGTGGGAATACTCAGCAATTAGGGTGGCCAATCCCAGGATCGGCGGGATACCGGGATTTGGCCCACAAAACACCGGTATTTCAATCCCGGGATTGGTGTATCCAATCCCGGGATATCCGGATTAGACTGCACATGCGCAGTCTAACTGCCCAACTTCCCCTGTTCCCAGCAGCACAGCCCTGCGCAGCATGATAGGGTCATAGGTCACGCTGCGCAGGCCGTACAGACAGCCTAAGAAGTGTGCTGGCTGGCTCCCAGAGACCCCGCCTACCCACCCGGCTCCTTGCTCCCTGAGACCCCTTCCGGCGACCCCACCCGGCAACCGGCAAAATCACCATGCCCAGCCACCCACCGGGCTCCATGTAAGTAAACATGTGGGGCATTTTTTTAGGGAAACCAATCCATGAAATCCTGGGATTGAGCATTTTTCAATCCCGGTATAGAAAAAATGCCCCAGGATTGGCCTATCAGCAATGTTTCGATCTCTGCTGATGACACAAAACTGAGAAGAGTAATTAGAATAATCGAGGATGTCTCCGCACTTCAGAACGATCTTAATAAACGACAAAAAAGTAAAAATAAGGTTCAATGTGGATAAAATGCAAGGTTATGCACCTTGGAAGACCTAACAAATGTGCTAGTTATAACCTAAGCGGGAGGTACTGGGTAAATCAGAACTTGAAAAGGATCTAGGAGTCCAAATTGATAACAAACTAAGGTGTAGCACTCAATGTCACATAGCAAAAAAAAGGCCAACAGAATACTAGCATGTATGGAAACTAGGGACTCAAAAGTAATTATGCCACTGTACAAAGCATAAATTAGACCATACCTAGAATATGGAGTACAATTCTGGGCCCCACACTATAAAAAGGGCGTTATAGAATTAGAAAAAAACCCAAAGATGAGCAACAAATATAATAAAGGGAATGGATAATTTAAGCTATGAAGACAGATTGAACAAATTGGGACTGTTTACACTAGAGAAGAGACGTTTAAGGCGAGAACAAATGTATCGGGCCAATATAAGGAAATGTCCGGTTCCCTTTTTCTGTAAGGAAGGATCTAGGACACGTATGCATGAGTTTAGATTAGAGGAAAGAAGATATTGTTCCCTTAGAAGGAATTTTTACGGTCAGGGCAGTTAAATTGTAGAACTCTCCCTGGAGATGTTGTATCGTGCACAATAATTATGTTTTACATAAGGTTTCACAAATATCTATTGGTTAAAAACATCCAGGGATACAAACAATAATCATAGTCTGTCTTTAAATATACAAGGCAACAAAAAGAGGGTTTGCCAGTCGCACTGGAATGTGTAAATAATGTAGTATGTGGACCCCTTTATTCAGTTATTAGGTACTCTCTTGATGTGGGGTGTGCTGCCGTTGGACAATATGTATAACAATTTAGAAAGAAGAAAAAAGATTGTCACATGGAGGGTGCACCTAAGGAAGAAATAATTGGTACTAAAATATAACTTTTTTTCTTTATTTGTTAAGAACTGCGACATATAAAAACACATATAGGGGTAAGACCAGGTAAGTATTAAAACGGGGGTTGTTAACCCCAACGTAGTATGTCCCCACGTATTACCAATCTTATGATTTGATGCTTTATTGTGCAAAATTGGATTCAGTGCATCTTAAATGGACCAATGTATGCTTATTTATATTATTTAGGGGCAAGTTTGACAAATTTGTGTTTAAATACTCAAGTGTGGTTAACACATAAACATGAACTCTGTGCAAATGAAAAGAACGTTGGTGATTTATCGTAGGTAATACCCCTAGAGTAATCGGCTATACATTAATGCCAGGGGGGAGTCTACTGAGAAATCAATGCTGTTGAATGGAATGCACAGTATAGTTATTAGTGCTGTATTGCACCGGTATTGAAAGGTATCTGCCGGACAGTATCCACACTGTAAGGACCGCACCGCCCGTTGGCTTCTCCCTATATAATGGGAGAGAGCCGCGCCTGACCGTGCGCTGCTGTACTAGTGTAGTATCGTCCATCGGCTTCTCCCTGGGTAATCGGAGAAAGCCGCACCGGACGCCCACTACACGTGCGCCGTTGCACTGGTCTGGTGTCGGGTCCCAGTGGAATCGCTAGCAGTGTGTGCTACCGCGATCTACACCCGGTCAGCACTCTGGTGCGCGCTGCCAAAAAATTCACAAATCAAAATACATTCAGTGGGGAGGGGAGTTGGGGATTTAGACACACTACGTGTGTATGGGCGACGCGCGTGTCGCTACCAGCTTCATCAGGAAGTCCTGGTAGCGACACGCGCGTCGACCATACACACGTAGTGTGACCAAATATTGTGTTTGACATGCCGTCTGCCATGATGTATGGTCCGTGTGCATTGATGCCTGGAGCCGTGCTGGGAACCGTGAGGGGACGCAGAGTGGTGGGCGAAATAAAAAACAAACAAAAAAACCCATACAAATAAATGGGCATCCACGAATTCCAAGTTCCCATTCATTTTTGTGTTTTTTTTTTTTAGCTCTGCGCCTGGCTCTCCGCAAACCCCTCCCTGCCCGGCTCCCTCCGCCTGCAGCTCATTTGGGAGTTGCATGTGATAAATCGAATGCGATTTATCACATGCAAAACTTTGCAAATCAAGTGCCTAATCGTACCTGAGCCCTCATGGGGAGGTGCCAGGGCAGTCTGGTCCAAAGGACAAGTCAGCCTAATTATATGGGGGGCTTAAGGGCCAGATGCACCAAGCTTTGTCTGATAAGGAACATGTAGCAAATGATAACAGTACCAATAACAAACTGATAAGATGACTAGATTAGAACCTCTACTCCTAAAATGTGCAGGAGCCTCCACTGTGCTGCCACTCCTTGACAGGTGACACCAAGGGCAGACCACACCCCATTGGGACGCTACTGTCGCTCATTGTTGCAGAACAAATATTGCAAAGAATAAAACCAGTCACTGCCTCATACAAAGTTTGCATTGGGTATTGTTCAATGCACTATTGGGCAACTACAAATAGCCCAAAACCGTTCACATTATAGGAAATTTGCCTGTCCATTAAGGATCACTAGACTGTGGCTATTAAAATAGAACAGGTAAAATCATTCATTTTTGTTAGTTTTGTGCTAGGATATAGATTTCCATAGTATTTTAAGTATGGAAATAAAATGAACAATCAGTAACAGATACTGAACGGATTAGATAGTCTGTATAGCAGTTCTCCAGCCAGTGACGGCGGGATAATCACACGTTGCTGTGTATAAGTTCTTACAGCAATTTATGTGAAGAGTCCAATGACCGTAACGAACAGCACAATGTAAGCTGGTGTTTAGAGGTTCTGGCCGCTGTCTTGTAAGGCCGTGCTGAGGAAATGCCACGTCAAGTGTTTTTGGAACACTCGTTCAGGTGTAGATTAATGGATTGCACCTAAACACAGCTGGTTATAGCCTCCATTCTCTTTTGCTAACATTAGCCAGCATATTATAAATGCTGTATGGTCTTTTCAGCATAACATGCAGTTCTTCCAATGCCCATTAGATGTCACTGTGCTTGTTCAAAATGTATTTGGAACGAATAACAATGGCTGGAGAGGATATCAAGAAGTGACAAATAAAAGTAACCCTTTTCTTTTTATTTTGCAGAATGGCCAAGAAATATAAAATGAAATTAATTTACAAGAAGACCTTTCGGGATTTTTTTGAAGAGAAGGTTAAAGACGAGGAGCAGAAAATGTTGCTGAAAAAAATGCAGTCTTTGGAGGTGATTTGTAAGCTCTGTTTAATGGCTGAGGAGATTGCAATCCAGCATAGTGTGTCATTAGAGAAGTAAGGCACATGTGGAAAAATAACCCCAGCAATACATAGAAATGAAAGCAGTGAGTGGCCTCGCTGCATAAGGAAATGTTTTCTCATTAATTCTCAGTATTGTGCCTGTGGGGAAACCAAATCACATCAGAATGACATTACTGCTAGTTCTGAGGGGATTCTGTACTCTCTATAGACATTATCTGCATGTTTGCTGCTATAGAGACAGAATTCTAAAGGTAATTATTCTACTTTGCATGTAATTTATATAATAACAGTACCTATATCATGACTGTAGACTGTATTCTATTAATATAAACTTTTCTAGGACAGTACAGATGAGATTCACTTAACAGAACTGATGAGTCATTTGCTAATGAGAAGTTTTAAGAATTAATTGTAAAACTTGGATGGGTATATTTATAATGTATATTCTCTTCACCCACCTCTCACCATATTACTGAAATATGGCTTTTCCCATTCTCGCTGCTACTGTTCCTTAGCTCTGGCTGTAGTGTTTCAGAGCAGAAGAGCAGGCATTCCCAACCTTGGTCATCAAAGCATATTAACAGGCTTCAGCACAGATGGTTAAGTAAAAAAAAAAAGTTGAGGTACTAAATAAATCACCTATGCCCAAGCATGGACATCACTAAAACCTGCACTGCCTTCAAGACCGAGGCTTTGATTGCCTGCAGTAGGGAGCGGGATGTTCCAAAATTGTGCAGGGGTTTTGAAAATGCTTAATAACTTTGCCCCTTTATAGCCAGTGGCTGAATCCACCTAGGGTGCAGCAGCCTTAAACTTTTAAAATGTAATCCCTGGACACGTTTCACATCTCAAATAGGGCCTTATTCTAGTTCACTCTTTCTGACAAAATCATTCTTAGATGGACAAAACCATGTGCACTGCAGGGGGGCAGATGTAAAAAGTGCAGAGAGAATTAGATTTGGGTGAGTTATTTTGGTTTCCGTGCAGGGTAATTACTGGCTGCTTTATTTTTACACTGCAATATAGATCTCACTTTGAAGTAAAACCCCACCCAAATTTAATTCTCTCTGCACAAGTAACATCTGCCCCACCTGCAGTGCACATGGTTTTGTCCATCTAGGAAAGATTTTGTCAGTAAGAGTGAACTAGAATAAGGCCGATAGTGCCTGACTCACCTTTACCGAATAAAATGTTCTTTTACGTGATTGCATATAGTACACAACAGTGCTATCATATTTAATCATCATAACAGGGAGCGTCCTAGAATAATCTATTTTGTATTTTTAGAAGATTATATAGTTCTGTAGTTTAGTCAATCTTTACATGCAGTGTTATTGACAATCATAGGCAGTAATAATCGGCAAATGTAATGGCACAATTATTTAAGCAATTTTGACTGTCCTTTTCTCATAACTGGTTTATGGATTCAGGTATTGGCTTTTCCAATGAATGACTGATATTTTTTTTTTTACATTTGTAGCAATATTACAGTACTTTTTGAGTCTTCATAATTGTCCCATTGAGTGCAGGTTGCTTAATATTAAACTATATCTTGTTTCAGTTTTGTGTGTGTATGTATATTTTATATGTATATTTTATATATCTAGTGTTATGCAAAAACAGAGCTAACCCTCACTTAGTGAGTACCAGTAAATTAAATATTAAATCAATATAGTGAACAGTTCAAACACTCCAGATCTATACAGTGGCAGCAGAAGTTTTCAGGTTGGCCTATTTTTCCATAGGGCAATGAGAATGTTTAGAAGATGGTAAAACTACAGTGACTATCCTTTAAAAGTTCCTTTATATGTGCGTGATGATAATTACGAGAATTTTTGCATGTAGTGGTATCTTTCACTTGTTGTGTGTCCTTTTTATTCTTCCGCGTTTCCCATCAGCAGGGTACATTCAAGCATGGGGGAAAGTTTCAGGAGTAGTGTATTATCAACTCAAAAAAAAAAATAAAAAAAAAAAAAAAATATATATATATATATATATATATATATATATATATATATATATGTGCCATATTCCTCACTTAAAAGTGCTATTGTAATATTGAGCAGTGGGTGAACGATGCCACCAGGCTGTAGGAACCTGCTGTGTGGTCCATGATGTGCCTTATTTTGGAATGTTGCTAATGATGACAGTCCTTTACGGACGGAAATGTTGAGTACATCTTCATTTACTCTATGATGCATATGTAATTCTAAATACACAGCTAATTTTAATTGCATTTATAAAACTAGAGAGTGCGTCCATTTTTTTCTATATACCGGTACATGGACTTCACCAAGTTCTGGATGTCACCCTAGCAGTTGCTCATTGTTGGATGGAGTGCGATCTTGTCTTTTACACCAAATTCCACACTTGGAAAAGGTTGAATAAACCGAAACGTCGCTTTGAGACCAGCGTGCCTGACATCCATTTGTTGCTAAGTCCTACGAGTGCCGGTGACCCCCCTGTTCTTGTCAATAAAGTGCCAAATTCCACACTTAAAAGTGCTATTGTAATGTTGAGGAGTGGGTGAACTACACCACCTTGTGGTTGTTAATATTCATTGCACTCAGTGATGACCCTGTGATTAAAAAGGTTAAAGAAAATGTAGGGAAATAAATAGGAATATTTATGTCCAGCTGAGCATCCCATCAGGTATCCTCCAGGGACCCTTAAAACCAAAAAAGACTCCCAGCAAGGGAAGAGCTCATAGCATGATATTGTTTATCAAAAATACATTTTATTTAAAACAATACACCTATAATAGACAGTAACAATATAAAAAAAAAATGGACCTGTACAATAGCATAAGAAGGGTAAATATGTACCTCTCCATCCCCGCTGGCATATAATCAGATAAGCGATATCTTTTTATGCTATTGTATTGGTCCATTTTTTAAATATTGTTACTATCTATTATATGTGTATTGTTTTAAATTATAGGTACTCACATTTAAGGAACTTTTAAGGATTGTTACAGACTTTGTGAAAACATTGAAGGAGCAGTAATTCTCAGGGCAGGCTATACAGTATGTCTGTAGTATTCGTTTCTGAGTGGTAAGAGTTTTGATGTAACTTGTTCTGTATTCTTTTATGTTGTAGCAATACCCTTCTGCTTCAAACTCCAGTTTAATCTCCAAAAAGGATGAAGATTATGAACATGCTAGAAAACTTGAGGAGAGTGGCAAGGCTAGGCTGCCATTGGTATGTATGTTCCTGTTACTACTTCTATAAGTTAGAGTCCTGATGCCAGGCTACGATGAGCACTAAATAACAACCCTCATTTACTACACGGGGTAGTATTACAGGTGGTGTATACGGTCTGCCAGTTAACCAAAAACTGCAATGGCAGCATTTGGGCCAAACACAATTGTAAAATAACAATACAATTCAGGTTCTATTATTCTAGCATGTTCTGCTAAATATTTTTTCCCATTTGGAACAGCTCTACAAATGTAATCATTTCAAATATTTTCCTTTCTCTTCAGGGGACGTTAAGCAAATCTGAATGGGACGCAACAAGTAAGTAAATTCCTAAGTAATCTTTTTTTTATGCTGAAATTTAAATAATGCAATCATTTATTTTAAAATCAATACAGTTCAAGCAAGTGTTAAACATGAGTATTTTGTGCATGTGTTTACCGATGTTAATGGCTACAGATCTAGGTATATAAATAGTGAGTCCAGCAGTATAAAGGTAGTAAAGTATCTTTGGATACTTGGAGGTTGGTACACTGCGCTCACCGTGGTTCAATGTTTTTGCCAGGCTCTGCTATGCCTTAAGGGTTTCCCGATCCATTTTGGTTCATATACGGTAGGTTGGGTGGGCTTTAGCGCTGTCTGTGTGTGAAATATTCCCTTCGATTAGGAGAAAAAGTTTGCGTGGTGGTTTGTGTGCATAAGGTTTGTGTTTTTGTGCATAACACTAAAGTTGCTCTTACAACCCTGACTTACATTTAAGACGGAGGAGAGAAAGGACATAGGCCACCAAGCCTATGTGATTATAAAGGAGTTATTTTGAATTGCCTTAAGGCTCCTTTCCACTCCGGACATATAATAAGGGACAGTACTTTATCCCAGAATAATATTATTTTCACTGCACATCACTCAGAGACACTGTAGATCCCAGAACAAGTTAAGGGACCTACGGGAGTTTAAAAGAATCCCCTAAAAGATCACCTGAACCCCTGTCGGGGAATCTCCCTGAAGTGACACGGCACTGAAAATTCTCCATTTGGGAGACCCCAAAGAGGTGTATTAAAACACCAATTAAGCCCACACATTTACCTATCCATTGATTATAATTAATTTGCAAAAAATAAAACACTACTTTTAAACACCAACTTTTTATCTGTTTTTCTTTCCACACATACCAACACACAAACCACCACGCAAACTTTTTCTCCTAATCTAAGGGAATATACACACACAGGCAGCGCTAAAGCCCACCCACCCAACCTACCGTATCTTTGGACTATGACAGATGCGCCCCCCTTCAGCTACCATCTATATTCCATGTGTGACATGAGTGCACTGTCGTATTCTGTGTAGTTCTGCTAATGTCAGACATATTTGTTTGCTAAAAGGGTCTTGGTCACGACGCAGATGATTAAGCAGTTGATAATCATTTTGCTGATAATTACAATTATCCTGTGCCTAAATTAAATGTTAGCGAAGAAGAAGCATTCAGCAAACTTAGTTATGTCCTCATTCATCTTTGCTGCAGTTATGCCAAGTAGCCCCTCCTGGCACCTCCGGTCACGTGAGAATAGGATGCATAAGGAGGCTGCGCTGGTTAAATGTTGACACTTTTATATTGTGTGTGACTGACTCTGTATGGAGCAGATAATTCCTTGTATTGAAAACTGCAGCAGCTACGTACTTTGAGGCAAAGCAGCAAGCTGTATGCCGAAGAAAGGCAGTGAGGTTTTTTTAACCCTTTGAGGCTCAAAAGCCCTAGTGCTAGCAGCAGATCCAACGGTGAGCCACTTTAAAAGAAGAACATTATCATCGTTCAACATTCAATGTAGACCATTTTTTTAATACCCCAAAAAAAATGAGAATTAATTTTAACATTGAAACCAGACAGTTTAGATACAATAAATTGGGATGTAAAGGGTTAAAAATATTAAATAAACATTTTATTTTGGAACTAGTTTTGTTAGCTCAATTTTAAGTAACACTTGTAGTATTTTTTTTTTTTTTTTTAAGAAATAAATCTTTTTTTCCCTCTCTTTTAGGTATATATTTATTATTTGCATTTGAAAAACAGACTTGACTGCATTCAACAATTTGAAAATTTGCCATCATCTTTTCAATTTCAAAAAGTGTTTGTTTTACATTCATAACAAAAAAATATAGTTTACTTATTTGAAGAATAGGATATACTTGTCTCCAGTGCATATACTTTTTTTTTTTTTTTTAAACAATATTGTTTTTCATTTAAACACACATGCAAAATCTAAATAAATGTCTGAAGTGTGTTTAGAATGTCTACAATAATTCTCATTTACAATGTCTGTTTTATTTTGTGGGTGTGGGGGTGTGTGTGTGTGTGTGTGTGTGTGTGTGTGTGTGGGGGGGGGGGGGGGAGATAAGAAATTTAAGCTGTATATGATATGTAATTCGGCAATCCCATCTCTGTGTTAGGAGTCATAGTGGCAGATCTGTACGGTTTTGCCTTTTTAATCTTGTCTAACATGAATGTTCAGCGTTCATCTTAAAATAGTTCTCACGCATATTGAGTGATGACGATCAGACTGCCATTTCATTGTCCTTAAGTGATCAGCGTTTTCTTGAGAAAGCTGAATTGTTGCTATGGCTACACAATAGGTGATGTCTAAATTTAGAACATCAAAGTAAGAAGAAAAAAAAGTGCAAAAGGTACTTATTTACACTATTTACAACATAATAGTATCACAACAACTCTATTGCCATTAAATAAAATAAAGACAATCCAGGTCCTCCACATACTGTATCAGTTAAAAATCACAAAAAAATTAATCTTCCAGTGAGAACAGATGGAACAAGCTATTCCTATATAACAATGTTGTATACAGCTAAACTGTCTTTTTAAAAGGAAGAAGGGAAAGCACAGTGATTAGGATGGTAATCCTTTGTCTATTAACAGCCATTATACAATTTTTTTTATATTTTCTTAAAATATTTGATAGACGTAAGCATTCCAAACCTGAATGTACCCACGTTTTCACAAATCATTCCCCAGTTACAATAATGTGTCCTATGTATAGGACATTAGGTATATTGGCCTAATTCAGACCTGATCAATAGGCTGCGAATCTTCGGAGGCCAGTGATCAGTTAGCCACCTTCCCACCAGAGTGAAATCCCACCCCCTGTGCATGCCCACCCCACCCTACCATGTGTGTAGCAGCTGAGTAGCCTAGTCAACAAATTCAAAAGGAAGGATGGCGATGGAGATCTGGATACACAAGGAATTCTCTATTTGTTTAGAATCCTCCATAAGCTGATACTCACGTTGGGATTGACACACGCAAAATATGGAGAAACAAAACAATGTCTAGTCTATACTGTATATGTTTGATAACAGGGTATCATGTAAGATGAGGCTGTGGGCACCTTGATGCATGTCCTCACTCACGAGCGGAAGAGGAGATCTGTAAATAAAGGTAACTTAACATGCATCAGAATCACAACTTGTGTTCAAGGATAATGGGGGGGGGGGGGGGGAGATAGGTTGCGGGCGAAAGGGATGGGTCTGCACACTACTAAAGGTTTCTTCATGGATTTTGAAGAGTGATCCACCTGATTTTATTTTTATGGTGGGGGTGCTATCTTAAACAACCTTGTATACATGGAAGAAAAAATGGGGTTGCAGAGATCGATGCGCACCTGGATATATACGTATTGGTATATCACTTAAATATTAAGAAAAAATGACCCTTGCGTTTTTCTTTTATTTCATGAAACTCTGGATCATATAGCATTAGACATGGTGAAATAAAGAGGTTAAAAAGACACAGTTACTGACAACATAAATTTGTGTGAAGGGTTAAGTAGGAAAATTAGTGCAAAAAATAGTATTTAAAATGTCGAGCCCTGTTCTGCCGTATGCAAGACTGATGGAGAGAGATAGGCTCTAATTAGTTTGGTGCTTCTAGATATATGGCTATTACTATAGCTCTATTTGCTGGCACAGAGCCCAGACTACTCTCTGCAGGGGGAGCAAGTTGTTATTCCAATATTGTAACACTCAATGGTGATACAGTGTTAACAATTTCTTTTTATAAAAGAGGTTTAGCTGTATACACAGGAGTATATTGAAGTGTGTATTCTTGTGAATGATGACACACTTGCATTTTTTAGATACATTGATTTTAACCACAGTAGTCCTTACACTGTATTATTGGGTAATACTTTGTTGCAAATAAACCAGTGTAAATACAGGCAGTAACTGGCTTAGATTGCTCAGTGTACTTTTTTTTAGTAATCACTTTTTCACCCTGCTTTCAAGAGGTGAGTGGTTATGCAGGAGTATTTGTAAGTACTTGAATAATTATTGCAGTTTGCTAATTCACAATCACTAATCACTCCCCTCTATCCCTTCATGGGGATTTTGGTGTCTAAATAGACAATCTGTCTTAAGGCTAAGAATCTGAGTCCTATGGACACATCCCCTGTTACAATCGGTTATAGACATATATTTACAATCATTTTTATATATTTAAATAGAAATACGGCATTTGTCAGGGCTCTACACGTGTTTCCCCTGTCTAAGCAGGCTTTTTCAAGGAAGCCAGGAAAAAGCCTTGCTTAGACAGGGGAAACACGTGTCGGAATCTGTAGAGCCCTGACAAATGCCGTATTTCTATTTAAATATATAAAAATGATTGAACTTGCAGCAGAATATGGTGGCTCCACAACAAACCCAGATTCAGATGTTATGGGAGGAGCAATAACATCTGGTCCAGATAATACCCGGCAGGGAACAGGATCTGGCTGTGCAACCTCAAACTCAGATTGAGATGCTGCTTGAGGGGCAACAAGCCTAGTTTCAGCTGTTGCACGATGAGGTAAAAGTGAGCCAGAGCAGTAAAGGCTACTGAAGCTCACTACAGCTGATGATATAGAGCAGTGGTTCCCAACCCTGGTCCTCAAGTACCCCCAACAGTGCACGTTTTCCAGGTCTCCACACAGAATCACAATTGACAAAATTAGCTGCACCTGTGGATCTTTTAAAATGTGCCTGAATAATGAATGCAGCTGCTGGGTAACCTGGAAAATGTGCACTGTTGGGAGGGGGGGGGGGGTGACCAAGGGTTGGGAACCTCTGATAGAGGCATTCCTTTGTACATTTGAGCTCACAGCCACATGGTTGGCATGGCCTGTGGAGGGAAGCGGTACATCTGTCAGAATGAACTTGGGTCTACAGTCATTAGGTCGACCCCACTAGGTCGACTGGCAGGAAGGTCGACCTGACTTAAGGTCGACATGGGCCAAGGTCGACATGACTTAAGGTCGAATTTGCATAAAGGTCGACATGAGGAAGGTCGACTGGTCATAAGGTCGACATGGGTTTTTCACTGTTTTCTATCCGAATGTCGACACAGTCGACATGGACACAGTTGGCAATGAGAATCGGACCCTCGCATTGCTCGGTTCGCTCGCAATGCTTCGGGCACGGTGCCTCGCTGCGCTCGGCACACTATTTTATTCTCCCACCACGCCCTAGTGGATGGTAGGGCATGAAATACCGCCTGTCGGCACATGTCGGCTCCAAAAACAGTGAAAAAACCCATGTCGACCTTATGACCAGTCGACCTTCCTCATGTCGACCTTTATGCAAATTCGACCTTAAGTCATGTCGACCTTGGCCCATGTCGACCTTAAGTCAGGTCGACCTTCCTGCCAGTCGACCTAGTGGGGTCGACCTAATGACTGTAGACCTAAGTTCATTCTAATAGATAGATTTTTATTCTATACAGTAATAAATGTACATCAGCTCTATCCTATGCATGTCAGACTATATTTAATAACTAAAAAAAAAAAAAAAAAAATCCACCCCAAAAGATATCTATATTTGATTAAATAGATATATTTGAATCCAAGAAAGGATTTATAATTAAAATTAATTTTTAATTTTATTGTATGCACTCCTAATAATACAGACTCCTTCTAAGCGAAGAGTTAGAAATATGTATTCATATGTATTTGAAGAGATATATATGTATTTTTTAATGCTAGTACGGATTACCCCAAAAAATTAAGCTGCTGTAAATAAAGTATGAATGATCTCTGAGAAAATCTAATATTAAAAAATCGAAAGTTAAATATGTAATGCAGGTCATCGGCTATTGTATCTAATATAAATCATGCACATAAAACTTATGCGCTCTGTAAAAATAAACAGAGTAGTAAGGGCATATATACACCATTGCCCTTACTTAAAATGGCGATTAAGAACTCTGTCCTGATACTGGGATAAAGCGGTGAACAGTCCAGACGTAATAAATAAACAAAGCATAAGAAACATAATACCCGGAAACGGGACTGCAATAGGTGGAACACGATAACAACATGAATGACCCGCATGACGCTATGCGGAAGTGCGCGACCACTAAGCAGATCCAATGATAACTACTGAAATCTGAATGCAATGGAATGGAAGCGCGCGGCGGTGACACGCGCCGCATACACGCCGAGACACTGGGGTATAAATACACCCAAAGGAGCAGCATGTACTTTATGCACGATATACTCTCTCTCTCTCTCTGAGGAAGCCGCCGACGCTCACAGCAGGCGGGGAAACGCGTTAGAGACTTACCTCCATTTCTCCTGATCACTGAAGATTTTGGCACTCTGTACTGAGGAGACCTGCAGTTTCATTTCTACAGCCACTGGTGTCACGAACTCCGGATATAGTTGCACCCAATATGGAAATTCAGTTCTAGCAACTGGGAGGCATCAGAGACTGCAAACCTGCCACAGGTCTCCAAAGGTATATACCTAATTTTTTGTACCTAATCTTTTTTTGTCTGGCCAGGCAACGTATATAACCCATTCTGGTGGTATGCTGATAACTTCTGCATGATACAATCTTACTAATAACATCTTAGTAAAACTACATCAGTTTGAGTATATGGACTTTCTGGATCTAACCTTACAAAATTTTTAAACTAATCCACTAACCTGCATTACTAATTAGCAGAGGCACTTACTAATTCATGTTATTGTGTGTGATTGGTGCTATTCATATATTTTACATATATTTTATATATTCATTTTTTACTTTTTTTGTGGATGTATATTATGTCCTAATTTTATATCGGTTGTGGCCACATACCTTATGTACATTTATTACTGTATAGAATAAAAATCTATTTAATATTAGTGTTTCCCATTGCGCAGTTTTTTCTTTTTCTTTGTTTGTTTCTACTGGGATTATTGAGCAGTCCCACTAAACAGCAGCATTAGTGGAAACACTGGTAATATATTTAGGGTTTTAATTGCGTCCAGATTGCTTAGCTCTGGTCTTTTCTTTCTTTCTTGTTCATTCTAATAGATGACTGCTTCCCCTGTGGAGGAATGGTCTGATAACGGGAGGCATAGCAAACGTATGTGGATATGCTTGTGGCCTTAAAAAGGCTATACTGGACAGGATTGAAGTGATGGGGCACATGAATTAAATGACTGGGGCCTGGTTGTAGCTGGATAAAAACTCTGCAGTGAGGATTGTGGAGATAGTCGCGCTGGACCAGGTTATGTGGGAAAATAGGAAGAGGTGTGACTGCGCTGTATTAAAGTATATTTAGAAAGGGATATTTGTATATATAAATAAAAATTTGATCATGTGTGTGAAAAATTTGAAAAAATTTAATAACACAATTGAGCCACAATAAAAAGCATATAATGCGACCAGACAATGAGAATAAAATAATATAATAGTCACCCACAAATTGGCCAGAGGTAAGTCCGTATAGAAATGGATCGTTCGGTTTTTCTACTTTTTTGGAATACTCGATGTTTGGGGATCGATATGTTAGAGATTTAGGCCTTGTTTGTAATCCACTTTTTTGTATTCCTCTTGTATAGGGATATTGCCTCCAAAAAACGACTTGTAAGTCCTCATCCATTGTATCAGGCTTTTTAGGAGGTGACGTGCCTCCAGATAGACGATTCGCCTCACAGTGGAGATGGAGGTAGCAAAGTATCCTTTAGGTGTTCACTCCAGATTGGGAAGGTGGATGTCCAAACAAGGCAAAAAAAGTGGGGTGCAGATATTAAAAAGGGTGTCTGGATAGCGGGCTAAAACCTACGCGTTTCGCTGCTATCTGCAGCTTTTTCAGAGGACTTTTTCAGTGCAGCAGTGGGCCTTTTGTGGCTGACCCCCAGACATTTGAGGAGTTGGCAGTGGTGATTGTGAGGCACCTGACACTGGGAAAGCTGACTAAAGCCAGGTCAGGATATGTGCCAATACCGAAGCCCAGAACTCGGGTCCTGTGTTTAAACCAAAGGCTCTGCCTCCCTTAGTGTGCTTTGAGTGCGGTGAGCCTGGTCATGTGCGCCAGGACTGCTGGAAACGAGAGACGATGGATTGTGGTATGGGTAAAATGGTATGGCCATTGGTCAGCATGACTGCTGTGGGTGTATCCCCCTGTTCTGGGTGCTGGTACAGATGGAAGGCCAGGAGATCTGGGCACTGATGGATACCTGCAGTGAGCTCAAGATTGTCGCTGCCAACATGGTTCATCCAGGGGCTGACAAGATCTAGCCTCCTGTCAGGTTGTTGTACATCCATGGCGATGTGGAGGAGTGCCAGGGGACAGAGACTAGCAAAGTTTAGCATCCGGAGAGATGCTGCCAGTCCTGAACCAGCTCAAGAGACTGGGCCTGGTTCACTTGCAAAAGCAAATTTTCTCTCTAATTTAAAAAAAAATAATGTGCACTGCACGGGGGTAGACATAACACGTGCAGAGAAAGTTAGATTTTGGTGCTGCTTTTACCGCAAATTGATATCTATACTGCAGTGTAAAAATAAAGCAGCCAGTATTTTTGCTGCAGAGAATCCAAATAACTCACCCAAATCTAATTCTCTCTGTACATGTTACATTAGCCCCACCGGCGGTGCACATGGTTTTGTCCATTAGAGAATTTGCTTTTGGAAGTGAACCAGAATCAGGCCCAGAGTCTGAGGCTCACTGGAACCCAGTTTGTGAGATGATATCACTGCAGGACTTTGGGAGAGATCATCGCAATAACAGCATTTATTTAGCTACATAAAACATAATTACTTCCAATATTTCCTTCTGTTATTCTAACAGAGAGGAATTCAATTGTTAGCGTGCCAACAGCTAGCGTCCAATTGAGCTATTTAATTGTTGCTCCTTTCTGGCAGATCGGCTACCATAATTTTTGCTTAAAAAATCAAAATGTGCCTCATTTGGCTGCTCAAGCAGGACTTTTTGCATTGCCTCCAATAGTTCAGTAGGGTTTAGCTGGTTTACGTGGCTAAACCGGACCATAATGAACAAGATCATCATCAAGTGAATATCGACCTACAGTCTCCCGTCACATTAGATGGAACATGGGGTGGTAATAAACAATTGAATTCCCCCTTTGAGCCTATGATATTTTTTGTATTCTTCATGTAACAATCAGAATACTGTATGATAACACAATTTCAGTAATGCAGAGCTAAAACCTGACCAAATTGACCTTTGATAAATTTGCTATATGTGGTTACCTCAGAAACTTAAGGCCCTCACACACTAGAACGATTTTTTGTCCGATTTCCGACCGATCGTCCGATATATCGGCCGATTTTTACAGATAATCGACAATAACCGGCCGATTATTTCCGATTATCGATGTAAATCGGCCGATCAGTCGGAAATCGGACAATCTGCCAAAAAATCGTTCTAGTATGTGGGGGCCTTAAGATGCTTCTTTACCATAGATACATTAAGTTCCTTGATAAAAGTTACTGAGTACGGTTTCTGAGGTTTTCACATCTCTACCTCCAAATTGTCAATTGCTAAGGACAACAACTCAGACCTACACAACTTTCTAAAAAGTTAGTTACCTCTTAAATAGTTCATCTATTAAATGAAGAACTACACAATTGTATGGTATTAAGCTAAAACAATGGCTTAAAAAGACTAGTATTAACTATTGGTACTAGATTTTAATGTATAAATAGCCATTATTTTAGTTTCATTTGGGTCTTTATCCATAAAATAAAAATAAAAAAACTACATGTTGAGATGGCAGTGAGAGGCCAGCTGCAATAGACGGGCCAAAGCATTTCACGGTCATCAACATTGTATATTTTCTCCTGCACCCCATAAAGATGAGACTGAAAGGTTAGTTCTATTTGGTAAAGAAAGAGCAGCAAAAGCTGTTTAGCGCGCTGGTCTTGGTTGTTTTGCTCAGGGTGAGCTGCTGCAACAAGGGATTAGTCAGATCCCTGGTAAAGCTTACAAAGAAAAAAGGAGGACAGTTGCAGCGCTCTCAAATTTTAATGAGTTGATTTCTCAATGTAAATAACACATAAATATACAATACATATGAAAAATAATAATAAAAATTGCGCAAATAATTACATTTATAGGTAAATGAATATCTTTTAAAACCAGCAAGTGGACCAATTGTGTAAGAAATATATATAACCTGCTCTGGTTGATAACCACTCGAAAACGGGCACTGGAGTCCAAAATAGAGTCCCAATTTGTAATCCCAAAGGTCGCTGGAGGTGTCTCTGGTCCAATGGGGCAATTGATGTTGCTTGTAGGGATCCTCTCTAAAGTGCGGATATAGGGCAGTTGGGAGATGGGTGAGGTACTCCAAATTGTAGCAAGCAAGCCGTGATCTATTTACCCCAATCCGGATAAGTGCGGGGAGGCTTCTGTAATGAAAGTGCTCTGTGCCTTGGAGGTAAAGTTGTTCCTCACAATTGTAAAAGGTGGTTCTTAAAGTCCCAGAAGGATTCAGCAGGATAAAATACACAGGGGGTCACACTTGGTTACCAACTCGTTTCGCTGTCACAAGGGACAGCTTTATCAAGGTGACTTTTGTAAGCTCACTACCAGGTATATATACCCCATGGTCAATTGACCTCATGACATCACAATGTTACAGTCATGGAAGAAAACTGTGCTAAAATATCATATTATCAGACTGAAAAAAGCTCGGAGACAGACTTTCATTATTTTAACCATACAGATAATAAAACAAATTAATTTAACCAGACAAAACAGAATTAAATTAGAACAGAGGTCGCCAGAATGACCCTTGACCCGGATGTTGATCATTTTAATATAGGTCAGATATAGTTATGCATTAGGTACAGTAATATAGGCACATCATAATGGGTTCCACGTTTGGATATGGGATTTGAGAAATTATGAAGCACATCACTGTGTGTCTATAACTAACCTTCTATATGGAACGGTGTTTGTCACTCGTGTCATATTTCCCGCGTCAGATCTCAAGCGGAAGTGTGTGGCCCAGATCTAATTCCCAAGTAGTCAATGAGCCGGTGCACGCTGTTAATTGCATCCGGCTCTTTGACACGCATTGGAGGAATGTGTCACTCACCTCCGGCTTGTTGGAACGCAAGCCGGAAGTATACGTAAAGTGTCAGTGCATCCGGCTATTTGGTATGCACTGAAGAAAAGTATTGCGCACTTCCGGCTTTTGGACCGCAAGCCGGAAGTATACGGGTTGTGTGGATACCCGTAATACAGTACATACTGGATCCACAAAGTATATTTTTCACACAGGTATCTGGAAGTCCCCTCCTGCTCGCTGGACCGCGAGTTCAGGTGGGAATGGTCCCATTGCGTCAAAATAGCTTTATTAGACATATATAACATCGTATCACTTCCGGTGGGTGCCTCACCAAACCATTCCCCGATAAACGGGTACAAATCCCAAATTGGGATGTTCTGAGCTCAAAGATGTAATTATCCATCAAAAAGTTTTGTAAATAAAAATATATACATGAACATTAAGCCTATAGCAGAAAAGGAAAATTACAACAATAATAATAATAATATTTAAAAATAATAATATAAAAAATAAAAAAAAAGGGGGAAATATAGTAAAATCTTACAGTAGGTTGCTACAGTAGAGAATCCAGGATGAATATATCATCATACTCCGCTGTAAACAACAATAAATGTGGGCAGAATTTGGTCAGAGCTCATTTAATTCATTAGGTTTATCAAGTTCAATAACACAATCTTATTTTTAGGATTGATGAATTATATATGCATTTGTGAAAGGACTAAAAGATCAGAGGATTACATATGATGGTTTGATAATGGAGCTATGGCAAAGCTCTATAGAAGATAATAATCTGAATACTCAAAAAACTATAAGACCGTGTTTAATTCAAGTGACTCATTTAAGCCTTTAGGAAAGAGACAATCAAATTTAAAGATCCAATAGACCTCCTGGCGGCAAAGTATCTTAAATCTATCCCCCCCCCCCCGTTTCGTGACATCAATATGTTCGAGGCCAACGACCGAGAGGTCCCTTGGATCACCATTATGAGTCTCACTATGGTGTCGTGAAACACTGTGGAGTAAGTTTTTCTTAATAACATTTCTCCGGTGTTCTAAAAATCGAACCCGGAGTGGCCTGGTGTTCCTCCCTACATATTTGAGGCCACAGCCACAAGTAAGTAGGTAAATGACATAATTGGTGTCCCTTAATGGGTTTCGATATTCCATCAAGGGTAATCTCTAGTGTCCTATTAAGAAGATGTCTACAGGTAATACAAGAGGTACGTCCACATCTGAAACAGCCCTGTGTTTTTGGGGGGAGCCACGTGAAGAACTTAAGGCCCTCACACACTAGAACGATTTTTTGGCTGATTGACCGATCGTCCGATATATCGGCCGATTTTTACAGATAATCGACAATAACCGGCCGATTATTTCCGATTATCGATGTAAATCGGCCGATATATCGGACGATCAGTCAGAAATCGGACAATCTGCCAAAAAATCGTTCTAGTGTGTGGGGCCTTAAGATGCTTCTTTACCATAGATACATTTAGTTCCTTGATAAAAGTTACTGAGTACGGTTTCTGAGGTTTTCACATCTCTACCTCCAAATTGTCAATTGCTAAGGACAACAACTCAGACCTACACAACTTTCTAAAAAGTTAGTTACCTCTTAAATAGTTCATCTATTAAATGAAGAACTACACAATTGTATGGTATTAAGCTAAAACAATGGCTTAAAAAGACTAGTATTAACTATTGGTACTAGATTTTAATGTATAAATAGCCATATTTTAGTTTCATTTGGGTCTTTATCCATAAAATAAAAATAAAAAAAACTACATGTTGAGATGGCAGTGAGAGGCCAGCTGCAATAGACGGGCCAAAGCATTTCACGGTCATCAACATTGTATATTTTCTCCTGCACCCCATAAAGATGAGACTGAAAGGTTAGTTCTATTTGGTGTACCAAATTCTGCCACGATGTGTAAATTCATATATTGCAGCAGTATGTCTTTTTTTTGTACATACTTACTAGCTATATCTTACCTCTGCCCAAGGTAATAGGCAGAAGATGATGATACTAATTTTTTACTATTTTTAGCCTGTTCCCTCTTGACTTACTACAGTCTTTACTATGGATGTGTAGTCCTATATCTAGGCTATATGCCAAACGGTGTGAGATGCCCAGCGCAACTGAGCCAGTCTTGTGTAGTGTATCTTGGATGCAGTAACACCACTTTGTACTGTAAACCAGGCATTCCCAACCACGGTCCTCAAGGCACACCAACAGTGCAGGTTTTAGTGATATCCAGGCTTCAGCACAGATGGTTTAATCAGAATCACTAAGGTACTCATTAAGTCACCTGTGCTCAAGCCTGGATATCACTAAAACCTGCACTGTTAGTGTGCCTTGAGGACCGTGGTTGGGAATGCCTGCTGTAGACACTGACCTGAGAAGTTTACAAGAATTAGTTATACCTAGAAAATCTGAATAAGAACAACAGAACTAAGGGGTAGTTTTATTAAGCTCGGTGAAGTGATAAAGGGGCAGATGTATTAAGAAAAAAAAAAAGGTGGTGGAGCGCTAATAAAAAATATGTATAATAGACCAATTGGGTATTACAATTTATTATTATATATCATATGAATAAAAACACATAATAAAATCACAATTTAAGATCAATATGACAATGATCACCCCTACATGGGACCTATATGAGAATGAATTTTGGGAATGAGTCTCACTTGTTCCTGATGATGCTCTCCTGTTTGGTTTGATACGTGATTGTTACTGGAAAACGGGTGTCCATGAACCTGAGTTGGAGCCGATGTTGGTAATCTCCCCTCGTGAGGAAAGATGGTACACATCTCACGGAATGGAGGGCCTCGCAAAGAATTAATAGGTGGTGGTGTCCCTTGGTTGTAATTGTCCAGTAGTAATTGAGAGACAGGAGGGCTGGTTCAAGTTGAGATGGTGTAGAAATTGTATTCCGCAGGGTCCGGTAGAGGGTGAGCGCCTAACGCGTTTCGTCATCCACAGATGACTTTATCAAAGGCAGATGTATTAAGCCTGGCGAACAGATAAACTGGAGATAAAGTGGAAGGAGATAAAGCACCAGCCAATCAACTCCCAACTGTCATATTTCAAACACAGCTGATTGGCTGATGCGTTATCTCCTTTCACTTTATCTCCACTTTATCTCCACTTTATCTCTAGTTTATCTCTTTGTCAAGCTTAATACATCTGGCCCATTGTGTCTGGTTTTTATCACCGGCCAATCAAATCCTACATGTCATTTTTTAAACCAAGCCTGTAACTTCACAGGTAGGAGCTGATTGGCCGGTGATAAAAACCAGACACTTTATCACTTCACCGAGCTTAATAAATCTGCCCCTGAGTCTGATGGATGTTGCATCATAACATTTAGAATACAGTTTCAAACTATATATACACATATAGAAATTTCATATTTCAAATTGATCAATGCAAGCTAGCAACATAATTTTCTGGATACTGTATGGAATACAGTATTAATTTCTAACACTATAGATGGTTTATAGTATAGGCTGTATCAAAGAATTAAATAATATAAATAAGTGGTCAGAAAAAGGTTAAACATACCATAATAAATACACAAACATAATGGAACCAGCATTGCACTTTTATTGCTCACATTCTCCCACCTCATGGTAAGGCTCCTGTCTCTTCTTCTTGGCAGCTGCTCTCTTGTCCAGTGCACTGATGGAGGACTTGGGTCCACACACACTTTGTAGAAGAAGCTACTACCACTGGGCTTGTGCATCAGCTCTGCTATGTCCCTTAAAGTGCATACTATTGGTAATGTTATCAATATTTTAACCACTTGCCAAGAGGAGGGAAGTTTCCAGGCAACCAACCCCCCCCCCCCCCTTCCTGCATTTGCCTATGGATAGTGGAGTGAAATTATTCAATCCTTATAATTATGTGCCTCCATTATTCTCCTTACCCCACCCCTAGTACATGCAACATTTAGTACTATTTTTCTGATACAGGAAACTCACTTTAAAAACTATTATCCTTCTATAGTATTTCCCACTGTATTGCACTCCTACCACTTTTGTTAAAATACATGTGTACAGGCTATTTTAGTGCAAGCTGCTTTTCCATTTCAACTTATTTTACATAAGTGTGATATTGTTGGGAGGTAGTGTTCTCCGGTGTTTCAAATAAGGTCATAAAGTCATAACTACTGAGTTAATGTGCCCCCAATGTAGGTTAAGCTTTGTTCTTTTGTGAGCTTTTGTTACACTACAAAAGATGCACAAAGGTACTAGTGGGAGAAGTCCCCAGACCGAAGCAGTCCATGTCACTCTTCATTTTAACCTCTCAGGAACTCTTCATATAAACATGGCCAAACTGGTGTCTTTGACACTTGGTATACTCACTGCTTGAGATCAAGAGATTTAGGGAGTCCCTGGAGCTGTGACCCTGGCCCATTTTTGTTTTGCTCGAACGCATATCACTCGGGATTCAATTTGCCGATCAGCGAAAAGGGGGTTGTCCACGTAAACGGCCGTGGATTGTCGAGATTCATCTGAGATCGCGACAATTCACGTCCGTTATCGACAAATGAGCCCGACAGCTTTTAAAGTCAGGCCCGTTCTGTTGATCTGTCTCTTCAATGCTGTCAGACAAGACAGCATTGAATAGGCACCGGCCGCTATTTCCCCCATCGAAAATAGTGGAGGGGATGTAATACCCTGCTAAACCTTTAAAACCTGCATGAAAGTTTAAGCTGGTTCACAATCAAGGTATTTGTTCAAGTGTTTGATCGACCCTAGTCTTCATTTGAGCATCCCCAAACTAAAGTCTACACACCTATACAATTTTACTTGTGGCGTTCTATCTCCTCCCATCCAAACTATTGCAAGAAAATATTTAAAAAAATATTAAGTTTTGGCAGAAAACGGTTAATTTTATGAGAAAAGTATGGACAATTATAACACAATAGTATTTACATTCGGTGCTGTAAGAGCGACCATGCAGCAAGTAAAAACCCACATGGGCGGTCCTGCTTATAGTGTATTGCAAGAGCGTCCAGTAAATCGTTCCATGTGCATACACACACTATACTTTTGTTCTGATATGGGCCTGTCCGGTTGGATGAATATTAAGCTGCACGTAAGATTCGGCCAACCGAGGCTGAATGTTGCAGAGAGTTTTTAGCGATTATCAATCATAGCATGTGAGTTGGGACATCGTACACACCTACAGTATACAATTTAATGGCCGTTTGCCCGAGGTCCAAAAAATGGGCAGATAATTGTATATGTGTGCGACCAGCTTTACACCCAAATTGATTTGATCTTAGGCTGCAGTGGGATATTAAATACAAAAATAGATGTCTCTAAAATCTGGTAAGATTATTCATCGATCTGCTGCTCACTCACAGCAGCTGCCCCTCATGAAGTTTGAAATAAGACTTTTACGCATTCCACAGTGTAAGTTACGAGCCAATTGTTATCAATTAAACTATATATGACTATTTAAGCACATAATACAATCTCTGGCTCTCCCCAAATCTGCCATGCTCTGTTTTCCAGGCCTACTTAGACTCCTACAATCTCCATACGTTTCTTGTTCTGTGGTTTCTAAACTCAAATCTCCAATTTCAGATGATGGAATTGGAAGTGGCTTTAAAATCACAAAAACTACTGTAGTAGTAGTACGTTTATTTATAAGGCGCCGCAAAGTCCGCAGCGTCGTACATAGCAAACAAAAAACAAATGACAAGGTAACGTACAGGGTGTGTTGAAAAATACAGTATAAATAGGGGTATAGCTGGTAGAAATAAAATCAGCATCAGTTCAGAAGTAGGTGTCAAAATTGTCGAGGAGACTGAAGATGAAGTAGAGGAAGGGAAGAACAGGACAGGAGGACAGGTGAGGTAATACCTCGTGTTGACATGGTTTTCCCATGTCTTATTTTAAGACGTTCTCTATTTTACTGGCCTGCCATCTGGTCATTGTCATATAAAAAAAAAAAAGATTTTGTACAGACTCATTAAAGTACGTTATCCCTTATTGTAGTGATTCTTAAAACTCGGTAAGATCCTACCTGCCGTACCAATTATAGGCTGATCTTTGTGCTCAATGTTGACAGTGTTATTTGCAAAGGTTTTGTCTAATAGATTGAATACATATTTGATGCAGCTGATACAGATCAGTTTGGCTTTAGATAACACCAGATGCACAGTCAACCATCTCATATCTATAAGTTCGAACTACTAACAATGCTTCTTTCACTAGATGCTGAAAAAGCCTTTGGCTGGCTGTCATGGCCTTTTGTTATAAGCCTAGAATTCATATGGCTTTGGAGGAGACCTTCTGTCAGCGATAAAAGCTGTCTATTGTGGCCCTATGGCTTCTGTACTTCTGTAGTAACTAATGTGCTCATCATCAGCATTCAGCTTGGGCAACAGCACCCGTTAAGACTGACCCATATCACCTTTATGAACTAAGTACTGAACCATTGGCGGCTAAAATTAGATATAATCTATATACAGGGACACGGTTAGCACTATTTGCAACCATGTTTTGTTTGTTGACTTTGGCCTCACTGTCAAATGTAAATGCTGAATAATCGGTCAATGGAAAATGTTTGGGTATAAAATTAATGTTGCAAAATTGGAGGCATTAGTGCTTCATCTCCCCCACTCCATTGGGATTATTACAGATGTGTCTTGCTACATTGTTGCTGTGTATAGCAACTTACTGTAGTGGGACCGCGATGCGAAGGAAACACGGCATGCCTCGCTCATTCACAACACTGTCAGGTCCCACTGAAGTGAATGGGGTGCATGCGCATGCCGACTCCTGATGCCTTCGATGGTATAGCAGGAGCTATGCCACAACATTCTTACTGTGATGCGTATGCATCTATTTGCACATATTACATCTGCCCCCCTGCAGTGCACATGGTTTTGTCCATGGTTTTTTCCATTTGAGAAGGAATTTGACTTGGTGAGTGAACCAGAATAAGGGCCATTGTTTCTGCTGCTTTAGAAGCTGCTCCTATAGAAGAATAACTGGATATCTAATAAAATCAGATTACCTATATATCTGGAGCAATACATATATGACACAATATATGACGCAATGCAATACATATATGATCTAAAGTCCTAAAATATGTATTTACTAATCAATTCTCAAGAATTCTACAAGTAATATATGTGCCTGCTTTATCAAAAGGTCTCGAGCCACAGACCTCTGAGAACAAAAATTTATTGTGGATTAAATGTTTTCTAGATATTGAAATGTCCCCCTGACCGTGTAATTGATAATTACGTATGCACAGAATACAATATATGCTATCTTGTGTCTTAATAGTGAACCAAATAAATAGTAGCAAAGAGCTAATCACATCAAACATAATGATTTGGTAAAGACTTGCAAGAAAATATTTATTGTACTGAGAATAGGGAGCTATAAGTAAGCCTTTATATTTTTGAACTCGTCAAGCTTAATTTAACCTTAATCATAAAATTAAGATGTAGACTTTCATGCAGCAAAGTCTGATTCAAAGAAAAAATATAAAAGGAGTACAGGTTGAGTATCCCGTATCCGGGCATCCCTTATCCGAATTATTCCAAAAAACGTGTTTTTTTTTAATAATAAAATTTTTTATTTTTTACCCCTCTAACCCTTTTTTTATACTTACCAAGTCTCCCGGAACCCACGGCAGGCCTTCGGCATCCTCTCCGGCGTCTCCAGCGGTCCCAGGAGTGCATTCAGCGAGTGTGTGGGCGCGCCGGTGACGTCACCGGCGCGCCTGGGAACTCACGCAATGCACTCCTGGGACTGCTGGAGATGCCGCAGACGGTGCTGGAGGCCTGCCGTGGAAGCCGTGGGACAAAGTGGACGCCGAGGGACCATCGGAGCACCACCAGGGGACAGGTAAGTATGTTTAAAAAAAATTATTCCAAAATCCGGAAAAATCCCTTATCCGGAATGCTCGTAGTCCCGAGCATTTCGGATAAGGGATACTCAACCTGTATTTCTTTTTGTGTCACTGTCTATTTATTACCCAAATATGTGTGGCTTAGGTTATCTGTTTAGGTGACAGTCCACCAGAGGTATAATAATCAGCAACCTTTTTTTATAGATTTCTATGTACTATAGTATTGTGGTTTAATCGATTTTTAGTTTATTGAGCTGTGTTTTCCTTAAGTACCAAGGGCTTCAAAAGTTGTATCAAATAGACATGGCAAGACATTTATGGGGGTAGTTCCCGACAGCACTTAACAGGCTTCTCAGCAGAACAGACTCGACTTTAAAAGTTGTCGGCCCGTTCTGCCAAGAACAACCATGGATTGTTGAGCTCACAGCCATATCTCGCGGACATGCCCCCTTTTTAGGGCTCGGCAGGTGGGACATTGAATCCTGTCTGCCGAATCTCAGTTGAGAGGGCCAGGGACATGACTCTTGGGACGTGCCGACAGTCATGACCCGGGATTGAATACTCCCTTTAAGGTCAACATCCATGCAACATTTAATTTTGGTTAATGCTTTATGCAGAGTAAAACAGTGATATGAGCTTTGCCAACAGACTAAATATTATAAAAAGGGGGTTGGGCACACATTTTGTTACTGTTTTTTTAATATATATATTTTCCCATTATTATCATACTACAGTGCTACAGTCATACAAAGGTTAGTAGATATACTGATATGACTGCTTACGTATGTATGTATCTATGGACTGACAACATGTCAGAAGCGAATTGGACACAATGTAAAATACACTTACACAACAAAGGCTTGTGCTAAAATAAAGTGTTTGCATATGTATGTTGGGTAATACAGGTCACAGATGTACTAAACCGTGCAGAGTGATACAAGGGTAGAGATAAAGTACTAACTACTGTATCCTTTTCCAAACATAATTGCAACAATATATAATTCAGGTGCTGACCACATTAAGAAGATACTGTTGATAAAATGCAAAACTATTATTTCCACAAACATATTGAGCATAGTAGGAAGCCACTGATCCTCCACAATATGTACAGTAAGTGGAATCAGAGAACATGAAGCATGTCTATCCAATATATATCTTTACATTTATTTACAAATACATATATCCACATGGCAGCTGTACAAACGTAAAATTATCATTAAATACAATAAAATACCACAAACAATATTCCTCTAATGTGGGGTACACACCAGGATGACCCGCTCACGATGCACGATGTGAGCGGGTCGTCAGTGTTTCTTACGACCCGCTCATGATGACGCGGGGGGCACGACTCGCTCACGATGTGCACCGTGAGCGGGTCCGATCCGATGGCGACCCGCATCCGGGAGTATGGTCGTTTCCAGATCCTACCTGCTGCAATCGGTCGGAATTGGATCTAGATTGATGGGATTTTTTTGGGGGACTTTTTTTGGGCACGTGCCACTTGTGGCCCATTATGTTTCAACATGGCTGCACTCCCCCCTGCTTAATCTCCTACAAATGCGCATTGATGTGCATTCCAGTAGCGGTCCATTAGATGGGCTCACCACATTTCAGCCTGCCTGCTGTCTGTGTCATGTGCGGATAGTTACAGTTACAAATTACTTCCAATTTAAATAATTATATAAATAGGACTTCCGCTTCCGGTCCCGATGTGAGCGGCCGCGGCTAACGAGACCTCCGCTGCACCCTCGGTACCGGCCGCCCCCCCGCTCCCCTGGACAGCCCTGGAACCGTCCATTTGATCCCCCCAGCCTAAGGAGTTAACCCGCTGTGTCCAGAACCGATCGAGCGCCTATTGGCGTCCTTACAGCCAGACATCGCCGCGCCACGTGGAACGCCGGCTGCCCGTCACCATGAGCGGTGTGGGACAGCCATCCCAGCGCCTGGTGGCGGGCTGGACGTCTCCCGGCTGCTCCACCAGAAGTGCCTGAACACCGGCGGCTACGCGGGTGAGGCTTCCTCCACTGAGTTGGTGAGTCGCGCCACGCTGCCAGCTGAGCTCCCGCTCCCACAGACTCAGTGGCCATTCTACACAACCACACTAGCGCTGACCAGCGCGGGTATCGGCCGCCTTCCCTGACTTACCCGACCATACTGGAGCCCCACTCCATCTCTCCTTCCCATCAGGGAACAGCCACAAAGAGGTGTACAGGTGGGGGGGGCGACTACAGCCAGCCCGGTCACCTACAGAGGGGACAAACCGACTCTGATGCTACAGAAGCACGCCCAGACAGACCCTGCAGTTAAGACACAGCGGGGTATTTAACACAGCACACACTGGACCCCTAACACCAGCACCGGCGGTGGATGGAGAGATTCCTCTCTCCACAGATGCCGAGGGGGTCACAGAAACACAAGCAAGGGGAACAGAGAATAAAGTTTGCCACCAGATCACAGTCACAGACCAGATCCAAGATGGCCACCTCACATGCTAAGCAAGGTGACACAGCGTCCCAGGTACTGTTTTCCCAATCTTTTGAAACCTTAGAAGGGCCACCGGTCACATATTCTGAGGTAGTTAAGGCCATACAAGAGACTATGGGCCCCCTTATGGAGGCACAGGCAGCTAAATTCAACACAGCTATTAAAGATGTCACAGCGCAACTGAAACAGGTAGCCACCATGCAACATGCTACTGACTGCAGAGTGGGAGAGCTCTTCCATGATTTGGCCACACTCAAAGGCTCTTTCTCCAGCCTCCAGCAAACTTGCTACGAGCTGCAAAACAAGATAGATGATCTGGAAAACAGATCCAGGAGGATTGTGGGCCTGGATGAAGACATCAGGGGTCCTGATCTTTACAAGTTTCTCCAAATCTCCCTGCCTGAAATGCTCCAGGTTTCGGAGCAATGCAAGGACTTGGTGGTCGAGAGAGTTCACCGACTGGGCCCGACCCGCACCACAAAGGGAAACAGGCCCAGAGTGGTAATATTCCGATGCCTGAATTACTTACATAAAGAGGCAATATGGTCAGCCTCCAGAAGACATCGTGATTTTAAATGGAACGACGGCAGGATATTCATCTTCCAAGACTATTCTGCAGAAGTGACAAGGGCCCAGAAGGAATTTGCTCCAGTCTGCACAAAGCTGTTTAACGCCAAGAGAAAATTTGCTCTGCTCTACCCAGCTTGTCTGAGAATATTTGAAGGGGATAAGGCAAAAGACTTCACAACGGCTGCTGACGCTGAATGTTACTTGGCCGATCAGGCCCAAACAACAGACGCTGATCCAGATCTCCAGGACGCTCCTGACCATGCAGAATAACCAGGATGGGTAATATTTACAGATTAATGTGGGTCAATAGGAAATAGACCTTCGGGGAGTCACTATACTCTCTTGCAGCACTTACTGCTCTAAATGCTTCTTTGTTCATATAATAGTTGGGATACCTTATAAGTTGGGATGGCGGGTTTAAAAATTAACTCTGCACGGACACCATTGATACTGTTATAGCCCATAGCATATAGAGTACGGTTATTGGTTGATAGAAACTAGGGCTCTTAGCTCTTGCAGCCCACTCAGGGTAGGAAGGACTTTTACGCCTGACACCTAGATTCAAGCTACATGCTGGACTGAATGTTTTATTTATTTTTATTTTTTGTATTCTCACTTCAAGGCTTGCCGTTCTAGTTCATCTATGGACCAATGGTAGATATTGAGGCTGGAATGCCAAGCCAGTTTTGAGAGGTTCTGAGGGGGTTGGGGGTGTTGGGGGGCTTAACTAGGGGGGTTCGTTAGATGGGTGGGTGGTGAATTTGGAAGTTCTGATAAGAGTAGCTTTGTCCTCCACACCTGCTGCTGCTCAGCAGTGGGAGGCCTTAATGTATGTTTTATGTTTCTATGTTGTTTCCCTTCAGTATGTCTTTCTTTCCCTTATGTGTCCTTCCCTGGTATGGGACTCTGTTCCGAATGCATATCTAAGATTTTGAAATGATGATGCTCAAGATAGGCTCGCTGAATGTGGGTGGGTTTAACACACCTGCTAAACGCAGGAAGATACTCACGTATCTAAACAAAATGTCCTTGGACATAGCGCTCCTCCAGGAGACCCACCTTGTTCCCCGTGAAATTTTGAAGCTCAATATGTTGAGATGGTCGGTGATGGCATTGGCATCATTTAACTCTAAATCGCGGGGGGGGGGGGGTGGGGTGGTGATCCTTATAAGGAATGCTATCAACTACAAGGTCACATCGACTGAAGTCGATGAGGAGGGGCGATTTGTGATTGTTAATGTTACTATCCATGATATTCCGTACACAATTTGTAATATCTATGCTCCTAATACAAACCCCCGTGGGTTTTATGCATCCCTGGTTGCCAAACTGGACGCAATGCAGACCCACTCCTTGATACTGGGGGGAGACTTCAATGTTGTAGCGTCCCACACTTTAGATAGGAACACTAATGTGTCCAAACATAAGCGCCAACCTGATGATACTATTGCTTCTCTGTGTGATCGTTTTCAGCTGGTAGATACCTGGAGAACATGTTACCCTGTGGAGAGGGACTTTACGTGCCTTTCTGCTGCACACGGTACCCTTTCCAGAATAGATTACATACTGATCCCCCGCCATATGTTTTCTAGAGTGACAGAGGCTAAGATAGAGACAATTAGCCTTTCCGATCATGCATTGTGCTGGGTACAGCTTGCTGCTCAGGTTGATAAAGGCCCGATCCGCCAATGGCGCTTTCCGGCCTACCTGGCAAACTCCATCCAGTTCAGGTCCATGTTGGAGGCGGCCTGGATGGATTTCAAGCACACGCATGCGGAGCTAGAAACAACAAACCCCTTGCTATTCTGGCAGACCTCTAAAGCTGTGTTAAGAGGGAATATCATGTCCTACTGCAAAAAAAGAGACAAGGATCTGAATAAATGCTATCTGGAGGCGCAAGCCCACTTGACCACATCATACACCACTTTTAAAAATGACCCAACAGGGCCCAATAGAGCTAGCTACTACAGGGATAAGGTGAATTTTGATAATATTCTGACGGGCATAGAAAAGAAATTCAGCTTCCTCAAAAATAGCAAATTTCACCGCTTTGGTAATAAGGCAGTGAGACTATTAACACATTTACTGGCAGGAAGGCGCCCTCCTAATATAGTGCGATCAGTCAGAGACCCCCTAGGGACCCTGAAACAATCCAATGCAGACATTGCAGAAGTATTCTTTCAATTCTACTCATCACTCTATTCTGCCCCTGTAAAAGATAATGAAGCAAAAAATAATTTCTGGGCCAACCTTAACCTACCTGGTTTTACGGATGCCCAAAAGGAATCTCTGATTTACCCAATTACCCCGGAGGAGATCCAGAGCACAATAACTGGGCTTAAAAATGGGAAATCCCCGGGCCCGGATGGGTTCGCCAACGAATACTTTAACCCCTTCCTGACACAGCATGTTTTTGCCTTCCTGACAGAGCCCTTTTTTTCAAATCTGACATGTATCACTTAAGTGGGGATAACTTTTTTTTGCTTTTACTTATCCCAGTGATTTTGAGATTGTTTTCTCGTGACACATTGTACTTCAAATTAGTGGTAAATTTGGGTCGATACAGACTGTGTTTTTTTGTGAAAAATACCAAAATGTCGTAAAAAAATGGAAAATTTAGCAATTTGCAAAATGTTAAATTTTCTGCTTGTGAGACAAATAATCATACCACTCAAAATAGTTAATAACTAACATAGACCATATGTCTACTTTATGTTTCCATCATTATTTCAACTTCCTTTTAATTTTTTTGGACACTAGGAGGCTTACAATATGAATAGCAAATTTTCAAATTTTCAAGAAAATTTCAAACACTGATTTTTTTAGGGACCAGTTCAGTTCTGATGTGACTTTGAGGGACTTGTATGTGAGACACCCCCATAAATGATGCCATTTCAAAAACTGCACCCCTCACAGTATTCAAAACAGCATTTTGGAAGTTTGTTAACCCTTTAGGTGTTTCACAGGAATTAAAACAAAGTGTAGGTGAAATTTCAAAATTTCATTTTTTTTGCAGATTTGCAATTTTAATACATTTTTCTAAGGAACACAGTAGATTTTACTAGAGAAATGTGACTAAAAATTGATTCCCCCAATTCTTTTGTTTTCATAAATATCCTATATGTGGCCCTAGTGTGCACGTTGACCAAACCACAGGCTTCATAATAGAAGGAGCACCTACTTGATTTTGGAGCCTCCTTTTTATGAGATTATTTTTTAGGCACCATGTAGGTTTCTAGGCACCATAAGATGCTAAAAGTTAGGAACCCCCCCACAAGTGACCCCATTTTGCAAACTACACCCCTCAGGGAATTCATCTAGGGGTATAGTGTACATTTCAAACCCCCAGGGGTTTCACCAATTTTGATACAACTGGGCTGTGCAAATGAAAAATTACATTTTTTACACAAAAATGCAGTTCTGGCTCAAAATTTTTCATTTTCACAAGGAATGAAGGAGACAAAGCACCCCAAAATCTGTGCCCCAATTTCTCCCGAGTATGGCAATGCCTCACATGTGACCAAAAAATACCAGTTGGGTGCATGGCAGGACTCAGAAGGGAAGGAGTGATTTTTGGATTTTGCAGCTCAGATTCTGGTGGAATTTTGGTGGGTGCTATGTCGCATTAGCAAGACCCCCGAAGCACCAATACAGTGGAAGCCCCCCACAAGTGACCCCATTTTGCAAACTACACCCCTATGGGAATTCATCTAGGGGTATAATGTACATTTCAAACCCCCAGGGGTTTCACCAATTGTGGTACAACTGGGCAGTGAAAATGAAAAATTTAATTTTTTACACAAAAATGCAGTTCTGGCTCAAAATTTTTCATTTTCATAAGGTATGAAGGAGAAAAAGCACCCCAAAATCTTTGCCCCAATTTCTCCCGAGTATGGCAATGCCTCACATGTGACCAAAAAATACCATTTGGGTGCAGGGCAGGACTCAGAAGGGAAGGAGTGATATTTGGATTTTGCAGCACAGATTCTGGTGGAATTTTGGTGGGTGCTATGTCGCATTAGCAAGACCCCCAAAGCACCAATACAGTGGAACCCCCCCACAAGTGACCCCATTTTGCAAACTACACCCCTCAGGGAAATTATCTAGGGGTATAGTGTACATTTCAAACCCCCAGGGGGGGTTTCACCAATTTTGATACAACTGGGCTGTGCAAATGAAAAATTACATTTTTTTTACACAAAAATGCAGTTCTGGCTCAAAATTTTTCATTTTCATAAGGTATGAAGGAGAAAAAGCACCCCAAAATCTGTGCCCCAATTTCTCCCGAGTACGGCAATGCCTCACATGTGACCAAAAAATACCAGTTGGGTGCATGGCAGGACTCAGAAGGGAAGGAGTGATTTTTGGATTTTGCAGCTCAGATTCTGGTGGAATTTTGGTGGGTGCTATGTCGCATTAGCAAGACCCCCGAAGCACCAATACAGTGGAACCCCCCCACAAGTGACCCCATTTTGCAAACTACACCCCTCAGGGAATTCATCTAGGGGTATAGTGTACATTTCAAACCCCCAGGGGTTTCACCAATTTTGATACAACTGGGCTGTGCAAATGAAAAATTACATTTTTTTACACAAAAATGCAGTTCTGGCTCAAAATTTTTCATTTTCATAAGGTATGAAGGAGAAAAAGCACCCCAAAATCTGTGCCCCAATTTCTCCCGAGTACGGCAATGCCTCACATGTGACCAAAAAATACCAGTTGGGTGCATGGCAGGACTCAGAAGGGAAGGAGTGATTTTTGGATTTTGCAGCTCAGATTCTGGTGGAATTTTGGTGGGTGCTATGTCGCATTAGCAAGACCCCCGAAGCACCAATACAGTGGAACCCCCCCACAAGTGACCCCATTTTGCAAACTACACCCCTCAGGGAATTCATCTAGGGGTATAGTGTACATTTAAAACCCCCAGGGGTTTCACCAATTTTGATACAACTGGGCAGTGAAAATGAAAAATTACATTTTTTTACACAAAAATGCAGTTCTGGCTCAAAATTTTTCATTTTCAGAAGGTATGAAGGAGAAAAAGCACCCCAAAATCTGTGCCCCAATTTCTCCCGAGTACGGCAATGCCTCACATGTGACCAAAAAATACCAGTTGGGTGCATGGCAGGACTCAGAAGGGAAGGAGTAATTTTTGGATTTTGCAGCTCAGATTCTGGTGGAATGAATGGTGGGTGCTATGTGGCATTAGCAAGACCCCCGAAGCACGGTGAAATTATGAACCTAATAATCCATAGATGTGTGGTATATTTTAAAACTCTCCTTTATACATAGGCCAGGTGTGTCGGGGCAAGTGTCACACTGGAAAATAGTTTGCTTTCTTATTCCCTTTTTATAGCAAACTTTGCACCTTTTTTGTGTCCTGCCCTTTTTTCCAGTGGAGGGGATTTCATCAGGAAAATGCTGCCCTGGTACAATACAGGGGCCAGTACTAGAAGTACTGGGGCCCTCTGCCTGCTGGTTCCCAAATATTAGGCCCTTTATGACTTCCTCTTGAAAGTGCATAAATGTCCCCCTCTGGCTGGTAGAACGGAATAGCACGTAAGCGTTATACAGTGCCATCTGGATGATATACACGGCCAGCTTCTTGTACCAGATTTTTGTTTTCCGCAGGGCACTGTACGGCTTCAGTACCTGATCTGAAAGATCCACTCCGCCCATGTACCTATTGTAATCCAGGATACAATTAGGTTTTGAGGTGTGGGTACTGGTACCTCGTACAGGGACGAAGGTGGTACTGTCTCCGTGAATTGTTGTCAGTATAAGGACATCCCTCTTGTCCTTATATTTGACCAACAACATATTTTCGGTGCATATTCCCCTGCTTTCACCCCTTCTCATTACTTGGGCAATGTGCGTTTTTGGGAGGCCTCTTTGGTTCTTGCGCACAGTACCGCAAGCTGCTGTACCTCTTAAACCAAGGGCCTTAAACAGGGGGATGCTGATGTAAAAGTTATCCACATAGAGGTGATAACCTTTATCCAGGAAGGGGTGCACTAAATCCCAGACAATTTTTCCACTAACACCTACGAGGGAGGGGGGGGCATTCTGGCGGTTCAATTCTTGAATCCTTCCCTTCATATACCCTAAACCTGTGAGTGTACCCTGAGGTGCTTTCACACAGCTTATACATTTTTATGCCATACCTTGCCCTCTTACTGGGAAGGTACTGGCGGAATTTAACCCTTCCTTTAAAATGTATAAGGGACTCGTCTATGCAAATGAATTTATCTGGGATGTACATCTCTTCAAATTTGGCACTGAAGTGATCAATGACCGGCCTGACTTTGAATAGCCGGTCAAAGGTGGGATCATCTCTGGGTGGGCACTGTGCATTATCGTTGTAATGCAAAAATTTAAGGATTAACTCAAAACGAGTCCGGGTCATGGCCATACGGTAAAGTGGGGTGCTGTACAGAACATCTGTACTCCAATATTGCCTAATTTCTGGCTTTTTTACTATGCCCATATGAAACACCAGACCCCAAAACGTCATCATCTCTACTGCATCTACAGGGGTCCACCTAGCAAATGATGACGTGGGGTTTTGAGCAATAAACTGCTGGGCATATAAATTAGTTTGGTCCACCATTAAATTTATAAAATCATCAGAGAAAAATAATTTGAAAAAGTCAATTTCTCTGAGACCTGTGGAATCAAATTGGATTCCTGGGATGGCCAAAAACTCAGGAACCTGGGGCTCAAAATTGTCTGGTGGTGGGGTCCATACGAGATCAATTATTGGGGGGGGTCTCAGCTGCTCTACGGGGGCGTCTTTGAGGGGGTCCCTCATCACTAGAGGAGGAAGAGGAGCTTAAGATGAATCCTTCAAATTCCCCGCTTGCCTCACTGGCTGTGTCAGAGTCAGAGGCAAGCATGGCATATGCCTCCTCCGCTGAATACATTCTTCTGGATGACTGGGATGACATTTGGGATGACATTTTTATTTTTGTGTTTCTGGTAGTGAAATGTTTCAACACGTGTATAGTGTAGGGGGGGTACAAACTTTATTTCAATGTAGTATGTAGTGTGTAGTGTGTATGTAGTGCAAAAAAAAAAAAAAAGGTCCTGCGCCAAAAATTGAGCACAGATGTTGGTCAGTAACGTCCGTCACTGAACAGCGCTCAAAGGCAACAGGAATTTGATCAAAAAAATTTGATAAAAAAAAATTAAAAAAAGACCCCACAGCACCCTCAAAAAAAAAAAAAAAGGTGATCAGTGATGCGACACTGATTACCAGTGAGGGGCAGCAGGTGCACAACCTTTGGTGCAACTGACAGTGCAACTGGCAGGTATATTATAAAAAAAAACCTCTGCACCCCTAAAAAGTTGCTGATCACCTCAGATATAGTGATCAGCACAAAAGGGGGGGGGGGGGCAGCAGACACAAAATATAGCACTCTCTATCACTCTCTGTCACTATCTCTCTCTATCTCTCTCTATCTCTCTCTATCTCTCACTATCTATCACTATCTATCACTCTATGACACTGCAGCAGCAGCACTGACAGTTATATATATAAAAAATAACCCCTGCACCCCCAAAAAGTTGCTGGGGGTGCACAAAAGGGGGGCAGCAGACACAAAATATAGCACTCTCTATCACTCTCTGTCACTATCTCTCTCTATCTCTCTCTATCTCTCTCTATCACTCTATGACACTGCAGCAGCAGCACTGACAGTTATATATATAAAAAATAACCCCTGCACCCCCAAAAAGTTGCTGGGGGTGCACAAAAGGGGGGCAGCAGACACAAAATATAGCACTTTCTATCACTATCTCTCTCTATCTCTCTATCTCTCACTATCTATCACTCTATGACACTGCAGCAGCAGCACTGACAGGTATATATATAAAAAAAAACCTGCGCCCCCAAAAAGTTGCTGATCAGTTAATTTATACTGATCAGCACAAAAGGGGGGGCAGCAGTCAGTTGCACACGCAGTACAGCTTTATATATATAAAAAATATATAGCACAATCTGTCACTATCTCTCTATCTTTCTCTATCTCTCTCTATCTCTCTATCTATAACTCTATCACACTGCAGCAGCACAAAATATAGCACTCTCTGTCACTAGCCCTCTCTATCTCTCTCTATTTCTCTCTATCTCTCTCTCTCTATCTCTCTATCTATAACTCGAACACACTGCAGCAGCACAACACAGCACAGCACAACACAGGAAGTCACAAGAAGTAACAAGATCCAGGAACGCTACAAGCAGTGATCAGGTAAGTGTTTGCAAGGATCAGGTCAGTATATCGCGGCAGATAGGCACGGTGACCGCACTGCACGCAATTCCAGACCGGAATGGCGTCTGCAGTGCAGTCACCGTTAGTTTAAATCACCCTCCATGGCTGTGATTGGTTCGTCGGTCCGACGAACCAATCACGGCCTTTGGGGGCGGGTGAAGTGAGGTGGGGTGACACCAGTGTCACCCTTACACCCCGTGGTGATTGGTGCTGTACTTTACAGCACCAATCACCACCGATCCCTGTGTCACCGGCGAACGTTATTCGCCGGTGACACAGAAAACGCTGTAATTGGCTGTTCACACTGAACAGCCAATCACAGCGATCGCCGACGGGGGGGCGGCATCGCAGCCCCCCCTGGGCATGCAGGGACATGTCTGCTGTCAGGGACAGCAGACATGTTTAAACTGTCACCGCGTCTATAGACGCGGTGACAGTTTAAAGCCATGACGTACATTTACGCCATGTGTCGGGAAGTACATCCCGGCCATGACGTAAATGTCTGTCAAATGTCGGGAAGGGGTTAAAATATTGGCGCCCAAATTAGCCCCTCCTTTGGCGGCAATGTTTAATGCGGTCATGTCTGGTGAGGCCCTTCCTAAATATTTTAATTCAGCGGTTATTCGACTCCTTCCCAAACCAGGCAGAGATGCTGAAGATCCCAGCTCATATCGGCCAATTTCACTGTTAAATACAGATTATAAGTTATTTACAAAAGTTATGTCTGACAGGCTTAAAATGATACTTTCACACTTGGTCCACCCAGACCAGTCTGGATTTATCTGGGGACGCCAGTTTGTAGTCAACATACGGAAACTGCTAGCTGTGATGGAATGGCTTAGGGCTCACCCATCCGGGAAGCAGAATGTGGTTCTCTCCCTGGATGCGGAGAAAGCCTTTGATCTAATCACATGGGACAACGTTTTTTTTTTTTTTTTTTTTTATGCAATCAGTTTTATTAAAGAAAATCACAGTACATCTTAGTAATGCAACAGTGCCATGTAAACATTAAAGACAATTACAAAAATAAATGCAGCATTAGTTTTGCAATAAACATTATAGACATAGTCAGCAAATAAGTATTGGCAGTGTAATTAGTCCTTAAAATAAGATGTTCAGATTTGAAAGAAAATAGGGGTATCGAAGAGAGAGTGGAGAAAAGAAGAGAGAAAAGGGGGGGAGAAGGGAGGATGGGGGAGGTCAGGTGAGGGGGGAGGGGGGAGGGGGGGTTGTACCCAGGGGGACTTTACGTCTCAGCGATCTGACTTTGTGTGGTATGATGGGAGTAGTCTGCAGATTCTTTATAGGTGAGCCAGCTCAACCAAGTAGCAGTAAATGTCTGTGGTGTACCTTTCAGAAAGGACGACATGTCCTCCATTGACATATATAAATCTATTCTACGAAACCAGTGCATAATGGGCGGGGCCCTGCTGGATCTCCAGTGGCAGGGAATGACCGCTCTAGCCGCATTCATTAGATGCCTAATTAGGGATTTTTTGTATCGGGAGATGGGAATATCCATAAGATTGAATAACCAGAATTTGGGGCTGAAAGGGAGGGAGAGATTAATGATCTTTTCTGAAACGGTATGAATCTGGTGCCAGTATTCTTGGATAACTGGGCAAGTCCACCAAATATGCAGGGGAGTGCCAGTGTGTTGGTCGCACCTCCAGCAGGACTCTGAGAGGGCATTATTCATTTTATGTAGTATGGAAGGGCATCTGTACCAGCGAGATAGTATCTTATACTGGGTTTCTAGTGTTTGGATAGAAGAGGAAGATGCAGAAACAAATTGAAATATTTTACTCCATTGGTCCTCCGACAGCTCTCGGCCCAGCTCCTTGTGCCATGCCCCTGTATATGCAGGCATTGGGTCTGGCAGGTTGCTAAGACATATTTGATAAAATTTAGAGATCAAGTGTTTTAGGGTCTCCCTGGAGAGTATTAGCGACTCAAAGGGAGTTGGTTCCCAGCCTTACTTTCGTTTAGGAAGGGAGGAGATATAATGTCTGATCTGGAGGTAGAACCAAAAGAGACCTGTCGGGAGACCAAAATCTCTATGCAAGTCCTCAAAGGGACGAAGGCCAGACCTATCTACTAATTGACCCAGGTGGGACACCTCCACTGAAAAGCGATTATAGAGATTCCGTAATTTGAATCCCGGAGGGAATTCAGGATTATTAATTAACGGAGTAAGGAGCGTCACGCCCGGGTCAAAATAGTGCAGATTCCTATACCTGCCCCAGCAGGAGAGTGTAATGGTCAGGGTGGGGTGCTTTACCAGTGGGATCTTCCGGAGCCACGGGAGAACCTTTGGGGATACCCCCACTGAGTGACCTTCAATAGCCGGCCACTGTTTGGATAGTATAGGTCTGGACATTTCCACAATTCTGGTAATGTGAACCGAGTGGTAATAGCTGAGGAAGTGGGGGAGTTGTAGGCCACCTCTGTCACGACTTTGGACAAGAACTTTTTGGGATATCCTAGGCCTGCGGTTCGCCCAAATGAACTTACTTACGATAGTTTGTAGTTCCCTGAAGAAGGAGGGGGGTATTGTAATTGGGAGGGCTTGAAGCAGAAATAATATTTTTGGGAGGGTGTTCATTTTTATTGTGTTAATTCGGCCCAACCAGGATAGTTTAAGTGCTGACCATTTTAAAATTGAGGTTTTCAAGCTGGCGAGCAGGGGCACAAAGTTGAGCTGGTACAGGTTTGAATTGTCTTTGGACAACAAGACCCCTAGGTATTTGATGTGCGTTGGATGCCAGTGAAAGGGGAAGGCCTGTTTTAGACCTTCCACTGTGCCATCTGGGGCTGATATATTCAGGGCTACAGACTTGGCAAAATTGATTTTGAAATTAGATAGAAGTGCGAATTTCTCGAATTCCAACATCAGCGACGGCAGCGATGTGGTTGGATTCGAGATGGATGCCAGTAGGTCATCCGCATACAGCGCCAGTTTATGCTCATGTCTGCCGACCCGAATACCTTTAATGTCATCATTCATCCGTATCGCACGTGCCAGGGCCTCCATACATAATACGAAAATTAGGGGAGATAAGGGACAGCCCTGGCGGGTGCCATTCCGAATCCTGACTGGGTTCGATAGTGCTCCATTGACCCGGACTCGGGCCGTGGGGGTGCTATATAAGGCCATTATACGATGGAGACAGCTTGGGCCCAATCCCATGTGTTCCAGGAGGGCTTCCATGAAGGTCCAGTCTATCCTATCAAATGCCTTCTCAGCGTCAGTGGACAGGAGGACCACGCGGGCTTCCCCAAGCTTCGCAAAGTGTATTAAATCAATCACCTTAGTTGTGTTATCTTTTGCTTCCCTACCTGCAACAAAGCCCACCTGGTCCCCGTGTACCACCTCCGGGAGAAGGGGTCCAAGCCTTAAGGCAAGAAGTTTGGCAAATAATTTCAGGTCTGTGTTTAAAAGTGAGATGGGCCTGTAACTCGAGCACTGAGCGGGGTCCTTTCCTTCTTTTGGGATGATAGAGATATGGGCCTCTAGACTTTGCGGGGAGAAAATCTTCTCTCCTGAGATGGCATTACAAGCCTTTAGGAAGAGGGGCATCAGTGCCGAACTGAAAGATTTGTAGTAAATTATCGGGAACTCGTCTGGGCCTGGACTCTTTCCAGAGGGGGTGTTGGACAGGGCCTGTTCTAACTCTTCTATAGTAAATGGTCTCTCCAGTAAGGTCAGATCTGCATCAGAGAGATTAGGAAATTGTACAGATGCTAAATATTTGTTGATCTTTTGTTTAAGTAAGAGTTTGTCTGATGGAGAGGGGTCACTTTTTAAATTATACAGCCGAGTGTAATATTCCTCAAAAGCTTTTGCTATCTGGGAGAAGGTGTGGACCTTCTTCCCCTCCGCGTCTGTTACACTCTGTACGTAAGCCTGCGCTCTTTGGTCTCTTAGGGCCCTCGCTAGCATGGAGCTGGGTTTGTTCCCCCATAGGTAGTATTTGTGTCTGCACTTGCGCAGCTCAAGTTTAGTTCTATCCCGTATTAATTGGTTGAGCATCGATCTGGCTTCAGTCAATTCTTTTAACGTGTCTGGAGAGAGTGTGGATTTATGGGAAGTCTCTAAGGATTTTATTTGTTCGATTAGTTTCACCTTCCTTGCCTCCCTCTCCTTCTTCATTAAGGACCCCAACTGTATACACTTTCCCCTAATTACACATTTATGTGCTTCCCATATCGTTATTGGGGATGTTAGGTCATTATCATTGTTGGTGATATACTCAGCAATTGCCGTGGCTAGTTCCTTTTTGAATCTGCTGTCGGAGAGGAGGAGTTCATTAAACCGCCAGGTCCAAGGGCGGGGGGAAGGGGATGGGGTTTTCATTGTGATGTAGATAGGGGCATGGCCTGACCAGGTGATCGGGCCAATTTGGCTACATGTAAAATGTTGGAGGAACTGATGATCTACCAAAAAATAATCTATGCGAGAATAAACAGAGTGAGGGGACGAGAAAAAAGTGTAGTCCCTAGCTGAGGGGTTGAGAATCCTCCATGCGTCTATCAGTTGATGATCGTGTAAAAGTTGCTTAATTTTTCGATGGTCCCGTACGCGAAGGGAACTAGGGGTTGGGTTGCAATCCAGCAGAGGATCTAATGACCAGTTGAAATCCCCACCTATCATGAGGCAACCTTCTCTGAATTGCTCAATAAGACGCAGGATCCTACCAAAGAATTGTCTTTGTCTAGTATTGGGAAAGTACACATTCACAAATGTGTATTTTTGTGAGGATATTGAGCATTTCAATATTTGGCAACGTCCCTCTATTAAGGCGTGGTGTGTGATGTCAGTGGGCCGTATTCTGCGAGATAGTAACAGGGATACCCCCAAGGACTTCCCCATGGAGTTACTGCTAGAGTTTACTAGGGGGTAGTGGTGGCTAGTCAATCTAGGTGAGGAACCCAATTTAAAATGCGTTTCTTGTAGAAAAGCTACATCATTTTTTTGGGCTCTGAGTTCTCTAACTAAAGAAGACCTTTTCTCTGGCACATTAAGCCCCTTCACATTTAGGGAACAAAAGTTAAGTGACATTGTGTTGGGTTGCGGCATGTTAAGGTTATTTAGCGCACTGTTTTACATACCTTGTCCAGATCCTACCAAGATGTTTTAAGGTGGAGCGGTCCCTGGGTGTAGGGAGAAAAGGGGGGGAGGAAGAGAGGGGGGAGGAGGAGAGGGGAATGAAAAAAGAGACATTTGAAAAAGTTAGTAATTTACAAATTTTCAACAAGAAAAGTGTTAAACCACTGTTGGAACTGGTGATGCCGGCGTTGGGCATCATAGTCCAAAGAAAATGTGGCTCACCCGAACTGGGGTAAGTGCCCGCAGTCTCCACCAGGCGTGGGTAGGGCAAAAAAGGAACAAAAAACAAAACAAAAAGAAAAACTAAAAGCAAAAGAAAAAAAACTATTATATCAAATATTTAACATTATATCACTTTATGGTACACAAAATATTCTAACTAAGGGCTATCCATTTCTAGTAAGTGTGTTTTCCCACTAGGGAAAGGAGATCTTTGGGGCAGGGTACACTTATTAATTTTCCCCTTTCAGTTTACGAGACACGACTCATTAGAGCGAGGTGGATAAGGATGAGGGGAGCTGGTGGTGTTGGTTAAGGCGGAGCCCAGTGATTCCTTAGTTAGTGGGGTGGGGGGAAAACCTGAACTTTTACTACGGGGAGGTTCCGTATCAAACAGGGAAACCTCTCATATATCGTTGGGGGAGAAAAAAGGGCCTAGGTGTCTCGGTCTAAGGGGGTTTGAACTGTTTAAGACATACTGCTCATGATTTACCTAAAGTTTCCCCTAATCACCTAGTACATCCTATGCATATTTTGAAGGGACCAAGGTGTCCTAACATTAGCAGTAACAGAGGAGGTCCGAGACCCTTTCAATAGGTTGAACTTATAACTAGGAACGCAACAGTTAAGTAAGAGAACTCAACTCTCTTTCATTAGTTATAGCTCAGTGCGTTAGAGAGGGGCCATTTTCAAGGCACTGCGTCAGGCTGGGTCACTCCAATAGGTATAGCTGCACCGGCATTCTCGCCCACCTTGTGCCAGCGTGTGCGACCGGGCGGAGGGTGGGGGGGGGGTCCAGCCGTTTTGTTAGTTGTATCCATTCAGAGAGGTGTGGTCTGGAGATACCCAGAGCTCTACAGAATGAGTCCAAGTCCTCTGGAGTTTGTAAAGTCACCAGTTTACCTTCGTGAGATGCCTGAATACTCAGTGGGAAGCCCCAGCGAAATCTGACGTTCTTCTGCTTAAGTAGGTCAGTAAGGGGTTTGAGAAGGCGTCGCTGTTGGAGGGTACTCCATGAGAGGTCCGGAAATATTTGGATTCTGTTGCCGTTAAATTCAATGGATTCTAATTTTCGGGCCTTATTTAGGATGTCTTCTCGCTCTCTGTGGTAGTGTAGCCGACAGATGACATCTCTGGGTTTATCGGGTTGCAGCCCGCGGGGTCTCAGGGCTCGGTGAGCTCGGTCAAAAACGATGGGATTATCCGGTATGGCGCCAGTTATCTCATTGAAGATTTTCGTGAGCGCGTCTACGATGCCCGGGCCCTGAATATCCTCTGTAAGGCCTCTTATCCGTAAGTTGTTTCTCCTCCCTCTGTTATCGATATCATCTAAACGCCGTTGGAGTGTTGCCAGTTCTTGGGCATGGGTGGCGGCGATTTCGTAGAGTTTGTCCTGATAGTTGGCGATGTCTTCGGTTTGATCTTCCAGGTCTGAGACTCGTTGCGTCGTCTGTCTCAGGTCAGTTTGGATTGTCGAGACTTCTATTTTAATTGATTCGCGTAGTGACTGTTCTAAGTCTAGAAAATCTTTCTTGGATGGGAGGTCCGCTTTGGTTGGTAGGGTGCGGAGGTATGTTAGGACTTCTGTCAGCGTGACCTCTGCGTTCTGTGAAGCGGAGGGATTCGTTAGGGAATCCATCTGAAGGGGGTCTTGTGGTGACTGCGAGCGGCCTGATGGCGCTTGGGTCTCGTCGATAGTGGTCCCAGGACCCTGCGTGAGATATCGGAAGATATTGGGTTGAGCTTGACTGTCGTTCTGGTTTTTAGACACCGGTGCCTGCGAGCTTCTCTTGGTTTTCCCCATAAGTGGATGGGATATTAGAAGAAGGTGGACGTGTGGATAGCCTTGTCAATGTACTGTACCATTGGAGGAGCTGTGATGTATGATTAGCCTGGTGGTAGACTAGCGACTGCACCACCCCATACTGTATGGGTGCTTAGGGGGTCATGGTCTGCGGGTCTCTGTTATTGTCAGATCATTATTGCTAGAATGGTTTGTCGACAGTGGGCTGGAGGCTCCACTCAGGGGCACTCCTGTAAAGAATGTCTGTGTGAGTAAGGGTCTATTGAGGGGTATCCTCCTTGAGGAGCAGAATTATCCAATACACAACAGGTCTGCAAGCAAGTTCTGTATAAAGAGGTATGGGATGATTCAAAACAAGAGTATATCAGGGTGTTGTATTCACTTTCCTCACTAGATGGCGATCCAGGATAACCAAAGTAATGGGGATGTCCGTGGAAGCAGAGCAGAATGTCTTTCTTTTACAATCCCCTGTTATATGGGATCTTAATCTCAGGTGAGGTGACCTCTATGTCTTTGGGGCACCTCTCCTCAGCTGAGCCGGGGTCCCCTCCTCTGTAATGTCTCAGTTCGTTTGTTAGTGTCTCCCACAGGCCTGGGGAATAGGTCCCACTTAATTCTTACAGGGCAGCACAGGGCCCGCTGATGGAGAAGCTTAAAATGGCGGGCGTGTCTTTGTGGTTATGGGGTCCGAAGACACAGTCCCACCCGGACGTCCCAGCCTGTCTGTGGGGTCACTTGCAGCCCTCCACCCCCTATCCGGCTCCCTCCTCACCTGTCCGGCACTTCAGGCCAGGCTCCCGCCGCGTCTCACCTCCGCTCGCCGGGGCACGGTCCTTCAGGAGGCAGCGGCGGGTGGCGAGCTTTCAGGTATGTCTGCGGGGGTAATCTGTGGCAGGGCAGGAGGTGGCAAGCCTCTCTGTGTGTAGGGCGGCGCAGGGGATCCTCCGCGATGCGCGCTTCCGGCGGTGGGGTCAGTACTTTAGCCCCCGGCTTCAGCACAGTCCCCAGGCCGCAGCCTGTGGGAGCGTTCAGCGCTGCGTCCCGACTATGCAGCCGGCAGATCTCGCGACCGGAGCTGTGAGGGGTGAGTCCTCCAGCCGGGTGTAGGGAAGGATCGGGGTGTACAGGATTCAAAAAAGGCTTTTTAGGGCTTTTGGGAGAGTCGGGCAACGGGAACTGCACTAAGATGCGTGCACTTAGCAAGCCCGCTAGGCCACGCCCCAGGGGACAACGTTTTTGAAACACTCCATAGATTTGGAGCCCCTCCACAATTCATCATTTTACTTAAGACCCTTTACACGGACCCGGCTACCCAAATACTCAACAATGGTTTCCTTTCCCAACCTTTTAACAAACAAAGGGGCACCCGACAGGGATACCCGTTGTCTCCATTATTGTTTGCCCTGGCCCTGGAACCCTTAGCCATAGCCTTAAGAGCATCCCCTACTTACAAGGGAATCAGAGTTGGAGGAGAGGAAGCCAAATTGGCCCTCTTCGCCGACGACATGCTGGTGTTTGCATCAAATCCAGAGGAGGCCATACCTGAAATAATTTCAGTAATTGAACAGTTTGGTTCCTTCTCTGGATTTAAAGTTAACTATACCAAGTCCGAGTTGATGGTCCTTACAGGATCCAAAAACTCGTCTGCTCCAGGCTCCCCTTTGGCCCAATTTTCCATGGTAGGTCACACCATGAAATATCTAGGCATACGTATTCCTCACTATGTATCTGAGATTTACTCGGTAAACTTTCGCCCCGTAATTGCAGAGATCTCAGCACTCCTCCATAGGTGGTCCACTCTCCCCATTTCAACATTGGGCAGGGCGGCGGTCATTAAAAGTATAGCGTTTCCCAAATGATCATATTTGCTCCAAATGATACCATTATCCCTCACCAGACATGATTGCTCCATAGTTCAGACTGTCTTGTCTAAGTTTTTGTGGGCTGGCAAGAAGCCAAAAGTGGCATATGCGAAATTACAGCTCCCCAGATCCGAGGGTGGGCTTAATATCCCTGACCCTGCAGTGTTTAGCAGAGCAGTCTGCTTTAGATATATAACAGACTGGTTCTGGCAACATTCTATATTCACCAACCAAGCTATTGAGGAAGCTCTGTTCACCCCATATTCTCCGACAGCACTAATTCACTGTCACACCAGGGGGGCTCAGTCGACGAGACTGAGACCTCTGGTGGGGACCTGGACCGGTGAGGTTGGAGAGGACCCTTGCGCATGGAGGGCGCGACAGTGCACCCAGAGCCAATAAGCAGTCAGAGGTAAAATACAACCGGAGTTTATTTGCAGATGGTTGTAATATAAACAGACAGTAAAGTAAACAGGAGAAATAACAGAGTTCATGCAGATTGCAATACTTTACAGATGTGATGTGATGTGGGATCGATGGTGGAACATCGGATGTGAAGACTGTGGGTCCGGAATGACGGATGGAAGACTTGAGCTTGACTGTGGGTCCGGAATGACGGACGGAAGCTTGGCGATCCGGAATATCGGACTATCGATGATGATGTGGGAACATCGGATTCGGGTATCGGATATGGAAGGAGACTGTGGGTCCGGAATGACGGACGGGAGATGACTGTGGGTCCGGAATGACGGACGGAAGCAGGAGATCCGGAATATCGGACTAGCGATGAAACATCGATGGTGGATGATGCTGGAGCATCGGAAGGACCAGAGTCCCGGAGCTAGGCTTGGTCGCTGGGCTGAGAGGCAGGATCACAGGCGGTGGAATAACCTGGACTTCACAGGAGATGGAACAACCTGGAACACACTGCAGCATGGAAAACAACACCAGCAGAGAAATACACTTGCATGGAGACAAGGACAGCTGACCATACACTGGAGACAACTGAAGCACTAGCAATGGTTCTGAGAGCTCCCAGCATACTTATCCCCACTGGGTGGCCAGGATTGGCCGAGGAAGTATGACAGGGAGATCAGAACCAACAGGATTGGACAGCACAGACATGTGACTGGAAAGAACATGGCAGCCCCCATGTCTGCTATGGCGGGAAAGTGTGTTTGTGCACACCATGCTGGATACTGGGAGCAATGGCGGCGGACAGGTGGATTGCCGTGCACTGGGGACTGTCACTGGGAGACAGGAGGCCGGCAGAGATGACGTCTGGACCGCAAGCTGAACCTGCGGAGGCACTTAGCCGGTAAGAAAGTCTGTCTGACAGCTCGGATCGTGACAGCACCCCCCCCTTTAAGGGTGGCCCCAGGACACCTTTTAGGCTTGCGGGGAAACTTGGAGTGGAACGCCCGGATGAGTCTGGGAGCATGGACATCGATGGCATTGGTCCATGATCGCTCTTCGGGGCCGTAGCCCTTCCAATCGATCAGATATTGCAGATGACCATATCGGATGCGAGAGTCCAAGATTTTACTGACCTCATATTCTGTTCCACGCTGGGTGCAAACCTTAGGAGCCTTGGGGAGCTTGGAATGAAAGCGATTCAGAACCAGCGGCTTGAGCAGCGAAATGTGGAATGTAGCTGGCACTTTCAAATAGGGCGGCAACTTGAGCTTGTAAGCTACTGGATTGACGACTCGCTCAACTGGGAAAGGACCAATATATCGGGGAGCGAACTTCATCGATGGCACTCTCAATCGAAGATTCTTGGTTGACAACCAGACACGATCTCCTGGACGGAGGGCTGGCACAGCTCTGCGTTTCCTGTCGGCAAATTTTTTGTACCTGCTTGAAGCCTTCAGAAGTGAAGAACGAATGAGCTTCCAGGATTTGACGAACTGCCGGATGGTCGTGTCGACCCGCTGGAACAGAGGACACAGGTTGCAGAGTGAAGTCAGGAACTCGAGGATGAAACCCATAATTGGCAAGGAATGGAGTGACATTTGATGAAGAATGATATTGGTTATTATGGCAGAACTCTGCCCATGGAAGGAGTTGAGCCCAGTCATCTTGGGAAGAAGAGACATATGTGCGGAGAAATGCTTCAAGGTCCTGATTCACCCTCTCCGTTTGGCCATTGGTTTGAGGGTGGTAGGCTGTGGAAAACTTTAACTTGATTTGAAGCAGGGAGCACAGGCTTCGCCAGAACTTGGCTACGAATTGGACTCCTCTATCGGAGATGATTTCAAGAGGCAGCCCATGAAGCTTGAATATCTCTTTGATGAAGAGCTGGGACAGCTTGGAAGCTGACGGAAGACCGGTGAGGGGAACGAAGTGAGCCATCTTGGTGAACCGGTCAACAATCACCCAGATGGTGGTGAACTTGTCAGACTCTGGAAGATCAGTTACAAAGTCCATAGAGATATGCGTCCAAGGACGATGTGGCACTGACAGTGGCATCAATTGCCCAGGAGGAGACTGACGACTGGTCTTGTGCTGAGCACATTTAGCACAAGAGGAAACAAAGTCCTGTACATCCTGTTTGAGGGACGGCCACCAGTAGGACCTGGTGATAAACTCGTAAGTTTTCTGAATGCCTGCATGGCCAGCGAATTTTGAAGAATGTGCCCAACAGAGCAACTTCTTTCTTAGAGCTGGCTTTACATATCTTTTCCCTGTAGGGGGCGTGAGATTTGAAACTCTTGTTGCGGAGAAGGCCACTGGATCAATAATAAAATGTTGATGTGTGGACTTAGACTCACTTTCTTGCTCCCATGAGCGGGAAAGGGCATCAGCTTTTCGGTTTTGTGTCCCTGGACAGAACGACAGCTTGAAACGGAACCTGGAAAAGAAAAGTGTCCATCTGGCTTGACGGGGATTTAAACATTGAGCAGACTTGAGATACAGAAGATTCTTATGGTCTGTGATAATTGTGATCTCATGAACAGCGCCCTCTAGAAGATATCTCCATTCTTCTAATGCCAACTTGATGGCGAGGAGCTCTTGGTCACCGATGGCATAGTTACGCTCTGCAGGCAGGAACTTACGGGAGTAGAACCCACAGGGATGAAGACGACCATCGGGCGCTTTCTGCGAGAGGACTGCCCCAACACCCACGGAGGAGGCATCAACCTCGAGAATAAAGGGCAAGGTGGTATCAGGTTGTCTTAAAACAGGAGCGGAAGTGAACCTCTGTTTCAACAGATGGAAGGCTTCGATGGCTTCTGCCGGCCACTTCGCTGGATTAGACCCCTTTTTCGTTAAGGCAGTGATGGGAGCCACAATAGACGAGAAATTACGAATGAATTTTCTGTAATAATTGGCAAAACCCAGGAAACGTTGAATACCTTTCAGCGAAGAGGGAATTGGCCAATCTTGGATGGCCTGCAGTTTTCCTGGATCCATTTGAAGACCAGAACCGGAGACAATGTACCCTAGGAAGGGTATAGACTTCACCTCGAAGACACACTTCTCCAGTTTACAGTAGAGATGATTTGCTCGCAGCCGGGACAGAACCTCTTTGACCCAATAACGATGTTCTGTGATGTTATTGGCGTAGATTAAAATGTCATCGAGATATACAACTACATGACGATACAGAATGTCCCGAAAAATCTCATTGACATAGTGCTGGAACACGGCTGGGGCATTGCTGAGCCCGAAGGGCATGACGAGGTACTCATAGTGGCCGTCTCTGGTATTAAACGCCGTCTTCCACTCGTCGCCCTCTCGTATGCGGATGAGATTATATGCACCCCTCAGGTCGAGTTTCGTGAAGATGGTTGCACCGCTGACACGGTCAAACAGCTCGGTGATGAGGGGCAACGGATATCGGTTCTTTACTGTAATGTCATTGAGGCCGCGATAATCAATGCAGGGACGTAGGCCTCCATCCTTCTTCTTTACGAAGAAGAACCCTGTGCCAGCAGGAGAAGTCGAAGGACGGATGAATCCCTTTGCCAGATTTTCCTTGATGTAATTGGTCATGGCTTGAGTCTCTGGAAGAGAGAGAGGATAAGTTCTACCTCTGGGTGGTTCTTTGCCTGGGATAAGGTCGATAGGGCAATCCCACGGTCTGTGAGGAGGTAGGACATCAGTGCCAGACTTGCTGAATACATCTGAGTACTCTTGGTAGGGAAGAGGCGGAAGGTCTGCTGCATCGGCTGAAGAATGACGAGCTGGGAGTACCTTTTGGAGACAGGTACCGGAGCAGGAAGGATCCCAGGAAAGGATTTCCGATGTCTTCCAATCAAGACGAGGATTGTGAAGACGGAGCCAGGGTAAACCCAGAACCAGAGCATGAGTGGCTCGGGGTAAAACCAGGAAGGACAAAAGTTCAGTGTGCAGGACTCCCACTTTTACTGTAAGTGGCAAAGTTCTGCGGGAGACTGTCGCATCAGGAATCCTACTGCCATCCACAGCAGTAAGGAAGACAGTCTTGGAAAGACTTTCAGTGGGTAACCCCCACTTGCGGACCAGTTCTGCAGTAACGAAGTTGCCAGCGGCACCGGAATCAAGAAGTGCGGAGACAGTCTTGAAATGCTGACCAACTTGTAGGGAAACTGGAAGGACACAATCAGTTGCTGATGGAGAGGACTTAATTACTCCTAGCCTACCCTCTCCTTGACGGGCTAGGAGGAGGAGTTTTCCTGACGCTTTGGGCATGCAGAAATTTGATGTGCAGGATCGGCACAATACAGGCAGAGCTGTGCCAACCGTCGACGTCGACGTTCTCCTGGAGACAAACGGAAACGGTTTATCTCCATTGGTTCTTCTTTGGAATGGACCGCAGGAGCAGTGGGTAAAGAAGGCGGAGGAGTTGGCACTTTAACTGGAGTGCTCTTGTGACGTTCTACAGCCCTTTCTCAGAAGCGTAGGTCTACTTTGATACACAATGAAATAAGGTCATTTAGACCTGAGGGTAAGTCTCTGGTAGCGAGTTCATCCTTAATATGATCGGATAGGCCATGACAGAAAGCTGCGTATAAGGCCCCATCACACCAGGAGAGTTCAGACGCCAGAATCTGGAACTGGACCAGATATTGCCCGACGGAGCGGGATCCCTGTCTGAGACGGAGGAGTTCAGTTGAGGCAGATGCTGATCGCCCAGGCTCATCGAAGATACGCCGGAATGTTGACACGAAGTCCTTGTAGTTGGACAGGATGGCATCAGATCTTTCCCATAAGGGAGACGCCCATTCTAACGCTGCTCCACACAGGAGGGAGATGATGTAGGCGATCTTGACCCTTTCAGTAGGGAAGTTGCTGGGTTGCAGCTCGAAGTGAATCTCACACTGATTGAGAAAACCTCGACAGGTCTTGGGGTTCCCATCATACTTGGTGGGGACAGAGAGATGAAGGCGAGGTGCAGCAGCCATTACAGGAGGATGAACTGGACTTGGAAGTTCTCTGACAGGCTCAGGGCCACTGAGAGTGGTCTGTAGCTTATCCAGCCGGGAAGACAGATCTTGCAGACAATGAATCACTTGGCTCTGCGCAGCCTCTTGCTGATCCAAGCGAACAGCCAGTTGCTGTACAGGGCTGGGTGGAGATGCTTGGTTTGCGGCTGGATCCATTTGGCTAGTGCTTACTGTCACACCAGGGGGGCTCAGTCGACGAGACTGAGACCTCTTGTGGGGACCTGGACCGGTGAGGTTGGAGAGGACCCTTGCGCATGGAGAGCGCGACAGTGCACCCAGAGCCAATAAGCAGTCAGAGGTAAAATACAACCGGAGTTTATTTGCAGATGGTTGTAATATAAACAGACAGTAAAGTATGCAGGAGAAATAACAGAGTTCATGCAGATTGCAATACTTTACAGATGTGATGTGATGTGGGATCGATGGTGGAACATCGGATGTGAAGACTGTGGGTCCGGAATGACGGACGGAAGACTTGAGCTTGACTGTGGGTCCGGAATGACGGACGGAAGCTTGGCGATCCGGAATATCGGACTATCGATGATGATGTGGGAACATCGGATTCGGGTATCGGATATGGAAGGAGACTGTGGGTCCGGAATGACGGACGGGAGATGACTGTGGGTCCGGAATGACGGACGGAAGCAGGAGATCCGGAATATCGGACTAGCGATGAAACATCGATGGTGGATGATGCTGGAGCATCGGAAGGACCAGAGTCCCGGAGCTAGGCTTGGTCGCTGGGCTGAGAGGCAGGATCACAGGCGGTGGAATAACCTGGACTTCACAGGAGATGGAACAACCTGGAACACACTGCAGCATGGAAAACAACACCAGCAGAGAAATACACTTGCACGGAGACAAGGACAGCTGACCATACACTGGAGACAACTGAAGCACTAGCAATGGTTCTGAGAGCTCCCAGCATACTTATCCCCACTGGGTGGCCAGGATTGGCCGAGGAAGTATGACAGGGAGATCAGAACCAACAGGATTGGACAGCACAGACATGTGACTGGAAAGAACATGGCAGCCCCCATGTCTGCTAAGGCGGGAAAGTGTGTTTGTGCACACCATGCTGGATACTGGGAGCAATGGCGGCGGACAGGTGGATTGCCGTGCACTTGGGACTGTCACTGGGAGACAGGAGGCCGGCAGAGATGACGTCTGGACCGCAAGCTGAACCTGCGGAGGCACTTAGCCGGTAAGAAAGTCTGTCTGACATCTCGGATCGTGACATTCACTCTTCCAGAAGCATGATCAGACGGGATATACTTGACAGTATTTTATTCAAGGATACATACAAAGCATGGCTCCACACAAATAAAACATTGAAAAGATACCCCCAGGTTTCCCGCTCTATCACACTCTGGGGCAACCCCGGGTTCACTCCTGGATTGGACAACCCCCAGTTCTTGGTTTGGAGGAAAGCTGGTTTGGCGGCAATCAGGGATGTATACGATCCGGGAGGCCATCTCCGATCCTTCACGGATCTGAAAGAAAAATTTAATTTACCACAGAGCCATTTCTACATGTTCTTGCAAACAAGACATATGATTCAGTCCCTGCCTCCGGCTGGCCCGGAGGAAGCGGACACGGATCCAATCAATAACATCATGGCATTGGCTCACACTGGGACGTACAGGCTGAGGTATTATTATGTAGAGGGAGGGGTCACGGATGGGGAAAAAAAGTGGCTTAGAACAATGACGGCTTGGAAGTCAGAGATACCCACGATCCCAGAAAGTGAGGTGGTTTTGAAACATTGCCAACAAACTATGAAATACCTTCATTCGGCGGCCCTCCAGGAGGTGCATTGGAAGGTGCTACATAGAGCATACGTGGCCCCTATACAAAGGGCTCATATGCTGCCTGGGGAACCTGATTCTTGTGTTAAATGTGGACAGAGGCGTGCCACCTTTTTTCATAACCTTTGACAGTGCAGCAAAATAGCTACGTACTGAAACAAGCTGATTGCATTTATAAATTGCACCTTCCAACTGAAACTAGTTAAATATCCCACAGCTTGTTTGCTGTTGGTAATGGGAGAGTGGGATTGGGGAGGAAAGAAAAAAACCCTGTTGCCAGTGGTAACAATGATACTAGGTATAGCAAAAAAACTGGTTATGAAACACTGGATTAAAAAATCTGCCCCCTCTATACTAGAGACAAAAAGTACACTCTTAAATACTCTCTACATGGAAAGACAGGCCACAGTGCCAGATCTTGAGTCGGGGGTAATGAGGTTTTATAAAAAATGGGGGCCCTACATTGAAACCCTGCCTAACAACACTCAAACACAGATTCTACATTTATACGAAAATACTTCATGGTTCCTGGTTCGTCAACTGAGTTCCATGAATTGCTGGGAGTTCCCATGGGCGTGACCCAAGTCCACAACCCACCCCCCCTGGACTGCATCGATACGTGTGAATGGCTCATCAATTATGCAAGTCGCTGAAGCCGTTCCCCTAAAAACTCTGCACATGTGCATAACACATTATGCGCACGCGCAGTAGAAAAAGATTTGTCCCCCATGCAAACGCGCGGGGAACCGAATGAATTAGTATGACCTCCCTTATCTGCATGCCATCTAATACTACATCTTATCTGCATGCTACATCTTATTTGCATGCTACATCCTCTATGCATGCCATCTCATGCTACACCTTATCTGCATGCTACAACTTATATGCATGGCATCTGGAGCTACATCTTGCCAAACTGACGCTGCATCTTATATGCATGCCATCTGATGCTATATCTTATATGCATGCCATCTGAGCTACATCTTTACAATTTTCACTTGCAACCCCACGAAATAGAACCTCACCCAAGGAATTGACCAGGTAGGGGTATGACTCCCCAGACAGTTGCAGCAAACCTGGACCTCTCTGCAGAAATGGGGACCTGTGAAGATCCTTCTTCCCTAATCCACTGATTTAACAGGGATGTGACAGCTGCAATTGGATATTATCACCCCTGTGCTAATTCAACCTCTCAAACGACACCACCAAGCTCCTTGGTTTGACAAAACATAAGTGTACTAAAAAGAACAGTTGTAAACCTGAAAGACAACTTTCAAACATATTGGAGAAAATCAATCAATGATCAACAGCAAGAAGACACAGTTATTTTCAAAAATCTTCACAGCAAAAATAGGACAGCTCTGCTTTTCCGCACAATGGAGCATGCCTGCAGCCTGATGAAGCACTCTCCCAGTCAAGATGCAATGAGTTACCAATATTCTTTGCAAATAAAGTCACCACTATCTGGGCAGGAATCCTTACAGTGCCAGCTAAAATCTGCCAATCTCCCAAGCATACCAATGTAAGCCACCCGTCTTCATGGAACAACTTTGACCAAATGGATGGAAAATACATAGCTGAAATTACCCGAAGGTTGCATCCCACTACCTGTGATCTGGACTCAACCAAGCTTGGAACAGGGTGTATGGACATTATTGGACCTGTATTTGCAAAGATAGTTAATTGCTCTTTGCACACAGGCATTTTTCCTGAACCACCAATGAAAGCAATTGTCGGACCACTTCTCATAAAGCCTAATTTAAACCCCGACGGCATGAACAATTGCAGCCCAGTTGCAAACCTTCCTTTGCTAGCGAAGGTTAATGGAGACTGGGTTGCAACTCAACTAGAAACCCACCTGTCAATCCATGATATTTATGATAAATAGATAAAGAGGGTATGTCCCAGAGTGGACAAGGCAAAACAGTAAGGGTTTTTGGGGCACACTTGTAAAGTTGATATGTGATAGGTAAAATGAGTGAACTAAAATTTAACTTTTATTACACAAATCTAAGAAAGAGAAAACGTCACTAAATTTGAATAAATACATGCATGAATAAATTATTACGAAGTTTAAATAGTAAATTCGTCATTAATTCACAGGCAAAAATGATTAGTACACGGTGTCCACCTCCGACGCTTTATTTTTGCACAAAGTAAATTAGGTTCCAGGGTTGGAGCTTGTGCATAAATTGATGTAACAGACAAATGTCTATTACTATGTGGGGACAGATTCCCCGGTGCTTAAGCAGGATATAGCACAGCGTTGTTCTAATGTCCAATTCTAAGCCTTACTACTGACTCTAATTCTCAGCCTTACTACTAACTCAATGATAATTCCACATGAAATTGTATGAGCTGATAGTATAAAAGGATAGAGCACAGGAAGACCCCTCATATGGCACCCCGTGCTTCTACTGTCTCGGTATGAAAAGGGCACCGGATATTCCCAGATTACTCCCAACTGGTAGTGATCCGGCAATTCACTGCTTAGCTACTGAGTTCGGAAGAGATCAGGCGGTACAGTGATGTATGGCCGTATAACCTGGTAGATGAGAGGGCACGGACTGGCAAGCGAGGTCAAGTGTCACTTCTGCTGTCCTCTGGGTGGATTCACACGTGACCCTGTTACCAATGGGTATTGCAGGGAGAGTATGATTCCAAAGGGAATGAGAGTGATGAAAAGGTATAGAATTAGGGGTAAAAAATGTGGTTATTGCATGGAGCAGGCCCTGCTACTATCCAGTATCATATTTGGTATGTTGGATGAAGGATGAGAGTAATAGCCTGTTTCAGCTCCCCACTGAAATTGAGAGTAGTAGAAAGTATGTATCTACTAAAACAGAGAAGAGGAAAGAAATATATGTACCCCTTGTATGCGGCTGACCAGGTCACATTAACATCAGTAAAAATATACTGTGCATTAGTGGAGACGAGATACTGAATTGCTCGGTTGGTAGCAGGGTAGTGGGATACTTATGGAGCAATATATGCCAAAGCCTTTTTTTGTAACACAGTCGATAAATGGTTAAGAAAGCAACGTGTCATACATAAAGAGATTGAGCAAAAAGGACTGTGATGCATCTCTGAGGATATCATTTGTATCAGACAGCCAGTAAATTGTATCCATACACTACTGAAGGAAACAGCCAATAAATTGTATCCAAATATTGGCAAACAATTTTGAGATAATAGATGTTCCGCCGTAAAATTGTGCAGGAAGTAGTAGATTTTAGCAACAGTAAATGTTGAGCAGTGGATTTAAGCAGTAAGCAATAGATTTAACAACAATAAATGTTTGCTGAGCAATTTAGGATAGTAAATATTTAGGCAGTAGATTTGACAACAGTAAATGAATCCCCATGTGGGGGGATAATGTGGTTTCTGAATAAACACTGTTATCTATGTGGGAGCGGGGTGACTGCTTTGTGCCCGGCAGAGTACCTGTGCCCCAAAAACCCTTACTGTTCTGCCTTTATCCTCTCTGGGACATCCACTCTTTATCTGTTAGCTTGATTGCAGAACTTTGGGAGCACCACCAACCCAGCACCTCTGCGGTACTAGAGCCAAATTGTTTTTTTTTTTAAGATATCAATATACTTCTTTGATCAATTTAGAGCCTGTGACAATCCTTTCCCTCCTAAACTGATATTTATGATAAATCCCAGTCAGGATTCAGGAGAAGACATAGCACTGAAACAGCGCTGGCATGTGTGCTCAATGATCTTCTAATGGCAAGAGACAGAGGTGACTGTTTAATCTTCATCCTTCTGGAACTCTCTGCAGTGTTTGACACTGTTGACCATGAGATTTTAGTTGAGCACCTAAAGAATTTCTGTGGACTGGATGGCACAGTCCTTAGCTGGTTCAAATGTTTTTTTTTTTACTGGGTGCCGGACGGCTCCCCGACAGTCAGGGTTCCGACAGTCATTCCTCCGACGTCGGAATCCCGACTGCTCCCTCGTGGCGAGCGCAGCGAGCCCACAAGGGGCTTCATTGCGCTTCCCACGCTGTGCAGTCAGGATTCCGACGTCTGACTAATGACTGTCGGAATCCCGACTGTCGGGCTAATATACCACACCCTTCTGACTGGCAGGTCACAGAGAGTTTCTTCTGGAATTTACTCCTCATTACCAGTGCACTGCCACAGCGTTCTTTACTATCTCCCATGCTTTTTGCAGTATACATGCTACCACTGGGTGACATAATCAGATGCTATGGCCTGGTTTACCACTGCTATGCAGACAACAAACAACTGTACCTGTAATTTGGTCCGGGTATTGAGAAACCACTAACAACCCTAAATGACTGTCTAGCTGGGCTCCCTGAGTGGATCAGTGTTAGTTGGCTGTGGCTGAACCCTGATAAAACAGAGGTCCTTATGAAAAATCCCAGAACGACTGCAGCATATCCTACCAACAGGACTCACACTTGGAGGTTCAGTACTAAAATACACCCAACATCAGTGGAATCTTGGCGATGTTCTGGACAGTGGCTTGACACTCAATCATTAGTTATCAGCCACAATCAAGGAAGCTAGGGAACATAGCCAGAATCAAATCAAACCCTTAATTCCCCCAGAAGATCTGCCTACATTCATAGATGCATTTGTATCATCACGCTTAGACTACTGCAGTAACCTCTACCTTGGTCTCCCAGCAAAAGAATTGCACTGCTTGCAAATGGTATAAAATGCAGGCTATTAACCAACTAGCCCCGCTCCAACCACATTACACCCATTCTTTACTCCCTTCACTGGATGCCTATAAGTTTGGCTTAAAGACTTTTAAAGCCGTTCATGACCAGAGCCAAAGATACATGAAGCAGCTTCTGATTCCTTACTGCTCATCTCAGTTAGGGTGATATGCAGGCGATAGGCTATTAACAATACCTAGAATCTGCCTGAACTCATCTGGGGGTAGAGATTTTGGCTTTTTGGCTCCGACTCTATGGAACTCTCTTCCCCACACAGTGGGCCTTAGTCTGATTGACTCGGACAGGTATACATTAGTTCAGATTGCGTATTCCTTCTGAATGCGCGTGTGTAGACTATGCATTGCTCATAAAAACAGAGGTTGTAAATTGGGATTGATACCAGATGGTATCGACCAATTCACGTTCCTGGCGCTCCAATAGAGAAAAATGAATTTATAGGTGTTAGATGATCTACACCAATTAAATAACTACCCAGCTGCTGCACGTGCTGGATGAGCTAGCCCAGCTCATAAAGGTGAACAAGATATGGGGGGGGGGGGGGGGGGTTCAACACAATTGCGCTGCTGGGTATAATGTACTGAAAAGAACTCTGAGTCTAGCTTGGTACGGCCAGAAAGAAATGACACTGGACACGCTTGTAAATTGTATTATTTTATAAATGTAAAAAAGAGATAAACACATATACATACATACTAAAACTAGAACATGAATATAAAAACATATAGGGTTAAATCCCGAATAATAAGGAGTGTCTCCAAGGTTTATTGTGGAAATCCCAGTAATGGGAGTAACTCAGTTCAGATCCTGAATTTAATTGTTAATAATAAGGTAAATCGGGGTATCCTGCAGTAAGATGTTGGTAATGCCAGTTTAGCATGTAGACAAACATGCACTAAGTGAAAGGCAGTTCAAGTGGTTATAATAGGGTAATTAGAATTTTCTCACCCATATATTGAAGGCAGCGGGGAGCTAAATGGATGTTTGTTTAGCTCAACCCTGAAGTAGAGATAACTCCCAATTGCGGGGTCCGACAGCCGGGTAAATCTGTATTTACCCGGCTGTCGGACCCCGCAATTGGGAGTTATCTCTACTTCAGGGTTGAGCTAAACAAACATCCATTTAGCTCCCCGCTGCCTTCAATATATGGGTGAGAAAATTCTAATTACCCTATTATAACCACTTGAATTGCCTTTCACTTAGTGCATGTTTGTCTACATGCTAAACTGGCATTACCAACATCTTACTGCAGGATACCCCGATTTACCTTATTATTAACAATTAAATTCAGGATCTGAACTGAGTTACTCCCATTACTGGGATTTCCACAATAAACCTTGGAGACACTCCTTATTATTCGGGATTTAACCCTATATGTTTTAATATTCATGTTCTAGTTTTAGTATGTATGTACAGTATATGTGTTTATCTCTTTTTTACATTTCTAAAATAATACAATTTACAAGCGTGTCCAGTGTCATTTCTTTCTGGCCGTACCAAGCTAGACTCAGAGTTCTTTTCAGTACATTATACCCAGCAGCGCAATTGTGTTGAAACCCCCCCCATATCTTATGCATTGCTCATGTGCAACGGCAGCACTCCGCACTGATCTGGATCGCTACACAGAAAAAATGTCCACCGAACACTGTCGGATAATATGGGCATAATATGGGCGTATCTATGGGCGCTTTTTGAAAGTGGGCAAAACTGGGCGTAAATCGGGGCGTAAACATGGGTGTGCTCGATAAGTGGTAGGCGTGCACTCAGACCGCTCACAGAGCGGCTGCGACCCAACACTCCCAAAATCTTCAGACCAAACAAGTAGCTTTCACGTCTCGGAGGGCAGTAGTTCATGTGCACCGCGTTTGCTGGGGCAATCAGTATGCTCCGCCCCAAAATATCCTCAGCTCAACACAATACTAATCCAGTCCTCTGGTCAATTTACTTTAAGTACCCCATTCCTCTACTGAGATTTCATGCACTAACCCATTCAGTCATTGCAGGCCGCACATGGAGGCCAAACATTTGTTTGAAAAGTTACATTAAATAAAGTAATATCTATGATTCATGCCATGTGCGTTCTTTCGCCCCATTACTACATGTACACCCTTAAAACATCAGTGTGTTTATCCTGTTAACACAGTACTGGTCACATTTAACAGTAGTCGACATGTGTCAACTCTCATACCTGTATGCTAAAATAACCAATATGTAATTATGCATCTATACGATCATGTACTCTAAGCTCACTGATGTGTTAACAAACATGATTGAAGCCCTGGTTTTGATTAAATTCTTTTTGGCCTTTCCTGGCCATTTCTCCATTAACATCCATCAATGCTGTTTAGGGGCATTGATTCAGAATTGTTAAGATGTGTCTTGTACTTCACATGTCATGTTGCTAGGTCACAACAATCACACCCTCTCTACTATCTTATACAGGGTGCTCAATCAATAGCAAGAACACTCAGATTGGTTGCCCATAGCAACCTCACATGTGAAATACAACTCCCATCTTACTCAATTTCCCCCAATGCACACGTCTCCATTCCTGAAACAAAAACACTGTAATATGAGTTCATCACTCTCCAAATGCAACACAATATGGGTGTGTGGACCCACATTGCACATAAATGTAGCTGCTAATCTGCAGATATATCAATTCACAAACAACACAAAGCTCACTTTAAGTCTGGAATATATATTTTTTCTGTTCCTTTTCACAGGATAACCATAATGGCAAAGAAAAACATAAGTGAAATAAAAACAGGCAGGACAAAATATATCATCAGCAGAATCATCTCTCACACAACTGGTGTTTTCCCAAGTGATTCACCACACCAGCACTGAGTGGGCATCAGCCAACAATCCTGGCAGTCAGGGACAACAGGAAGAAACAAAGAAATAGCATTTCTAGAGAAGTTAATTGCCATTTCGGTACCCTTTTCACGGAATTGGATAGAGTTTGCAAACAAGAAGCTGGGCCACACAACAAAGGACAAAAACTAGGGACAAAATAATGGAGGAGATCAATAGGGATGGCACCACATTATTTTTTGGGGGGGCACTTTTGACCTTGGTAGGCCCCTTTGCTGTGCCTGCAGCTCTTCGGCCCCATTGGGCTGGGGGTTTGGGGGGGTCAGCTGCTTCAGAAGGGGGTGATCTTGTTCCCCTTCGCCCAGCACGGAGTGGTGCTGGAGGAATAGCTGCAGAAACAGCAGAGAGTAAGGCCCTATTGATGGTAATAAGCTCCGCCACAAGCTCATTGTGGCGGAGGAGGTCATTTTGCCGGATGGCTTGCTCAGCAATGACTTGCTGACTGGTAGCCATCACCTTCATGACCTCCTCGCTCCTATCCTGCCGCTCTGCCACTGCCACTCCCTGCTGCAAAATGGCCTGAAGCAGCTGCTCCCCAATATTTCCCTTGTCCTATGTGGGACCATGCTGCACATTGGGAGGTTGACTGGTTGCAGTTCCTTCAGGTGATGGTTGGGGACGGTGGAGGTCCATCTTGGTCTAAAAATATAGGGGAAATTAACGAATTTTAGACACATGCTATAATACAATAGAGGAAAACAATACAGCGCCACGTTAAACATATACCACCAAGTTCAGCCGCAAACACCTCCACCGGCAGCTCGCTTTCCTTATTGGCTACTCCCCAGATCTCCTCCATTTTGACACAATCCTGTGTCAGGAGATCCAGGGAGGTCAGCTTCAGTTTAGGAATTCTGCCAGCCCTGGTGGTCTGGCTGTGCCTCCACCGTACTGCCAGCTTTGTTTGAGGTTACTTTTGAAATCATGCCACCTAAAAAAGAGAAATGACCACTGAATACATAATATACTGTACCAATTGATATCATTTTGACAACATCATTTGCATTCACTGTAAACCATGCACATAGCATTTACTGCAATGTACCCATTTTATATGGTGTAATCATGGTATTTACTTATGACATCCAATACAAATACACATAATGGTTGAAGTGTTTAACCTCTAAAAATCTATATGTTTCCTCCCATACTTAGAATCCTAGGACAGTAAGGTGTGATACAGGCCATGGCCTCTTATTTGGTAAGATGTAACATAGGGTTAACATGTCCTGTTGGTATGGGCAACCAATCACATCCTGTCTACTATCTTGTAGAGGGTGCTACATAAATAAGAGGGACACTCAGGTTGGTTGCCCCTAGCAACATCACATGTGAAGTGTATTTTGCATCTAAGTCTATTTCAAACCAAACTTCAGACACATATAACCATCATTGACCAACCTATTTGTGGGTGTTTAGTAAAAACAAGGGATCCTTCATTTATCCTGTATAGCTTAGTCCATATCCAGAATGTTGTGATGGACACTGCAATTATCAGTACAGTAGCACCGTGCATGTGCACCATCACACCCCTCTTTTCTGTGTTGCACACAACTCAACATTTACCTACTCTATACCACCAGATAGACATTTGTCAGGTACACCTGACATATAGTACTGGTGTTTTGATTTTAGACACAAACAAATACATAACTACAAACACACACTTGCCTTCGCTTCACATGATCCATATCATAATGTTGTGGACATATTTTGTCCTTCATTCTGGGCGTCAACCTTTTGTTTGTCAACTCTATCCACTCATGTGCTTGGGGTACCAATATTGCAAGTTCCTCCTCTTGAAATGCTTTATTTTTTGTCTTTGTTCCTGTTGACCTCTGACTGCCAGGATTAGTTTCTGATGCACTGGCAGTGCTGGCCTGGCTTCTCTCTTGGGAAGGCACCTGATGTGATTCTGACGATTCTGCTAATGCCATAGGTTGTCCTGCCTGTGAGTTGCTGCTTTGGTCATCATTTCTCTGGTCCTGATTGGCCCTCTGCCGAACATTGGGGGTTATTGAGGCCAGTTTGGCTTGGATCAGCTCAGGGTCAGGTATAGCCGGGACTGACTCTGAAGCAGACATGTTAGCAAAGGGACCTTATGTTTGGCCCTCTATAAATACCCCTGAAACAACCATCCACCCACCCACCCTTCCACTCAGTGTCCCGTATGCACATGAACACCATTCAGCGTTCACACCGTGAAACACACGCCGAAAAACCCCGGTGGGGAATCTGACGGAATTTCGGCTGTAACACCGGCAAAAATAATGCATGCGTGCAATGGATTAATTAAACACAGGACAAGTTGAAATGTACTAAATTTAGTTATTTGTTGAAGTAATCTTATTTTGTTCTTCTGTGTATGTATTTGTGTTGTGTTGATGCTATATTTCTGGACTGTTTTCAAAATCTATCCCAGATTTTTAATCAAACAACAGCAGAGCACCTCAAATTACCTGATGTCATGAGAAACACATGTAAGGACCCTATATATATCTGGGACGGTTGTAATGTAGTTGTGTCCCAGTGTCTTTAGTGTGTTCTGTAGCAAGGTAGGTTTGGATATGATGTCTGTCTCAAAGTTTCTAATTGTTACTGGCTTACTGCATGCTTCTGTATGTGTTTAAAATGGGTTTTCAGACAATTCCAACATCATTCTAACATATATTGTTTGGCTAAATAGTGCATGTTACCTGGGCACCCTTTTGCCTCTTGAATGGTGTGAAGGATACAGTATCCCAGTCATATTTGTTTACAAATATACTGGTACTGTCACATTTTAGCAAGCAGTGGTGTAACTGGTGGCAATGTTGTCCATGGTTATTATTACATTTATATTTTTAATAGTGGTGTGTGGCAACTAAAATGTTGTGTCCATTGTTTCAGAAAGCATTTGCCAACCCTCCAAAACAAGAGAATACGTCCCTCGCCTGTATGTATGCTTATATTCAACTTTTTTTTTGCATTGTGTACATTACAAGTATATTGTATTAATTGTCACTATTTCCTGTTAATTTAGATAGAAGAAGCTGCAATGGTGTATGTTGTGTACGAGGAGGGGCAACTTGCGGCTCCATCCACTCGGCGCCAAAGGAGGCCAGGTCGTGCTAGAGTCTTCCGCTCATGGGTGACCCTCTTTGGGATGGCCGATGATGAGGTACTTACTAGGTACAGGTTACCCCCACATGTTATTCTAGAGACTCGAGTGATCTGGAACCTCATCATCGGCTCAAGACAGTAATACCGCCACTCACCCAGGTGTTGGCGGTGTTGCATTTCTGCACCTCAGGTTCATTTAAGCAAGTAGTGGCAGTACTTGCTGGGATATCCCAGCCTGCTTTCTGCAGAATCCTGAGGCGTGTGATATCTGCCATGTTTAGGCGCAAGGGGCACTTCATGGCCATGTCTCTTGCCTAAGATACCCTTGATAGGAGTAAGCTGGCATTTCAACAACTTTCTGGCTTCCCTAATGTGATTGGGGCTGTGGATGGGACCGATGCCACTATCACGGAGACAGTGGATCTACCAGAACATGAAGATGTTCCACTTGCTCAATGTGATGGTGCTATTTGGCCTATCCATGGAAATTCTTGCCTTCAATTCCAACTTTCCCGGAAGTGCCCATGACTCTTATGTTATCCGAAAAACCAGGATCTGGCAAAGACTCCAAGAGCTGGTAGGCCGTGATGCGTTGATTCTGGGTGACTCCGGTTACCCCTGCACAACCTGGCTGTTTACTCCTTACAGTTCCCCAACACCAGGCCCACAGGAGTCATACAATGGGGCGTATATCACCACCAGGCAAGTGGTGGAGCGCACAATTGGCCTGTTAAAGGGCGGTTTTCGTGTGCTCCACTGCACTGGTGGTGACCTGCAATATTCCCCAGAAATGGTGGCAAGGATTGTGGGGTTGTGTTGATTCCTGTACAACATCGCTGTGAGGCGTAATGTTCCCTTTCCCAAGTCAGAAGTAACAACATCTGAGCCGCAAGACGTTGCCCTGCGCCCATCCCACACCCCTGAAAGCATCCAGGGATACCAACTGCGGGACTCTGTGGTGGCACGGTACTTCAGGTATCTGTGTGAATGGACAACATACAAAATAATCTCTTAAACTACTTGATGACGTTATAAATTCAGAAGCAATTGTGTTAAAAAGGTAGCCTACATAATGATTGTGGTGCAATGGTTTGGATGCCCAGTCATGTGTGAACTGGGTGATGTATTGCATGTTTGGGAAATGTCCTAACCTATTTAATTTTGTTGTTTCTCTATATAGCTGATGATTGCGGCCATGTCAGGTGAGTTGATTTGTATGTGTATTCTACTGTAACAGTCATGTTGGTATGTGTTTTGTGTGTTTGTTGAAGGTAGATATTACTGTATATGGTGGTTAAGATTATTGAAATGTCCAAAATACTAGTTGAGTGGGTATACAGTCAGGCAGGTAAGGTCAGCAGTGTAAACAATGTAATCATGTAGGCAGGAGACATGCACATATGTGTATGGGTATATTTATGTAAATAGACACATATACATACATGCATAGAGTAAATATTGCGATCCGTTCCCATCGCCATGGCAAGAGAATTGTCGCATACATACTGTCCATTTAACTATTATCAATAAAGTTAATACCAAATAAGAATGTTTAAAACCAATTAGAGAACAGCATTATTAATATATGTTGCTGCATTTGTTTAATGTGCCATTGCCAATATGTCTATTCAGAGGGCAGCACCATTTTCAATGGTGAAGCTGATGGCCCTAGTGGCCACCATTATTATTATTATTATTATTTTATTTATAAGGCGCCACAAGTGTTTTGCAGCGCCATACAAAGAAACAGTACAGGTAGACAAAACTTGGCATAACATTGAATAAATAACAAAAATAGAGTACAAATAAAGAGCGCCACAGTTCAATACACATTACAGCTTTAATATAAGTAGTGAGGACTCAATCAAAATACTATTAGAGGCTTGAGGCCAATGATGGAGATGAGTATGCAGACAAAGATGGTCACTGAGTGTTTGAGTATAGGAGAGCTGTGAGTAAAATGTGAAGAGAAGTGGGCTTTGACAACAGGAGGGAAGAGGGCCCTGCTCGGAGGAGTTTACAATCTAGTAGGAAGGGGAGATAGACAGATTACAAGAGGTGCAAACAAGTGGGTGGTGGCTAGATAGCAGGATGTAAACAGGCAAGGGGTCGGAGAACCAGCTAGTTTATGCAGGACTAGTTTATGCAGTGGAAGGGTACGCTTTGATGAATAGGTGAGTTTTCAGTGCTCGTTTGAAGCTTTGCAAGGTCGGGGAGAGTCTAATGGAGTGCGTTCCACTGAAGGGGTGCAGCATGGGCAAAGTCCTGTACGCTAGCGTGGGAAGCAGTGACCAGGGTGGAGGAGAGATGACAGTCATCGGCCGACCTTAGATGGCGGGAGGGTGTATGAATGGAGATGAGGTTAGAGATATATGGAGCAATGGAATTAGAGATGGCCCTTTATGTGAGTGTGAGGTGTTTGAAGAGGATTGTTTAGGGGAATGGGAGCCAGTGCAGATTTTGTTGAAGGGGAGTGGCAGAATTAGAGCGACGGTAGAGGAAGATAAGCCTGGCTGCAGAGTTGAGGACAAGCACAGGAAGCCAGATAGTAGTCCTAGCTGCCGTCTAGAAGGGATACTCAACCCTTCTTGTAAAACAGAAAAAACAAACAGAGTAGACGGCACTGATGGACACACTATAATCTCAAATTGAATTAAAAAGAAATATGTATTCATTATAAAAATTTTACACTCTAAAAACGAAGAACACCGGTGAGAACAAATATAACAAAATTTACATATACAAAACACTCAAATTCAATGCACAGTAATGCCCCTTTCAGACCGCACTTTGTAAACGGTATATTGCCGTTTTTTTACCGTTTTAAAACGGTAATCTGTGCGGTCTGAAAGGTGCAGGACCACTTAACCGGTTAGAAAATACCGTTTTTTCTAACCGGTTAAAATGCAGGGTCCTACCCGTTTCAGAACCGGTATTTTAGGCTCAAAATCGGGTCTGAAACGGTATTTAGGACCCAGCCAATGAGCTGGGTCCTAAATTCAGCGCAGTGAATATTTTTTTTTTTTCCAAAACAATTTTATTGGATTTGTCAACAGTAATAAAATGCAAAAGTTAACATTATTGTCGTCTTGAGTACATTCTTTCGTCGTTACATCACAGTTCAACATTGATCACATTGCAATATATCATACATCTTCTTCAATCTGTATGCAAATACATGTTACGTTACTACGCCTTTGACTTAGAGATGTAATTAAGCCTCAACAACTCTCCCATTCTACTCCCTATTTGTGTTATACACATATCCAGTTAACGATTCACACTACTATATAGAATATTATAACATTTCTTCCCCTAAAACTAATCCCCTCCCTCCCACCTCCCTCCCCCTTCCCAGACTCGGTGTGTCTCAACCTTCTGTTAGTGACCTAAGCAGGTACCAGGTAGTGCCCTCAAATATCTTCATGACCTGTAGTTGTACATCTTCCTCCAATGATCTTATGTAGACTCCCCACTTATTGTGAAATTTCTTTACACCTTCTTCTACCATGGGCAGAGTGGCCCTTCTATCAAAGTACATCAACTGTGTTAAAGCAACTTTGACCTCTTGCAAAAGGGGCTGAGACGGGGCTGTCCATTTTCGTAGTATGACTTTTTTTGCCATCGTTACAGTCACTGTAAGGAATGGCAACAACTCCGTCTTTCGCCCATGTAAGTTCCAACCAGAAAAGTTGGCACATAGCATTGCCAATGGGTCCTTACATAAATGCAGGTCACATGTAGTGTTAATAAACATCATCACTCTATCCCAGAACCGTCTTATTTTCCCACACTCCCACATGTGGTGGAAGAACGTAGCATTAGAGCCTTTGCATTTAAGGCATATTCCCAATTCCCCTGGTATAAAATGCTTTCTCTGAGCCTGAGAGATATATGCTCTATGCATGGTTTTAATGTGTACCTCTTGTAACATGGTGGACTGCAGTATTTTCAGCGTCTTTTCCATATGTTTGTGGAGTGTTTCCATTGAAGATACCCCTGGGATATCCCCCTGCCATTTCGGGACCATAGCAGACCAAACTACTTCTGGTGAGGATGGAAGGATGTCAGCATATAGATACCTCAGTCTGTACGGTCCTGTGGAGCTCAGACTAAACACCTGCTGCAGAGCATCCTGCCTCCCTGATACCAGCATGGGGCCTTTCTTTGACTGTATATAATGTCTAACCTGGAGGTACATAAAGAAATCTCTGTTAGGTAGAGAGAATTTAGCTGAGATCTCTTGGAAAGAGAGTATCTGGCCCCCTGGATCAAACACATCCTTGACTGCCATTATGCCTTGCTTCTTCCACCTGTCATACCCTACTTCGGTCATTCCAGGGGCGAAGCAAGGGTTTACCCAGATAGTGTCGTACCTGGTGTTTTGGTGATCCCTTCCTAAACATTTGTTAATTCCTACCCATGCAGAAAACGTATCATTAAATAAAATATTTTTCCTGGCCTGCTGTGGTAATTTAGCCCGTGGAACGTGGAGCAACCCTGCCAACGAATATGGACTCATCATATCCCCTTCCAAAGTTTTATGAGTGTATGAATTTGTTCCCTGTAGCCAGTCTAGGATATATCGCATGAATATTGCTTGGTTGAAAGCCAGAATATTGGGAATCCCCAATCCCCCGTCAGCTCTCTTAAGGTAAGTTTTTTGTCGGGAAATGCGTGGCTTTTTGCCTTGCCATAAAAAGCTGAAGAAGGCTTTATTTAGTTTCTGTGCATCTTTCTTTGATAGTTGCACTGGGATCATTTGCATGCAATACGATATTTTTGGAAAGGCTATTGACTGCAGTACAGTTGCTCTTCCCAATAATGACAATGGCAGAGACCTCCATACCTCTAGCAACCTAAGGATCTCAGCAACTATAGGGGGGAAATTAGCCTCATACAACCTCGAGATCTCCCCGGGCACCTGGATGCCTAGATACTTAATGGTGTCAGTTGTCAGTCTGAAGGGGGAAGCAACCCGACCTGGGATTCCCTTAGCTTTTGGTCCTAGCACCTGTAGGATTTCTGACTTATGATAGTTGATCTTATATCCTGCAAAGGACCCGAAATCCTCTATTATTTTCCTTATAGTCGGCAAGGATTCAGGGAGGTTTGAGACAAACAGGAGCATGTCGTCTGCAAATAAACTAACCTTCAGCACCGTATTCCCCACAGTGATGCCTCTGTACATACAGTCAGTGCGGAGCGCCACCGCCAGTGGTTCCAAAGCCAGAGCGAATAAGAGTGGAGATAGTGGGCACCCCTGTCTGGTTCCCCTCTGAATCAGGAACGGGGTCGACAGGTATCCGTTACACGCCACTTGCGTGGTAGGCTGTGAGTATAGGGATTTAATAACATCAACGAAGCCCTGGGGAAACCCAAATCTCCCCAAGGTTTCCCATAAATGGTCCCAGGTGACCAGATCAAACGCCTTCTCAGCATCTAGTGAAAGTACAGCCTGGTCACCTGAGCCACCTTTCATCCCTATATGTTGAATTACCGCCAGTAATTTGCGTACGTTTACCACGGAGTAAATAAAACCAGTCTGGTCCTCCGAAATAACCGCAGGCAGTACATATTTTATCCTTTCTGATAATATTTTCATCAACATTTTGTAGTCGGTATTCAACAACGATATTGGCCTATACGAGCCCGGGTCTTCCGGGTCTCTGCCTGGCTTTGGAAGCACCTTAATCACTGCCGAGTTAAAGTATAGAGGGAGCTGTTTGCCCTGAATTATGTCATTAAGGCCCTTATTCTGATTGATGCGGACTTTACCGCGTTCTTACGGATTGCGTCTTTACGGCGTCTGCGCATGCGTAGAGAACGCAACGCGCATGTGCCACGCCTTGACTCGGTACCAGTTCGGACAAAGACCGTCCAGAACTGTTCACCGCTATCATTCGGGAAATAGGGGCGTATTATGGGCGTCATGCGGAATGACACATGGGCGTAGTTTCAAAGTGGGCAAAACGGGGCGGAAACATGGGCGGACACGGGGGAGTACACTTATGTTGGGGGGCGTACATTCGGAAACCACTCCGAATGCACGCGATCAAAAAGGGCAGAAATGTGCGGTGTCCACAAGTGTACTATTGCTTTGCGGACACCACTCGTTCATGCGGTATGCGAACGTACGCCTAATGACTACAACCATTAACACCTGAACCCAATAGAATCTACTCCTTTACTCATTACTCACTAATAGGCCGCTTGTCAGTGCTTTAATTGAAACCATTGCTGCTTCAAGGAAACCTTAGTAATCCCCCACATATGCTGTACTTGTCCCACACTTACAAACTGCTAACAATGGACATGACTGAATATTAATACTATCAATACACATGTGTATTCGACATGTACTCATGAAACCACACATTTTGGGTAAAGTAAACACATTTATTTATATTCATGTCACACTCAATGCCAGTGTGATGCAAAGACCATAAAATAATACAATTGATGTATTGCAGAAGATACTTCATAGTGGGTTGTTTGGCGTAAATCCTCCGCTTACGTGCGGTAGCACCGCTTGGCTCCCGTTCGGATGCGGTATTCCCGAGCATACTCTGTAATACTCTGTAATACCGTGCCGAATCGGAGTGTTTCTCCCGCACACGCATGATTTGTATGTCGTCCGTAAACACGCCCTGTTCTTAAAGAGTGAGTCCGTCCGAATGCGGAGGACACGTGGGCGTTTCTACGGACGATGGCCGCATGCGGCAAAACACCGTGGCGTGCGGACCGCTCCGTAAGAATGCGGGAATTTCCGCACAGATCAGAATAAGGGCCTAAATACGGTCACTAGTGTTTCACTTATTCTGGGTTTCAGGACTTTATAAAACTCCCCCGAGTATCCATCCGGCCCTGGGGCCTTGAGTGGTTTAAGTTGGGAGATAGATTGTGTTACTTCATCTATAGTAATTGGCGCCATAATGCGCTCAGCCGCTGTACTTGATATCTGGGGGAGAGTTATAGAAGCCCAGAATTGATCTTTCTGTCTCCTATCTATATCGCCTTGGGAGTATAATTTAGAATAAAAGTCACTCAGAATTGCCAACATCTCTGTTCCCTTGTGTGTTCTACCCCCTCCCGGCTTTTGTAAAACCTTAATCAAGGCTGAGGGCCTAGATCCTCGCATTAAATTGGATAATAACCGTCCATTTTTATTGCCATGTTTGTAGAACTGGAAATTAGTGTTGTTTATGTTACGCAGTGTCTGAGATTCCATTAATGCATCAAAGTGGGTCTTTGCTTGTAAATACGCGTGTTTGTGGGTCTGGGTGGGGGATGCCTTAAAATTAGCATATGTGCTCGTCACCAAGTCCTGGGCTTTTATTATGTCTCCTGACCTTTCTTTACGATATTTGTTAACAAATGAGATTATCTCTCCCCTCATCACCGCTTTGGCTGCCTGCCACGTAATTAATGGGTCTGTGGTGTTGTCCCCATTATTAAGCCTATACTCCATCCACTTGGCCTCCAGGGCATCACGAAATGTCTTGGAAGACGCCAGGTACGAGGGGAACCGCCATTGGCGGTGTTTCCCCACGTCCACAGCGGTCTCCATAAGCACCCATATCAGGGAGTGATCTGACAGGCATATGGGTTCAATGCCCGCCTCAAGCATGCTGCCACAGAGACCCGCGGACAGGAGCATATAGTCAATACGTGATAGGGTTCCGTGTGCCGCTGACAAACACGTATAATCCCTCTCGGTCGGGTGGAGCAATCTCCAGCTGTCCACTACATGTAGTTGGGATGATATTTCCCCTATACCTAGGGTGGGACCTCGAGGCTGTTTCTTAGGGTTGGAGGATCTATCTAATGATGGCAGAGCTACTATATTAAAGTCCCCTACCATAATCAGGCGTGAGTCAGCATATGGATATAATTTCGTCAACAGTCCTGTGAAATTTTTTTTTGAATAGGCATTAGGGGCGTAAACGTTACACAATACATACTTCTCCCCATGTATGGAGGTCTCTGCAATTACAAAACGTCCCTCCGGGTCTTTGATGCTGTTAGTAACCGACGTTCCCAGTGATCTGCGCGATAAAATCGCTACCCCCCTGGCTTTGGAATTATAGGAGGCATAGGCCTCAACCTTAAATCCCATTATACCCAATTTCTCATGCTCTACATCCGTTAGGTGAGTCTCTTGTAGCATAACTATATCCGCTTTTTGCTTTTTAAGATAAAGCAAGAGCTTTTTCCTCTTTATCAGGGAATTAATCCCTCCCACGTTCCACGAGCAAAACTTTACAGTAGCCATGTCACATTACTTTCATGATGTATTATAACCCTGGACACACGAGTACTGGTTCCCTACCCCCCCTTTCCCCTCGCCCTCTAAAACATCCCCCCCACATAGGAACAACAGGTCCCTGTAACTTACTCCTCACCCTCTTCCCAACAAATTCCCCTGAGAGTACTAGCTCTCCTATAATCCTAGATAATATAAGTCAATTTGCACGCAGTGAGGGGTAGCTCTTTGAGCCTTCCCCACACCAACAAAGCTCTGTGGTTGTTACCTAACCTCCGCTTCCTTCCTCCTCGCTAAAGTAGTAAAATTATTCCCACCTCCCTGAGCTGTACCCTTGGGCTGGCACCCCTTATGCATAACAAAAATATATCATTTTAAAACCACAGTCCCCTCAATAACATTCCAATCCTTTCCCAAGTGCGGTCAATGAACCTCAATAAGACTGGCATTTGGTACGGTAGCATCTAGACCTTTTAGTACATAAATTCCACAATCCCCTCATTATTAGCGAACACACTGTAAGACATTCGGATAATTACGCCATCAACTCCTCTCCCTAGTGGGACATCCTTGTCTGCCCCCCCTATGATTGGGTATCTGTTGTTTTCTCCATCCGCAGGTACGCCCTAGCGTCCCCTGCCGTGGAGAAGTCTTTGAATGAGTCCCCTTCAAAGACCCTGAGACGGGCCGGGTATAATAATGCAAATTTCCTCCTTTCCCCGAATAGGTGAGAGCAGATAGCAGTGAACTCCTTCCTCGCCCTGGTCACCTCAGCGGAGTAGTCTTGAAATAGATGCAGTTTGTGACCCTCCCAAAGTATGGTCTTTTGCTTACGGGATGCTGACCATAGGGTTTCCTTGTGCAAATAGTTTAAACATTTAAAGATGGTGACTCTAGGCCTGACATTGACTCCGTCCTTTTCAGGCCCCAACCTGTGGGCCCGTTCAATCACCATGTCTGCACAGTCACTTTCCACCCCTAATAACGCTGGTAGTGTTTTTCGTATAAAATGGTGGAGGGCAGGGCCTCTAACCGTCTCCGGGAGCCCCACCAGCCTGAGATTTGATCTTCTTGATCTATTTTCTAAATCATCCACCTTGTTTGTCAGTGAATACACTGTTTTTTGCAGATCAGCGTTATGTGACTTCAATTCCTGCACTTAATGGAAAACTGCTCCTATCTGTGACTCATTGCTTGTAACTCTCTTAGAAAGCTGTGACATGTGTCCCTTCATGTCCTCAATGCTCAGCCTCAATGTCTCTGCTTGTGCTTGAAACATGGGTGCCATAGTTGCCTTAATGGCTCTGACCATGTCATTGTATGCTGCTGTGTCCGCCTCCACTCCCTCATCTCCCGGCCCCTGTAATAAACAGGCTGGAGTGCCTGTAAAAGTCTGTGGCTGCGAAGCCTGGCTGTCCCCCAGTATCTGCTGGCAATTTAACATTGCCGTCGTCTGGCTCAGGTTCTTGCCTGTCTCTGCCTGGGTCCCGTGTCCGGCCGGGGAGGGAGGTGCGGCTGCCATCTTGGGCTGCTGCGTCTGCGGCTTGGCGGGGTTCTTGCGGGTCTGTCTCTTCGGCATGGGAGAGTGAAACCTCACCATGCGCTGCGCTGGGCTCTGCTCCCGGTCTGCCGCCGTCTGTGAGTGTCGGGGACCATGCTTTAGCAAGGTTGGGGTGCCGTCCACCTTACCGCTCACGGAGCTCCTGTCTCACGCGGCCGTCCTTGCAGGAGCCGGAACCGGAAGTCCAGCGCAGTGAATATTTAATGAGCGCTCATTAAATATTCACAGCACTGGAGCCGCCCCGCGCCCCCGCGCACGTGTCGACACCCCTCCCCCCGCGCGTGTCGACGCCCCCCCCCGTGTCGACCTACCCCCCGTGCAGCCGGTACCTCCGTTGTGGATCCCGGCACTGCAGTTCAGTATGGTCGGAAGCACTTATGAAAAAAAGTGTCTTTCAGAAAATGGCTGCCCCATAGGAAAACCTGTTTAAAAAAACTGTCTTTCGTATGGGGGCAGCCATTTTCCAAAAGTCACTTTTCTTATAAGAAAAGTGACTTATAATTTATAACTTATAATTTAGTTTTGCAAAGAAAGGGTTAGTAGCAGTATTTAGTTAGAAAGCGATTTTATGCTTATCCCAGCACAGAAAGCAGTTCCAATTTGCACTTATTAGCTGCAAAAACACCCTTCAAGTGCATATATTGTACTTGTTCCCAGCTAGATTTAGCAAGCAATTAGTCATTCAACCATGCATATGAGCTTTAGATTTTAGCCAGGCTGTATTAGTCTGATTACAGAGAAAGAATTTATAATTATGCTCCGTGGCTGTTGTCGTTTGTGCTTTTTTGTAATCAACTTGGGGGGTTTAAACACCCATGCCTCAAGCAGGTTCCCGGCTGTTCTGTAACTCCAGTCTTACCAGCCTTCTCAAGAACTCTCTGCTCCGGCTTCCGGGTCTCCCGATCAGCGGTGACTCATGCACAGGCAAAACAGGGACTCCTTGATGATGCATTTCCCCGCCTAGCTCGTTGTCAGCTGCTTCATCAGATGACATACTGTAAGTCTGTCCCATCTCCGATATTTAACAGGGCAGGCGCCGCCCTTATGGGCGTTAAAACTTAATCACCAGCCAGATCACTGGCTTCTGTTAGTAGTTTGCGCATGCTCATTCATTTATCCAAACCTCGGTTTCATGTCCGTTTTTTTATATACGATTAGAGCACAGTATATGGCTCCCAGTGTCTTTAAACCAAGCCTCGATCTCATACTTTACTTCCTTATTAGATTTGCCTCACCAGATCTCATTACTGGCAATAGATATACATAACATAAAGATTCAAAATTAAAACACATACTCATTTATTGTTTTATTATGTCGCCACTAATCTTATTAACACTAACATAAAACACAAAACTGCAGATATTATCCAATGTTTGTACCTATATATAAATAACCAAACAGAGAGATACTGTGTAGTTCTTTGTTTTTTCTTATCCTATCAACATTATATTTACTATACGGAATATTTGGATATTTACTGTGTCTCTATATATATCCCTACAAGGGATATATATAGAGACACAGTAAATAAGGGGCAAAAAATTATTATTTAAAGAAATAACGCAGTCTCCACAGACAAATATCTGAACATATTACAAAACCTTGCCTACCATACTTGTTAATATCTACAACAATCATTTTCACATTAACATTAATGAAACGGAACCAAGAATAGTAGACAAGGAAAAAGGGAGGGGAAGTGGGAGGGTGGGGAGGGGGGGAATTATGATTATCTCAAAAAGAAGGGAGGGAAATTGTCAAGAAGCATGAGAGGATCTAATAAACATATTGATCTATAATATAAGGCCTATCTCATATTTCTTACCTAGGGCAGAGAGTGCAATTGGGCCCTACAGAACTTAGATGTTAATTGAGTTCAATGGTGTCATTGAGACCATTGGGGACCATAGTTCCTAACTGGAATATCCAGTAGGCCGCTCTCCTGCAGATTAATCCAAAACGATCTCCACCCCTTTGGGTAGGTTTAATGTGCTCTATCACCTTAATATGTACATTTTTTATGCATTGTTGTTGACAGTAAGATATATGTTTCGGCAAGGGGTGTGTTTTTATTCCTGCTAGTATCTTGCACCTATGTTCCATGTATTGTGTGTGTAGGCTTCTTGTGGTGCGGCCCACATATTGAAGACCGCAACCACAGTCTATTAAATATATAACATATGTAGTCTTGCAATTTAGAAAATTCTTTATTTTATAAGTACTTTTGTTATAAAAGGACATAAAGTCTGTACTTTTTTGTTCACCATACATACATGTATGGCATCTGCTGTTCCCATATTTGTGGAAACCAACCGTAAGATTTGATAACCAATTTTTATTATCTTTTTCATCAATCTTGCTGTTTTTTTCTTTTCTATTGAAATGGCTGCATACTAGTTTTGATTTTAGATTTTCCCCCTTTCTAAAAATCACTTTATTTTTTGTCCCTAAGGCATCTTTTAACAGATAGTCTTGTTGTAGAATAAACATATTCTTATTGATTAATTTTTGAATTTTGTGTGCACAGTTGTTATATTGCGTTATAAATGCTACATTCCTATCTAACGGCCGTTTCTTCTTTTTGGGTGTTGTTACTACGAGGATTTTTGTCTCTATTGATCTTTGTGACTTCGCTATATGCATTTTGGACTAAACTTTGTGGATATCCTGGTTCTATAAATGAATTCATAGTGTTTTTAGACTGTCTTTGAAAGGCATCTTCTGACGAACAATTTCTTCTTATTCTAACTAACTGACTTTTAGGAATATTGTTTTTCCAAGTCTTTGCATGTGCGCTATCGAATTTTAAAAAACGGTTTTGGTCTACTGATTTTACATAAGTTTCTGTTTCTATATTATTATTCTTAATGGAGAGCGCAATATCCTTGAAGTTATTGGTAGATGTGCTGTGTGTAAAAGTGAATTTTAAACCATAATTATTAACGTTTAGACTATTTGTGAATTGGTTTAGTGAAATCTCATCCCCATCCCAAATTATAAATAAATCATCAAATCTTCCGTATAGTAAATATAATGTTGATAGGATAAGAAAAAACAAAGAACTACACAGTATCTCTCGGTTTGGTTATTTATATATAGGTACAAACGTTGGATAATATCTGCAGTTTTGTGTTTTATGTTTGTGTCAATAAGATTAGTGGCGACATGTCGACATAATAAAACAATAAATGAGTATATGTTTTCATTTCTAATCTTTATGTTATGTATATCTATTGCCAGTAATGAGATCTGGTGAGGCAAACCTAATAAGGAAGTAAAGTATGAGATCGAGGCTTGGTTTAAAGACACTGGGAGCCATATACTGTGCTCTAATCGTATATAAAAAAATGGACATGAAACCGAGGCTTGGATAAATGAATAATGAGCATGCGCAAACTACTAACAGAAGCCAGAGATCTGGCTGGTGATTAAGGACTTACGCCCATAAGGGCGACGCCTGCCCTGTTAAATATCGGAGATGGGACACACTTACATCATCTGATGAAGCCGCTGACAACGAGCTAGGCGGGGAAATGCGTCATCAAGGAGTCCCTGTTTTGCCTGTGCATGAGTCACCGCTGATCGGGAGACCCGGAAGCCGGAGCAGAGAGTTCTTGAGAAGGCTGGTAAGACTGGAGCTACAGAACAGCCGGGAACCTGCTCGACGCATGGGTGTTTAAACCCCCCAAGTGGATTACAAAAAAGCACAAACGACAACAGCCACGGAGCATAAGTATAAATTCTTTCTCTGTAATCAGACTAATACAGCCTGGCTAACATCTAAAGCTCATATGCATGGTTGAATGACTAAGTGCTTGCTAAATCTGTCTGGGAACAAGTACAATATATGCACTTGAAGGGTGTTTTTGCAGCTAATAATGGCCAATTGGAACTGCTTTCTGTGCTGGGATAAGCATAAAATCGCTTTCTAACTAAATACTGCTACTCAGTGGCGGATTCAGGGGGGGGGCACCTGGGCACGTGCCCCCCCTGTCATTAATTTTGTAGCTGCGGACCAGGGCTTTCCAACGAGCCCAGCCCCGTGTCTCTAGCCTCCCGGGAACCGGAGATATCGCCTGGCAAAGCTGTAATGTTTTTTTCCCCATAGGATAATATGGGACCCGTCAATTCCGACCCTCCCCCACCCGGTTCTGGTGGCTGCCAGTTCCCCCCCTGGCATCGCAGAAGCTTGTGGTTGATCTCATTCCATTCCAAATCACTGGGCCTTCAATATGGTCCATATCGGTCAATTTGTTTCAGAGATATTGCATGTAAACCATTTTTTTTATTTTTGAAATGTAATTTCATGGCTGTTCATGTTCTTTGAGGGCAGATTACTCTGGAACCAAACGTTCCAGTTTCACTGGACCAAAATCATTCAAAGCCTACTCAAAAGTTCTTCAATATGATATTTGTCTCATGTAAATGGGTCAGTTGGTTCCGAAGATATAGCCGGTTAAATTAGATAACTGGTTAAAGGGGGGAAGGGGTGGTTTTCTGTCCCCCTCACACCAGAAAATGCAGGGACTAGGATGGTGTAAAAGGGGCCAACCTGGGAATGCATTTTCTGGTGTGAAAGGGGTATTTTTTCAAATAGCCGGGACCTGCAGTGCTCTGAATACAGCCAGGCTCTGCCATCACTTCTGCCTGGCGGCAGCTGTCCCCGTTTACCGCGATCATGTATTCCCCCTTGGCAATGAGCATGTAATCCCACATGGCAACAAGCATGGAACCTTTGGCAATGAGCATGGAACCCTTGGCAATGAGCATGTAGATAAGCAGCACTTATGTAGCATCATTTTTAATAGGCATTATGGTGTTTGGCATAATACATAATGGACATAATAGCGTGTAATTTAACGTGTAATGGACATTATGGTGTAAATGTTTAATGCGCGCCTTTGGCGCACAATGTCCCTGTTTATGAAGCGTATTGTGAATATTGGCTTAATCTGTGTGGCATTATGTGAATTCTGGCTCAATCCATGTGGCATTTTGTGAATTCTGGCTCAATCCATGTGGCATTATGTGAATTTTGTCTCAATCCATTTGGCATTTTGTGAATTTTGTCTCAATCCATGTGGCATTATGTAAATTCTGGCTCAATCCGTGTGGCATTATGTGAATTTTGGCTCATTCCATTTGGCATCATGTGTAAGGGGCAAGTACTGTATAATGGGGTGTAGTATTTTGTTGCATAATGTGTGAAGTTGTATATGGTGTTGTACACTACACTCAAGGACACGCCCCCTGTTGAGTGGCCACACCCCATTTTCTGGAGCGCGCCTTCGGCGCACGCACAATTACATCCTTCACTTTTGTCGCCATGGTGGGCCTGTGTACTTTAACTGCCAGGGCCTATTTTTAATCCCATTCCCACACTCTCTCTGCCGCTCTCTTAGCATGTACACTGGCACCACTAACACTGCCCCTCCCCCACCTAAACCCTCTTTTATCATGGTGCCCCCCCCTGTCATTTTATCCTGGATCCGCCCCTGCTGCTACTAACCCTTTCTTTGCAAAACTAAATTGAATGATTAACCCAGTGCATGCCTAACCAAGCAGATATCTCTCTCTTCACCTACACTGAATCTAACTAATTAATAGATTGCTGCTAAAATTGATCTTTTAAGTGATTGGTGTTAAGATTAAGAGTTGAATATAACAAAGCCATCTGAGAACAGTTAACTGTAAATTGAATTTGAGTGTTTTTTATATGTAAATTTTGTTTTATTTGGCCTCACCGCCGGTGTAAAAATTGTTGTAATAAATACATATTTATTTTTAATTCAATTTGAGATAAGAGTTGAGGACAGATTGGAGAGGAGCCAGTTGGGATCGACTGGAGCGGAGGATGGGGCGGCAGGCCCCTACATCTCCAATAGAGACAAGCGCCGGGCCTACCTTGTGGCCCAGCGCAGCATGACCGCCCGCACAGTCGTGCGGAGGACCATCGCCCAATTGGAGCGGCGATGGTGCGACTTGAGGAGGTGCCAGCTGGACCTCCTCCAGCACCTGAGGTGCCCAATTAGATGCTGTGAGTATTTTTGCATTGAACACATATTCAGTGTTTATGGCTATTTTTTGCATTGGTTTGTTCTTATTTGGCCATGTTAGGCCAAATGTTTGTATTAGTGTGAGTACAGTGAAAGTGAGTGTGAGTGAGTGTGATTCTGAGAGAGTGTGATTGTGAGTGTGTGTGGTTTTTTAAAATTTATAAACATTTTCACCTAACCTCTAATTCAGCTGTGAAACGATAATCCCCCCCCCCCCCAAATCTCCATGGATTCCACCTACAACACCAAATCTTCAATTGGACAAAATATACACATTGTAAGGGTTAATGTAAAGTGCAATTTGGGTGTACAAGCATTTAATTGAAAGTAATAGAGACCATAGAGTTTGGCTAATTATTTAATGGGTTTGAAGCATGAGTTCCACGCGGATTTGTGAGGTGCTCTGAAAAAAACCAACAGAGGGCATTTGGTCGGCTGTCCGGGCGATTGGACGCTGAAAGATCGTGCAAACTTGGTTAGTTCCGTCCGCATGTGGTAGTGTTGATGCTGAACCACGCCACTCCCTCGTATCTGGGAGTCCGTCCGAACGGATGCGGTGGCTTTGTAGGCGTGTCTTCGCTCACTGTATGGTTTGGTCCTATCCGAATGAATAAGGTCCTGTGTAAGAGGCCCCACTGTACAATCCTTCAAAAAAATATACTCAAGACTTTCCTGTTCTCTCAAGCATTTCACTAATATCCACTGTTAAGCTTGTATTCCTTTGGGTGCTGTAAAGGCAAATGTAAAGAACTTTACATTTTGGGAGAAAAATTCTATATAATTAACATCATCATCATCATCATCATCAACATCATCGTCATATCTGCTTCCTATCTGATGCTACATCTTATGTGCATGCCATCGGATGCTACATCTTATCTGCATGCCACCTGATGTTACATCTTATCTGCATGCCATCTAATGTGACAATCCTCAACCCAGTAGGGTCACCTAGAATTGTCTCAGCAGTTAATGCTTCATTATGTGAGAATAATTTGAGCCTAAATGTGCCAGGAAGATAAAATGATAATGAGGAATGACAAGATTCAGGATTTTTTTCAAACTGGAACAGCTTCTTACAGATGAGAGGAGATACTGATGGGACTGGTTCTCACTACAGCGCTGCATGGATAACAACCAACTACCCAGATCTCTGAGACTCATCAGAACTCTCTCCATAAAACATGACACCACTATGACAGAAAGCTGGAATACGGCTCTGAAGGAAAGCTCAATATAACTAATGGGAATATTAATTAAATATAGGGAAAACAAAGTTAATGAAATATCCATTAAATTGAAGAAACTAAAAACATGTTTTCATTTGGATTCCGCACTTTAATTTAGAACTCACTGTCTTAGTAAGAGTTTTTCAAAACATGACAAAATGGAGGAGATGTACTAAGCCTTAGAGAGTGATAAAGTGGATCCCGGGGTGCGGGGGGATTTACTAAGAAGGGAGTTCTATTTTACATAGGATGTTGCTATGGGCAACCAATCAGAATCTACTTCTTATTTGTGTCTCCACATTTCAATACACAAGAATTCGGATACAGAAAGAGAAGTGTGTGTGTGTGTGTGTGTGTGTGTGGGATGCATTAATATGATTGACAAAAAAGGATAAAACACAGTCTTATACAATATGTTCCTTTCTGTTTGTAGAGCAAATTTCTTGTTGTTCTTATAGGGTGTACACATGGTTCGATTGCAACTGTTACTTATAGAAGCAAAATCAAAACAAATGGCCCTGCGTAATTGAGATTGAATAGAAACATGCAAGACTATATATTACACATCTGTACTCTATAGTCTAAATCGAATGTGTACACGGTGCCATGCAATTTGATCTTGATTCGATCGGGATCAAATTGGTATTGAATAGAAAGTACATTGCAGTTAGTGGGTTCACCAAAAAAGGAAGAACAGAATATATAAAGCAGCCCATACACGCTGCTTTGTGGGCGTGCTGTACTAGCAAGGATCACATTGCATTGCATTGCATGTGCATCCGTTGTGCATGCAATGCGATGAAACCTAAGTTCAAAAAGTATGTGCAAGCACATACTTTTTGTACTTAGGTTTCATCACATTGCATGCACAACGGATGCAAATGCAATGCAATGCAATGTGATCCGTGCTAGTAAAGCACGGAAAGCAAGCCCACAAAGCAGCGTGTATGGGCTGCTTTAGTGTTAAGTTCATATTTAAATTCTTTTAAGGTTCAATATATAATTATACAGATTGAGCAGCTCTCATTTGAGCTGCTCCTGGCGATAGAATTGCCATTTGCTGCCGTTCACCATCCGGCAGAAGGGGGCATGCGTGCACTAGACGCTCGAGCGCCCCGTTCTGTCTGAGCCCGCCACTGCCCTCTGCTGGCTCCCTGCTGCTCCCCCGTCACCACCTGCAGCCCCCACTAACCCTGCCCATCTCCATGAAGCAGATACAGGCAGGGAATCCGCTCCCCGCGACTGTGCGTCCCCGACAGATGGAACACCTGACCAGCCAGCACCAGCTCAGGGGATCTGGTGATTCCTCAGGCCGGCTGGGAGGCTGTACTAGGATATCTGTACTAGGATAATGGGTTCTTTCTTTTTCTTCAAATCTGGTGATATTGGATAAGAATACATAGGTCGATTATATCAGTCCCTGCGGCTGTAGCATTAACCCCTCCAACTAGCCAATGCTGGCCAGGGTCCCCCTTCCAGACACGACTCAATGATATTCCTGGCACCCCTGGGTGGTGAGTGCTGAGTTCATAGCAATTTTGTGTAAAAGAAAGAGTTAATATTAGAAAGCATCAAGTACCAGCATACGGGCATTAAAATGTCTGCTGGTACTTGTAGTTCAACCTGTAAAACATATATTCCAATAACTATAAACACATCACACCCAACGTGATAGTAAAACTTTTATAAAGCTCATCTAAAGCAGTGTAGATTGGTTCTCTTAATTGCAAGTAGGTATCTAGGGTTTAAAAAAACCACAAGCTTGACCTAATTAACCTTTGTAGTTTGTGGTAAGGCCACCCATACAATTATCTGGGGATTTTCCCCATAGATGCGTATGAGTGACAGCTCACTGGAGCTCAGCCAATCAGGAGAGCGCTACTATGTGGTTCTCCCTGGCTGAAGGGTCTCCAAGTGAGACCTTCCATTTGAGGGAAGAGAATATACTGTATGGGCCTGATTCTTTTTCACTTCCAAAAGCAAATTCTTTCTCTAATGGACAAAACCATGTGCACTGCTGGGGGGAGATGCAACATCTACAGAGAGTTTTAGATTTGGGTGTTATTTTGTTTCTGTGTAGGATACATAATGGCGGCTTTATTACACGGCAATATAGATTTCAGTTTGAAGTGCAAACCCCACCCAAATCTAACTGTCTCTGCATATGTTACATCTGCCCCCCCCCCCTGCAGTGCACATGGTATTGTCTATTAGAGCAAGAATTTTCTTTTGCAAGTGAATCAAAATTAGGCACTATGGGGGTTATTTTGATTCATTCTTTCTGATAAGTTCCTTCTCAGATGGCCAAAACCATGTGTACTGCAAGGGGGCAGTTGTAACTTGTGCAGATAGAGTTAGCTTTGGGTGGTGTTTTACTTCAAGTGAGATCTATATTGCAGTGTAAAAATAAAGCAGCCAGTATTTTCCCTGCACAGAAACAAAATAACTTAGCCAAATCGAATTCTCTCTGCACATTTTACATCTGCCCCCTGCAGTGCACATGGTTTTGTCCATCTAAGAAGGAATTTGTCAGAAATAGTGAACCAAAATAACCCCCTATGTGTATACATGGACTCTATTCAGTTTATTTGGTTTGGGTAATGCCATTTGTTAATTCTTTTTACTGCCAAATGCCATAATGAAATGAAGAGGACCCATCTACACTGAATAAGGTGAGTATGTTTTTACATATACCCCATGGATTTCTACTGGATAGGAGGACCAAAGGGCTATTGGTGATATAGGTATACTTATGTATGTATGTATGTTTGTATTTATTTATGTATGTATGTATGTATGTTTGAACAAGAACTGGGGGTAGGAGGTGCACTGATTTTAACCCTCAAAAATTGGTTGAGAGGTTGATAAAGTAATTAACCAGTATACAAAACACTAAATATATAATCTTGTCCGGAAGCGCAAAATTGTCCGGAGCGCAACTCTGGTAAAGGCAGGGAAACTGCAAACCTACATATTCCATATAGGATTACAAAATAATGCCAAGGAACATCCACAAAGAGCGGGACTGGTAACTATAAGGTGATATACACCTCAATAAATCTGCACATTTATGCCCAAAGGAATAAAGAGCCATTTCTAGCCTCATAGCCTCAGCCATTATAACTAGTGACTTTTAAGTGTTATATGTTGTGAGTCTTGTTTGTCTATGTGTTAATACAAAGTGCACTTTTGAAAATATGTATTTTGTGTCTATTATGTTTTAATAAATTTTTTATATATCCATATAGTTCAATTGGTATTTGCATGATTGAGCACAGCTGCGCCTCTTAGCAGACTCTGTGGTTACTTGCCACCTAGACTGCAACAATCTCCCATCTGAAGATGTAAAATAGTTCCTTTTAAGAACAAAGATCTAGGAGGAAATGATTGAATTCACTTTCACTTTTCAAGTATTGTACTACTGAGATTCCACTGTTATGTCTGATACTTGTGATACTTGTGTACAGGGACTCTACATCTAGCAAATGCCAGATTAAGGTCCACATGGGCCTGGAGTGGAAATTCACAAAGGGCCTAACCCCCATACTGTCTAAAGGAAGATTGCACGTCAAAGGCAAAACAAGGTGTGGTATCACAAGTGGCCTAATCACACAATAATACTCTGGATTCAAATTACATCAAAGTAGCACCATCTTATTGTTAACAGAATTTGCTGTGCTATATAATAAACTGTTAATAAATAAATGACACCGAATGTAATGCCCTTATTTCATGTTACACCACAGTGTAGTGCCCCTTACTCACATCAGTACTTCCCCATATTCACAATATGCTACATACAATACCCATGGTAGCAGTGCCTCTTATATCCATTTATGTGTCTGTGGTAGCCGTGCGGCTGATGCTATAATACGGCCACAGTAGCAGTGTTGCTTATACCCATAATAAATGCCCACAGTAGCAGCGCCGATTATACACATAATAACTACCCACAGCAGCAGTGCCGCTTATACACATAATAAATGCCCACGGTAGCAGTACCACTTATATACTGGTGTTTCATATAAGCATCCACTTTGGTCCTGTCTCCTCTCAGTGCGCTGCTGGCCCTTCTCCTCGTGGTCCCATGACTGCCGCAGTCCAGCTCCATCAGAAGGGGACCACCCCATCTATTAATATGGGGGACCCGGCTCACCGATAGCAGACAGAGCTGCCTGTACAAACAGTCCCATGGATGGGCAAGGTGAGCTGGCACAGGTGGAACCACATGCAACAGATGCAACTGTGTTCTCTGTTTGGGCTCATTTTAACCTCTGTCTGCCACCACACACACTAACACTAAAACATAGACAGTACACACACACCCCACCACCACAAATACACACACACACACACACACACACACACACACACACACACACACACACACTACCACATTTATAGATACACTTTACACACATACAGTACATATGCATGCACCTAGGGTTACCACCTTTTTGTTGAGAGATTCCCGGACATTGGCCCGCCCCTTGACACACCCACTGACCCATCCCAGCCCCACCCCCAGACCCGCCCCCAGACCCGCCTTATGTTGATTTTTTTTTAAACCTTTGCTTCCATTTCCATTCCAATTTTTGACATAATGCCGACACACCGCACACCCATTATATAGTATACCACATGCCATAATGGCCATTACAAGTTATGCCACACATCGTGATGCCAATCACGATGTATTATTCCATGTACTGCAATGGCCATTACACATTATGCCAGGACTCAACCACATTTTTGCACAGGATGGAAAACATGGACAGTGCGCGCCAAAGGCGCGCAGCAAAATTTTTGTCATAATGCTGAGACACCGCACACCCATTATATAGTATACCACGTGCCATAATGGCCATTACATTTTATGCCACACACCGTAATGCCCATTGCACGTTTTAATGAACTTTGTAATTCCGATTACTCATAAGCCCACACATGATGCCCATGACATACTATATAACACACCGTAATGCCCATTACATACTATATAACACACCGTAATGCCCATTACATACTATATAACACTGCAATGCCCATTACATACTATATAACACACCGTAATGCCCATGATATACTATATAACACCGCAATGCCCATTACATACTATATAACACTGCAATGCCCATTACATACTATATAACACTACGCAATGCCCTTGACATACTATATAGCACCGCAATGCCCATGACATACTATATAACACCGCAATGCCCATTACATACTATATAACACTGCAATGCCCATTACATACTATATAACACTACGCAATGCCCTTGACATACTATATAGCACCGCAATGCCCATGTCATACTATATAACACCGCAATGCCCATGTCATACTATATAACACTAAGCAATGCCCATGTCATACTATATAACACTAAGCAATGCCCATGACATACTGTATAACACACCATACACATTTGACACATAAGTGCCACTTACCTATATGCTCAATGCCAGGGGCTTCATGCCGATGCCAAGGTGGACTGAATTTGCTCGTTGCCGAGGGGGATAGATCTGTGCCTCTGTGCTCTTTGCCGAGGGGGATAGATCTGTGCCTCTGCTCGTTGCCGAGGGGGATAGATCTGTGCCAGTGTGCTCGTTGCCGAGGGGGATTGATCTGTGCCAGTGTGCTCGTTGCCGAGGGGGATTGATCTGTGCCTCTGTGCTCGTTGCCGAGGGGGATTGATCTGTGCCTCTGTGCTCGTTGCCGAGGGGGATAGATCTGTGCCTCTGTGCTCGTTGCCGAGGGGGATTGATCTGTGCCAGTGTGCTCGTTGCCGAGGGGGATTGATCTGTGCCAGTGTGCTCGTTGCCGAGGGGGATTGATCTGTGCCAGTGTGCTCGTTGCCGAGGGGGATTGATCTGTGCCTCTGTGCTCGTTGCCGAGGGGGATTGATCTGTGCCAGTGTGCTCGTTGCCGAGGGGGATTGATCTGTGCCAGTGTGCTCGTTGCCGAGGGGGATTGATCTGTGCCAGTGTGCTCATTGCCAAGGGGGATAGAAACCCCCTCCCCCGCCTGCGGGAGGCAGACAGGCTTGTCAGTGTGCCTGTGCCTGCCTGCCCGTCCCCTCACGTCTCCCCCGCTGTATTCGCGGGAGAGACGTGCTGCTGTGCTGTATGATTTTAACATTTCTAACTCCCGCTGCTGGACCGCTAGCCAATGGCCGTTCGCGGTCCAGCAGCCAATCAACTGGTGGCTGCTGGACCGCGAGCGGCCATTGGCTAGCGGTCCAGCAGCATATGCAGCACCGCAGCAGCACGTCTCTCCCGCATACACAGCGGGGGAGACGTGAGGGGACGGGAGCAGGGCAGCGGGGGAGCGGGGAGACGAGGGGGCGGCGGCGGCGGCGGGCGGGTTATTCCCGGACTATGTATAGCCCGGGAAAGCCACCCGCCCGGACTCCGGACGCCGGTCTTAATTACCGGACTGTCCGGAGTAATCCCGGACGGGTGGTAACCCTACATGCACCACATATAAACACAGTACAGTACAGACTACACACACCATTCATACAGTACACTATATACACACACTTAACAGGTGCTACTCATCAAGTAGCCATTATAGAACTACTTACTGTACACACTGTACAAGGCCACTTGCAGCAGCAGCTCCTCATGTGTTTCGGAGCTTGTAACGGAGTGGCAGGCTCAGGACCCCGGAGAAGGAGAGAGCTGAAGGGAGGGGTGATCTCCACATTGTGCATATTTTCCTTTGTACCTGTTTCAGTGTGTTTACATAGAACAGTATTCTATCAATGAGGAGGGATTTATGGGTGATTATTTCACAACAAATATGATCAATGTTAAAAATTTTCTACAGATATTTATGGGATGAATTTCAGCTGATATTATGGTTATTTTCATTACTTTTTTGTGTGTGTCTTGTAAGTCCAAGTTTAAGATATTAAAGTTACATTTTTAACTACCAATAAGATTGCCCAAACAAAGAGAGTTTACTTTCCTTTTGTTTTCCTATGTATTTGAGTGTGTCAGTATGTATGTGAGTGTGCAAGCAGGCTTTATTAAAGTTTTACCTTCATGGTTAGCGTGTAATATGTTTATTGTAATATTTCTTTTACAGGCGGATCTACAGTGGGCCCTTTAGTGACCTTCATTTTGGTACTTGGGGTTCTCCAAGTTCCAGCATGTGGATGAAACTTGCGGGGACATGCAGTTTCATTGGTAAAACACAATATTAACTATTGTACACAATATTGCTATGGAGTCTACACCCACTGCCCAGGGGTTCCAGGCATCGTACTGGGCTTCAGCCCTGGACCCCCTGGAGGGATGGGGGACCTTTATTAAGTTTCCAAACTCCTATAAGGACCCTGCCCAGAGCTGACTTATTGGGGGGAGGGGGGGGGGGGGGTGTTAATTCTTTGGCTACAGGGACCAGTATAAATGTTTAATCTCGCTGTGCCATTACCTTACTGCCTAGTGGAGTCTGTGTTGATTGAAAAATATAGATGACCCCTATGTCCTTGTCCCCCCTTTATTTTTGGAACCAGGACCAGTCCAAGTGCCTGGTTCTGTAAATAGTGGGGGACCTCAGTCTTTTTATCCACTTCATTGTTAGAACCAGTGCTGAGGGGGATACCATAAATGTTTTTTTTTTAAATGTTTTACCTTTTTAGCAACTGCAATGTCTTGGGTAGGATTCCATAGGTGTGTGCCAGCAGTGAAGTACCGCTGGCACACACCTATGTGCAGGAATGGGCGGCAGGGTGGGCAGCTGCAGCAGAGATTAAAAACTCTTTCTGAGGGGTGGGGCGGGCAGCATCGAGCGGCAGTTCCCAGGTGGAGTCATGGGCAGCAGTGAGCAGCGGGTGCCGGGCGGTGGCATGGGCAGCGTAGAGCGGCAGCAGAATAAAAAAATTAAAAATACTCTTTCAAAAGACTGGTTGGACACAGATTGGCTGAGAGAGGTTTCTTTTTTTCATGGATTATTTAAATAGATTTCAATGTTGGCCTATTTTGAAAATAAACATAAAAACTTATGAAAAATGTACTGTTACTTCCTGCCGATTTTCATGCAAGAAGCAACTGTGGCCCTCTAAATCTGGTTTATGTATATCTACAATGGCAGAGTGCATTCGCAGTGCCCCTGAGTGGTTTGATTCACTGACGGATGGTATGGCAACCAAAGCTGCATTTATGCATGTTGAAGATGTGAGAAATTCTGCAAAAAAAAACCTCAGCTGCCCTGGAAAGTACTGTGATGCCTGTCATAGCCGATGCAGAGACAATGCAGCTGTGTATACATTCGCAGCACACATATAGGTCTTTATTAAAGATCTGATCGCAGTACAAATTTGTTCTCAAAATGGGCAAAACCATGTGCACTGCAGGTGGGGAAGATGTATCATGTAACATGTACAGTATAGAGAGAGTTAGATTTGTGTGAGTTATTTTGTTTCTGTGCAGGGTAAATACTGGCTACATTATTTTTACCCTGAAATTTAGATTTCAGTTTCAACAAACCCCACCCAAATTTAACTCTCTCTGCACATGTTACATTTGCCCCACCTGTAGCGCACATGGTTTTGCCCATTTTAAGAACAAATTTGTACTGAGATCAGATCTGAATAAGGGCCATAGATCCTTCAATAATCATCTCTTTGAGTAAATCAAAACCCAAGTAGGATGGCAACATCAACAGATGTGCCCAGATATGAGCCCAGTAAGCCTGCATTCAATTCCCACAAATTCACAAATTCTGCAGGACTGTCAGTCACCGTGCATAAAGGTAAGTGCTGCGAATGGTATCACTATTACACTGTAGTGTTCTGTATGTCAAGTGTGAAGCATATGCATGCACAATTTACGGAATAATGCTCACTTGCAAAGAGATGGATGCTAATGAAAAAAGAAGAAAAGTGAAACACACCTCCACAGGCTACCTAGTACATCAAAGCATGCCATCTACAGTACCTCAAACACGCAAACTATTTTCCAGCTTTGGTTGATTGGCCACACTGCAAATTTGTGGGGTTTGCTAAAATATACAACTGCTTTATAAATCAAAATATGTAGATCAATTGTTTTTCTAACCAACACATTTTTTACCGATATACACATTAAAAAAAAAAAGATTTACATCACAGTCTATTCTGAGAACTCATGAATAAATTAGTACTTCATTAGGTTAAAATGATTCCTATAATGTAACAAAACGATACCACCACAGGGAAGTAGAACATGATAATAACATTTGTACTCAGTGACTAATAAACCATCAATGACAGAAATAATTTTCAAGGCGGCCCTACCCCTTTTACAGGTCTTACAAGCTTATAGATTTTAAGTCTTGGCATTCCCATTTGGAGGCATAAATACACAGGGCAGGCGACAGGGGGGTCCAGGCGGACACCTGTACTGGGCCCCAAGCTTGTTAGGGGCCCCAATGTCTTGAGAGGCTCAGGAGCTGTAAGCATAGCTGTGGCAGTGCAGTGCCTAGCAATGGTTTATAAAGGCACCCACCTGGATTCCTGTAAGGGTACATGCCTGGAACCTCCCTCTAGTATTAGTGACTATTAATTATGTTTCTTTTGTAACAATAAAAAAAACACGTTTAATATGCAGTGTGTTAAAAATGTTCTGCTCAAGGGTACCGGGCCCCAATATTTCTGTTGCCAGCCCTGTAAATACAGGCAGGTCAAACAATATTACACTGCAGAACAATAAAAGATATATGCTTATGATGAGTAAAATATTATGTTTGTTGGCTGGACTATCTACTAGATGTCGGATAGAGAGTGAAATACAATAGAGCAATCAAGAAATACTAGATAACTTAAAATTGGCTTTCTGATCATTCACATGACACATTTACTCAATGAACTGATTTACACAATGATTATTTAGGAGCCAGTAAAGTCGTCTCCTGATTGGCTAGAATTCATTCTTAGTCCAGACGCCGAGGAGGAAACATCTCTGCAGCTCTGACAGTCGGGGAGCTTTGCTGGAGTCGCCCGGCAGCTTAAAGAAGAAGCAAGAAGATGGAAGAAGAAGGAAGAAGCCCTGGACCAAGCCAGAAGAACTTCCATGGTGGACCTGGGTGAGTTGGATTTCCTTCCACAGGTCCACCATGGATTTCTTCGGACCCGGACCTGACGGCGACGCCGACATGAAGATCGACATGAAGAAGAATGGCGACATGGATCCGGAACCAGGACAAGGCACCGGATCAAGACTCTGGGACCTACCTACGGGATCAAGATAGGTAAGTATCAGTGTGTGTGTAATGTATGTATTAAACTTTTATTTTACAGGTGTCAGTGTGTTTTTATTTAACTATTTTTTTTACTGTGGAACTACAAGACCCAGCGGGCCATTTAATGCCCCGCAGGCTGGGACTTGTGGTTCACCAAGTCCCAGCTTGCAGGGGAGGCTTGCTGGGACTCATAGTTCTACAGTTTAAAACAATAGTTTATTTTTCTATTTTTTACACCAGAATCAGCCCGATGCCCACTGCCCAGGGGCATCGATGGACAGCACCAGGCTTCAGCCTGGTCAGGTAAGTCCTGGAGGGGGGTCACCCCTTCATTGGGGGGGTCCCCACTCCCCCAGGGCCCCTGGCCAGGCTGACTGGTCGGTAGGGTTAATGCTTTGGCCACGGGAACTTATATAATAAGTGTGTCCCGGCTGTGGCATTACCCTGCTGGCTGGTTTGGCCTGGGGCTGGTTCTTAAAATACGGGGGACCCCTAGTCATTTTGTCCCCTGTATTTTGGGAACCAGCCCCGGACCTGGAGCCTGGGGCTGGTTGTTAAAAATCAGGGAACCCCTATTTGTCGGATTCCCTGATTTTTAATTACCGGCCCCGGCTCTTTCAGCCTGGTGCTGGTTATGGCTGTGGGGGGGACCCCACGCCGTTTTTCTTTTAATATTTTTTTTTTCTATTTTTTTACACTGAAGCCTGCATGGATCTGACTGATCCGTGCAGGCTAAAGCCAAATACGACAGGGAAAGCAAGGTGTATTTGCGTGGGTGTTTTACACCACTTAGCAGCCGTATTATCAATACGGCTGCTCAGTAAATCAGGAACCACCATTCTTTTGATGTAGACATTCGTATTTGTAAATACAAATATGAATGTTCCATCTTTAGGAATACGAATTGTTGTATTTTCGGGATTGTAAATCCCGAAAATACAAATGTGTAAAAAATAGGTGTATTTCTGCCTACGAATACACCTATTTTTTACGAATCCATTTTAGTAAATTTCCCCCCAAATAACTCACCCAAATCGAATTCACTCTGCACATTTTACATCTGCCCCCCTGCAATGCACATGGTTTTGTTCAACTAAGAAGGATTTTGTCAGAAAGCGTGAACTAGAATAAGGTCCATTGTGCTAAAATTGCCAATCTGCATTTTTTTCATGACTGCGCATGCATGTCCTTCACATTGCCAGGCTAGACTGCTGACTGACAGATGAGTCAGTGACATTATTTTATACTGTACAGTATATTACAGCAAAGGTTTATGTGATGAAAAGACCCTGCATATTTAGAATAATCATAAAAACATCAATTGCTTTTTTAATGTCTCTGGCAAAGTGGCATTTTATGTACTACATGGGTTGGTTTTATAATAACAAAGGGCCTGATACAGTATCAGTTGGAGTTTTGCTAAAATAGCAATACTACAACTGCTTTCTCCCGCCTGCTGTGTCACACACCGCCGTGCGGCGACACGGCAGGCACAGTACTGTACCTGTCCGTGTCCGCCGCTGGCTGGCAGGTGTCCGGTGGAGTTCTCGGACGGGCTGGCAGCAGCAAGTCATGGCGGCTCAGGATGCTGGCTCTCAAAGGCTTGTTGGAGGTGTGGCAGTCTGTTTGTTGGTAGGTGCTAGGAGGCCGGAGCCACCATCTTGGAAAAGGGCAAAACAGTGATTGGCCAGGTCTGGGTCTTTCCCTCCTCTGTCCTGGTGGCCAATGACAGCAACCCCCTTGCCATAAAGGGGATCTGCCTAGGCTATCCTCAATCAGTGCAAAGAGTCTCTTGGTCAGTACACAGCTCTGGGAAGATCCTGACTCCTGCTAGTGCCTCTGCTCTCTGTGTCCTGCCAGTCAGTAGTCCCTACTGGCCTCTGACCTCTTCTCAGCCTCTTCCTGGTATCCGGTCCATTGATCCACCTCCATTCCCGGGGAGCCACTGGACCATCACGGTACCTTCCAGTTCTACCTCCTGATCTGGATTCCATCTCCAATCTTCAATCATCCAATTGTTCAATCTACTGTATCTTCAAACACCAATTCCCATATTTATGCAAAGACTTGTTTCTCAGTTCTTGTTAAGGTTATTGCAAAGACGTATTATTTAAGGAAGGCAGTGTGGTTTACTAAAGAGGTATCAACTAGTGTAAAAGCAAAAAAGATGGCCTTTAGGACATACAAGCAGACTCAAAATAATAACGACAAAGAAGTGTATCTTGCCAGATGCAAGGAGGCTAAGAAAGTGATCAGGCGTGCCAAGGCACAAGCTGAGGAGAAAATGCTCAGTCAGTAGATAAAGGAAACAAAACTTTTTTTAAAGTATATAAGTGAAAGGAGAAAATCAAATAGAGGAATAATAAGACTGCTGACAGACACTGAGAATTTGGTGGAGGGAGACAAGGCAATTGCAGATAATCTAAATAATTACTTTTGCTCCATATTCACCATAGAAGGAGAAGGAAAGGGACCACAGTTAAGTTGCAAGGACAGTCATAAAAATAAGTTAGATGGAAATACATTTACTAGGGAGAAAGTCCTAACAGAACTTTCAAGACTGAAAGTGGATAAATCAATGGGGCCAGACGGAATCAATCCAAGGATACATAAAGAACTAAAAGATGTGTTGGTAGTGCCATTAACAGATTTATTCAACCAGTCACTAGATACAGGTGCAGTTCCAGAGGACTGGAGAAGAGCAAACGTAGTTCCACTGCACAAAAGCGGAAGCATAGAAGAAGCAAGTAACTACAGACCAGTGAGCCTTACATCAGTAGTAGGGAAATTAATGGAAACACTATTAAAAGAAAGAATAGTGGAATATCTTAAATTAAACAATTTACAGGATCCAAAACAGCATGGTTTTCCTGCAGGGAGATCATGCAAACAAGTCTCATTGAATTTTTTTACTCCGTGACCAAAATACTAGATGAAGGGGGGGCTGTAGATGTGGCATATCTAGACGTTAGTAAGGCATTTGACACTGTCCCACATCACAGACTGCTAAATGAACTTGAAAGTGTGGGATTGAATTATAAAACAATTAAATGGATAAGAACCTGGTTGCAGGATAGGAAAAATACAGTTGTAGTAAATGGAGTGCATTCTATGGAGGGACATGTTACCAGTGGAGTACCCTAGGGATCTGTACTTGGACCAGTGCTATTTAATATCTTTGTTAGTGACATTGCAAATGGTATTGAAGGGAAAGTATGCCTTTTTGCAGATGACACAAAGATATGCAACAGAGTAGACACACCAGGAGGGGTAAATCAAGTGACTGATGTAAACTTGAGAATTGGTCAAGAGCATGGCAACTACAGTTTAATGCTAAAAAAAATGCAAAATTATGCACTTGGGACTCAAAAACCCAAAGGCTCAATATAGTATCAAGGGTACTATAATGGAAACTACTGAGGAGGAAAGAGATCTAGGAGTCACTATTTCAAGTGACTTAAAGGCAGGAAAGCAATGTAGCAAAGCAATGAGGAAGGCTAGTCAGATGCTTGGTTGCATAGGGAGAGGTATCAGGAGCAGAAAAAAAAAGACGTAATAATGCCACTTTAAAGGTCATTGGTACGGCCTCATCTGGAATACTGTGTCCAGTTCTGGAGACCATATCTTCAGAAGGATATAAACACATTAGAGAGTGTACAAAGAAGGGCAACTAAAATGGTGAATGGCCTACATCACAAAACTTACCTGGATAGACTAAAAGATCTTAACATGTATAGTTTGGAGCAGAGAAGGGAAAGGGGGGACATGATAGAAATCTTCAAATATATCAAGGGCTTTAACATAGTACAGGAGGGAAATTTTCTTCAAAGGAAAAGAAGTAATAGAAAACGAGGACATGCACTGAAACTGGAGGGAGGTAGGTTCAGGGGAAATGTTAGAAAGAATTACTTCACAGAAAGGGTAGTGGATAAGTGGAATAGCCTCCCATCAGAGGTGGTAGAGGCTAAGACAGTAGAACCATTTAAACATGCTTGGGATAGGCATATGAATATCCTTACAAAGAAATAAGGATTAAAAAGGGTTGAGATTACCTGAAGGGTAAAAAAAGGGGCAGACTAGATGGGCCAAATGGTTCTTATCTTTCAAATTCTATGTTTCTATTTGTGACTGCTTATCAAAAAAGTATTTGATTCAAGTTCATGTCATTTATATATGAGCTCTTTCATTAAACCTGCTCGTTATAAACTTACATCTTCTGGTCATCCATTCCTGTGCATCACACAATACATCTAATCCACCACCTGTGACATGCTGGGGCCCCCCCAGCACAGGGCAGGGCCACCCAGCATGCAGAGTCCCTCCCTGCAAATTATAATTGCAATCGCTTTGCAGAAATGTGAAAGCATCACAGAAATGTTCCTGTGTTGTCCAGACAGCACCCGCCCATCACCACATTGACACCCCATCACCACCCCCTGCTGTCTGTTTGAGTATTCACGTATGCGCACAGCGGTGGGTGTGTTAACGCAGTTGTGCAAAAATCGCAGACTAGTGATTTTCACACAATAGAAGACCTTACTGAATCAGGCCCAACGAACATTACTGGAAAATAAGGACACTTTATAAGATATTTTTGTTTACATTAATAACTTTGTGTACATCTTTAACACTATATGTTGTCATGAAAACATTATTCTCACTGCACTGAGTTTACCATTTCTGATACCCTGTGCATGGACATAATAATCTGCTGTGATCACAGGAAAGACAAGTAATTGGCTTATTCAGATGGATGTGTGGGGACAAATTAATGTGCAGTGCCATTCCCTAGGAAACAAGTCTATAAAATAATGAACTAATTAACTAGTAGTTTTCTTTGCTACACTTCATTACACAGCATTAATGCAGATGACAGTGTTATACCCTTCTTTAAGAAAATCACTGAAACTGGCTGCACATACAATGGATGTGACCAGGGCTGCTAGCAGAAATTGTGGGGCCCAGGACTGACAAAATAGGCATGGCCCCCCCTTTCTCACCTATTGTTACATAGTCAGATATTTTGGCTGCACCCCTCTAGTCTGCGCCTCTTGGATCGTGCTATCAATGTTATTTTTTAACAAAAAACCTAAATGAAAGCGGAGGGGGGGGGGGGGGGGGTGACACAAGACCTGCCACATTTTTTGTAGGTATAACAAACCCCCCTTACTTTCACCAATGGTTACAGCCTTGCTGAACCTGCACTGTTACGCAATATTTGACAGCCTGGTTGAGCCCCTTAGACACTGCACCAGGATTACACACACCATAATGATCATTACACATTGTTACACATGGCAATGTCCATTACATATTATGCCACACACTGTAATGCCCATTACATATTGCGTCATGCACACCATAAAAACCATTACATATTATGCAACACACCGTAATGCACATTACATCACACACCGTAATGCCTATTACATATTATACAACATACCGCAACGCCTATTACACATTATACCACACACCGTACTGCCTTTTACACATTATGCCACACACCGTAATGCCTATAACAGGTTATGCCACATAACTGCTGCTTACCTACATGCTCGTTGCCAGGCATTACATGCTTGTTGCCAGAGGTTACATGCTTTTTGCCATGGGTTAGAACTCCTTGCCTGGGGGTTACATGATCCTTGCCATGATCATGTAATTACCCATGTCAGTGAGCATTTAATCCCCTTGATTAAATGCTCACTGACATGGGTAATTACATGATTGTTGCCATGGGGGAATACATGCTAGTTGCCCAGAGGGAGTTTCTTGGTCATTGCCATGGGGGAGTTACATGGGGTAGTTGCCAGGGGGTAGTTACATGGTCGTTGCCATGGGAGAATATACTGTATGTTCATTGTCTGGGTGTGTTACTTGCTCATTGCCAAGGGTAGCACTGGGTGCTCTGTACTCCCCTCCCTTGTCAAGTTCTGTGCCCTGTCCTGACTCCTGCAGCTGAATGGGAGCAGAGTGCGGCTGGCAGCATAAGCTTTAACAGCATTAAAGGGCCCACTGGTACTTGTAGTTCCGCAACATGACAGATAGTGAAATAACACACACATCCTTGCAGGGGATGGCGATGGCAGCCGCCATCCCCCACCAGCCGCTATCTGTACAGCGAGAAGGGGACGCGCGTGCTCGAGATGCGCACGTGCCCCCTTCGGACAGCGCTTCCATCGATTCCCCCGGTTCACCGCCGGCTTGTCGGCTGTCACCCGGGGTCCCCGCCGCCTCCCCGCACCCCCCCTAACCCTGTCCGTCTTCCTGAAGCGGAGATGGACAGGGTTCCCGTCGCCCCGCCAACGGAAACTGAGACGCGCTTGCGCGTGAGATGCACGCTCGTCTCAGTCAGATGGCGAGCTGGGCTGCTGGCGGAACGCCAGCGGTGACGTTCTGGTGATTCGCCAGCAAAGAAGAGCCCGGCCCCATCTGTACGTTACCTATGGATTCCATAGATGGACTGTCCTCTTCTCCATGTAGAACACAAGAGTGGTACCTGTTGAGGGAAATTATACTCATCAAGGCATTCCTGTTACTGAAAATATATCTAATACCACTTTCACACAGCGGTGGAAGAATAACCCGGTAATTCGCTGTCAGTCCACTTTCACACAGGAGAGCAAATCTCTGGGTCTAAAATTTAGAATGGAGATTTTTTCTATTACACAGGGTTTTTCGCCTGTGTGAAAGTGTCACCCCAGATCTTAAACTCCGGGTCTCCAACCCTGCTCATTTGCAGGGTCAGAGACCCAGAGTTTAAGATCCGGATTGACCCTTTCACACAGAAAAATGACCCGTGTATTTCATGAACTGCTTCACCCGGGAATTTCATTTTCTGTGTGAAAGGGGTATATTTAATTTAATACAATACATACATAAGGACATCTGTTTCTTTCCCATTTAAAAAAAATCAAATTGAAACTTACTTCCCTGCTAAAAACCTTATGTAAATATCAATTAAGTAATATGAATAGACAGCCATGACTTTTATGCCTTACTCCTGTTCCGCATAATGCATTAAGCAAATGCTTTTTATTAATTGTCTGTATGCTAACTATTCTCATTATGCTGCCAGAAGTATATACTTAATACCTCACATGTCTTGCATATTTTTCATTGCACTTTGCATGGTGCGTTAATTACGATTCCATCTCTTCATACTTAAAAGACAGGCCAAAAGTCACTCAAAAACAATGTATTTTTTTAATAGAGAATGACAAAGTAAAATCAATACATTTTAATGAGCTTACATACCTATTTGTAAGCAATGGTGGTGTTAAAAAGCATGGGATTAGTTTAAAAGGGTTCTCACACTTAAAAAACCTGTGAGATATTTATTATAAGTTTCTTATATAAAGTACACGTATTCCACAGTGCTTTACAGATAACATTTGACCATTCACATAAGTCCCTGCCTCAGTGGAGCTTACAATCTATGTTTTTGAACTGATTTGGTGACTTGTATAGTTGCCGCCTCGTTCACACGGAGCAGTTCGGGCAGGGGGTGGCGGGCAAGGGTCACTCCCATGGGCTCCCCATGAAACTGTTGGGCATTCCCATGGTCATTCGGCCATGGCGTGGGTGCCGGGGGAGGGCAGCTGACATCACCGGATGACAGCTGCCAGCCCTGTTCCCATAACAGGTCACTGGAAATCTGAGTGACTTAGATTTGCGAAAGCTTGAGAAATCATTTGGGATATTCACATTGCAAGGGGGGTGGGCCTTCCTGTGGGCAGTGTTTAGTTTTGCAGCTTTGCGAGTCAACCAGAATGACGCCCTATATTCCCTACCACACGCACACACACAATTACTCTTGGATTTGTTAGGAGCCAATTAACCTAGAAGTATATATATGGATTGTGGGAGGAACAGGTGGAAACCCACGCAAGCACGGGGAGAATATACAAACCGAACATGGTGGGAATCGAACAATGATCTCAGCGCTGTGAGGCAGTAATGCTAATCATTACACTATCCATGCTGCCCAAGGTAGACTGATAAACATAAACACACTCATTTACAGTCATATTTTTCAACATTAATTTTACTAAAATAATGTGAAAACAAGACCTTATTTACTTTCACCCAAATGTACTGATGGGGAATTGGAATAACATTTGCAAAATTCTCCTCCAAGCCCTTAATATTGCAATTTTTATTCATATTTCAGATTGCATTTTCATAATTGTAATGAGAAATGTGATTTACTGGAATACAGGGATTGTATCAAAAGTAGTGAGGCCAAATTTGAGAAAAAATATTTATTGAAGATATTGCGACAAACAATTAAAATTCTTCAAAATAAGACCCTTATGCATTGACACACTTCTGCCAATGAGTTGTCAACGCTTGGAAGTCGTCCTGGAAGTCCTTTTCCTGGACGTCCTTCAAGCAGTGCGTCAAAGCCGATTTGACCTCTGCTATGGTCCCATGGTGGTGTCCTTTGAGGGCTGTCTTCACTTAGGGGAACAGGAAAAAGTCAGCTCGGTCCATATCGGGACTGTAGGGGGGCTGGGGAAGCATTGTGATGCCATTCCGGGAGAGATAGTCCTTGACTACGAAGCTGGTGTGGCTTGGTGCATTGTCATGAAACAGTAGCTTTTGACAGGCTTTCACTCCCAAACACTGGATCATGGCTAATGTCTCCATAGCCATTTTTCCAAGTCCCACACAATTTAATGGTGTAGTGCTGTTTGATAGAACTTTGCATTTTTAAGCTTCACCCGAGCCTAGGGACAGGGGTCCACTAAAACCACTATAAGAACCACACAAAAGCTCGCAGGTGAGGGACGTTGGCTTAGTGCATATGGAAGCTGCCTTCCCCCTCCATCAAACCCTCCTGGAGCATGAACGCTGCAATGTACAGTTGCATCAGGAAAAAAAAATAGGTCTCATTACGTTTTTTTTACAAACCATGTATACTAAACATCAATTGGGAACTCTATGATGATAATGTGAAGAAAAGAAAGACAGTCCCCTCTGGTCCCCCGCCTGATACTTATCTTACCCTAACAGCAGCCTAACCCTAATTTTAACACCACCATAACTGTTGGAAACCCCTAATTGATGTGGGAGAAGGGAGTATTGTAAGTGCTGATGATGGGGGTAACTGAATTGGCGAAGGAAGAGAGAGCAGGAGAGGGAACTTGTGTATGGCAGAAGAGAAGGGAAAGGAAGGGGTCAGCATTTGGAGCTGTGAAAGAAGGAGGTGGAAATCAAACTGGGTTGGGGCCCTAGTTTTAGTTTGGTGGCTTGGAACTGTGAGGGGAGTGAGATCTGGAGAGAAGAACCTTTGTGAGGGAGGTGGGGGTTTGGATCTGTGAGGGAAGAGAGTAATTAAAGGCAATTGTTTATTTAGGGGAGTTGGGTGTCACAGGTGGGGAGGGTAGATTTGGAGCTGTAAGGTGACAGCAGGAGAGGGAAATCTGTGTGAGTGTGGGGTAAGTGGAGGGAGGAGTTAAGCTTTGAAAAGAGAGAGAGAGAGTAGCAGAGCCAAACCTGTGTGGGGGAGGGGTGTGGGTGATGTGGAAAGTGGTGGTGTTGAGTTTGGAGCTGTGAGAGAATAAGCTGTGTGGGGAGGGTGAGTCAGGGGTGCTACAGAGAGGAGGTAAAGCAGTGAGATTAGAGAAGAGAGGGGAGCCTCTGGGGAGGAGGGGACAGAGAGGAGAGTTTAGCCCATGCAGAAGAAGGGGAAAGGGTCAAGGTTGCCTTGGGGCAGTGAGGAAACAACGAGAAAAGGGGAGCCCATGTTGGTGAAGGGGTGTGGATGGAAAGGTCTACAGTGTCTAGGTTGACAGTCAACACTAAAAGTTCAACATGCACTAGGTCAACATGGACAGAAGGTTGATGCTAGCAAAGGTCTACATGGAAAAGATCAACACATGAGGTTGACATTAGTTTGGAGCACTGATGGAAAGAGTGGAGAGCCTGTGTGGAGAATGGGGCTTTGGGGAAACAAGCTACTCACCACTGAGCTTTGGCTTTTCTGAATGTGTTCTTCTACATGGGTGCTGGAAACTGGTGAGCTGCAAGTCTCTAACATATGCTGATGGGCTGCCATTGCTTGCCAGATAGAACGGTGAGTGACATGCTACTGAGGGCATGACCACATGTAGCATGGGTGTGGTATAATACTCCGACAGTCGGGATTCCGACAGTCATTAGTCAGACGTCGGAATCCCGACTGCACAGCGTGGAGAGCGCAATGAAGCCCCTTGCGGGCTCGCTGTGCTCACCACGCTGCGGGCTCGGTGGCGAGCTGCGCTTGCCACCTATTTTATTCCCCCTCTATGGGGGTCGTGGACCCCCACGAGGGAGCAGTCGGGATTCCGACGTCGGAGTACTGACAGTCGGAATCCTGACTGTCGGGGAGCCGTCCGGCACCCATGTAGCATTTGGCCTAAGCAGGGCCATCAGCATAAGTTCAATCATTGGATGCCAATGATGGCAATGTTGGCATAATCCATTGATGGCTGACTACTATTCTGTGTGTTGCAATCAAGGGTTTGGCGATATTTTTTTTCTGGACATGCGCCTGGTGCTTGAGCTTCTATTGTATAAGAGCCAGGGGTGGGGCCAAGCTGTGGTTGACAGCTGATTCTCTTTAGGGGACATCATATTCCTAGCTCTTATACACAGTGTAAGAGCAGGGGGATAACAGTGCTGCAAAAAAAAACCCATTGAGAATACAGCTACCATCAATGGTGGGAAACAATCTGGCAATACATCATCCATAGTAAAATAATTCAACATTACCTATAAGCCATTGATAGTTTTAAATCATTGATGTTTGGTGGTCATCCCTAATTAGGCACCTGTCAATGGTGGGATTGGGGGACCCAGGCGTGACCTAGGTAGTTAGCTGAATACCAATGGTTACGACAGTTGCTAACACTTTATAAATATTCCAACAGGGGGACATGCCAAAGAAGCTACAAACCAATAATGGTAAATAGTTTTTAAACAAAGTCCTAAAAAAGTTGTTAGAAAAATATGGTATACATTTCACAACCAAAAATGATGTGAAAACCGCTGTTAAAGAACGCTTTAATAGAACTTTAAAACAAAAATGTGGTGATATTTCACAGCAAAGAATACATGCAGATATATAGACATTTTACAGGATTTCATAACCAGCTATAACAACACATACCATAGAAAGATTAAGTGTACTCCAATTGATGTGGATGACTCTAACGCACTGAGCGTCTTCAAGACAACATATGGTGATTACTTTAGAAGTAAGAAAACAATGGGTTGTTTAGCAATCGGTGACCATGTCCGTATATACAAATATAAGGACATATTTCAAAAAGGTTACGATTAGAGTTTTTCTGAGGAAATATTTGTAATATGCGGTATGAACACTAAAGGTCTTAAGCCTCTTTACACATTGGAGGATCTCTATGGTGAAGCTATGACAGGCAGTTTTTAACTTTAAAGAACTTCGAAGCAATATAAGATGGTTAGAGGTCGGAAATTACACATTAGTTAAGTGGCGCGGATACCCCGCAAAATATAACAGCTGGGATTGCAGCATCGGAGTTAAAAGGATATATAAACAAAGATGAAGATGGATGAGAAACCGTTGACAAGTAATGCCTCAGGCGATGCATTTCCACAAAGTAAGATTTCTGACTATACAATAAAACTGGCAAAGCCTATAGACTTAAGCAGTGAATGTGAATTAGCTTTTACAGTAATACAATATCCGCACACCTGGAATACAATCAATGAATGTGATTGTGTGTTTAAAATAACAAGGTGGGATGGCTCGATTGGCACAGTTACGAGGGTGTGCGATACTCGAACCATTCAATGCCAACATTGTTCGACATAAACTGGATGGCGGATTAAAGCTATGGTATGACCTGCTTGAACGAGTCGTGTTCATCGAAAATAAGACGATGTACCATATCACAGCTACCCCTAAGCTGACGAGAATACTGGGTTTACAACCTAACACTAATTCTTTAAAATCGAGTGCAGATAACAACGCAGCCAATATACACTTTGCATGTACACAGATGTTATCGAGCACCAGAGGGTCGGCGACAGTTATGTACCACTGTTGGGAAGTGTTGGGTGTTGGAATAAAGGGTCATAACAATGAGATGAAGTGCATTTTGACACGATAGCCGTAGAGATAAAGAACAACCAGTACGAGAACATTGCATTCAAGTTTGGGAAAGCGAACGTGAAACTACACTTTAGATGCCACAAAGCCAAATTTAATTAAATAGCATGGTCACCGCAAAAAATAATGGCGATCTGGCACTCTATACGCAATATTAAAAACCTCAAGCCAGTAGCAATTTACCAGGCTTTTACAGCAGCACATATATGTACGGCTGCGGGCTAGGCAGCATTTTTAGAAGCCTGTTCAGAAAAGCTGTGCCTCTTTTATGAAGAAACCACATGTACGCAAAACAGCAAAATACATCAATCATATGGTCAAGCCACAATGGCCATTGTGAATATATTACACGATGCGAATCAAGCAAAGCAAGATGGATCCGGGTTAGTTTATACGAGGAAAGGGGTGGTTAAAAGAAAACGGAAGCGTTCAACACAACTTCCGCCTTGGTGCATGCCCAAGGCGGCATAAACAAAAACTGGCGCAAGCGCAACTTGTTGGTGATATTTTTTAAGAATGTCTTTCATACACAACAAATCCATGGAATGCGTAAAATCTGAGCTTGATTTTTTTTGATGTGCCCCCAATGCAAACCAGCGTAGAGAAAAGTCTATACAGTGAGACCATATTGAACTATAGCTCAAACGCATTATTCACAAAACAAACAACAGGACTGTTTTACAAAGATGTGGCTGGAGAACACAACAACATAACCCTGGATGACCCAAATACTGGTTTATAAAAAGAGCAAGAGTAACGGTGCAAAGTCGAACAGTGGAATTATTGGGTCCGCTACACTGCAAACTTTTTTATCAGCATAAGCTAATCTTGAATGCAGTTGATTTGAAGATAAAACTCACCAGTAACAAAGACTCTTTCTGTTTAAAGTCCACTGAAGTGGACCCCTTTAAAATTCAGATTGTCGCTGTATCCCTCTTCGTGAAAAGAGTACAGGTCTCACAGGAAGACACTCAAGCCTTGCGTGTTTAATTTAGAAAATCTGTTTCTAGGCCAAGTACCAAAAACTGTTACAGCTGCATTGTAGACAAAGTGTTTTCAGGAGCCTATGTCAGGAACACAAAAAGACAAAGTTGGGCTCGTCGCACTAGGTACTGATAATGTAAATATCAGAAGAGGCCCCCAGTATTTATTACACTTAAATCAGTGATATTGGCGGGGTGTGCTACCTTTTTACAAGAAATTTGAATACATCAAGGGGAGAAGGAAAGACTAGGCTTGTTGTTATTGTGGTGCACCGTAAGGAGGTATTTTATATAAAATATAACTTTTATTCAATTATTCACTTAAAAAGCGACATATAAAACCAAAGACATACAAAATGGACAATTAACACAAAAGTTTTAAAATTGAGGAAAAGATTCCTCACGTAGTGAGACCCCAATGTCACAGTATCCTGTGTTTTTTGTTTGTCACAGCAGTGCGTCTTACTATATAGGGAGAAGTCTGCAGACCTGAACAGATCAGTGAATTCTACCCATGGGATAGTGTTATATCCAGGGCTATTTTTGTGCAGGCTCCAGCAGGAACTGTGGCCCTTATTCTAGTTCACTCTTTCTGACAAAATATTTCTTAGATGGACAAAACCATTTGCACTGCAGGTGAGGCAGGTGTAAAACCCCACCCAAATCTAATTATCTCTGCACAAGTAACATCTGCCTCACCTGCAGTGCACATGGTTTTGTCCATCTAAGAAATATTTTGTCAGAAAGAGTGAACTAGAATAAGGGCCACAGTTCCTGCTAGAGCCTGAACAAAAATAGCCCTGGTTATATCTGAGTAGCCTTTAAGTTACAATGATGAGTACTAATCATCTAATTGCTAGGGTACTCCAACACTAGTTGTTTTAAATATGGTTATAGTGGGGAGATATAGTGATCTGATAGGTCTAGGTCTGCCGAGTTTTTAGAGGCAGTATTACATGTGTGCTAGATGGCAGTATAACTGTCTGGAGGGTAATCAGCTGGTGTGGTGAATATATCACCTTTTCAATTCACAGGTGCTACCCAGCTGACCTTCCAACTGACTGAGTTATAGATAAATCAAGAGATCCAAATTTGTAGCATATTCATGGTGCACATAGAATGAATTGGCATCAGAGGGGTTAAATGCTAATGGTCTCTCTGTTTGGGTAATAGGTAGTGTTAGGTGATGATATAACTGTCTGGAGGGTAATCAGCTGGTGTGGTGAATATATCACCTTATCAATTCATAGGTGCCACCCAGCTGACCTTCCAACAGACTGAGTTATAGATAAATCAGAGATCCCAATTTTATAGCATATTCATGATGCACATAGAATGAATTAGCATCACCAGGGTTAAATGCTTGCGGTCTCTCTATATAAGTGCACACTTGCAATACCCTAAACAATACTAGAATACTAGCCCTGTCACCCCCGACAGATCCAGATTACAGCGCACCCTTGATGCTGACAGATGTCCTGGCACCAGCGGGGTAACGCCTTCGGTCTGACGGCGGGTGTAACTGTCCCTAATCTGCAGAACTAGGTAAGTATTTACCATTTGTATCTGGACATAGGTGGAACGGGGGGAGGGGAGGCACAGTTTAACCAATGAACCATGTGCCCTCACCGCCCACTGGACAGTGCCGGAGGGCTGCGCACACTGTTGTGACAAAACAATGTTCAATGACAAATCATATATTCTAAATATTTCAAAATCATTAAAATATATTCATTTTAAGTGGTATTCACTCATCATTAACAAGAGCGCTGCTAAATCTTTGTGTTCTTTTGTGAGGACTGACCATCCTCACCCCAGCAGCTGCTCCATTAAGTAAAGCAACACTAATCAAGCGCTCTAGAAGGACAACATGCAGTGTTGACCCTTCAACTTTGTTCTTTTTCGTCATTTTTCTATCAGTCTGTTTACTCAACACCAGATATCTCTGTAAAGTTGTTGTCGATCATTTTGCCTTTTCATGTTCTGCTGATGCATTATTATGTAGTATGCTTATGATCTCCGCATCTAGACCTTGCGTGGCTGTTTTATATATATATATATATATATATATATATATATATATATATATATCGTCGCGGCTCAGTTTGTCTGACTGTTTCACCAGCCGTTTCTTTTTGATAATGACAAAGGGATTTTATAAGGGCCCTCTTCTTTTTAAGAAAGTTTAATTGGCATTGTGACAAGGGTATTTTACCTTTGAGCATATTGAGATCAATCTCACAAATAGCCATCACCAAATCGTTTGAAGTGTTGGATAAAATAGCATTTCTTTGGGACGGCTTTGCTTTTATCAGCATTTTTAAAAGCGCCTTGGCCGACATATTCACCGCTGTTAAAACAATGAGGAATTCTTAATGACATAAGCAACCAGTGTGTCGGTGGGAATATACCACTTCGTAAACGATAATCGGCAAGAGCGCCGTTTCTTAAATCAACCAGTAAATAGCCGTAAGGGGGCTCCGTCGCAGATTCAAATGCTTCAATGAAAAATCGATGTCTCAACAGGTATATTTGTCTAGCCAGAATGCTCACCTGAATTTTATCCTTGGGGTTTTTGAAAAGGACCATATATTTTGTGTTTAACCCCTTCCCGACATATGACGTAAATGTACGTCATATGCCGGTTGCAGGGGAATCAAGCCAGCTCACGGAGTGAGCTGGCTTGAAAGAGAGCAGGTAATGGCTGTATATTACAGCCAGGTACCTGCTCTCACGGCCACGAGCGGCGAGTTCGCCGATCGTGGCCGTTTAACCCTTTAAGCACCGCGGGCAAAGCGCCCGCAGTGCTTAAATAGCTGATCGGAGGGGGGGCGCCCCCCTCCGGCGCCGATCGGGGCCCCCTGCGGCGAGATCGGAGGGTGCCGATCGGTTGCCATGGTAGCCAGGGGTCTAATGTAGACCCCTGTGCTGGCCATGTCAGCATTCCTATTACATCCTGCCTGAGGCAGGATGTAATAGGAAGTGATGAAAATCACTATGTTCAGCCATAGAGCTCTATGGCTGAACCTAGTACAGGCGATCGCGCCCCCTAGTGGTCAAGTACACTAGGGGGCCTTGTAGTAAAAGTAAAAAAAAAAAAAAAAAAAGTTACAAAATAAAAAATAAATAAATAAATATTAAAAGTTCAAATCACCCCCCTTTCCCCATTTCACAAATAAAAATAAATAAAAAAATAAAAAAAATAAACATATATTTGGTATCGCCGCGTTCCTAAAAGTCCGATCTATTAAAATATAACATTAGTTATCCCGCACGGTTAAAGGCGTAAACGGAAAATAATTCCCAACGCCAAAACTACATTTTGGTCGCATCGCCTACCCAAAAAAATGTAACTAAAAGAGATCAGAAAGTCGCACATATCCCATAATGGTATTAATTAAAAAGTACACTTCAGCCCGCAAAAAATGAGCCCTCACCCAGGTCCGTAGGTGGAAAAATAAAAAAGTTATAAGCCGCAGAACATGGCGACGCGACGCAAATTAGAAAAACCGTAAAATTTTCTATTTTTTTTTTTAGTGGTAAAACGTAACGAAAACTATATAAGTTTGGTATCACCGGAATCGTAACGACCCATAGAATAAAGATAACCCATCATTTTAAACGAACTATGAACTCCAAAAAAACCGTAACCAGCGCAAAATTGTGGAATGGCGTTTTTTTTTTTTTTTACCCCACATTGAATTATTTCCTGATTCCCCAGAATATTATACGGTATAGTAAATGGTACCATTAAAAAGTACAACTTGTCCCGCAAAAAAAAAGCCCTCATGTGTCTATATAGCCGGAAAATTAAAAAAGTTACGCTTATTTGAACGCGAGGAGGAAAAAAAATAAAAAAGTTAACAAAAAAGGCCCCGTCGGGAAGGGGTTAAATGTATAGTCCTGTTCTTTTTACCTTAACAAAATATGTACATGATGTTGAGATTACGATGATGTACATACTGTACTTTGTGAAAGCTTTCTCCACCTCAGAATTATTACTAGCCTCCTCCATCAGATCATCAACCACCGCTAAAGTAATCTTATCAGAGAGGAAAAAAGCTGGTCATCGCTAAAAGACTCGGGTAAACCTTCTATAAAATGCATACCAGGGAAATCACAGAGAAGTTGGTCATATATAGGCTGCCAACGGGTGTAAAACCAAACAATATCATCAGGAACATGCATCATATGCGTGGTGGCATGCTGCAACAGCGTTTTCACAAAATAACTTTTCCCCCAATTGGATGGGCCCGATAAAATACAGGAGAAGGGATGCTGAAATCTTGTGTCCATCTTAATAATAAGAATAATAAGAATAATAATGGCAGAGTTGTAAAGTTATCTGTAAGTTTCTGTTTAGTGTATACACACAGGGCTATTTTTCAGCAGGCTCCAGCAGGAACTGAGGCCCTTATTCTAGTTCACTCTTTCTGACAAAATATTTCTTAGATGGACAAAACCATGTGCACTGCAGGTGAGGCAGGTGTAAAACCCCACCCAAATCTAATTATCTCTGCACAAGTAACACCTGCCTCACCTGCAGTGCACATGGTTTTGTCCATCTAAGAAATATTTTGTCAGAAAGAGTGAACTAGAATAAGGGCCTCAGTTCCTGCTGGAGCCTGCTGAAAAATAGCCCTGTATACACACTTGTGTTTTCTGCAACATGCCAGTCCCAATCTGCAAGTACTTTTTCACAGGCACTATGCTGGGTTGACGGATCACAATTTTTTTTTGGTAGTCGCCTTTGGGGTTCAAAGGGTAATCTAAGACCAGGGCTGTCAAAGTTAACATTAAAGTTAACATTATCAACATTGAGCATTATGCTTTTCACTTTTTTTAATATATATTTTTATTAGTATGCAAAATTAAGAAACATATTACATATTTTGCATTAACAGTAAATAATATATCAATTCATATATGCAAATATTAAACCATTAATAAGCAGGTCTTTCCGTTGTTTAGTCGATAACCTTTGACTTGGGACCGGCTGAGACAAACTCTGTTATTAAATACAGACCCAAAAGGTATGTTGCTAGTCAGCTCACCTAGATAAAATCACCCAAGGGAGGATTCCAATCACCGGGACTGCTAACAAAAATCACAGAGGCAACGGCCATGTAATTTGTCCAACAGTTTGTACAGTTCAATGCGAGCATGGGCCGTGGTAAAAGCATTGATAAATATATTCATATTTACCGCTCTGGTGTAATGGTCTTTGGTGTACTTCCGGTTCACCATAACCATGCTGTCGTCTATGAAGTCTAAAGCAGATACCTCATAGTGGGGATAGCAGATACCTCATAGTGGGGATAGCAGATACCTCATAGTGGGGAAGAAATGCAAATGCAAAAAGTTTGTTGGCATCAGTCACTAAAGAAATATTGGTCAGGTTGCTATGCTGTCCATAGAAAAAAGAGAAAGAGAAAGAATTGCGCTATGGATGCACACCAAAAGAATAGTCTGTGTCTGGAGACAGGCAATGGCCCCAAATACAGAAGAGAGGGTTATTATTAAAATATAACTTTTATTAATGTTATTATTTAAGAAGAAGAGAGACCCACAGCCTGTGATGATTTTTTAATATATAGAACCTCACAGGGTGGTCTCCTTCTAAGACTTGTGAAAATTTCTTAAAGAGTTAAAATAGACTTATAACGTACATACATATAACATACATGTGATGTGCTTGTTGCACAAAAGATAGAAAATTGTGATTATGATAGGGATAAAAGGTTTCCCTTAGGCTGGCTACAAATTATGCTGTAATTAGGTACTGTAGTGGATCTTTATACATATATTCGGATTCAATTCTCCATCTGGGAGGTGTTCTATCTTTTCCACCTCTGTGGTATTTAATTCCCACTCTGGAGGAATTTAAAGTATGTATATGTATATCCGGCTTTCAATTCCCAGTTATTAGTGTGATCTATCTCTCAAGATCCCTTTATTTTGGTTTTTTTTTTAGATTCCCACTTTAACAGGATTTCATATCTCAAAATATTCAGCACTTGTTATCAAATTGTGGGTTTTAATTCCCACTTTCCATATAATGATGGTAGATATATCTCAGTGTTTATGGTTTTTAGATCTCATTCCATAGGGACAGTGTGAATGAATGTAAGTACCTCATATCCTTCTTAGGGTTTTAATTCCCAGTCTAAATGGATATTAATCTGTGTAGATGTCGGCACTTTTTGTTATCTCAATTTGCTTGGGCGAAGTCTACTGTGTGAGTGTTTTAGCTCTCTCTCACAGAGCTAGAGGTATTACTTCTGATAGTGGTAGAATGCTTTAGTCTTTGTTTATATTGGGTACACAGGCCACCTCGTACGTTTTGGCTGTTTCAGTTCTCTCTCACAGAGCTGTAGGATATTACTGGCAGGGTGTTTTACCAGTTTTGAATGTTTTTAATACTTGAGCCACCTTATATATCCGTGCCGTCTGGCAAAAGATTTATTAAGGATATAGTTTTAATTAGGATGACTCTCATTGAGACGGGGTTAATCCTTATAGATAGTAGATGGTTCAAATTTATTTCAAACTCGGACTCGGTACAATTGGGTACTGGTTTGCCTGTGTGGTATTAAGCATAAGTTGATATCTTATCATTCAAGATAGATTAGCTTTTGCTCTCTCTCGCAGAGCTACAAAGCACAATTGGTGGGGTGTTTTCCCAGTTTTTTATATCTTCAATACATAAGCCGTCTGAGTATTTGAGCTCTCTCACACAGAGCTATCATATATTTCTGGCAGGGTATTCTGTACAGATATAACCTTTTAAATATCAGAGCCGTCTGACAGGTGATTGTTGAGGATGTCTTTTGAATTCAAAGTCACCCTGTCATCCCATAACCTATATAATCTCCTTTAAATAAATATTGGCGTATTGCCTAGATAAGATCCGTTAGGACAGGGTTAATTTATTATGGGTGGCAGACGGTTAGAGTTTACATCAAAATTAAACTCAATAAATTGGTGTACTTGTTTCCCTGTAAGCATTTACTGGATTATTGCCAGCTGAGATAGGGTTAATAAATTGTGTCACACTGTCACAGAATTAATGAGATAGGATGCTGATAAATTGCAAGTGGTATTATAACTGGTTTTCCTGCATAGGGCTCGAGACCCATAGAGCACTTTCACTGACTTAATTCTCTACAAGTACATTTTACAGCAACATTGTTTCATTAGATCAACATTCAAATATGCTTGGAAACATTTGTAGCCAGCCAAGGCTAACACGCGTTTCACAAGCTTTGCTTCCTCAGAGCCACAAACCGAATGCCTCCTGCGTGTCATATTTATTGATTGTTGTTAGCCAATCATTTGGCTTTCCTCTGGTCATGTGATATCTTAGCCCAATGGGCTTCGTTTTGTCTGCCCTCACTGGGGATGCTATTTCCGCCCTGTCTTTGCGGCGCGCTCACCACGTGATCAGCGTGTGATGTCATTCTCTGATCACGTGGTGTTTCTGCGCCTATCGCGGCTTTGTGTCAGCCGCAACCCGGAAGTTCGGGTTGTATGGTCAGCCCCGGACTCTGCGTGTTTCATAACAATCTGTTTTATTTATCGTTTTTTTGGTACTTAATCTTTTGATTTCACTGGATTCCTTTATGTAGCTTGGGGGACGTCTGGTATTCTATTCCTGGATACTCTTTTTAGCTTCGTCCTCGAGTGGGGATTTGTAAATATCATTGCTATGTATTCTCATTATGCTCTTTCGGGTAAGATGAACCCTGGAACCTGAATAACCTTCCAAAATAATTATTGTCCTCAATGATTAACAGGGTATTCTGTACTGTTATGCCCTGCACTTAGGATATTCCATAAGGTATGATATTAATTATGGATCACTGAGTATCGTTTTTTATGTAATTTCCATATTATGCATGTTAGTATTGTGCATTTATTTGGTTCTTATTTAGATGATGATTTTTAAAAATAAATTCAAATAAGAGGCATTACGTTTTTAATAGGGTATATTTCAAAGCATATATCAACATAATCATAATGCAAGAGGCCTTTGGGTTCTACCTGGGATCTCAAGATTATTTTACAGTGAAATGTACTATATCCTTAAAATTTTTTTAATGTGTTTCTAGTATATATGCCAATAGTGGGCATTCTTATTAGTTATTGGGGATTTTTGACTAAGTTGTTCCAGATTCTCATCGGATTTCAGGAGACATATAATAAGAGTAATTTTATTAAAGGGAATATTGGACTGATTCAATTCTATTCTGAGTAGGTTTCAAGAAACATGAATATTGGTACTTAGATGAAGCAATCATTGGAGAAATATTCTATGGGGTAAGGGTTATTCGGGTTGCTATTCTCATATGAATCCAAACGTTCATGAGTGTCACTAATGGGTTAGATTGTGATCCCGTTTAGGTGGTGTTTTGAGGTCTGTATTATATTAATAAGATAAGATTGGTGAGGTGTAGTAAACAAACAAGAAAATGAATTAGGTGGTGCACATAATTTGAGTGGGTATGGGGGGATGGAGACTGTGGGAAAAGGGTAGTGATGGGGGAAAGGGGTTTGGAAGGGCATGAGGGGAGTGTTAACGTGAAAGTGATATATTTGGAAGATGGAGATTATGTCTCCAATATTTAATATCTGTGTGGAAGACTTATTTATTAACTATGTGATAATTCCTACTAAATAGGATATCCGGATATCTAGGAGTATAGTGGTCATCACTAATAGATAATAGCAACGATATATGCTATTATGTTGTTTTGATCTTGAATTATTTATTTTAGGTTGTGGATCCAGTGCTGTAATGTGTTCGTGCTCAGGAATCTGCTACGTTTGGTAAGTAATCTCTTAATCACTTCCCATGTTTTTCTCTCTTTTTTCCAAGTACTACTTTTTCTTCTTTTTTCTCTTTTTTGTTGGTCTCTTAAATAGTTTTTCTTCATATTTTTGGGTCATTTTTGAAGGTAAGTCTAGGATGTAGTAATTAAATTTATAGAGTGATTGGTTGGTTTAGTCGTTGGGAGACTTTCAAGTTGGGGGTTCTTCCCATTTTACGGGGGAGAGAAGGAGAGGAATTCAAGAGGGTTATCAAAGATATGGTAGATAGCTGTTGCTTTCATTTAGGCCTTTCGGAGTCAAGCAATCCATTAAATAGATCATTTTAGTTTCTGTTTTAAGCAGTTCTTTATCTAGATCACCTCCTCTTATTCCGAGCTTTATGTGGACCATTCCAAATACTTTAAGATTTTTTGGGTCGCTGTTGTGAAACTTAAGAAAATGTTTCGCTACAGGGGTAAGTGTTTTGAATTTTCTCTGGTCACTAATGGCATTTCGAATAGTGCTTACATGTTCCAGTGTTCTTACTTTCAGGGCTCTGCTGGTTTTTCCGATGTAAGATTTTCCACATGGGCATTGAAGGTGATATATCACCCCTATGCTGGTACATGTTATATGGTCAGTTATATTCCACTTTTTCCCAAATTTATCAATATAATATTGGGTTGTCTCCATATACTGGCAAGCTTTACATTTGCCACAGCATTTTGAGCCTTTTCTTGTTGTTTCTACTCTCGGTTCTGGTAGATGGCTATGTACCAATGTATCCTTTATAGTTCTTGACTTCCGCCAGCTCATCTGTACTTTAGCAGGTAAAATCTCTTTGAGATCTTTATCCGTTTCGAGGATTGGCCAGTGTTTCTGGAGGATCGTTCTAATTTGTCTCCAATCTTCGTTAAAGGTTCCAATGAACCTTACTGGCTCCTCTTTCGTTTCCCGTTTTTTGGGAACTAGGAGGGTTTCTCGTGGGGTTTCCTCAATTGATTTCATGGATTTTTTAATCAATCTTTTACTATACCCTCTTTCTACGAAGCGGTTTCTTAATTCTTTCTGTCTCATATCGAAAGTTTCTGGGTCCGAACAGTTTCGTTTGATACAAATTAATTCGCCCTTGGGTATAGCCCTGATGGTGCTCGGCAAATGAGAACTGGTGGCGTGTAGGATGCTATTAGTAGAGGTTTCTTTTCTATACACGTCTGTTTGAATCCTTCCTTCCTCATCGATCGAGATGGTTAGATCTAGGAAGTTAATAGTTCTCTGACTCGCTTCTAGGGTAAGTTTGAGGTTCAAGTTGTTTTGATTTAATTTCGAGATGAATTCATTTAGATCTTGTTTCCCTCCTTCCCACAGTATCAGAATATCATCTATATATCTTAAAAAGATTAAGATGTTTGCTGTGTATTGTTCATGTTGTTCATGGAAAACTACTTCTCTCTCCCACCACCCCAGGTAGAGGTTGGCATATGTGGGGGCACATGCCGTCCCCATTGCCGTCCCTCTCACCTGGAGGTAGTGGGCGCCATCACAAGTGAAGTAGTTTTTAGTCAGGATAAACTTGAGTGACTCGATTAGGAAATTGTTGAATTCCTGATTTTGGTTCATTTGTAGGAAGTACTGGGTGGCTGCTATGCCATTATCATGACCTATGCTCGTATAGAGACTTTCTACGTCACATGTGACTAGCCACGTGCCCTCAGGGACCGTCAGATTTTCTAGCTTTTTCAGGACATCCATAGTGTCTCTTAGGTGTGAGGGCAGTGCTGTCACATGTTGACGTAGGTGTTGGTCCACATATATACTGAGTTTCTCTGTCAGGCTTCCCATGCCTGACAGGATTGGTCTACCTGGGGGGTTATTTTCGTTTTTATGAATTTTAGGTAGCAAGTATAGCGTCGGGGTCTTAGGCTTCTCCATCTTTAGGAATGAATGATCGTTTTTGCTGATGATTTGGTTGGTAAGTGCTTGATCTATCAAGTTGGTGTACTCCGTGGTGAATTTGCTACTAGGATTGAATGTTAACCTTTTGTAGCATTCGGTGTCAGTGAGTTGTCGTTTCAATTCTAAAAGGTATTTATCTCTAGGCCACAGTACCACGTTTCCGCCTTTATCAGACAGTTTGATAACCGTGTCTTCCCATTTTTCCATCTCTCTAAGTGCTTCTCTTTCTTCTTTGGTTATGTTCCCTCTTTTTTTATTATTGTTAGTCCTGGATAAATCGTCTAGGTCTTTGGACACCAGACTCTGAAATATTTGTACCTGCGGACAAATACCGGGGTCTGGCAGAAAGCTGGATTTTTTCTTAATTTTATTTTTGTCATGTGGTTCCAATGGGGGACCTCTCTCCTCTTCTGTCTCCATGGCAAGTTCCTCCAGTATTTGGAGGGCGAGCATTTCTTCGAGTTCTGTTTCTTCTGTATTAATGGATATCTGGGGGGCATGGGGTATGGGTATGAGGGTATTACTGGCCTCTGATGTTATGCCTACTGCTGCCCTGAGATCTCTCTCTTCCTTTCTCAATCTTGATTGGTTTGCAAAGAATTTCTTTAACAATATTTTTCTTGTGAAGAGGTTAAGATCTTTTTCTGTTTCAAATCTTTGCATATTTTGTGTAGGTGAGAAAGATAGACCTTTTTTGAGGATTGCTTGTTGGTCATTAGTGAGAGTCCTGTTGGTTAGATTCACTATTTTGAGAGAGTCTGATAATGTATTCGGTGATGTTACTCTTTGAACCGTCTTCTCTCTCTGGGCTCGTCTTTCCAGTCGAGCGACTCTCTCTTTCTCCTGCCTCCTCTTGCCCCTCCTGATCTTTCTCCATACTCCTTGTTCTCCTTGCGGCCTTGCCCTAAAAAATGTCTTCTTGGATTTTGGTATTGATTGCTTCTTCTTTCTCCTTCAGATGAGTCTGCTTCTGATGTAGAGTAGTTTGACATATTGCTATTTGTGTTGGTTTGTCTCTGGGATCGTATATTCCATTTGAAGATTTTGTTCGTTGAGAAGTCGGTTTTATCGCGTTGGAATTTGCGTCTTTTTCGTTCTATTATCTCTTTCTCATATTCCTCGATTTCTTTTTGATATTTCTCATATCTTTGTTGGAATTGTTCTAATTCTTCAAAACTCTTCAGTTTTTCTCCCAGTCTTGAGATTTCTTGAGTTAATTCAGATAGAATAATCTCATCGTGTTTCATTAGTATTTTAATAACATTAAACAATTATAACATTGTTTATCTTGTAGCTGTCTTTCCATCTCTTGTAGGTATGAGTTGAGTGGCCACAAGACAATGTTCCCCCCCTTGTCTGAGGGCTTCACCACTGTATCGTCCCATTTTTCTATTTCTTTTAGAGCTTTTTTCTCTCCTTCATTGATGTTGTCTACTTGTTTATTTTGTTTTGAGAAGAGGGAGTCAAGATCTTTTGATACCATACTCTGGTCTGAGTTCTACTATATAAACATAATTCTTCACTATTATCACTATGTGTATATGTACATGTATATATGTATGTATGTATACATATACATACATATATTTTTCACGTTTTTCTTTGCCAGTTTGTTCACTGTATTCACTTTTTTGTTACACTTCCCCTTTAAACCCACCTAGATGTATACACTGAGACAGATCAATACTATATGGGAAACTGAATAAATCATAACGCTCCTACAATTAACAATATGATAATTATAAAGAGACAGACAAGTACAACATAATAATAAATTTTGATAAGTCCAAGCAAAAAAGGAAGGATCCAACCTTATGACAAATCTCACAAAATAGGACTTAACATTCTAAACTAAAGAGGACACTATATTACACAGATTCCGGACCCCCCAGAACATGGCATAAAAGAATATCGATATCAGGATGCTAAAAATAGCTGGGGAATAGGGACACCAACATTCTGTCAATATTAAAGCATGTCCATTACATTATATACATACCCAAATAAAGATGTTATAAGACGTTTGAGCAAACAAGAAAGACATAAGTAAAATACTTATGTTTCAATATACAGAGTCCCGGGCAGAACTAACTCCGGGATCGAGATCCCAAGCCAGTGATTGGCTAGTCCAGCGCATGTGATGCATGACGCTGGTCACATGACCCGGAAACAAGGGAAACAGACGGAGATGCCGTCTGATCACTAAAAGAACTACAGCCGCGAGATTGGCTGGCTGAACAACACGTGACCGCGAAAACGCGACGTGATTGGAGGCTGAAAATAAATAAATATAATCCTAAGGAAGCACCTGGTTGGTCTTGAAAAAGCCTTGTTAGGTGAAACGCGCGTCGAGCTGTTAGAGCCCGACCTCTAGCTGCACTAAATGATATCAATTACAATGTTATAACAATGTATACTATTTGTATTTAGAGGAATAAGGTGTGTGTGTGTGGGGACAAGCAGTGGCAATATATCTACCCATAGTGGAGATAGCCAGCGATATGTGCATACACAGAGTATTACTTATCCATAGTGATAGAAACTCATGTACATACATGATAGTAAATTAAAGTGTATATGCATAAAATAAAAACCTGCAACTAATACAGAGCAGGAATAAAGTGTTTTGGAAACTTACTTATAAAAACAGCAAGCGCACATAGAATAAATCTGTGTGGATACACAGACAATCAATGTTAACCCTTACCCAATCAAGGGACTGCAATTCATCCTGCATAGGGTATAAACCTGGCAAATAAATGCGCAGATAAAATGATACCATAGAGCTGGGTATACTAAGATTTAAGAACAGAGTATCAATACCAACACTCTCCTAGAACAGGAGACTGTAAATTAAATCCTAAACTACCAATTCAGACAGGAGATAACTGTTATAGTTAAATGATACAATGTGGTAGCAATTGATACAATTTATAAGAACGATACATAGTATACCAGCCAAGACCTGCAAATAAGTGCTAAATAAGTATTCAAATATAATATGTGCCAATAAGTAACAACAGATACATGCATGTGGAATTTTGGTGGGAGAATCACTGTAACAAAAACCCAATAAAACCTGTGATTATAAACCGCAACAGGGCTCCAACTGCCGATCCAGGCGGGGACCCCCAGTGCGGCGTCAGAATACACACGGAGGGAAAACAGAGATAGACCCACTAAACTGACTGTGCAAGTTAAGCCTAAAAGGCTATAAATATAAGTAAAAACCACACACAGAATTCCATTACAATAATTCTTTTTCCAAAACTCTGTATACTAAAAACCCGATATATAACGACCAACTGGGGCTAATAGAACCTCTAGGGATCTAAGGAGGTGACACAACCCCAATTATAAAAATAACCAGCACACACACCTACCTCTGTAATAAAGAAATGTGCTGAACTAAAAAAGCCAATAATATTGGCAGTATTAAAAATCAGCTTACACTCTTGTACTAGATACATTTACACAGGTAGCTGGGCAAAGCCAATCACAGGCAACGGTGCATAGACACAATAAGACCCAGGGAATACCTGCAACAAAATTATAACATTGAAAAAATCAAATCAAGTGCAGCAGACTACGGACTCTAACATTCTTTTGTTTTAAACATTCTATTCTTACACACCCTCTCATTTCGTTTCCTTGTATGAGCACCATGTCTAAATGTAAACAATTTTAATTCTATATTTCACCTAGAAAACCCAATCCTCTTTTTTTTCCCCACGAATATAAAGGAATAAAAATAAAGAGGAAATCTTTTTAAAGCAAATTTATTAAAAAGTTAAATTTTACTACAAACTCAGACCACAATACAGTGAAAAATACAAACAAACAGTGTGCACTCTAACAGCGTAACGTCCTTTCCTGGCACTACTCTTTGTGTCATCACAGTTCACCAATTGGGATAACCAGAAGCCTCTTGTTTACCCCTGAGGTGCATTTTAATGTAACCTGAAAACAAAGAGTCAGTTCCCTCATCAAAATGCCACACCTCGTATATTTTACAAACTTTGTAACCCTTTTTTATAGCCAAATTTAACTCAAGTGCCGGTGAGTGATCGATTATCCACACCATGAGCACAAGGCTCCGCCTGGCCAGACTCTGCGCATGTGCGACATAATGGAAACATTAGCTTGCTACACATTTTAACTGGCAGAACCTGAAAGAAAAGGCTTCAGGGCAGATGCACTTTTACTTTGACAAAACCAAAATGCTTTGTGACATCGCCAAAATCCTTATAAATTATGCATGGGTGTTTTTAGGATACATTTTTGTATCCTAAAAAACATGTGGATTCTGGTTTCTGTCCTCCCTGTGCTCGTGGATCCAATAATTCAGGTAATTCTTTACCCTTTAGAAAAGACTGTAGACCCACAACAGACTCCAAAATAAACCTCGACTGGCATTCCCAAATTATACAAACCTGAAAACCGCACCACTTCAGGAAATGTAATCTTACCTGCACATTGTGCTGTAATTGGCCATAAATCCAGCTTGTTTACCTCATCTGTGTTGTAGCAAAATCCACAACCGTGATAAAAATAACCTTAGAATTCAAAAGTGGTGGGTACACATTTAATCACGGCGCAGCCGACCAGACTATTCTTGCCAACTTTCTTCTCACCCCTTGTAAATCGTGTTTTATGCTAACCCCTTCTTTGTGTTCTATGTACATTAACAATTGTATGACTGGTGTTGAGTAATGCTTCTGGGTCTTGTGATAATTATCACCCAGCACAAGGGCCAATGTGTTGTCCCGTAAAAACTTGCAGTGGTACATAGCCATACACACCAATGCCAAAGGCATCAGTTGAAAAGGGTCATCATGTATCTTAAGGACTGTGGACCATTTTCAACAGTTATTAGAAATCCCTTTTCTCTCATAGCAATGACAGCATTTATGAAAGAACTACAAGCTTTTTGTAGAGTCTTTACATCCTCCTTACAATAGCTGATAAGCTCATGCTTGTTTTTTTTTTGTACCACTCTGTAAACGATGCTTTATCTTCAGGCATCATGTATTGTCGACCAGATTAATTGAGGGCATTGGGCCTATGTCATTTTGGTTATACGCGGTGTTAAAAAAATGCGGGAAGAGCCCTTTTGAACCGTTAAACCCCTTGGCATGAGTTTCATTGGTAAGACATTTAGAGAATCTAATCTTCATGGTGATGCACATAACGTTGCCACCACAAGCTAAGATTGATAAGTTCAGATGTTCTTTAATCAATTGACGCAATACAAAGTACTCATCATAACGACCCGCATTAAGTGCTATGAATGTGTAATTCTCAAATTTTGGTTTCATGAACGTCTTCACAAAGTCTTCGCTACAAGCAATGCCCTTAAACTCCCAGGATCTCTCAATCACTAGCGTTAGAGCGTAACAGTAGTTCGGTATGTACACCCCTGTCTCCTGCATACATTCCAAATCATGACATACTGTATGTATTTCTTAGTGGGTTCCTCTGGTTTTATCGCTTGTATATAACACAGATGATCCGCAAAGCCAGCAACATTTACCTTGCAAATGGGGCACTTTAGGCCCTGACACTTCTGAATCAGTTGGTGGTAGAGACAGCACCTGTCACAGTAAAAATGTTGAAGACAGGGTATTTTGTTATCCATAGCTAAAGACTCATGCACATCTAAACAGCCTATTGAATGACAAAAGTGCCTACAAACCGAACACCTTAGTATGAATAACCCATCATCAATACACTCTGCATGTCACACGCCTTACAAAAGAAACACAGTCGTGGTAGTGCCTACGGTGGTAGGAGGCATGGCATTGAAAGCAATAAAACCATGCTCCAAGAAAATCTTTTCTATTGATTCCAAAATAATGGTGGTCGTGATATAGCACAAACATGGTATCGTCTTTGTATTGACTGTCTGTGCAAAAGTAACGTCAGTCCCCCTTGTTGTAATACAGTATTTTTGTCACTTAAGTGATTTTCAAAAAAATACAACATCGCTAAAGCTGAGTTCTTATTAAGTTGTAGAGCGTGCTCCTGTAATACATGGTCTATGGCATTGCCTTTATCCATAAGTTTGCAGATACTAGCCGATAAACACAATTTAGAGCCTAAATTCTTGAAATCATACAAGTGATGTCTATCACTGATCAGACTGGGGAATTCTTCTAATGCCATAACCTGTTAGGGCGATGTCCGTTCTATTTCTAAAAACACTGATCACAAACCTTAAACCGGCTGATAACAACATTTACTTTGAAGAGTGTTTGTAATCTGATAAAAAAAACCTGACAGTGTCTAATGTCTCTTGCGGCTTACGATGTGAATAGATGGCATTGTGTAAACCACCACCCTACAACCTTAACTGCACTCGGTCATTCGGGTCAACACCAACCAGGATACCATTGAGCATGGTCTGTATAACTCCATGCAACACCCTCTACAAATGACGTAACCCTATCCAAATGAACAAAGCGAAGAGTAATATTATATTCAATGGCTCTGAAATTAGGGTCATTCAGAATGATTAATTGCTTCGAAGTATACAGACTGATGGCCATCAGGATTACCGAGTGGTGGGTCACTGAGTGCATCATTATTTGGCAGGGGCGATGCAACCCATTCATCATTGTCAACCAGCTGCTCATCATCCGGTAATGCATTTGCCTGTGATAGCACTATCGGGACGCATGCTAGTCTCTGTGCCCTGTGTTGCTTGTGCTTTCCCAACCCGCATAACAAATTTTGAGCTTGTTTTAACTTTGCTCACCAAAATTATTGTGAGACTTTATAAACTGCATTTGTTTTAATTTGTGTTTTTTTTTTTTTAAACAGACTTTAAATTTAAGATGCGTTTCAAGCTATGCCCCCGCATGTATCGGTTTCAACAAATCCTGGGTAATGATGTATATTAGACCTTACAAAATCACCTGTATATACATTATTCTCAATGAGTTCCTTCAATAGAACGGTTGATAATGCAATCAAGAATATATTTTTTACACTGTGGGTGATTTTCATACTCCATTATTTCCTTCTTGAATTCAGCCATGTCTTGTAAATTTTTCCATGAAATTGATATCTGAACAAAACCATCCTATAAATGCATACTATTGTCATTCACCCTCTGTGTCTAGTTGATCTGCATTTTCTTGTCCGCTGTTGTAGTGTTTGTTAGTGTAACACCGGGTGTGTCCCTACCAAATGGCGTTAGGTTAACAGACTCTGTGGGATCCATGCTACGCTGCATTATCGCAAGACTATCCTCTGCAAATACAGCAGGTCTGCCTGAAACCGCAGCAGAATTCTCCTCAATACTATTCTCTGTCTCGTGTGTATTTCTGCAATAGGGCTTTCCAGCATATCAGGTATTAGGATTGCCTCAGGTTTGTGTCATGGTGCAACCTTGTTGACTTTGCTTCTTCTTGAGAATCTGTAGGTTCTCTTAAATTTAGCTGGTTCTGTACAACTTACACTAGGGCTGTCCGTATGAACATCAGATGGAGTGTCGAGGTTTGTGATGATTCCCCGATCTGCATGATCGTCGAATAAGCACAATACCATTTTCCCGTTTGCGGTTGGCCTGCTCGTTTGGACAGGATTTGTGCTGCACCTGGGCATTCCTGGGTCATGTTGTTGCACATGTAATTATGACATTATAAATTAATTATTAATTCACAGACCGTCTGTGCTGAAAAAGAACATCTTAGACATGGGATCATTCAATCCTGTTTGATTTTAACTCACCTTGTATAAAATGCTGCTGGTTAGCGGGTATGTAGTTTTGCGACTGCTATTTGTTCAGAAAGGTCTCGGTGGATCGGCGTGATTTTTTATTGATAGACATTGCCAGACTGATTGGCGGCCATGTGTTTATAGAAAATGTTGTGATCAATGTAATGCAACAATATTTTGAAATATTTTTACAGAATAGATTAATCATGATTTCAAAATATTATGATTATCATCATGTTAGACTAATTTACAAATGTTTATGACTAAGCAAACTGCGGGTAATGGCTATAAACTTGGCTAATATTTTAATGTGTGTATACATACACTAAAATATTGGCCAGGTTTATAGCCATTACCCGCAATGTGTGTATACATGTGATAACCACTGGTGTACGTTGGTTGTGTTCTCTTACCGGTATGGCCGCTTGGAGGGTGCTGCTTCTTCTATGTCACAGAGTATTGGAGGCAGGAGACTCAGCGTGGTTCAAAAAGGGTTAACACGGTATTGGCGCAGTATTAGGCAACCTGCGCCTTCAAAAACAGTAAATAATGCACAATAACAGTTACGCAATTCACCAATTGTCTGGCTAACTACGGCTGTCAGGAGTCGCTACGTTCTCTGGTTCTAGCCGGCAGCTTTAAACAACTAATCTAGGCTTCATGTTCACTGGCCTGTAGCCTTTGGCATATTATCTGTATAAATCAAAACAATACGTATATTCACTAGTATATCACTAATGGCAGACTGGACTAATTAAGGCATAGACCACAGTAAACATCTAAGTATCCCTATTGCATAAATAATGGCAAACAGTTAAATGTTATTGCATAGACCACAGTAAACATATAAACATTCCTATTGCATAGATAACGGTAAACAAATAATTCTTACGGCATAGGTAATGACAACAGTAGATATTATTGCGCAATAATTAATGTTTTTATAGTGCACTTATAGTACTGAGATTATATCACTGTTAATCCTTATAGACTCCCTGGAGAGGAAAGTTCAATCACCCCTTAAAAGTCTAGAGTCTATCACAGAGATCCCAAAGGGTCAGTTCCTGCTTTGGATTATATACTTGTACTGAATATTTGTAATCCACTGGGTTTTGGACATACTAAGTGAGATAATAAATGTCTTTCCTGCAGCAGTCTTTTGTTCAAAAGGATCCAACTTTAAGAGGTTAAAAACAAACCAATGCAATAGGATATTGGTTAACTTGCTGTAGCTGCCTCTTCTATAAGCTGTAATCACATGGGCCAATGATACTTCCATCCTCTGCCACTGAGCAATTCTGGAGTTATTCAATACAGTCTTTTAACATAACAGTCTTTCTTGGTGTGGCTGGTTAGATTTGGGAGAGGGTCACTTAAAGATGAATTCCGTTTGCCCAGCTTCTTAAAGTGTCCATTCACACAAACTTACATGAGTGTCCATTCACACAAACTTTTGTGTGCTCAGTCTCTGACCATCAGTGCTGTGCATCTTCACTCTCTCTCCTCTCCTCACATGAGCACATTAACTTCCTGTTTTTTTTTCTCTGTCCTGCAACTTTATTTAACAAAGTGCAAAAAGCACAATTTGGCTGGGATAGTCCATTCCCTCCATCCTGGAGGGGTATTTACCTTTTAACAGGGTCCAGTCTTATTCAAATTTAATGTATGCATACATGTATCACATACACTAAAATATTGGCCAGGTTTATAGCCACTACCTGCAATTTGCTTACTCATAAACATTTATAAAGTAGTCTAACGTAATAATAGTGGCAATATTGATATACTATTGATATACTGTAAATAATGATAACCTGTGCTGTAGAGCCAAGAAAGCATTCAGATTTCAGATGTGTTGCTACTAGAGATGAGCGGGTCCGGATCCCCGAGATCCGACAGATCCGAATATCGGGGATCCGGGTCAGATCCAAGCCGGATCGGGAGTTCCTGCAATTCCGGACCAATAACGAGGCCGAACGTCATCATCGCGCTGTCGGATTCTAGCGGGAGCGGGATCTTATAAAAGAAGCACGCGCGCCCGCCATCTTCACTCCAATCTTGGAGAGGGAAGAGGGTGGTTGGGAAGCTCCGTGTGCTCCGTGCTGTGCTCTGGGCCATGTGCTCCATGCTGTGCTTTGCTCCGTGACCTGCCCTGTGTCCTCACTGCCCTGTGCTGTGCTCCGTGCCATGTGCTCCGTGCTGTGCTGTGCTCCGTGACCTGCCCTGTGCCCTCACTGCCCTGTGCTGTGCTCCGTGCCATGTGCTCCGTGCTGTGCTCCGTGACCTGCCCTGTGCCCTCACTGCCCTGTGCTCCGTGACCTGCCCTGTGCCCTCACTGCCCTGTGTTGTAGACTTATATTGAGAGTCAGTGACTGTTTATAGGCCTGATCCCTGTAGTGTGATTTAACTAACTAGGTGCTGCAGTGTCCACTGTCCAGGGGCTGTCTTGTGGCCTGTGCCCTGTTGTGATTTATTTAGCCCTAAGCCCTGTGTTGTGATTTATTTAGCCCTGAACCCTGTGTTTTTTGTGATTTAACTAACTAACTCAGTGCTGCAGTGCTCACACGCAGGGGCTGTGTACACTGTGTACAGGGGCTGCAGTAATACAAGGGGCTGTGTCCAGTGTGACGGCCTATATCTTATCCATTGTCCAGTTTCACGAGTCACTCACGACATATATCCTGTGTCCTGTGTGACGACATATCCTGTGTCCAGTGTGACGACATATATCCTGTGTCCAGTGTCACAAGTCACAACATATATCCTGTGTCCAGTGTGACATGTAATGTGTGCCGGCATATATCCTGTGTCCAGCGTGACATATATCCATTGTCCAGTGTGATGACATATATCCAGTGTCCAGTGTGACGACATATATCCTGTGTCCAGTGTCACAAGTCACAACATATATCCTGTGTCCAGTGTGACATGTAATGTGTGCCGGCATATATCCTGTGTCCAGCGTGACATATATCCATTGTCCAGTGTGATGACATATATCCAGTGTCCAGTGTGACGACATATATCCAGTGTCCAGTGTGACGACATATATCCTGTGTCCAGTGTGACGACATATATCCTGTGTCCAGTGTGACGACAATATATCCTGTGTCCAGTGTCACAAGTCACAACATATATCCTGTGTCCAGTGTGACATGTAATGTGTGCCGGCATATATCCTGTGTCCAGCGTGACATATATCCATTGTCCAGTGTGACGACATATATCCAGTGTCCAGTGTGACGACATATATCCAGTGTCCAGTGTGACAACATATATCCTGTGTCCAGTGTGACGACATATATCCTGTGTCCAGTGTGACGACATATATCCAGTGTCCAGTGTGACATATATCCATTGTCCAGTGTGACGACATATATCCAGTGTCCAGTGTGACATATATCCATTGTCCAGTGTGACTACATATATCCAGTGTCCAGTGTGACAGGGGCTGTGTCCAGTGTACAGGGGCTGTGTCCAGTGTACAGGGGCTGTGTACAGGGGTTGTGTCCAGTGTACAGGGGCCGTGTCCCTGGGCTGTGTCCAGGGTAACGGGCTGTGTCCATTGTCCAGGGGCTGTGTCCAGTGTACAGGGGCTGTGTCCAGTGTACAGGGGTTGTGTCCAGTATACAGGAGCTGTGTACAGGAGCTGTGTCCAGTGTCCAGGGGCTGTGTCCAGGGGCAGTGTCCAGTGTGATGGCTGTCTCCAGTGTACAGGAGCTGTGTCCCGGGGTGGTGTCCAGAGGCTGTGTCCATTGTCCAGGGGCCGTCTACAGGGGCTGTGTCCAGGGTAACGGGCTGTGTCCATTGTCCAGGGGCTGTGTCCAGGGTAACGGGCTGTGTCCATTGTCCAGGGGCTGTGTCCAGGGTGACGGGCTGTGTCCAGTGTCCAGGGGCAGTGTCCAGTGTGAAGGCTATGTCCAGTGTACAGGAGCTGTGTCCAGAGGCTGTGTCCAGTGTGACGGCTGTGTCCAGTGTACAAGAGCTGTGTCCAGAGGCTGTGTCCATTGTCCAGGGGCTGTGTCCAGGGTGACGGGCTGTGTCCAGTGTACAAGAGCTGTAACCAGAGGCTGTGTCCATTGTCCAGGGGCTGTGTCCAGGGTGACGGGCTGTGTCCAGTGTCCAGGGGCTGTGTCCAGGGGCAGTGTCCAGTGTCCAAGGGGCTGTGTCCAGTGTGACAGGCTGTGTCCAGTGTAAAGTAAGAAAAATAAATAAAAGTAATAAATAAAATAAAAACACATTTTTGGAGGATGATGGAGGAGGAAATAGTGGGAGATTAGCAACCTGATAGAAGTGCTGAAGCTTCTACCACCAGTCATGACAAGGCCGATACCTCTTTGTATTTGCTCTTTGGAGCATTTCTCTTTTTTTGGGATACTTTATTAAACTGCCACCCTGTCTGCCCCTGCAGTTCCGCTCTGCCAGGTTGGAAGTGTAAGGTCCACATGTATGTGATGCCGACTGCTGTCGCTTAGCTTAGCCATCCAGCTACCTCGGTATACCCTTTTGGCCCAACTACAGTAAATGAAAACAATTTTGTAAGCTGTGAAGTGATCAAAATTGACTAGAAAATAATGAGTGGAAACTAATGTTATTGAGGTTAATAATACTTTAGGGGCAAAAACAGGCCCAAATTCTGTTATTTTAGCCATTTTTAGCCATTTTTATAAAAATCCAGATCCAAAACCAAAACCCACAAGGGTGGTTTTGCCAAAACCAATCCAGATCCAAAACACGAAGGAAGATCCAGATCCAAAACCAAAACCCGAAAAAGTGGCCGCCGCACATCTCTAGTTTTTACTCATTGCTGTTCAGCCTTTTTATAGTCCAAACAATCCACTCCCCACTCGTTTCTTGTGTAAAGTTTCAGCCCCTGATGGGCCTTCATTTTAAAATAGTTTCCGGTTTGTTAGTCAAGCATAATAACTATTTACATATTTATTTAATAAATTATACAGTTCATATTCGGGTGACCAGCTCATCCCTTTAATCCGGGACACATATTAATTACACAGGTTCTGTGGCTGGCTTTCACCTGGTTTTAAACTGCCACACCTCAAGACTCCATTTCACCTGGTTTTAAACTGCCACAGAACCTGTGTAGTTAATGTTTCCCGGATTAAAGGGATAAATTGGTCACCTAAGTTCATATTGTTCTGATTATTTTGATATTAATCATGCCTATATAGCTGATTACATTTGTTTTAATCTTATTACAACCATGTGGCATAATATTGTGCATGGTGTGCTGCACAATACCAAAATGCATTGCAAAATGTCCCTTGAAATACGTATGACATTCGCGCTATACAAAATCACATTGCTGCTCAAGCTTTATACCCTGAGATGCATGTAATAATTATACAGCTGCGTATGACCATAGTATAGACATTGAACAAGTCTGAACATTTTCAGATTGTGTGCTGTTCATGTATATCGCATTGAAATTGGACAAAACCAGCACTGATGATGTCAGATCATAATATATGTGTACAATCAGATGAAAATCTTGCCCTTAAAAACATACCTGAACTTAAATATCAAATAGACACAAAATTTACTCAATCAGAAACTTATGGGCTAGAGCAGCTGCATAAAAAATCTGATATTCTAGGGCAGAGATAGGGAACCTTCGGCCCTCTAGCTGTTTACCTACACATCCCAGAATGCTTTGCTACAGATTTAGCATATTTAGAATACACATGTCTGCTTGATATGTGTGACAAATGGAAAACATTAGCTGAAAAATGTGTAACACGCATCTTGTAATGTTTTTCTGACCACCCTACCAATGATCTTTGACCTTTGTCATCAGCAACTGGACCTTTGCAGGTAAATACAATACAGCTATCTGCGGCATATAGCATTGCAGGTGTCTGTCTGGTATGCGTGACAAATGTAAAACATTATGCACATTAAACTTGATCCATTTCAACACTATCTGGATATGTGGGTAAAGACGATTCAATTGTGGGGTTTAAAGATTTGCAAATGACGGTCTGGTATGCTTGACATATATAAATTAATGAATAAAGAAAATATATAGAAGTGCGCTCTTATATTTTCATCAGAAATGTTACACAGTTGTAAAATAAACTGTATTTATTCAGAATATCAAACAAAGGGATATTTTCTTTCAGATTGGTGATACTCATAAAATGTCAATGATTAGACCTAACATCAGAATTAATGACCCAAATAACCCTACGCATTTCGTCCGAAGGGGACTTCTTCAGGGGTGAACAGGATCAAAAATTGATGGAATAAAAACGTCTAATTCTCCACAATAGTTAAAAGACAGGGTGTAAACCAGCATCAGACATAGTAATTCGGCCCATGGAACAATGTGGTTCCACTCATAACCTGAATTTGTGGTAGGCTTTGGGTAAAAATTATAAAGATGACAGACTGAGGTTCTTTCACAGCACTAATGCTTAATGGTGCAGTCAACAATTTTGGAAGCAAATCATATCCACTGTCTGAGAGCAGGATTCCTGAAATTGTTTTTAAAAAGAGGATTTCATGTGTTCATATATTGTGTGCTTATTACGAAGTTTTTGTGAGTCACCGATTATTTTACTGTACATTCAGATGATCCAATTCCATATGGGTCCGCCACTTGAGAAATATATGACTCACTGTACCAATGTTGCCTTATTCTTATAAGTGTTTACTTTATTTATATTTATTATTTGTATGACAGTGTGAGTCTTATATTTTGTTTTAATTCTGGTTCCCTCTTATGGGGCCTTATTCTAGTTCACTCTGACAAAATCCTTCTTAGATGGACAAAACCATGTGCACTGCAGCTGGGGCAGATGTTACTTGTGCAGAGAGAATTAGATTTGGGTGGGTTTTACTACAATGTGAGATCTATATTGCAGTGTAAAAATAAAGCAGCCAGTATTTACCCTGCACAGAAACAAAATAACTCACCGAAATCTAATTCTCGCTGCACATTTTACATCAGCCCCCCTGCAGTGCACATGGTTTTGTCCATCAAAGAAGGATTTTGTCAGAAAGAGTGAACTAGAATAAGACCAATGGTGTGTACAGACGGTAAGATATGGCTTCCGATATTGCCGATATATTGAGAACATCGGAAGCCATATTGCATGCTGATCTCATGCTTTTTTAGGGCTTGCGAGCCTGATGCGCTGCCGATGCGTGCACCTGTATGAGCGCAAATCGGCAGTGAAATAGAGAGGGCAGGCAAGACTATATAGTGCAGATTTGCACTATATAGTCTAAATTGTGCCACTCTAGCATGCCATGCGATAAGAGTCCCGATGCGATCTGATCGCATCTGGACTCGCATGGCACGGCATATCGCCCCCGTGTGTACACACCATTAGAATAGTGACTATTTCTCTGGGTTACTTCCCTTTGTACATAGGTTACAAAATGTGTTGCTCTGTCTGTTTACACAATGATTCTGATTTTATTTCCTTTTTTCCCAGGTTGAGTGACATTTTTTTTTCCCGGAACCTTTGCAATATTAGGTCTTGTCTGATTATTAGGTCTTGCCTGAAGCATGGCGAGCGCAGTGAGCCCCGCGAGGGGACGCGGAATACATGTAAAGTAATCAGTATCCGCTCGCCACGCTTCGGGCTTGGTGCACTTGCCACACTATCTAAAAATCAACTTCACGCCGACGTGGATAGTGGGGGTATGAAAAGGTCGGAGGACGCGTACTGCCACCCCTCACGGGCTTGACACGCTTCGGGTTGGCGTTGATAGTGGGGGTGCATTTAACATTGTAAGAACCCATCAGGGTGCTTGTACAATTAAAAATCGAATTGCATCGCATGCCGCTATATTGCATGCGATGCGATTGTATAAGATGTACTACGATCAAAATCGGGGGCGCCGTGCTAGGAAACAAGTACCTAATTTATCATTCAGCAGGCAGGGATTTGCCTACGAGTAAGGGGGAATATATTGTTTATCCCTTAGGTAGCCTATAATATGTGTATATACCTATATTCAATGTCTGATTTATATCAGACTAATGTCCCTCATATTTCATTAACCGGTAATTGCTATTATGGTAATGAGTACTGTTCGTGCACCGGTACTACAGAGTATTGGCGCGTGATTCTATGCGGTCTAATGAGCAAAATAAATGTATAATTACTATTAGGTGAATGTACCATAGATATGTAGACATAAACAAGTTAAAGTGTGCAGCAACTAGCGCTAGTCTAAAAGCACTGACCAAGAAGCCGCTCACCAGGGCCAGCAACATAGATCTTGGTGCCCAGTATATTGATATTCCCCCCCCCCCCCCAACCACACACAGATTTTTATTACATGGAATGTGTATTTATTATTAGAAAAAAATTGAAATTGATAATTAATAGTAACTGTGCAATATAATAGGACGCATAACAGATGGGAGGGTGCAGCATTGTGCATTGTATGGTTTGTGGTGTTGCATGATATGCATTAGTACTGGTAGCCGAACAGGTGACCAGACTGAGGGGGGGGGGGGGGGGGGGGAATAACTGGATTGGGATCCATGTACTGTAAATTTCCTTCCAGGAACCCAGGTGAGCAGCCAGCACCCTTATTAATCATGGTTAGGGCTGCCACCGCCATGCTTACAGTCACTGAGCCTCCCAGAGCCTTGAAGCACCTCACAAGGTTGTATCCCAGTACAAGTGTCCCCTTTGACCCCCCCCCCCCCTCGCTCACAAGATAGGGACACAGTGAGCGGCAGCTGATGGGGAAAACACATCAAGCAGCACAGATCCTGTGCTGGCATACAGGAGAATCATATGCTTATTAAGTGTTTGAATGTGCAACACTTGTGCATTGCTCTGAAAGGCACTGAACGGGAAGCTGCATATGAGATGCATAAGGGATAGTGTGAGTGACAGCTGCAGCCAGGGCAAGGCACCAGAGCACCCTCATCGCGAGGTGGGGGGGGGGGTTATCATCTCACTCACCTGCGCCTTACTTCTTGCTCTCCTCCTCGGCGGGAGCTTTGCCGCTGCTTCTTCTGCTGCTCATTACCGCCCTCCAGTGGCCGGCGCCCTAGGCAAATGCCTAATGCTGCCTAGTGGTGGTGCCGGCCCTGGCTGCAGCCATTAATAGAGCCTATCACACCACACAGAATCTGTGTTGGCACGCAAGAGACTCATAGGGGAGATTGCATCAGGGGGCAACATAAATGATTGCAGGGCTGATCAAACCGCAGCAATTACAAGATCCAAGCGGCAGTGAATAAACAGACCCGCTCGGAGAGACACACAAGCAGGCCACCCTTCTAAAAACACAGCATGCATAAGACAGTAGTCACTCCTATTCCAGCAACCTATAAGGCCCTGGTACCAGCTAAAAATTTAACTACCAGGAAAAGTTTATAGGGAGACTTATTATACATGCATATGAATGCTATGCAGTGATGAAGCCTGAGAAGAAGGGGAGGTGTTGAAATAGCAAGTATAGCACACTTGAAAACAATCAGAACAGTGAGATAACAACCATATAATAAAAATAATGGTGCACAAACAGTACTCATTACCATAATAGCCAATAACGGCAAGGTCAATGAAATATGGGGGACATTAGTCCGATTTTCTATGCTGTTAACCATCAAGTGAACTGCAAACAAACGGATGTCATATTTTATTAACTTTTAATAAAAACAATTGAACCTGTATCTGATTGAGAAATATTTGACCTAACATTGGTCCAATCTTTTGAAGGTGGTGGTATTTGTTAGCGCTCTCTATTCACTATTTCTACCCTTTTTCATCTCCCGCTAACAGGGGAGATATAGAAGTAGCGGTTTATTATATTGGTGGCGCAACTAGGGTCACATTATATATATATATATTTTAGGGGGCTCTGCACTCACTAAATTAACTTATATTAATAAATAGTGGAGATTTAGTTCATGAATTGATCAGTACATTTAAGCCTGCAGCCCCCTTCACCGGGACCCCACTTTTCTGCAGGTCCTAACACTATGGGTGACATTCTATGGTTTGAGATAAATGCGCATGTTTTTATATCGCACCACATCGCACTTTTGAAAATCGCAAGATTGGCCCGTTTTTCGCATATTTAATGAGATGCGAAAAACGGGCCAAATAGTGCGAATAGGTGCGAGTTGGTGCGATTTCTTTAGTCCTGAAAATGTGCGATTTTCATGTCTGAAAATCGCACGTTTGCAGGAAATCGCAATTTAAAAAAAAAAAACCAGCGCGGAGTCCCCCGCCAGAGCATAACCAGCCCCGGGCTCATTGAGCCGGTGCTGGTGACATAAAATCAGGGTCCCCAACAAATAGGGGTCCCCTTGATTTAATGAAACCAGCACCAGACTCAAGGTCCGGCGCTGGTTCCCAAAATACGGGGGACAAAATGACTAGGGGTGCCCCGTATTTTAAGAACCAGCACCAGACCCAACCAGCCAGCAGGGTAATGCCACAGTCGGGGGACACTTATTATATAAGGTCCCGCAGCCAAAGCATTATCCCCCTGGCTGGTCAGCATGGGCAGGGGTCCTGGGGAAGTGGGGACCCCCCCAATGAAGGGTCCCCCCCTCCAGGACTTACCAGCCCATGCTGAAAGTCCGGGGCTGTCCCCGATGCCCCTGGGCGGTGGGCAACGAGCTGATGCAAAGTGTAAAAAATAGAATAAAAACTATTGTTTTCTACTGTAGAACTATGAGTCCCAGCAAGCCTACCCCGCATGCTGGGACTTGGAGAACCACAAGTCCCAGCATGCGGGGCATTAAAGGGCCCGCTGGCACTTGTAGTTCTACAGTACAAAAAAGAGTTAAATAAAACACACTGACACCCTGAAAAATAAAAGTTTAATACACACATAACACACACACTGATACTTACCTACCTTGAGCCCGTAGGTCGGTCCCTGGATCCTGGGTCCGGGGCTCCTGGACAGAAGAGTCCGGTTTCGGGGCCTTGGTCCTGGTTCCGGGGCTGGTCCGGGGTCCTGGGCTCCAGGGCTGATGTCTCCGGGGTCCAGGATCCGAAGTAGTCCAAAAGGGGTTCCTAAGGAAGGAAATCCTACTCACCTGGGCCCCGGTGACGACCTCGGCATCTTCTGCGGCAGACGCGCTGCTCCCGGCTGGTACCCGCTCACGGACTGGAGAGGCGCAGAGATGTTTCATCTTCCACACCTTTCCTCCGAATGATTCTATTGGCCGCCTAGCGGCCAATCAGGAGCGGAGAAATGTTGGGCGATTTGCGGGGCGTGGCCACGGCAGGACGTGAGTGAGGGAGTGCGTCCGAGCTCCCCCCTGCACACCGCTGCTATGAAGCTCATACCCATGTGTTTATCCCGGCATTGGTGAGCTTATGTCGGCACGAAGGTCCGGTAGCTGCCCCCTCTGACAAATATTAAAACTCCCTTACCCACGGAGAATCTGAGCGGTGACGCGGCGGGGCTGAGTGAGAGCCGGCTCCCGGACGCCAGACGCTGCAGCGGGGGTCCTTCCAGAGTCCGCCTCGGCTAGTGCCTGTCTGAGGAGAGGTCGGGACGCCGGCAAGACGCCTGTACACGCCAGCACAGAGCCCCTGTAAGCCCCTGTAAGCGGCGGGTGTGAGACGCTGCCATCAGGGGAGCTTCAGCAGCCGGATTCGGGACGCTGTGGTGGGGGCCTCCCCAAACCCTTTGGGTTTGGGGAGAGGTTTATTAAAAGGGTTGCACTGTTATATCAAAATCCCAGAGCTAGAGTGACCATTAATGGGTTTACATCTCCCTCGTTTCCTCTCTTCAGAGGAACGCGTCAGGGTTGTCCCCTATCCCCCCTGCTGTTTGCGGTGGTGGTGGAGCCCCTGGCGTGTGCATTGAGATCAGCCCTGGGGGGAGGGGGTGAGGGGGCATGTCTTGGCCGGAATCTGGTCTCCTTGTATGCGGATGACCTCTTGGTGGGGCTGGCGTCTCCCGGGGCCTTACCTGTTGTAATGAGACTTATACAGGAATTTGGGTTTTTTTCTGGCCTTACAATGAACTGGGATAAATCTAACTATATTCAGTTGGGGAGTGTAGGTGCGACTGGCCAGTCACCCATAGTTCAGTTGAAGAGGGTGGAAAAATTTCGTTATCTTGGTATTAGCTTCACTAGGAACTCAGTGGACTTCATTGCTGAGAATATAATCCTGTTCATAAATGTATTAAAGTCTAAATGTCGTAGCTGGTCTAGACTTCAGATATCACAGATTGGAAGGGTCAATCTGGTGAAGATGGCTATTCTGCCCAAATTCCTGTACATAGTACAACACTCCCCGGTTTTCATTGGCGATGGGTATTTTAGGAAGATAAAGAGTATTGTCTCCTCGTTTATATGGAGGGATAAATTACCCAGAGTCAGGATGGATACTATGTGCCGGGATAGAGAAAAAGGTGGATTGGCCCTTCCATTTTTTAAAGTTTATTATATGGCTGCCCAGATGGTACAAATCTGCGCATGGGTTAGGCCAGGTGAGGACTCAGAAGAGTTACGGAGCTTGGTGGAGTGTGTGGATCCAGACTATTCTCCACTTCAGAGACTGTTTGTGAAGGGGCTTCCGCGGGATTTCCCCCCCCATTATCAGCCAAGCCATAAAAGTATGGAAATGGGCATGTAAATTAAAAAAAGTGGCGGGTCTGGATCCGGACACCCCTATTTTCTCCCTGCCAGGTATGAGGGAACTTAAAGACCAACAAGGGGGGAGAATATGGAACGCCTATGGAATTAGCACACTGGGTCAATGGTGCCAAGAAGGGGTGCTGAAATCATTTTCCCAGTTACAAGTTGAGTTTGGGCATCCGAAGGAAGTTTTTTTTAGATATCTGCAAGTTAGGAGCGCGATGACTCAGGGTGGTAAGGTTGTGCAATGGAATGTGGAAGAGGCTCCTTGTAAAATAATTATTAAACAACTTGCTAAGAGTAAACGTCTATCTAAAATGTACCATTATCTGCACTCCATTGTACAAACTGAGGAACTGGGGGATCTACGGTTAAAATAGACAGAGGATATTCCCCAGGTTGATGAAAGTAGGTGGAGGGCGGCAGGTCCACAGCAGGCAACCATTTCAATGCGGACACAACAGGTCCAATTTAATATCCTCCACAGGATGTATATAACGCCAGTTAAGATTAAAAAATATGCTGGAGCAGGATCTGATAAGTGTCCAAAATGTGGAGACGGTGAGGCCACATTTGATCACCTGCTGTGGAGCTGTAGGGTGGTTAGCAGGTTCTGGGATGCAATAATAACAACCTTAGTCCAGATAGGTGTCCCACGAGTCACCCTAAACAAGCTGAATTTGGTTTTGGGGTGTTGGGTGGAAGGGACAATCAACAGGGAAATGAAATTACTATCTAGGAATTTAACGGCCTTAGCGAAGGTAATAATAGCTCGTAGATGGATGTCCCCTACGGGTCCCCTCCATGAAGAATGGGTCAATCTGGTCAATCAGACCAGTGAACATGAAAAATACGTGCATGCATCTAGGGGTACGTGGATTAAATATCAGGGCATTTGGGGGCATTGGAATAGGTCAGCCAACCATAGGGTCAGTAATAATGAGAGGTTAAATGTATAATCACGTGGTTCCGTATATAGAAAATTAAAGTTGAAAACTACATGAGGTGTGACTACCTCTCTTACACTGATAGGGGCGTGGTAGGCCCAGTATATATTGTAAAATAATTTTTTTTAATCTTTTTTTCTCTTCCTTTTCCCTTTCTCTCTCCTCATTTCTAGGAGATGGGGGGGGGGGGGGGGGGGCGCACAACGTGCACGAGCAGAATAGGCACAATTGTAAATGGTGTTTTATGGAAAAAAAAAAAAAGTGGATACACGTTATGTATTTGCACTGAAGGGGTAGGCCTTCAAGACCTACAGAGGGAGTTTTGCTACTAGGTAGCGGGTAGAGTAACCGAGGGTTATCATGTCATCTCTAGGCTTGGGAATAATTATATATATGTTACAAAGGATAGAGGATAGGTAGCACGGTGATGCTATGGTTGGGAAAAATGTACGGACCTTTAGGCCAAGGTATTACAAAAATGTAAAGGGTGCATAGTTTGGAGGGGGGTGAAGAGTCCAGGGGTACATTATAACGGGCTGTGTGCAATAGGTCAAGGCAAAATATGTTAGATCAATATGAGAGGTCTCGACAGGGGAAGTCTGTGTAGGTTCGCTATGAATTTGTATATGTCTTTGTCTTCGTTTGTGTGTTTGCCTAGGGCACAAGTCTTCAACCTGTGGCCCTCCAGATGTTGTGGAACTACATGTCCCAGCATGCCCTGACAGTTTTGGCATGCTCTTATAGGAAATAATGTGGCAATGCATGTTGGAACATGTAGTTTCACAACATCTGGAGGGCTGCAGGTTGAAGACCCATGGCCTAGGGTATAAAGTTCAGTGCAATAAGCTGGGAATGTATATGTAGAATATTCTTGCTAATGTATGTGTTTGTGTTTTGGTATGAAAAATTAAATAAAGACGCAATTGAAAAAAAAAAGAACTACAAGTGCCAGCGGGCCCTTTAATGCCCCGCATGCTGGGACTTGTGGTTCTCCAAGTCCCAGCATGCGGGGTAGGCTTGCTGGGACTCATAGTTCTACAGTAGAAAACAATAGTTTTTATTCTATTTTTTACACTTTGCATCAGCCCGATGCCCACCGCCCGGGGCATCGGGGACTAGAGATGTGCACCGGCCACTTTTCGGGTTTTGGGTTCTGATTACCTTGAGGTTTTGGGTTCTAATGGGTTTTGGCAAAACACCTCCTAAGTGTTTTGTGTTTGGATTTATTTGGGTTTTGGGTTCTGATTTTTTTGTTAAAAAAGCCTAAAAACAGCTAAAATTGCAGAATTTGGTGGTTTTTTTGCTCCTACGCTATATTGACCTCAATAACATTCATTTACACTCATTTCCAGTGTATTCTGAACACCTCACACCTCACAATATTGTTTTTATTGCCAAAGTTTGCACTGAGGTAGCTGGATAACTATGCTAAGCCACACAAGTGTGCGGCACAAACACGTGGCTCATGTAAGAGTGGCACTGCAGCGGCAGACATGATGGCAGTTTAAAAAACCTGACCCTGATGTGCAGTTTGTCTCTGTGCTGAAAGATCCCAATCTCAAATGGCAGACTGAACAACCTGTGGATAGCCATATTTAAAAAAATGTGAATGGGCTTGTGTGGCAGCCCACTACAGGATACCCCCTGTGCCCCTGGAGTGCCCCCAAAGAAGTTTAATTGCAGCCAATGCTGCTCAGAGGAAAACTGCAGGGATGTGAGGGGTTAAACAGCCCCAGCTCAGTCCACGTGCAGGGAGCCTGACACCCCCCTGATTGGCTGCCCAGGGAGCGCAAAAGGAGAGGTCAGAGGTGAAATGAAACTGTGCAGCGTGACGGAGGAGGGTTTGCAGCAGCGTGAGAGAGGATGACACGTGCTTAGAGAGAGAAGACAGGCTGGGCACCCTAAAGATCCACAGAGAGGAGAGCAGCAGAGTGCGCAGCCTGGAAGCGTGCAGAAGTGAGACCCGCTAGAGAGGAGAGAGCCGGGCAGCGTTTCCGTGCAGGAGACCCGGCGGTGATGAACAGCGGCGCACACAGAGAGAGCCAGCAGCCAGCATCATGAGGAAGGCAAGAGGGAGGCCCTGCAGAGTGCCAGCCGTGACACCAGGGAGACGCTACCGGCCGGAGCCGGCAAAAGCAGCAGAGTACAAGGGTGCCCTACCCCCACTCAGCCTGTACCCTTCCTGCCCCAGCCCTGACTCCCCCAAGTCAGGGAGATCACATTCTCACCCATGAAGATGGTGATGGTGACACAATTTTAAAAGAGGACAGAGAACAATCTCATGCACATGAGACCACTGTGCTTGATACAAGACAGACCAGAGTCCACCTAAAGGTGTCGGCTAGTACAGCATCCCTAAAAGTCTCAAGGCTCCAAAAAAAATTAGGCAGTGAGCCGCTGACCAGACATGTACAGCAGTATTAGGCAGTGAGCCCCAGATCAGACAGGTAGATACGGCAGTATTAGGCAGTGAGCCACACACCAGACAGGTACGGCAGTATTAGGCAGAGAGCCCCAGACCAGACAGGTAGATAATGATATACGGCAGTATTTAGGCAGTGAGCCCCAGACCAGAGGGTAGATACGGCAGTATTGGGCAGTGAGACACACACCAGACAGGTACGGCAGTATTAGGCAGAGAGCTTCAGACCAGACAGGTAGATAATGATATACGGCAGTATTTTGGCAGTGAGCCCCAGACCAGAGGGTAGTTACGGCAGTATTGGGCAGTGAGCCACAGACCACACAGGTACGGCAGTATTAGGCAGAGAGCCCCAGACCAGACGGTACATACGGCAGTATAGCCAGTGAGCCCCAGACCACAAAGGTAGAGATATACGGCAGTATTTAATTATTTATTAGCCAGTGAGCCCCAGACCAGACGGTACATACGGCAGTATAGCCAGTGAGCCCCAGACCACAAAGGTAGAGATATATGGCAGTATTTAATTATTTATTAGCCAGTGAGCCCCAGACCAGACGGTACATACGGCAGTATAGCCAGTGAGCCCCAGACCACAAAGGTAGAGATATATGGCAGTATTTAATTATTTATTAGCCAGTGAGCCCCAGACCAGACGGTACATACGGCAGTATAGCCAGTGAGCCCCAGACCACAAAGGTAGAGATATATGGCAGTATTTAATTATTTATTAGCCAGTGAGCCCCAGACCAGACGGTACATACGGCAGTATAGCCAGTGAGCCCCAGACCACAAAGGTAGAGATATACGGCAGTATTTAATTATTTATTAGCCAGTGAGCCCCAGACCAGACGGTACATACGGCAGTATAGCCAGTGAGCCCCAGACCACAAAGGTAGAGATATACGGCAGTATTTAATTATTTATTAGGCAGGCAGTATTTAATTATTTATTAGCCAGTGAGCCCCAGACCAGACGGTACATACGGCAGTATAGCCAGTGAGCCCCAGACCACAAAGGTAGAGATATACGGCAGTATTTATTTATTTATTAGCCAGTGAGCCCCAGACCAGACGGTACATACGGCAGTATAGCCAGTGAGCCCCAGACCACAAAGGTAGAGATATATGGCAGTATTTAATTATTTATTAGCCAGTGAGCCCCAGACCAGACGGTACATACGGCAGTATAGCCAGTGAGCCCCAGACCACAAAGGTAGAGATATAAGGCAGTATTTAATTATTTATTAGCCAGTGAGCCCCAGACCAGACGGTACATACGGCAGTATAGCCAGTGAGCCCCAGACCACAAAGGTAGAGATATACGGCAGTATTTAATTATTTATTAGGCAGGCAGTATTTAATTATTTATTAGCCAGTGAGCCCCAGACCAGACGGTACATACGGCAGTATAGCCAGTGAGCCCCAGACCACAAAGGTAGAGATATACGGCAGTATTTAATTATTTATTAGCCAGTGAGCCCCAGACCAGACGGTACATACGGCAGTATAGCCAGTGAGCCCCAGACCACAAAGGTAGAGATATACGGCAGTATTTAATTATTTATTAGGCAGGCAGTATTTAATTATTTATTAGCCAGTGAGCCCCAGACCAGACGTTACATACGGCAGTATAGCCAGTGAGCCCCAGACCACAAAGGTAGAGATATACGGCAGTATTAAATTATTTATTAGGCAGGCAGTATTTAATTATTTATTAGCCAGTGAGCCCCAGACCAGACGGTACATACGGCAGTATAGCCAGTGAGCCCCAGACCACAAAGGTAGAGATATATGGCAGTATTTAATTATTTATTAGCCAGTGAGCCCCAGACCAGACGGTACATACGGCAGTATAGCCAGTGAGCCCCAGACCACAAAGGTAGAGATATATGGCAGTATTTAATTATTTATTAGCCAGTGAGCCCCAGACCAGACGGTACATACGGCAGTATAGCCAGTGAGCCCCAGACCACAAAGGTAGAGATATATGGCAGTATTTAATTATTTATTAGCCAGTGAGCCCCAGACCAGACGGTACATACGGCAGTATAGCCAGTGAGCCCCAGACCACAAAGGTAGAGATATACGGCAGTATTTAATTATTTATTAGCCAGTGAGCCCCAGACCAGACGGTACATACGGCAGTATAGCCAGTGAGCCCCAGACCACAAAGGTAGAGATATACGGCAGTATTTAATTATTTATTAGGCAGGCAGTATTTAATTATTTATTAGCCAGTGAGCCCCAGACCAGACGGTACATACGGCAGTATAGCCAGTGAGCCCCAGACCACAAAGGTAGAGATATACGGCAGTATTTATTTATTTATTAGCCAGTGAGCCCCAGACCAGACGGTACATACGGCAGTATAGCCAGTGAGCCCCAGACCACAAAGGTAGAGATATACGGCAGTATTTATTTATTTATTAGCCAGTGAGCCCCAGACCAGACGGTACATACGGCAGTATAGCCAGTGAGCCCCAGACCACAAAGGTAGAGATATATGGCAGTATTTAATTATTTATTAGCCAGTGAGCCCCAGACCAGACGGTACATACGGCAGTATAGCCAGTGAGCCCCAGACCACAAAGGTAGAGATATAAGGCAGTATTTAATTATTTATTAGCCAGTGAGCCCCAGACCAGACGGTACATACGGCAGTATAGCCAGTGAGCCCCAGACCACAAAGGTAGAGATATACGGCAGTATTTAATTATTTATTAGGCAGGCAGTATTTAATTATTTATTAGCCAGTGAGCCCCAGACCAGACGGTACATACGGCAGTATAGCCAGTGAGCCCCAGACCACAAAGGTAGAGATATACAGCAGTATTTAATTATTTATTAGCCAGTGAGCCCCAGACCAGACGGTACATACGGCAGTATAGCCAGTGAGCCCCAGACCACAAAGGTAGAGATATACGGCAGTATTTAATTATTTATTAGGCAGGCAGTATTTAATTATTTATTAGCCAGTGAGCCCCAGACCACAGACCGCCAGACTGGCAGATCCAGTGCAGGCAGCAGTGCAGCACCAGTGGACTATATATATTTATATTTAATATAATTAATAATTATTTTATTTATATATAATAAATGGCACAGCACAGCACCAGAGGTATGCCCCAGCACAGAGGAGACAGTAGTACTACAGGCAGGTACACAGTTAGACTGTTCTCCTAAGCAGAGGAGAACATAGTACACAGCAGCACTGAGGGAGACAGCCCTAACAAATAAAATAATTAATTACAGCACAGGTCACCAGAGGTAGACCGCACAGAGGAGACAGTAGTACTGTACAAGTACACAGTTAGACTGTTGTCCTAAGCTGAGAACAGAGTACACAGCAGCACTGAGGGAGACAGCCCCAGCAAATAAAATAATCAATTACAGGCAGCACAGCACACCAGAGGAGACAGTAGTACTACAAGTACACAGTTAGACTACTACACAGCAGCACTGAGAGACAGCACCAGCGATTGCAAAAGCTCAAGGTCAAGCTCAAGTTTAAGCCCCAGCAGCAGCACCAACACACCCTCTCCCAACCCACTACTTGACTGGAGTGAAGATGGCGGGGCGCGGCAGCTGCTTATAAAGCCTCGCGAAATCCGACGCCGGGAGATGACGTTCTAATCACGCGGACGGACCGAGTCAGGCGGGAATCTCCGAGCGCTGCTCGGAATTGGGCTCGGAATGATGACGTCCGTGGGGGCTCGGATCTCTGAAATCCGAGCCCGCACATCTCTATCGGGGACAGCCCCGGACTTTCAGCATGGGCTGGTAAGTCCTGGAGGGGGGGACCCTTTCATTGGGGGGGTCCCCACTTCCCCAGGACCCCTGCCCATGCTGACCAGCCAGGGGGATAATGCTTTGGCTGCGGGACCTTATATAATAAGTGTCCCCCGGCTGTGGCATTACCCTGCTGGCTGGTTGGGTCTGGTGCTGGTTCTTAAAATACGGGGGACCCCTAGTCATTTTGTCCCCCGTATTTTGGGAACCAGCGCCGGACCTTGAGCCTGGTGCTGGTTTCATTAAATCAAGGGGACCCCTATTTGTCGGGGACCCTGATTTTATGTCACCAGCACCGGCTCAATGAGCCCGGGGCTGGTTATGCTCTGGCGGGGGGACCCCGTGCTGGTTTTTTTTTTATTTTAACTGTTTAAACTTTTTTTTACACCAGAACCCTGCACAGATCATTGCGATCTGTGCAGGGTTCTGGCTAATTCGCCCATAAGAACCTGGTCTGATTTTTGGGCGAATTATAGACACAGATTATACAAATCGCATACCATTAAATATGCGATTTGTATACTTTTCCATGTGAAAACATCTGGATGCGATGTGCTGCGAAAAGCAGCCATCGCATTTCCAGTGTGTCCAACTTGTTGGCCAAAATCGCACTTTTTTCACATTTTCGCAGCTCATTAAATATGCGAAAATGGAAAAAAATGCGATTTCGGCCGTTTTTGCGAAAAAAATCGCCAAAGTCAGATTATCTCAATCCATAATTGTCACCCTATTGCTCAAAATGGCTACAATACACATAGCTATCACATTAATGTTTGATTCCAGGCATGCTATCTGGTCTAAAGCTCACAGCAGACTGTGCTTTTCTAGGTGAGCAGTTACCAACACACCTGTCACTAATCATCTAGGGAAATGGCTAACATAAGATATGAAGTATAGGTCGGATAGATAGATAGATATAAAAAGTCCGAATTTGGAAGAGAGGATGGAGAGTGATGAGAATGCATTGGTGATAATGTATGTGGTACTTTAGTACAAAGCCATTTAAAATACTGAAGCTAAGGTACTTACAGCAGATGGATGGTGGTACCGACAAGAACATAAAAGGACACATGTAATAGAGTGCAAGTTGTGGTAAGAATCGGCTTTTTTGCCGTGACCAAGAAATTCCAAGCTTGATACTGTATAATAGATAAATGTTTCTACTGTTGGTACAGGAAGGAAGCTTGTATAGGCTATGACAGGTGTGAACTGCTGCCATCAAAGTTCTGTAGCTGCTATTCCAGTAAATGCACATAGCAAAATAAGCTTGTATTGACATTGTATAAAGGCCCTGATTCTGGTTGAGCCAACTAACGGCGCCCACTGGGCGTGCGAATGCCTGCCCCCCACCTGACGCTGAATGTCTCTGTAGACCTGCGAATAGATGTTTGGCTGACCATTGAATGATTTCCGAAGCACTTGCTAATCTAAGTCACTCTCTGGTGACTCAGATTTGCGGGCCCTGCTCCGGTCACAGGAAGGGCAGCTTACATCTGGTGACATCAGCTGCCTACCCACGGAAGGCAGGAAGCCGCCCCCCGTTCGCATGGGGGCACACCCAGCATTTTCTTGGGTACAATCAGGAAGTGCAGGGTGTTCGCCCAGCACACCTCCTGCAAACAATTGTCCCCCCACTGTGTGCGCCTCGGAGATTATGCAAGTCTCTGAGCGCACCCACAGTGAAGAAGTGCACATGCGCATGCGCAGGCAGTAAACACCGGTCGGTGAATTTGCAACATAGCTACAAGATCACAATCAGCCCCAAAGTACATTAAGGTGTTATAGAGATATGTTTTTCTATAACAATTTTCTATAACAATTTTGGATGTTCAGTAGCCTCAGTAATTTTATCAAAGGCACATCTTTATATTGTTTTTCAAATTTAGCTTTTTCCTTGATTTGATCATAATGATTATCATTGTTCTAGAATTTGTTATGTACATTAGAAAATATAATTGGCTAAGTAAAGTCTTTTCTCTTATTTGTAGGCCTTGGAGGCTCTTTTTCAAAGTTTAAATGAATAACTTTGCATTGTTTGAACGATTATTCTGTTAGATGCTCCTTTTGCCTTTGAAACAAAGTAGTGAAAATGAGGTGGCTCAGTCATGACAGAAATAAATGCGTATAATTGCCTTTATTGGACAGGCATTAGCATACCTTCTGCTTCAGTTCAACACTTGTTACATTTAGTGTCATAATTAAGAAAGACTCAAGCTATGGATGCCATGTGTTATGTTTCCCAAAGGACAGGATTTCTTAAAAAGAGGTTTCTTCTTTGACATGAAAAAGTAGAATTCTTGGACAATATTTTTCTTTGTCAGTAGGACTCACGTTAAACATTTTGCCAATGGTAGTATCTACATGTTTTTGGTGTGGTTTACATTTGATATTTCATGTATAAAGCCCTTTAATTATATGGTATTAGTATAGTCTGGCATTAGTATCTTGTTGGTTTAATATAAGCCAAACTAATAAATTTGATTTCCCCCCCAATACCTTTCTTGTCTTGCAGGTATAGAACTATGTTCAACTCCCTGTGTCTATATTGTGGTTGTGGTGTACTGATATATGTCTTACTTATATATATAGACAGTTGGGTTCTCAGGTTGGCACTCTGGTTAAAGATAAAACTGTTCCGGTGCCAGGCACATAATGTGGTTAATAGAAAGCACTTACCCCCTCGCAGAAAGGATTGGAGCCGGCACACAGTAGTAGGTGAAGAAAAAAAGGGTTTATTGCAATTACATCATTGCACAAAGAGACAGCTGCCGACCTGACAGCCGTTTTAACTGCATGTGAGCAGTTGAAACCTCTGATGAAAACTGCTCACATGCAGTTGAAACGGCTGTCAGGTCGGCAGCTGTCTCTTTGTGCAATGATGTAATTGCAATAAACCCTTTTTTTCTTCACCTACTACTGTGTGCCGGCTCCAATCCTTTCTGCGAGGGGGTAAGTGCTTTCTCTTTACTTATATATATTATATCTTTGTCTCATCCTATTCAATTGTTACTTCCTATTCAGATTCAACAGTTGTGATTTCATTGTTTGCACCATTATGGTTTTTATAGGCATACCTAACATGGTGTTTAAGGTTGAATTGAAATTGCAACATTGATTTGTGATACTGTAATTTACAATTTACAGACAGATGAAGGCTAGAATAAAAGTGAGGGAGAAACATGTCTGAGAGTCCTCCGCCACTTGACACAGATTGCTAAAAGCCATCATACTGATAATGTAAAACTGCTACTGACAGCTCAGCTCTCAGAGCAGTGGTGGGTTGTTGACAGCCATCCAATAGGACACATAAACGCAGCCTTTTGAGGGCCTCAGTGTACTCAACACTGGCAGCACAATCTGCAGGGAAGGGTGGGATGGGCAGATTTAGGGGCAGATTTATTAAGCTTGGAGAAGAGATAAACTGGAGATAAAGCGGAGAAAAGGTAAAAGGAGATAAAGCACCAGCCAATCAGCTGTGTTTGAAAAAGACAGTTGGGAGTTGATTGGCTGGTGCTTTATCTCCTTTTACCTTTTCTCCGCTTTATCTCCAGTTTATCTCTTCTCCAAGCTTAATAAATCTGCCCCTAAGTCATGGACATGAAGTGCGCTGAAGAATATGACTGCAGTTCTGTGTTCGAATTCAATAACATTGTATTCAAATACATATACTTTAATATGGAGTTGGCCCACTTTTGTAGTTATTACAGCTTTCCACAAGATTTTGGAGTGTTTCTATGAAAATTTGTGCATATTCAGTCAGCAAGGCACTGGAGTTGTATGGGAAGGCCTGAAATGCAATCACCATTCCAGTTCATCCCAAATGTGCTCAATGGGGTTGAGGTTGGGGCACTGTGCGAGGGCCTGTCATGTTCTGCTACACCGAACTCATCCAACCATGATTCCAGTTCATTAGAAAGGTGCTAGGTGGGGTTGATGCCTTGCTTTGTGCACTGGGGCACAGTCATGTTGGAAGAGAAAACTGTTGCCACACAGTTGGAAACATGGAATTGTTAAAAATTTCTCGGTATTTTGAAGCATTAAGGTGCCCTTCACTGGAGATAAGGGGTGTAGCCCAAAACCCTGAAAAACAGCTCCATAACATTATCCCTCCTCCACCAAACTTCACAGCAATGCAATCAGGCAGGTAACAGTCTCCTGGCATCCACCAAACCCAGACTCGCCAAACAGAGAAGCATGATTCATCGCTCCACAGAACACATTTCCACTGCTCCACAAACCAGTGGTGGAGTGTTTTACACCACTCTATCAGACGCTTGGCATTGGTGATTTAAGGCTGGCTATGGAAAAGTTGGTGACTTTTACCCTTTTCTTTGATTTTCTATGGTTTTCCACTTTGTGGATGAGTTGCTGTTGTTCTTAAATGCAGAGCTGGCCCTAGGCATAGGCCAACCTAGGCAATTGTCTAGGGTATTTTGAATTTCTTGGGGCATTCTATGCCTAGCCAATGGATATTTGCAGTGGCTACCGCAATCGGAGCTTAGTTTCGAGCAAGTAGCAGGGACCTGTCAGGCAGCGTCAGTGAGGACCTGTCAGGAAGTGGTAACGGGGACCTAGAAGGCAGTGGCAGCAGGGACCATCACATGACAAGCTGCGGCGAGCAAACAGACATTGGCGCTTGGGGCCAGCATAAGGCCATCACCTTGTGTGCGGCGCTATACAGTTCAAAAATCGGGGTGGAGACATCAGTGTGCTGTCGCGGCTGAAGTCTTCAGTTCTGCACCTCTTGATGCCAGTGCATGTTAGGTGTGTTACTGCCACTGGCTGCAACCCTCATGAAAAGATACTCCCTCCTCTGCAGCGCTGTGACTCCTGATGGTGGATTTCTTGTGCCGCTGACTGAGAGTGTTCATTAAATGGTATGAACATACAATTGTTATACAATATTTTCATTTTGTGCTAAAAGAATTTGCCCCCTGCTCAATGCTGTCACCCTCTGTGTCTGTCCCCTTCACTTCTGTGCTCCTCGGAATCCCCCCATCATGGCCTTCCCATTTCACCTAAGTTCCATCATCTATCTATCTATCTATCTATCTATCTATCTATCTATCTATCTATCTATCTATCTATCTATCTATCTATCTATCTATCTATCTATATATATCTCTTATATATTTGGCTACATCTGTCACTCAAAGTGGGTGTCTGTGTCTATAACGCTCTGTTCCTGGACTTTCCTCTTAATGTGTGATTGCCTTCATCTGTGCTGAACACCTTTCTGAGCAATTAACCTGTTTAAAACAGGTGATGGCAATCATACATTAAGGGGAAGTCTAGAAACAGAGCATTGTGTCCCTCCTGGAAAGAGTCATGTTGGGAGGTATGTGACAGAGAACCAGCCCAGTGAGCCCACAGACAGTGCCAGACACCCACTGCCTTCCCATGTTGCCCAGCACTGCTACTCCACAGCCACCAGGAGAGCGCCCCCCTCCCGCGATTCGCGGCAAAAACACCCCCCCCCCGCGACCTCCCTCCCGCGGTTCGCGGCAAAAAGAACCCCCCCGCGACCCCCCCTTGCACGATTGGCGGCACCCCCCCTGCGACCCCCCTCCCGCGATTCGCGGCACACCCCCCCCCCGCAATTCGCAGCAGCCCCAGGATTAAATGGCACATGCAAAACACTGACATGGCTATGGTCGACAATGAAAAAGGTTGACATGAGTTTTTGAAGATTTATTTTTAATTTTTTTAATTTTTTCATATTCATTGTCATGTGTCGACATGGACACCAATGAAGTTGCACACTTATGTCAACATTTACATGTGTTGACCTTTCTGTGTTGATTTTTTCTTGTGGCGATTCGCGTCACACCCCCCCGCAACCCCCCCTCCCGCGATTCGCGGCACCCCCCGTGACCCACCCACCTCCCGCAATTCGCGGCAACCCCCCACCGGAACCCCTGTGAACCCCGCCCTCCCGCGATTCGCGGCACCCACCCCCGCGACCCCCCCTCCCGCAATTCGCGGCACCCCCCCGTGATTCACGGCAGCTCCAGAATTAAATTGCACATGGAAAACACTGACATGGCTATGGTCGACAATGAAAAAGGTTGACATGAGTTTTTGAAGTTTTTTTGTCATTTTTTGAATATTTCCATATTCATTCTCATGTGTTGACATGGACACCAATGAAGTGCCACACTTATGTCAACATTTACATGTGTTGACCTTTCTGTGTTGATTTTTTTCTTGTGGCGATTCGCGTCACACCCCCGCAACCCCCCCTCCGGCGATTCGCGGCACCCCGGCACCCCCCCGTGACCCCCCCTCCCGCAATTCGCGGCAACCCCCCACCGGAACCCCCATGAACCCCGCTCTCCCGCGATTCGCGGCACCCACCCCCCGCAACCCCCCCCTCCCGCAAATCGCGGCACCCCCCGCGATTCGCGGCAGCCCCAGGATTAAATGGCACATGCAAAACACTGGCACGGCTATGGTCGACAATGAAAAAGGTTGACATGAGTTTTTGAAGATTTAAATCATTTTTTGAATGTTTTCATATTCATTGTCATGTGTCAACATGGACACCAATGAAGTGGCACACTTATGTCAACATTTACATGTGTTGACCTTTCTGTGTTGATTTTTTCTTGTGGCGATTCGCGTCACACCCCCCGCAACCCCCCCTCCCGCGATTTGCGGCACCCCCCGTGAACCCCCACCTCCCGCAATTCGCGGCAAACCCCCACCGGAACCCCTGTGAACCCCGCCCTCCCGCGATTCGCGGCACCCAACCCCGCGACCCCCCCTCCCGCAATTCGCGGCATCCCCCGTGATTCGCGGCAGCTCCAGAATTAAATTGCACATGGAAAACACTGACATGGCTATGGTCGACAATGAAAAAGGTCGACATGAGTTTTTGAAGTTTTTTTTTTCAATTTTTGAATATTTTCATATTCATTCTCATGTGTCGACATGGACACCAATGAAGTGCCACACTTATGTCAACATTTACATGTGTTGACCTTTCTGTGTTGATTTTTTCTTGTGGTGATTTGCGTCACACCCCCCCCCCCACCCCACCCCCCACCCCACAACCCCCACTCCCGCGATTCACGGCACACACACACACCTCCCCCGCGATTCTCGGCACCCCACCCCGTGACCCCCCCTCCCGTGATTCACGGCACACCCCCGCGACCCCCCCTCCCATGATTCGCCGCAACCCCCACCCCGTAACCCCCCCTCCCGCGATTCGCGGCACCCACCCCTGCGACCCCCCCTCCCGCAATTCGCGGCACCCCCCCGCGATTCGCGGCAGCTCCAGAAATAAATTGCACATGGAAAACACTGACATGGCTATGGTCGACAATGAAAAAGGTTGACATGAGTTTTTGAAGTTTTTTTTTTTCATTTTTTGAATGTTTTCATATTCATTCTCATGTGTAGACATGGACACCAATGAAGTGCCACACTTATGTCAACATTTACATGTGTTGACCTTTCTGTGTTGATTTTTTCTTGTGGCGATTCGCGTCACACCCCCCCCCGCGCAACCCCCACTCCCGCGATTCACGGCACACACACACACCCCCGCGATTCTCGGCACCCCACCCCGTGACCCCCCCTCCCGTGATTCACGGCACACCCCCTCGCGACCCCCCCTACCATGATTCGCCGCAACCCCCGCCCCCGTAACCCCCTTCCCGCGATTTGCGGCAACCCACCCCGCGACCCCCCTCCCGCGGTTCTCTGCAATCCCTCCCCTCCCGCGATTCGCAGCATCCACCCCCCCACAACCCCCCCTCCTGCAATTCGCGGCACCCCCCACGACCCCCCCTCCTGCAATTCGCGGCACCCTCCGCGACCCCCCCTCCCGCGATTCGCGGACACCTAAGTTGCAATACAGGGCATCTTTCATACAATTCTAACCATATTTCTCATATACAAACGTTCACAAATTAAGGGGGCGCAGCCCCTTACGACGGTGTGAAGAGCGCCCGAAGGGCGCGATGAATCACCTAGTATATATATATCTAGAGAAAAAGGGATGGAAGGAAGCGCTCGATAGTGCAATATTATTTTGATAAAAAGTTTTATTTTAAGCACATAAAATCGGACTATCGGTACACTGCTCGTACTATTAAATTCCTCAGTGTGGGCTATTAATACCACATGATGTACAAGATAATATAAACCCGGTCACCCGGTCACCGTCTGTCCTAGTTGCTGCCTCCTGGCAGGGACCGCTCCGTCACCTTTAGCGCTCACAGCACCTTCCGGCAAGGAATCAGAGTGTGCCCCTCGGATCCCCAAAACATCCTGCGTATTCTCTACCCGCCATGGATTCAGGGATCTGTGACTTTATATGATTATTGCAGAGGCACACAGCTTATTGCCGGTGTGTGGTGAGTGCCACTAGTAATCCCGCTCAAAGCAAAAGGTTTGAAAGCTAGTCTGCTACCTTCTGTGTTTGTGCATCTGTGAGTAAGAGATGTAGGGTGAGATTAAATAGGGTAAGAGATTCAGAAAGTAAGAGATTTGGTAAGAAATCTCCAGTTTTTTAAGGCGGCAATCATTTACACTGAAAAATCAAACTGAGTTTGAAGTGTAAATGATTGCAGCTTTAAAAAACCTGACGATTTCTTACCAAATCTCTCACTTTCTGAAGCTCTCATCCTATTAAATTTCCCCCGTAGTTACACTCTTAGCAGATGGCAGTGTTTCAGAGACTCACAGACACTAGACATATCTATATATATCTATATATCTATATATCTATATATATATATATATATATATATATATATATATATATATATATAAAAGCATGTATAAGACGGCACTCTGAGACATAGTGATAGAAGGAGGGGTGCAGGGTCCTTAGACAATGATTCAGATAGCACTTACCCTAACCTCCAAGAAGGAAAGGAATGGACCAGCACTCACGGTTTGATGAAAAAAAAAAAAGAGAATTGTATTTGCAGTTACAGCATAATGTACAAGCAGGCTGACCCAACAGCCGTTTCAACTGGATGCCTCTCCGAAAACTGGAGAGGCATCCAGTTGAAACGGCTGTTGGGTCAGCCTGCTTGTACATTATGCTGTAACTGCAAATACAATTCTCTTTTTTTTTTTTCATCAAACCGTGAGTGCTGGTCCATTCCTTTCCTTCTTGGAGGTTAGGGTAAGTGCTATATATATATATATATATATATATATATATATATATATATATATATATATATATATATATATATATATATATATATATATATAGATAGTAGAATTTGAGAACCGCACTCAATTTACTTTCAGTGCTCCATTGGTGCTCCACTCTAGAGAAGTACAAATCCCAAATATAGAGGAGAAGGTTTGAAGTAGGCACTCACCACAAGCAATAAAGCCACAGTTGAAAGGTTTTACTTAGATCATTATTGCAGCCGATGTTTTGATCCTCGACAGGGATCTTTGTCAAGACATATGCACATCAATCAACAAGGACTGGAAGCACCTGACACTGCCTGGTGCTTCCAGTCCTTGTTGATTGATGTGCATATGTCTCAGTGCAATAATGATCTCAGTAGAACCTTTCAACTGTGGCTTTATTGTTTGTGGTGAGTGCCTACTTCAAACCTTCTCCTATATATGTTACACTGAAATGTTATTAACGTCTAAAGCTGTCTTGTGCTGCTGTTTGGGTGATGTCAGTGCCACACCTGTCCCCCTGCCCCCCGCTAACCCTTACACTCCATCGTCGCAGCCTGTCCCTACTAACCCTCACCTCTCTAAAGCCTTACTATCCCCACTAGTGGCTAAACCGTACTTGCCCCCTAAACCTAACCTCCCTGCAGCCTAACCCAAACCACCCATTAAGTGCCTAACCTGACACCCATCCCTCCCTGCAGCTTATCTTTGCTATAGGTGTGGGGTTCTGTGCTGGGTGTGGGGTACTTGATGATGTTAACTATAGGCGAAGGGTTCTGTTCTAGGTGAGGGAAACTGGGTGAGCATTGCTTGGAGAGGGCTACTGGGTCAGAGGCAGAACTAGTGATGTTGGTAGGGGGCACCAGCTAAAATCTTGCCTAGGGCATCAAACGAGATAGGGTCGGCTCTGCTTGAATGCTTCCATTTTCTGATAATATCACCTATAATTAACTGTGGAATATCCAGCAGGGATGAAAATTCACAAACCATCTTATTGCAAACGTGGCATCCTATCACAGTACAATGCTTGAAGTCATTGAGATCTTCAGAACAACTAATTTTGTATTACAAATGTCTGCAAAGAGAGACTGCATGCAAAGTTGCTTGATTTTATACATCTGTGGAAACATCTGAATTCAATTATTAACAGTAGTGGCCAAGTACCTTTGTCAATAAAGGATATGTGTATATTTACTTTTTTAATAATTGCAAAATCAATTTGATTTTGGCAGGTATTCAATGCTTTCACGGGGGGGGAAGGCAGGGAATCCTGTGTAGGATTCTCTGCACATTCCCCCCAATTCTCCCTGTAGGGAGATTCGCTGGGCAGCCTCCTGTCCGCCCTATTCAACTCGCCAGGGGCTCTCTGCCCCTGGCGGCGAATTTTAACCCCCCCGGCGAATGCCGCCGGGGAGCCGGAGGACTGCTGCAGGCAGGGAGATGGAAGCCTCCCTGCCTGCTCCGGACACTGTGGGGGTGAAGGGGGGCTGTGGGGGACACAGGAAGAGCCCCCCAGACCTGGCAGGGGGCTGTGTTAGGGAGCCGCTACACACTGGTCCCGATCGTGCATGTGTAATGATCGGGACGAGTGTGCAGAGAATATATGAATATTAATGAGAGGCTCCCGGCTCGGCCCCCTGCTGGTGGATGAATAGGGCGAATTGTTTTTTCTGTGAGAAAATATGGAGAATCAGAGGCATTGAATACTGGCCTTAATCACAAATCCATTCGCAACTCACTCACCGTCAAATGATTGTTTTCAGTCAGTGCAGCCTGTGCATAACCCAGAAGTGACTCTAAGGGCAGTATTCAATAACCCTAATCGTGATGTGCAGCGAGTCCTGTTTAGGATTCGCTGCACAGTCGCTGTGTTCCGGAGGGCTGGAGCCCTCGCTGCCAGCCCTCGCTTACACACTATTCAATGAGGCAGGGGCTCGCTGCCCCTGACGGCGAATGTGAACCGCCGCAGGGAGCCAGCTGACGGTGGCAGGCAGGGAGATGACAGTCTCCCTGACTGCCCCAGAATGTATGTCGAGATTAGGAGAGCTCCCCGGGACCCAGGCAGCACAAGCTGCCCCCTCCCGGGAGAGCCAGCAGGGGACCGGGTATGCACTGCTCCCGATCGTGCATATGTAATGATCGGGAGCAGTGAATATATGAATATGTAATGAGCGGCTCTTGGCTCCCTGTCCCCTACTGGCTGCTTTGTGTAAAAAAATATATATATTTTTAAATTAAATATATATTCATGTGCTGTAAGCACATGAATAAAAATAGCAAGCCCCTTCTCAGAATAAAATACCTGATTTTTTTACACCAAATTAAAAAAAACAACGACATTGTTTTAAAAGTCACATTCCACTTCACCATGAAAATATGGCGATTGCTACACGGTGACACACGGTGAAAATCACTTAGAAAGCAATTCGCCATCTTCTCATTGAATACACTGACGGCGAATCACATTGAAAAAAACATTGAAAAACCACAGCGAGTTGCGGAGAGTATCAGACGGTGAATTGTCCGTCATTCACTGTTCACCATCAGCGAAAAGTGCAGGTCGAATAGGGTTATTCACTTTCTGACACAAAAGATCACCTTCCAAAGTGAAAATAGCACAAATTCCCATGAAACATGGCGAATTGGCCTCATTGAATACTGCCCTAACTATGCCATATAAACAGGCTGATTGAGGCCAGAGCTGACGTCACAAAACCTTCCTTGAAAATGCTTGGGAACGCCTGCGTTTTTTCTGACACTCCCAGAAAACATCCAGTTACCACCCACAAACAGCGACATCCTGTCAATCAACTTGGGAACGGCTAGCAATCAGAATGGATGCTGGATTTTGTCACATTTGGGCTTGCGCATGTGCGGTACGATCATACGCATGCGCAGTCCTTTGATAATCGCAATTTCGCACAGTGGTCAGGTGTGAACCAGGCCCACTATACAAACTGACTTACTGGTGGAACAGTGTGTGAGGCATGAGGGTCTAGGCACAGGCACAGCCATGGACCAGAAGCAGATGCTACAGAAATTGAAGTGGTACATGTAAGCATAAGGTGGAGTGTCCAGACAAGAGACTTCTCTGAGTGATCAGAGAAGTCTCAGGTTGACAGTGGACTCAGCAACAGTGGTAACCACAGGAAGCACCCAAGAACTGATACATAGAGGTGGTGACGGAGGAACAAGTGAGTACACAGAGCTAAATACTGAAGTCATGCTGCTGGAAGAAGCTTTTGTTGTCAAAAGTTTGTTCCATTTAATGAATACGTTTTTTAAGATTGGTCATAAATGTTGTTTATTAAAGGTGCCAAATGCCCATACACTAATACGATTTGGACCCTTTTCACCTGATTCCAATGGATCTGGCTGAGAAATCAGGCAAAAAGTGTCTAAATCATAATCTGCCTAGCCTCTGATTCCAATCCGATGCGCGGTCGCATGCGCATCATATCCGGAGATCGCAAGTGCTACACAAAATATTTATCAGATCCGGCAGGATCTGGCAGCACTTGCTGGGGGCATAAGTGTATGGGGGCTTTAAGAAAAAATGACTTCTATCAGTATCTTTTATAACTAATAAATAATAAATACAGAACTCGGTGGAAAATCCATAAAAGTTTAAGGGGGGGGGGGGGGGTTTCAATCTCCCGCAGCCATCTCCCAATGGGGGAGATGGTTGCGGGGTCCTATTCAATGCTGTCTTCCCCGACAGCATTGAACAGGGGATCTTGGCAGAATGAACCCGACTTCACAAGCAGTCGGGCTCGTTCTGCCGAGAACGGCCGGGAAGTGACGAGCTCCCGGCTGCAGCTTGCCTCTTCCTGGACGCAGCTTTCGGCCACGGCCCCTTCTCATCCCACTGGAGACGGGACATTGAATGCTTTTTCTCGGTCAAGTAGACCGAGAATGGGACAGGGTCACAGCTGACCCAACAACCATGACCTTGGTCTGCTCTGTCTGCTGGCCCAACAGCCGTGACCCAAGAATGAATACCCCCCTAAGATTCGCTGTATTTTTCAATTAAAATGCATTACCCTACAGTAATGCATGAAAAAAATAAATACAGAAGACAAAAAAGTTCATGTACAAACTATATTAATGATATTCCAATGACCTTCAGCAACATATCTAAGAGTACATAGACAGTAATTACCAAAGCAGGGTCCTATTTTTCTTTTACTTTTAAAATAGAGAAATTTGTCTGGTTTACGCGATAAAACATAATAATGTATTCAAAGAATCTGTATAGTATTTTAAATTTGAAGTTAAAAACATAGTTCATAAATTCGCTGTACTCAGTAATTGCTACAGCTGTCAGTTGCATTGTTCCCTTGCACATTTTGTTATATTTTATGGTTTCTCTTCATGTATAACAATAGATGAATAAGATATCAGTCACCTTGCAACACTGTCTTTAACACAGATGGGGGCAGAGTTAAGCAAATGTATACTTTTTAGGTTTATGCTGTACAAAGAAATATATCAATTTACAAATGTTGTCAGATAGGGGGTCATGTTATAGGTTCTGAGATTACAGTACTGGTATGATTCCATTGTGATCACTGCTAAATTTAAAGTGGCAATCAGTTAGAAGGCTGGTTTTGCCATATAATTGAAATCTGAAACTAAAATCGTAATCATGAAACCCATTATATAAACCTCTATATTGTGCTATAATCATTAAACGTGCACAGCAATTTAAAGTGGCAATCAGTTTAAATCTGAAACTTAAATCACAACCATGAACCTTATTACATAAACTCCCATATTGTACTGTAGAAGTTCAACATGCACAGAAATTAAGCAAGTGTCCATGTATTGTTCTACTTTTTAACAGTAATTAGAAATATTTCCAAATGCAGTACTTCTTATTTAAAACTGTAATCATAATAATCTATACATCTAATTTCCACACTTAACTGGTTTGCCCAAATGTGCCAACAAATTGTCTTAGGCTACCTACAAATAGTTATTCTACCAAATATTTGCATTCATTAAAAGTGGACTAATACATAAAAAAATACTGTAGATTATATGCACTGGCTTAATAATAGGAATAGCACATAGGCAAGTGTAAAAGTTTACTAGTTGCTCAATTATTCTGCAGGCCCCTTGCTTACTACTGGAGCATTAGCATGCTCTATTACTGGAGAATTCCTTAAAAAAGAATGATCAGCCCTGTGCTGATAGCACTAGAGCCTGTCCCAACAATTCTGAGACCTCCATTCAGGGGATCAATCCTGTTCCACACAATGAACTTATAGGTGCAGGACACATTTTACGGCGGTCAAGATTTGCACAAAAGTGCTTTCAGCCTTGTAGGGCTTCAAACACTTTTGTGCCAAGTAGGGCTGAGTTTAGCCTGAAGGGTACAAATTCAGGTACCATTGCTGGTGTTGAAACACTGCAACAATGGCACATCACATTCTTCATGTGAAATTGTATTGACCCCCAGGAGTGTTGGTATGTGCTACAGCAGGGGTGGCCAAACCTGTCCTCAAAATCTATTAACAGTTCATGTTTTCCAGGCAACCTGTGGATCTATAGTAGGAATGAATGCAGCATGTTTTAAAATGTGACAGTTAGTAATGACTACAGCTGTGCACCAGCTAGGTGATTTGGAAAACGTGGGTCGTTGGTAGATCTCGAGGACCGGTTTGGCCCCCCATTGGCTACAGTAATATCAGCACACTGTTGCTTCTTTTCCTGTTGGAGTAATTACTGTAAAATGTAGGAAATTTGTGTTATTAACGAAGTCTATATACAAGATGTATATATAACTGTATCCATGCCTGCAGTTCTATACTAAACAAACTTTTCAAATTTCCAACATCAGAGTGCCTCCTCTCTGTCCTAGAAATGTATTCATTACCTGGGAAGGCACCCACTCAAATACACTTTACAATTGTGGAATCCATGTGGATCAGAGAAACAGTTACACCAGATAATACAGAAGGTGCGGTGGTAGCGGATAACTGATGACTGGGGGTCAGTCATATTACCAGTGGCATAACAATGGCATTGCAGCCCAAAGTAGCTTGGGGAAAGCCAAGGCTGTAGGGGTGCATGGTCTCTGCAGATTCCAATAGGACTGGCTGTCCATATGGGGTACCTAGGGGAGTGGGGGACCCCAATTAAAGGGGTCTCCCCAGCAGTGGTGGAACTTGTGAGTAGTTGACCCAGATGAAAAAATATAATTTGGGCCCCCTCCTCCACCCCAACCCAAGTTCACAATGTGCAATGGATGGCAGCAGTGGGCCCCTTAGTCATTAGGGGCCCCAGTGCAATGCACCTGCTGCGCCTCTGCCCCCAGGCTTCACCCTTCCAGACTGTCTCCGCCACCCCTGAGCTGTGGGTTGATTATTTTGTGAAAAATTAAGATTAATCTACTAACTTTAGGTAGTGTTATGAAACTATAATTCACAGCAAGCCTCCCCCCGCATGCAGGGACTTGGAGAACCACAAATCCCAGCATGTGGGGCATTAAAGGGACTGCTGGGATTTGTAGTTCCCAGCTTCGTCTCCTCCTGCAGTTCCGATGAAAAAATGACCACCACAAAATGGCTGCCCCCTAATAGCAGACAGTTTTTAAGGATGTTAGAGGAGGCCCGCGCCTCCTCTAACATCTCCAAAAAACTGTCTGCTGTATGGGGGCAGCCATTTTCTGATAGTTATTTTTCATTAGAACTGCAGGAGGAGACGGAGCCGGGAGAAGATCTGCGCTGCGGGTCATTGAATGCGGCGTCGGCATGCAGAGGGGTAAGGGGGTGTTTAACTTCACTTGGGCGGGCGAGTGGGAGGGCTAGGGGGATGGGGGGGTGGTGCGGCGCTGCCGATACCGTATGTCCCGCTCCCGGCCACACACTCCGACGCAATCATACTAGTAGTAACTATAGCCCCGCAGACCGGTGCCCACAGTCCCTTAGCGCATCCCCGCCACAGCGGGGGCTGCAGGGCTATAGTTACGCCACTGTTAACAGGAAATGTTAAGGCCAGAAGTATTCAAAATGACTATGAATAAATTTAATAATATTTGATGGCTTAATGCACATAAATAAAACCTAGTCAGAGATAAGATGAACTTTAACATATAGGTCAGAATAAATAATTGGTTGAAGGCATCCAGGTGACGGGAAAAGCTGGTTCCTGCTCTTGTTTATAAGGGGCATAATTATAAGTGTTGCTTCATACAGCAGAGAGACATAAGTGGTAATGTGAGGCTATGTGGATACAAGAGGCAGGAGAGCATTGTAGAGCATTATATTTCTAATGAACTCTCAGGGCACGCCTGTCATACTTGTGCAATAATTATTGTGAGATGATAAAAGGCTTGTAAAGAAGAAGACAAAAGGGTTTTCAGGTGCATAAATGAGATTAAAAGAATAAGGAGCAGTTTTACTTAGAAAAACAATGAAAGATTCCCCCACGCCTGGGAAACTTATCACATACTGTATTATATGAGAAAACAAAGATGTAGATATTATAAATATCAGAAATAAAGAAATGCTAGTTTCAAATCATAATCCCCGGTGTGTTTGCACGGGGGATCGATGTTGAAGCACTGTACATGCACATATTCGCTTATGGGCATGGGCAGGGCTTCTGAGCGGGCACCTTCGGAGACTTGCATAGTTTCTCTAGCTCTTGCACAGGGGGTGGGTGGGGGGTGGGGCTTGATGGAGGCAGGAAGGGGGAGTTTGCATGTGAATGCCCTGCATTTCCTAGTCGTACGCACAAAAAGGCTGGGTGCGCCCAGGAAAACACTGGGCGCCCCCCTGTAAACCTGCCTTCCAGTGCTTGGACCAGGAAGCCGCAAGTCTAAGTCAGTCGAGACTGAGATTTGCAAGCACTGTAGAAATCATTTGAAGGTCGGCGACCATTGAATGATTTCGGGTCCGTACACTATCCTGTGAATCCAAAATGCAAAACATCCATACGCAGTGTGGCAGGGATATTCGCAGGGCGGAGGGCATTTGCATACCCAGCGGACGGTGTTACATGGCTCACTAAGCAGTGAAATCCCGCTGCTTAGCAAGTCAACCAGAATCAGGCCCATTGTATACAATGAGCTCATAGTATATTGGTCTACACTTGTGTGCATTGATAATGGTCATCCGATGACTGAGATATGTAAATCTCTGCATACAGGTAGATATACGCATTGCTCAGTGCACTTTATGCAGGAGAAATTATACATGAAGATATCACATCTTCTAAGGCTCTTTTATGTGAGATAACACTGTTGATGCAGAGATGCAACTAATGGTGTTGGAGCACTGCTGTTGTACAGGACTCTGGCCTGGCAACATGGCTGCTCCTGTGCCCCATCATAGTATCTTGCATGTGTCTGCGATTTGTTTGGATTCACGACAGAGGCTGTTTATACAGCTGGGGGGTAGGGTAAATAGGTTCCTCCTAATAGAAAAATATATTTATAAAGGATACATAAGGAGGGAATCCCGACAGGGGTCAGGTAAAAATGCTTACCCTCCAACTGCATCTCTAATACTAACCCTCCCTTCCAGCAGCCTATGCCAACCCCCACCCGCAGCCTAACTGTCCCCACTAGTGCCTAACCATAACCCCCACAACCCTCCACCTAAACCAACCCCCAGGCACATGCTAATATTAGCCACATACTCACCATTTCGCGTACTGGCAGTTGGAATTCCAGTGACGGCATCCAAATTGATGTTGGGATTCTGGTGCCGGTGTCCTGGCAATAGTCATGATGCCGGATTCAATATACTGAACACTGGCATCCTGAAAAAACAGAATCTGTGGCGTAGCAATGTCACTGCATCCTAACTGGTGGCTTGGTCACGGCCTATGATCTATGTAGATTCCATGAATGGAATCTGCAAAAATGGCTGTAGCCTAGAAGGAGACAGATGCGAATGGACCTCTAGCATCTGTCAGGGAAGAACAGCACCTATTGCTCTACCAAAAAGTGCCAGATTCCAGGAGCGCTGGCACGCATGGGTGCAATAAACCCCTGTAACGAGCAAAGAGCCCCTAGCAATGAGCACAAAACCCCTGACAATGAGCAAGGAACCCCTGGCAATGAGCATGATACTCCTGACAATGAGCAAGGAGTTCCTGATAATGAGCATGACATCCCTGCTAATAAGTATGAAATCCCTTGCCATGAGCAAGGAGCATGTAACGATGAGCATGTAACCCCTGTCACTGATCAAAAAACCCTAGCAATGAGCATCTCTGCCAATGAGCACGAAACCACTGGTGTTTAGGTGCAAGTAACAGCCAGAAATATATAAAGTTCATATGTGCAAATAGCATTTGATTGTGCAATACAAAAATAGAAAATAGAGAGACTGTATCTGCAAGTATTATTGTGGCTGGCAATTTCGGCTGGGGCCCTATGCTGTTAGTTACAGGCAGGGAGTATGGATCATAATGTCTACAAAAAGTTGGTCAACAAGCATTGGGTCAACACCATTATGTCGACATGCAGAAAGTTTGACATGGGTCTAGGTCGATATGGGTCTAGGTCGACACAAGCATTATGTCAACATTGGCAAGGTCGACAGTCAAAATGTCAGCATGGGGTTTTTCACTGTCTTTTGAGCCAACATGTGCCGACAGGTGTTATTTCATGCCCTACCATACACGGGGGTCGGTGGGAGAATAAAATAGTGTGCCAAGTATAGCGAGGCACCATGGCCAAAGCATTGCAAGCGGACGTGGTGTTCATGTTGACTGTGTCGACATTCGGGTAAAAAAAACCAGTGAAAAACCCCATGTCGACCTTTTGACTGTTGACCTTGCCCATGTCGACCTAATGCTTGTGTTGACCTAATGACCTGTCGACCAAGACCCATGTCGACCTAGACCCATGTTGTCCTTTCTGCATGTCAACCTAATGGTGTCGACCCATTGCTTGTCAACCTAATGACCGTATCCCGTTACAGGTTAGTACCACTGAGGTTTAATGAAACAGTGGTGATCTCATGATATTAGGTTTAGAATATAGATAAGATATAGTTAAGATAATCTGGTACTTCTTTCCTAGCACGGCGCCCATCGGGTCCCATCACATACCTTAACTTAAGGTATGCGATGGGACCCAACAGACCCGATTTCGGGCTTTTTTTGAGGTTTCCAGACAAATGTAAAATAAGGTCCATCACATGCCATTATAATGGCATGCGATGCGACCGACGCGACCTACTCGATTTTACATTGTAAGCATTGTATGTAATGTTAAATTCCTATGTAAAATCGGGTTCATTGTATGCCATTATAATGGCATACAATGCGACCAATGCGATGGAAACAATTTCACATAGGAACCAATGTTAAATGACCCCCCATACCAATTTTTGATTGTATACCCACCCTGATGGGTAATTTCTATGTTAAATGTCCCCCCCATTGTTAACGCCACCCCACGATGAACGCCAACCCGAAGCGTGGCGAGGGCAGCGAGCCCGCGAGGGGCGGCGGTACGCATCCTCCGACCTTTTCATACCCCCACTATCCACGTCGGCATGGAGTTGATTTTATATATACACTGAGCCTGAAGCGTGGCGAGCTCAGCAAGCCCCGCGAGGGGCCGCGTAATACATCTGAAGTAATGCGCGTGCGCTCGTCGCGCTTCGGGATCGGTGGCTCGCTGCGCTCGCCACACTATTTAAAATCAACTCCACGCCGGCGTGGATAGTGGGGGTATGAAAAGGTCGGAGGGCTCGCCACGCTTCGGGTTCAAGTTGATCGTGGTGTGGCGTTAGCAATGGGGGGCATACAATGAAAAATGGGGTCTTGGGGGCATTTAACATTGGGACCAATGTAATATCGGGTCTCAGGGACCATTTAACATTGGTTCCAATGTAAAAAAATTGGGTCGGTCGGGTCAATCGCATCGCATGCAATTTGGTTGCATGTGATGCGATTGACCCGATTTTTGCAACCTGATTGCGTACAATTAAAATCGGTGGCGCCATGCTAGGAATCAAGTACCGATAAAATAAGTTTAGAATATAGATAAATACTAGTCTAGTGATAGTGCTACATAATTCCAGTCCAGTGGTACTGCCGTTAAAGTCCATGTGTACTGCTGCATAAGTCCAGTAATATTGCCGTTAAAGTGCAGTGATACTTCTACATACTGTAAGTTCAGTCCAGTGATACTGCTGCAAAAGTCCAGTCCAGTGGCACTGCCATAAAAGTCCTTTGGTACTGCTGCATAAGTCCAGTTTGTACTCCGAAAGAGTTTTTAGTGCAGCCGGGAACCTGGTCAGCGAGCAATGTAGGAGGTTGCGTCCACAAAATGTGAATAAGATGATATTCATCAAAATGAATGATCAATTCTTCAACGAAGACCAGCAATTGCCTCCAGAGACTAAAGAGGGATCTGTAATGGTGGATTCTAGCGAGGACGAATTGAAAATCTGTGAGGATGAGGATGTACGTACTGAATGGGGTGAGGAATCGGAGGATGAGGATGACATCTTGTCTCTGTAGAGCTGGTTTGTACAGGGAGAGATGATTTGCTTCGTTTTTTGTGGGGGTCCAAACAAACCAATCATTTCAGCCACAGTCGTTTGGCAGACCCTGTCGCTGAAATTATTGGTTTGTTAAAGAAAGTGTGCATGTCCTATTTACGCAACATAAGGGTGGGTGGGCGGGCCCAAGGACGATTCCACCTTGCACCTCTTTTTTGGAGGGCATTATGTGCTCTTTGCAGACTAGTTTTTCAAAATGCCACGCCTATATGGGCCACGTGTTTGTGCTGCCCACTTGTGTCACTTAACATAGTCATCAAGCTACGTCAGTGCAACCTTTTGGCCTTAAAACAACACTGTGAGGTGTTAGGTGTTCAGGATAGACTGGAAATTAGTGGAAATTTATTTTATTGAGGTTAATAATAGTGTAGGAGCAAAAAATCCCAAATGTTGGCACTATTCACACTGTGGTCAGAACAGTTTAAGTTGGATATGGCTCTTAATTAATTAATTAATTAATTAATTAATTATTGTACATATATATTTATTTATTTAGAGATAATCTATAATGATATATCTCTGTACTGCAGTGGTTCTCAACCTTGATCCTCAGGACCCCCCCAGTGCACGTTTTCCAGGTCACCTGGCAGGGGCACAGGTGCACTCATTACACACTGACATATTTTAGAAGGTCAGGTGGAGCTAATTATTTCACCTGTGATTCTGTGAACGGGAAAACGTGCACTGTTGGGAGCAGGGCCGGTGCTAGGGTGTCCGGCGCCCTCCTGCAAACCATACATTTTGCGCCCTTTCACATTGCCATTGCAACAAGTTGCAGCCCGATTGTGAGAGTGTATGCAACATGCGATCCTATGGAGGATCTCGGGTGCATGTACATGTATGCATGCATGCACCATCTCAGTGCTGTGTCCGCAAAATGTTGTAGGCACTAAAGATGCCCATACACACTAAGAGAATCGCATATGTTATGGGCTAGATCGCATCGCATGGCATGCAAGAGGGGAGGAGATAGAGGTGGCGGAGTGTTGAGGACTGGCAGTGCACTGGCACAGCACACTGAGAAGAGGGAAGGAAGGGGAGGCGGCACTGCTGCCTGTTCATCATTTGATTGACAGCTGACAGGCGCAGGTAGCAATGGGTAGGGGGCGGATCCAGACATGACATGTCATCCAGGCATTCACAGACAGAGCTACATGCCTCAGCACAAGTGTCCGTGAGGAAGAGGGGGCAGGTCACAGGAGGAGGACAGTGTGTTCGCGGTGCAGGGAGCTGCTCAGCCTCTCCATACAGCCGCCAGCTGTCAGACAGGTGCTGCGGGCGGTGTGCAGGAGTGCAGGAGGCAGTGACAGTGAGGGATGAGGCATCTTTAGCAGAGCAGGGAGGGAGACAGCGCCTTTTCAGCATGGCGCCTCCCTGCTTTGCAGGAGCTGCTGAGTGGGTAGCGCCGGCCCTGGTTGGGAGTCCTGAGGACCGAGGTTCAGAACTGCTGCTGTACTGTGACCTTATTGTCCCCTGATGTTTTAGTACCTTGATAGTTCTCACTACCCTTTGATCCTTATTCTAGCATGCACAGAGTTAGTTCTTCATAGATCAGTATCATTGTCACCTCCATATAGTGTATTGTGTCACCTCCACTCAGGTAATATGGCCTCTACAGCATATCGTGCATTCACCCTGGCAATATATCAGGACCAATATTAACTGCTGATGGCTGTTTCTTGGTATTGAGGTGTTGCTTGTTATATATGAACACTTCTTGAATTAGCTTGAACTTATATAGATATGTATATTGTGACACTATTGTGTTACTGTATATATATTTAGTTTGCACCCCACAGTGTTTCAACTTATATATGTAAGTGCTTAGATTATCATTATCATATATTTTTGTTGTTCAAACACTTTTTATATCCATTGTGTATTTTACTGATATCACAATACATTCACATTAAATAAAAGGTCAGTTTCTGTGATCTCATGCTGGCAATACATCTACTGATTGATTGTCAGATCTGGCTGGTTGGAACAAAAACCTGGTAATGAATTAAAGCAAATGACGACAGTTGACTATTTGCTTCAAAGTGCTGGAAAACTGCCAAAAACTGTCATTCGGATATTACCAGGTTTTTGTTCCAACCAGCCAGATCTGACAATCAATCTGTAGATGTATGGCCAGCTTTACCCTAAGAATTGTCAATGTTCGATCATGTGTGTTAGTAATTCATGTAGCCCGCTATCTAATTAATTCCTGGAGTATCATTTAGTTAACTTAGCTATACGTTAGGTCCAGTCTGCATAGAGTCTAATAAGTCGGAGCTTATGACAACTAGCTAATGATCACAGCGATTATTCAACAATATTGTGTGTTTCACATACAGACATGTAGCTCACACACACACACACACACACACACACACACACACACACACACACACACACACACACACACACACACACACACACACACACACACACACACACACACACACACACACACACACACAGCTGGCACACAGCTGGCACACAGCAGAAGCAGAAATTAAATGTGTGATTATTTTTTTCAACTCCAAAATAATTAAATGCTAACAAACATGATTTAGCCATGATTGTATAGTTGAGTAAAAAAAAAAAAAAAAATAAGTTAATAAATATCTATATTGTCTTAGGCATTAGCTAGGCAGCAGCTGATACTACAGAGAAAAGGCAGAAGAAATGACAAACACAGGATTTAATATAGCAGATGTTTCCTCCTGCGTTAGAAAATCATTACATTCAAAAGAATGTTGTAGTGCATGCACCTTAGCATTTTGGAGGCAGGAAGATAGGTTAACATTAATCCGGGAAATAAGAATGTGCTGTGAGTTAGTTGAGGATTTATTTGTGCTGATTGAAGATTTTGTACTTTTTTATGATTAATATACAGTATATTGCAATGGGATGTATACAGTGCTATTTTTCAGAAGGAACCAGCAGGAACTCAGTTCCTGAACCTTTAATTAAATATGACATCATCAGGAACTGGCTTCCTGAAGCTCTGCTGGGCCAAAATGTACTTTCCATAAGATAAGTTTTATTTTAAAGTCCCCTGTGAGTGCCTTTGTTCATTAAATACAATATATACATGTCTCTCTCTCTCTCTCTCTCTCTCTCTCTCTCTCTCTCTCTCTCTCTCTCTCTCTCTCTATTTTTATTTAATCGACCCACCCCCAGACCCGGCGTTCCTGGACTTCTTTTTTCCAGAAAAATAGTACAGGATGTATAACCCTCTGAGGTAAGTGTCCCATTCATCTACAATCAGCCTCTTGGCGAGAAGTTCACTATCTCTGCGGGGACTCCAGTCCCGGGCCCAGACAGAAAGGGCTCCCAGGACTGGAGTCCAGCAAGTATAATTTGTCATAAACAAGGATTCACATTTCCTTTGAAGCAATGTAGAAGTGGAGTAGTGTGGCCTGTGCTGTGGACTCCGGGGGTCTCATCAGGCAAGCCAGGGGTTCAAGAAAAGAAAAGGGGGCCCTGCCTATTTGGTCAGCTCCAGGGGGGCGAGAGGCGGGGAAAGTGAGTTCCACCACCTCCCAAGGACCACTTTAAGCACTGATGTTGACGTACTGTAAGTAGACCTAGACACCCCCCAACAATTAAAACTTGTGTCAACCTTTTTCATGTCAAACTAATGCTTGTGTTGAACTAATGACCATGTCGACCTAATGAATGTTGGCCTATTTCATGTGCTGACCTAATAACTGTCAACCTATAGTGGTCGACCTAATGACTGTCATCCCAATTACTGTTGATACTATGATTCATACCGCACTGATTATGTTATTTTCTGCAGGAAGACATGTGGCTAAGGGCGGGATTGTACTAAGCCTTGAAAACCTAGCTGTTATTTTTCACCTGTAGCATGGTAGTTAGGAGCTGATTGGTTGGTAGTTTATCACTCTCCATTTAATCACCTTTTGAAGCTTAGTGCATGTTGCCCATAATGAGTTTAAATGCCAAAAATGTCACTTGATTTTTTACATTTTGTCATGAAGATTAACATAAGACATTTAACCATTTCAAGTCCAAAGTCTAGTCAGGCTCAACAGCCCTAGCGCTAGTAACAGATCCATTTGTGAATAAAAAAAATTACAATTTATTTAAACATTTAAACCAGACTGTGTATTTTGCAAAAAATTATTTGGACCGCAAAAGGATAATTGCGAGCAAAAACTTTTGTTTTTAACTTTTATGATTCACAACACAGTGAATTTGTGGTTTCTGACATATAACCAGGTGGTACTGTGTGACACACTAGGACACACATACACACACACACACACACACACACACACACACATATATACACCTAGCATTACACACCCTCCCAAAGGCATGGAGTCTTATGACCTCCCCAGTAGTGTAATTATACATTTTGCACCCCCTGCAAAAAAAAGTTCTTGTGGACCCCATACATTATTTTAACCTATGTGCTCATTGCCAGGGGTTTTGTGCTTATAGGATTTCATGCACATTGCTAGAGGTTTCATGCATGTTGTCAGGGTTCATGCTTATGGTCAGAAGGGAGTTTTATGCTGTTTGCCGAGGTTCATGCTCTGAGTTTCATACTTGGAATTTCATGCCGTTTGTCAGGGTTTTCATGCTCATTGCCAGGGGTTTCATGCTTGTTGCCGGGGGTTTCATGCTCACCAGCAGGACCACTAGAATTTGTTTCCTCCTAAGCAGTAGCTATTATTGGAGGGACATTTTCATCAGATTTCAATGTAGATGACCAGACCGCATGGAATCTGCATTACACAGGCGCTGGCACCACCAAGCCACCACTTATTCTGCGTGGAATTTTGCTATGCCACTGACCTCTCCAGTGTTTCCTAAATACAACTGCAAGGCGAGATGAACTTGCAGGTCGAGGCCTTCTGGTTAGCGCACAAGGACTGAACAGGAACACTTGGTGAGACTGGGAATGTAGAGATATACTACTGAAGCAGTATTAAGCATTAAGGGTTGTTTAATATCAATTCCAACATGGTGATGTACAGAGACAAAATTAAGAAAATTGTGTCAGTGTCCAAATATCTAAGGACCTAACTGTTTACAATGTAACAGACACCACATAAATAATAACCAGATCACTTATTAGAAAATATGGCTTTCTGCTAGTGGTGCAGCGAGCACTTAAGGAACCAGAATACCCTAACCTATGTTTATGTTATTTTGATGATGGGAAGGGGGCCAAGACCAGAATGTTAGTTTCGGAATATATGGTTTCCTATTAGGCATGTTGAATGTTGTTTCCTGTAGCCCTGATCAATGATCATCAAATATTTTTAAGGTCCCTATTCCTCAAATTCTTACGGTATTCCTGGTTTTCAAGATCTTTATTTTTGACAGGAATAAATTCCACTTCCCAGTTAACATAATCCAAGTCCTTAGTAGTGGCAACTTGATATTCATGGGAGGAGCCTGATTGAGTTTTGAGAGTAGAAGTATGTTGATCCAAAGTGGCAACAATGAGTTTCAGCTCACAAAATGCTTTCTCCAATGAGGAGGAAATGTTTTTGAGATCCGCAGTTAGTGATTTGAGAGCCCGGATATTGCATTTAGTAAAGGGGGCAAGTGGGAAGTGTTAAAAGTCATTTCAGATAAAGTAATTCATAGACCACTGCATGGGGACAAACGTGAGTGCTGAGGGCAAAGCAAAAGGCCCTGTGGTGATTCTGAAGTACAGACATAAGCTTTGGGTGGGAGTACCAGAGACGAGTAGAACATTTTCCTTATTGAAGATCAACTCCCTGCTGAGAAAGTGATGATAAGGTCAGCAGCTGGAACACCCTGAGGCCTGTTAACAGTAGCCCGGAGCAGTAAGAGAGTCATGGGTCATGCTTTACACAGTGTGGCACTGATTTCCCATTGGGTAACAGGAAGGTGAATATAAAGTGGGGACATCTGCTCTGGAAATCTGCAACTGCAGATACTGTTCATGTAGTTCAGGCAGTGGGGACACAATACAATGCAAAGAGGAGTTTGACGGTGAGTACAGTATAGACAAATGCAACTAATGTCCCACGATACCATGCCAGTCTATTCATTGTTGCAGCCTTGAAAGCAGCAATAAATTCAGTCCAAATAGTGGAGTAGCACAGAGGGGCAAATACAGGAATAGAATTTACAGGGGCCAGTGAGGAAGCAGACTCTTATCACAGCCTCCAGAGACAGGTGAGAAACTTCTAGAAGAAAACCAAAAGAGAGCAGTAATATTATGGTCTGGTTAACAGCATCAGGGCCATTTTATTGGCTAGATCCCCTTTGCTAAAAATGACCTTTCCCATCAGGCTTGGGCTACATCATCATCATCATCATAGTAACATAGTAACATAGTAATTAAGGCTGAAAAAAGATGTTAGTCTATCGAGTTCAACCTACTGTATATACTCGAGTATAAGTCGACCCGAATATAAGCCGAGGCACCTAATTATACAACATAAAACTGGGAAAACTTATTGACTCAAGTGGGACCCTCACTCGAGTATAAGATGAGGGGGGGCTTTTTCAGCATAAAAAATGTTCTGAAAAAGTAGGCTTATACTCGAGTATATATGGTATCTAACTTGTAACTACTGACTTTAGTAAGTCATATCTATAAGATTCCCTTAGTGGCAAAAATGTATTCAGTTTTGATTTAAATTCATTAACAGTAGTTGCTGTAACCAAGAGTTCCCGAATGTTATTGCTCTAATGGTGAAGAATCCTCTTCTTAATTCAGTACGGAATTTATTTTTCTCGAGCCTCAGTACATGCCCACGTGTCCTATGATAGGCCTGTTAGTGAACAAATCATCTCCCAGTTGCATATGATTCCCAATCCTGTATTGAACATACTAATCATATCGCCTCTCAACCTCCATTTTTTCCAGTGAAAACATATTCAGCCTGGAACCCCACTTCCACTTCACTAGACATCACTCCCAGGTCATAAAGTAAATAAAGATTCAACCCTGTTGGCAGCCGACAACGTGAGTACCCTGAGCTCATCAAAACACACTAGGAGGGCACACTAAGGAAGGCTGAGCTCCTGGATCACTTGATCACTCCTGAGACCATTAGAAAGCCTCCAGATGCTTGCAGGTTTCACACTTCAAGCAGGCCATGGAGCAGGTCCAAGGAACACAGGTCCTGAAAGTACAACAGCACAATGTCCAGACAGGCAGGAGCAGGGCCGATCAAGGTTTGTGGGGGCCCTGGACAACACAAGGTCCAGCCCCCCCCCCCCGGACGGTACCTTGCGGGGATCGGTGCTGTGCTGGGTCCCTGCAGTGGATGTGAGGTCAGCAGCGAGATCCCTGCGGCGGACAGGAACTATTAGTTCCCATCCGCCGCAGGGACCCCGCTGCGGACTTCATATCCACCGCAGGGACCAGGAGGCAGACAAAACTCTCTCCTGAAGAGTTCACACTGAAGGTGGTGGTTAGTTAAGAACTAGGTCACAGCATGTCAGCCATCTCCACTGACCAAGACCTTAACTCCATCACTTTTTTTTTATTAATTAAAGCAAGTGTAAAATACAGAACTGCTTTTAATTAATGCTTTTAATGCAGGTCCGTGCAAAGTAGAAAGGTAAAGTTGGTAAATATACTTCCTATTTACATGCAGTAATGCATTTGTACTCAAAAAGTCATTATTTACAGTATGTAAAAGCAATTTAGCCATTTAGTGTAACAGTCTGTCTATGTATTCCTACCAACTATTTTAATGTCAATTTATAAATATAGTAGAAAATAGAAAGTAAAAAGGACAATCTCTTTATGATGGAAATAGAAGTACTGAAACATTCCGATGCCTTCTGCATATGCAATTACTCTGCCATATGCCTTATAATGGCTCTTTTTCATTAATCTCTTAATTTGGCTGTGTGATTCACAGGTGCTCTTTATTGTTTTTCCTTAGATGTTCTTTTGATGTTTTACATTAAAAGCTTAAAGAATACTGATTAAACAGTAATGTATGAAGACTGACTTTTATTTAACTAGAAAGTAAAGGCACTTTTTTGACATTCATACATATCAAAGGCTGTGTATTACTGAAATGAATAATAAAAAAGTACCTGCAATAACTGAAGTATTTATATACCTAGTTAAAAATATCCATCCTTCAACTTAAGAACTTCTCCTGTGCCACTCCCTACCACTAGAAATCCACTGGACATCCCTCCCATGCCTTGTCAGACTTGTCTGCAGCCTCCCAGTATTCAAACAAGCCATTATATCAGATGTTTCCAAAATTGCTCTCAAGACCCACTAACAGTCCTGTTTTAAGAATATCCATACTTATGTACAGATGGAATAGAGCAGTGGTCAGGGAACACAGTCTTTATTACCCCACGCAGTGCATGTTTTGCTGGTCTCCTCCCAGAATCACAAGTGAAATAATTAACTCCACCTGCGGACCTTATAATATGTGTCTGTGAGTAATTAGTACACCTGTGCACCTGCTGGGTTACCAGCAAAACATGCACTGTGTGGGGTAATGAGGACCGAGTTCCCTGACCACTGGAGTAGAGGAAGCATTTGCTTTTGGTACAGTAACCTCTTAATGTTGCACCCATCTTCATATATTTTTGATTAAAAGTGTTTTCACTTAACAATAAGGTGTTGGGTGTGCCCTTGTCCCATTTCCCATGGTGGCATTGTTGCATATCTACTCTTCATCCGTTTTGCCCCATCATAGTTATGTTCTTGGCCATATTTGTATTGTTGCACAAGCTGCTTAAGCCCAATGGTGGAAAAAGCCTCTTCCTCCCCCCTTACATTTGTTGATGGAGACGAAATTTGTGTCATTCCTCTTCATCTTCTCCATTAGTAAATGGATATCCTAGTTTTACTTAAAAGATGGTGAAGGTGCCCGATTGGGGTATAATTTCTATTCCTTTGTTTCCCATCACCATCGGTTCCAGTCCGATCTTGCCTTGCCATCGGTTCCGGTCTCATATTGCCTCACCCTCAATTCCCATACAATATTGCCTCACCATCAGTTCCAGTCCAATATTGATTCCTCATTGGCTCCAGTTCGATATTGCCTCACCATCGGTCCAGCCAAACCCTGTTTCAATCCAGCTGAACCCTGCTCAACATCGGTCTGAGTAATTCTCGCCCATCACCCTGCCAGATTCTGCCACTCAAGCATTCTGGATTATTCACAAAGAAAGGAGAGTGTCATATTATTTCTAACAGTATGCATCCAGTAATCTCCTACTACACTCTTCCCTGCTATATTTACCACCTTGTCATCGACAACATAAAAGTCCCTGAAGGCCCAGTGGTCAGGATTCGTCTCTCTCTGCTGATATCTGGTTTCGATTTCCGGACAGGGATTGCAACTACTGTACTATTAGGATATGTACAGTAGAGATGTTATTTGATAGGAAAGGTTTATAAAGGATATACAGTATGGCTGGTTCTGGAATTTGATAAGCTTGACTGAAGAGGTAAGTATATACAGTATGGCTGGTTCAGGGGCATAGCTAGTACTTTGTGGGCCCCATAGCAAAGTTTATAATGTCCCACCCCTGCAGTGCCCATTACACATTATGCAAAACACTGCAATGCCCAATATACATTATGCGCACACCACAATGCCCATTACATATTATGTGATACACCACAACGCCCATTACACATTATATGCACACTATAATGCCCATTGAACATTATGCGACACACCACAATGCCCCTTACACATTATGTGACACACCGTAATGCCCCTTACACAATGTGACACATACTAATTCTCCTTACACATTATACCACATGTAGTAATGCCCATTACACAAGAGAAACACATACTGTATTAAAAACAAGCACTAAATAAAACATTTTAAACTTATTATTTCAGTATAGTAACATTGCTGCTGCAACACAAAGCCCAGTTTACCAGAGAGAAGCTGCAACAGCAGCCAGCCCAGCCGGACCCTCACTATCACAGCAGTAAGCCACTATGGGCTGGAAAGCCTGGCATGTGTGTCCACAGCTGTCAGCTGTCCCAATGATGGTGTGGGGGCCTTCCGTGTCAGTGTTCCGGTCTCCTCTCAAAGCAGACAGGCTCCATGCGCTGTTCCCCCCCTCCCGCCAGGAACAGCACAACCCCATCCTGCATGGCAGCACAGCGCAACGCACTCCCCCCTTCCGCTAGGCTCTTCAGTCAATCCAGCAACTTATCCCCCAACCTGCCCAGCACAGCACGACCCCATCCTGAATGGCGGCACAGCGCGATGCATTCCCCCCTTCCGCTAGGCTCCTCAGTCAATCCAGCAAGTTATCCCCTCACCCGCCCGGCACAATGCGACACCCTGCCAGGCTCCTCAATCTCCCGGCAATGCAGGTGGCTCCCACCCTTGGTTTATTGGAATGTAAAAAAATAGTAAGCGGGTGCAGGGGAGTGCTTGCTGTCCAGCCGCTGGGCCCCATAGCACCTGCACCTCCTGGACCCTCGGTAGTTCCGCCACTGGGCTGGTTCTGGAATTTGATAAGCTTGACTGAAGAGGTAAGTATTCTGGGAATGCTTGAAGTATTGGAGACTGAAGGAGAGTCTTATTGTGCATGGGACTGTATTCCACAAAGTGGTTGCAGCCTGAACATCTGGTGAGGAAGATTAGCCTTGCAGATGTATTCATGATGGATTGTAGTGGTGAGAGTCTGTACTGGGAAAGACCAGTAAGGAGACTATGGCAGTACTCGATGCGGGAGATGATGAGAGCATGGATTAAAGATGCAGAGGGCGAAAGACTGAGACCAGAGGTACTCCAACTGGTAGAGGGAGTGAAGAAGGGGTGAAATCAGAGAAGCAATCACTGAAAGAGCTTTTAGATAGGTAAGATGAGAACAAAAAAGGGCTGTGATTTTAGGACCTAGGGAATGTAATGTTTGTATTAAAATAATATGTTCAACAGTGGCAAAAGCAGCAGAGAAATCTAGAAGAATGAGTAGAGAATAATGGCCTGCGTGTGAGGCGTTCACACATGCGCAAATACGCCCCTGCACATGCGCAAACACCAACCATTGGCTGTCCGTCCGCACTCAGAGCCATCCGGCTCAATCAGAATAAGGGCCTTTATGTGATCAATCTTTATACTATTTTCTATTGTGTTCCTGGGCTATTGTTCTTATTTCTTCTGGATTTATATGCCCTAGACATTGATGTCATACATAAATACAATGAATATGCTCCTTGATAATGGTATTACCCTCATAACAAAATAATTGATACAGTTGCTTTCTGGCTTTTTCTTTTGCAAGCTTGGTTCTACCATTTGTAATGATACATTTATCACCTTTAAATGTCACCAAATGTCCTTGCTTAGTAAACTATTTTTTCACAGACAAAAGATTAGTGTCAATATTAGGCACATAAAATACATTTTTATAAGTATATTTCTGGTGTTTATGAGACTGAACAGTAACTAAAACCTCCTCCCTTTCATTCTGGGACCATTGTCAGGGCTTGGGTTTCTGGTGTTCCCGGCTGTGGCAGCAGTGGTCCAGTGGTGGATGCTGGGAACTGGAACACGGGAGGCTTTAGATAAGGACAGTTCCTAGGAGGTTCACTGGCACTGCGGGCACAGATAGGTGGGGGAGTTGACGAGACTCTGGTCAGAAGCGCGGAGTTTAACACTACCGACAGTTTTCACCAGGGACCCCCGCAAGGAGGTTTGGACTCCCCTGTCACGACCCTTTGACCTGAGTTCCCCACAGCTAACTGGCCAGTCATGGGAGATGGGCAGTGACTAGTGGCAGTGAGCTTGGAACTTGGAACTCGGAGCTTTGGTCTGAGATGACAGTGGCTTGGGAGTCAATGAGTAGTCTCCTGCCTGGAAGCTGACACAGTGGGCTAACGGCCTGGGAGCTGGGACATCACTGTAAACGGCCTGGGAGCTGGAAGGAGTGTTGACGACCTGGGAGTCGACACAGCACTGTAGACGGCCTGGGAGATGGATATACACGGGAATCAGACCAGTTGTTCTAGGCAGGGAAAATGGGCCAGAGGCCTCCCTGCTGGCCTGTGATTGTCTGTAAGCCGCAGCAGCAATTAAGTCCAGGAAATACCTGTGCACACCTTTGGTCACATGGGTCAGTGCACAGGTCAGTGTATAAAGGTCACAGGGAAATCATTGGACAACAGAGTCATGTGATTGCAGGTGTCATGGCGGTGCCCATGTGGCGTGGGACTTCAGGGTAATGCCACACAGATCCTGCCATGGAGAGTACCCAGGGATGGCACAGGACAGGGGCCTGCGCCGCAAGACACACCAGCGAGTGGGTAAGGAATGCAGATGCATGCGCAGATGCGAACGCTCACCGCGGTTTCTGACAACCATACTATAATTGTGACTATTCTTATGAATTTCTTTGGTCTATTTACAGTAAGTAAATAAAAACTTTTATCAATTGTAATATGGCAAGGACAGCATACTTCCACATTAAGTTAAATTTAGAAGATCCAGTCCGGGATAATAAGAAGCAGCAACCTGGGGGTTTGTTCTTCTGTTCCCCATACCCTCCAATATGACCCTCTCCACTAGGTACAAATGCTCTGTTCCTGGACTTCCCTCTAATTTATGATTGCCGTCACCTGTATTGAACTAGTTAATTTATAAGAAAGGTGAGCATTTTCTACCTAATGGAATGGGTCATGTTGGAGGTTATGGTTCCCTAGTTTCTGCATGGTCTTTCAGTGTGTTCTGCCTGGATTCATTCAGCCTGCACCTAGGCTGCAATCAGTGTGTGCGTGAAACATTTTTTTTTAAAAGCCACAGTAAGTGGCGAAACGCGTTAGTTGTGACCTCCAGGATTGGACCCCCAACCTCATTCATCGACTGATCCCTGTTACCACTGCTATCCAACTTTGGGGAACCCCCTACCCCCACCAATTTTGTTTGGACCTTCTGTGGAAAACCTCCAGGTGAGCCTCCCAAAATCCAGCCACCTGTTTTAGAGGATACACTGTTATTATTCACCAAGTGGGACATTTCCTGGCCAATTGTACCCTAAAGTCACCTGTCTATGGACATTGGCACCCCAACACCGGCTAGGGGTACACTCCAACAGCCTCAATGAGACATAATCAACTGGGACTAATTGCCTAGTGTAGTACCTCCGGGTGCTCCCACCATCAAGTCACCTGTACCAGGATTTTGGTATCACAACACCATCCAGGGACCAAATGCAGAGGACCCACTGAGGCTCTCGCTCTCCCCTTTCTAACAGGTGTGTTACGGACTTGGGTGTTACCCACCGTAGGAGTCCGGAGACAGTAACGTGAGGATGTTGGTGTGGTGCTGCAGGAGGCAGGGAGCTGGAGATCAGGCGTGAGCCCGTAGCCGGGACCGCTGGTTAGAATGGCCACAGCGAAACCCTACACTGACTCTGTTGGCCGTCCCGGGCAGGTGACCGCAGGCTGCAGGGTGCTCGGCTTCTCCTTTAGTCGCTGCGTTCGAAGGAGCGAGTTAGGCCCGCTCCGACCCCGATGCAACCAGGTTTTAAGTGGGGACAAACCCACGGCAACCGTCAGGGACTGGACCAAAAGGAGGATCTAACTACCAGGGCCTATCTGGACTAAAACACCCTAACTCACGGCACCTGGCCAAGGACGGGGAGCGTGACCAAGTCACAGGCACCAGAACACAGCAACAATGGGGCGCCACCAAACCAAACACACGCCAACACAAAAATAGTACTCTTAAAGTGACGGTACCCCAAAACAGGCGTAAACCCACAGTTGTGGGCCTCTCCGAACCACGGAGAGCAGAACCAGGATAATAATGATAATAACTAAGGAGAAAGGGCCGCTTGCCCATATGAATAAAGAATAAGGAACCAGACTCCACTGGAGCACTTACGTGACCGGCCCAAGACTGGACACTGGCCGCAGCAATCGGGCAGCTGGATAACGGCTGGACCACGGCTGCATGGTGACCGCAGTAAGACGGCAGCTGGACAATGGCTGCACCACGGCTGGACGGTCCCCGGACTAGGACAGCAACGGGACAACGATATTTGATCCAGACTGCAGCAGGATAGGACACTTGACTGGACCCAGACTGCCACAGGACAAGACTGTAAACAGGACCCAGACTGAAGTGAGAAGGACTCCGACAGAATCCAGACTGAATGGAACAGGAGCAGGACCTAGGACCAGAAAGCAGTAGATCTGCAGCTACCAGCACAGAAAACAGCAAGCTATAACTGGCAGAGATCCAAACAAGAGCATGCCTTATCAAGGCCTCAGGTGATTGATAACACCTGGTGGATCTCCAGGCAGTCTCCCAGCAAGTGCTTGATTAGCTTAATTATCTCACAGCCTAGTGAATAAATTAAGCTCCCAGAACACAAAGCTGTAATGGCAACAGACCTGCCACTGGAGGCCACCAGTGAGTCAAAATGCCAAACAGAAATTGACAGAAAACAAAACAGACTGAACCATTGAACCTGGCTCCTGACAAGGTGAAACTTTTCCCCAACGACGTCAGGGAACATTTCCCAATTGGACATATCACAGTTTGCCTACATCCTCCAGCGGCGCTTGGAAGCCCCATTCCAACTAGAAAGTATCTTCAGGCATCCATCAATCTTCATTCACAGACTCCAGCGGCATAAAGATTCAGATTCCGTGTTTTACCCATCCATCCAATTGGAGCAGCGATCAATACAGTACCAGCCATTGGGCTAAGTTCACTTACCCGCAATTGGATCCAGTACTCCATCCTGAGAGTGAAAATTTCATCCCTCCCCCCTCCTTTTTTTTTACCTATATATTTTATATAAATGTATCTGTCAATGTTTTAAATGTTTTCTTATATAAAAGTATCGTTATAACCTATTCAAGGTTTGTGTATTCCTTCATTGTAGTACCAGCACTGCTTCCTTTTTACCAACCCTGCTAGAAATGGTTCAGAATTCTCCATTTGAACTCTCACTGAGGGGAAGATTTATTAAGCCTGGTGAAGTGATAAAGTATCTGGTCTTTATCACCAGCCAATCAGCTCCTACCTGTCATTTTTTAAACCAAACCTGCAACTTCACAGTTAGGAGCTGATTGGCCAGTGATAAAGTACCAGCCACATTATCACTTCACCGAGCTTAATAAATCTGCCCCATAATTCCTCTGTGAGTAATTAGCAACAACCTTGGTACAGCATTTGATTCTCCTCTGCAATGAGAGAGAGAGAGAGTGAGAGAGAGAGAGTGAGTTCTGTGTTAGAGAACCTAACATTTCACCCACTCCTCATCACTCTGTGATTCTTGTGCACTCAGAGAAGCAGTTGACTATCTTCGGCTTCCTTTAGATTGTGATGTCAGGCTGTGGCAACGGCAGTGTTCCTGAGTCTGGAGAGAGGAGCTGAGAGGAGAGGGGAGAAAAAGGGAGAGAGCAGCCCCTCCTCTCCTTCCGCCTAGGAACAGACTGCATCCTGTCAGTCATGTAAGCCTGGGCTGTACCATAGCAAGCATCACTATCTAACTCTGGGGACGTCAAGGGAACCTATACACTGTAAGCAGGCTTGTACTGGCCTGCCAGTGTACCGGGGCATTCACCGGTGGGCCCAGTTGGTTTATAACCATGCCCACGTGTGCAGACTAGCCAGCGTGGTACTTATCGCTGCCGGGTAGTCATCAGCTATTGACTGACCTAGCGATTGCAGGCTGGGAGGCTGCAGAAACCACCATCATTTTTCAGAGGGAACAGAGGGGTAGATTTAGCTCAGTAAAGTGATAAAGTGTCTGGTTTTTATTACCGGCCAATCAGCTCCTATCTGTCATTTTTTAAACCAAATAGCAAAAGAACAAAGTATGAGCGCTAGGGACAAGTGCTGTGTGCCGTGTACAGATGGCTGCCCTCTGGCAGAGGGATTTCGCCCTCAGCAATATGGAGAAACAGAAGAAAAAAACAGTGGGCGCCTTATGTACACAAAAAACTATTTAATTAAATAAATAACAATAAAAATAATTATTTGCATGCATGCAACAAGAAAAAGTTTTTTTTTTTACATTTAAAATAACCACACCAGTAAATATATAAAATCAAGCATTCGTTATATTGACCGATATTTACTATGTCATGATAAGCAAAATTGGAGAGAGGGGAAAGTGGACTCTTTTTGTGGGGCACTCTTTGTTTCTGATTCTAATTAAAACATAACTTTTAATATATTTATTGGATAAGATAAAGTGGACATACGCAATCAGACAAACAAAACAGATCAGAACAGATAGGGACATACAACATTTATATTGCAGTGAGCTTTTAGATAATAGGCTATGCAATTATTTTTATTTATATAAAAGTCCTTTCTGTGTCAGAACAGAACGTATAGGGATTTCCTAGCACAGCTAATTGTTATTTATGCTAGGGATTGCAGTGAGCGCATAAAAGCAGAGAGGAGAGCGGCGGAGTACCTGTATAGAGACGAGTGCCTGACGTGGAGGGAGAGAAGAGAGAGATTCTCCGTGCCCTGTGTGGGGTCTCTATCGCAGATTCAAGCGGGCTCAGTGTGGTACATCCTTGGCTGTATACAGGGTCCTTCCAATGTGCGGCTAATTGCCTGACAGTCTAAGAGACACTTTCCCGCCGGCGCCGACGGGCAGTGTGGGGGATGACGCGCGTTTCGCCTTCTGACAGCTTGGTCACATCAGGTAACGTAAGGAAAGTGAGGTCTCCTGAAGTAACCCCTTGGGAGGGAACTCCCCTGTGAGGTGTCAAGCGGTAATTGGCTGAGCTTCATTGTTGACGTCAGCCTGTGTGATACGGAGTTTACCTAACTCCGTGCCTGGAAGTCCTATGTAGCGGGCTTCCCTAAGGAGGTGATCACATTAGATATGTGTAAAACTGTCTCCGTGGGGGGAAGTCCAGTAGTACCTTTTGACCAATGTGCAGTCCAAGCAGGGAATTTTCCCTATAAATATTATAGATAAAAAACCTTCAGACGATCCCTAGCTGAAATAGCAATCAGCTTGGCTAGATATATCACCTCATTATCTTTCAGGTCTGATACAGAACTTAAATTGCATAGCATATAATTTATACGCTCACTGCAATCCCTAGCATAAATAGCAATTAGCTGTGCTAGGAAATCCCTATACAGTACGTTCTGTTCTGACACAGAAAGGACTTTCATATAAATAAAAATAATTGCATAGCGTATTATCTAAAAGCTCACTGCAATATAAATGTTGTATGTCCCTATCTGTTTTGATCTGTTTTGTTTGTCTGATTGCGTATGTCCACTTTATCTTATCCAATAAATATATTAAGAAGTTAAGAATCAGAAACAAAGAGTGCCCCACAAAAAGAGTCCACTTTCCCCTATCTCCAATTTTGCATATATCTCGGACTCAGGGGTGCACCGCCAACATAAAAAGACCCTCTACCCCGCATAGGGACCTTACGTCAAAAAAAAGTTGGTATCAGGCAACTCAAGCCGAACCCCACCCGAGCAGTAAAGGGGGTCCCTTGTGACCCAATTCACACTGGGTGGGTATAACCTTGTGCGACTCCCAAAACCCTCCCTCTCTATGTCATGATAAGTACAGGTCAAAGTGCGCAGATTTGGACAGATTTTGTCAGTCCCACAGCGAAGGGTAAATGTCCCAGCAATTAATGATGGTATTATTGTGTCCTCCAGATAGAACAGGCTGCCCCCCGGGAGAGCCAGCAGTATTCACTGCACCCGATCGTGCATATGTAATAATCGGGAGCAGTGAATATATGAATATCTAATGAGCGGCTCTTGGCTCCCGGCCCCCTGCTGGCTGCTATGTGTAAAAAAAATATATATATATATTTTCTAAATTAAATATATATTCATGTGCTATAAGCACATGAATAAAAATAGCATGCCCCTTCACAGAATAAAATTCCTGATTTTTTTGACAACAAATGTAAAACAACAACAACTTTATTTTAAAAGTTCACTTTCCACTTCACCATGAAAGATGGCGATTTGCTACACGGCGACACCATCCACAAATTTCTCATGCCCGTATGGTAATATGCCTCATACAATTTTCAAGTGAACAGTGTTGGTTAACAACCTATTGCAATATTGTATTGTGTTCATTTTTTAAAATTTATTGTATATACATTTTTATATGGAATTCCAGTTTTCCTAGTCTTACCTCAGCCCCGACTAGGTTCGTCTGTTTCCCAGATGGCGAGAACATTGAGCGATCTGTTGCCCACAGTACAAACATAATCTTTCTTGAGGAGTTAAACATGCCCGATTAATTTGTATGGGCTCCTCAATGCTGGGTGGTAATGAAGCCCGAGGACGTAGGGGCAAGAAATTTCCGAGGACGATCACTTCTTGACTTTTCAGTTTGTCTCTCTCTCGATGTCTCAAATCATAAGGAAATCAGTTTGTCTGAAAACTGGTGTATAACGGAGCTGAAAGTTCGGGAACAAACAGGAAGCAGGACAGATCTGGCAGCTGGGAATTGGGATTGAAAAATGCTCAATCATTTTCACTCCATTCTCCTGTGTTGCAATTGTGCATAATGCACTTATATATTTAAGAATATATATGTTACTCATCTTTTTGAGTGGGAAGAAAATGACTATAAATTATTTTATTAATTGCAGTATGAAGATTGTAGTGTAGTAATTGACATGTTCAAACTGTTAATGTACTGTAAGATGTACAATACAAGTCTTCAAACTGATGTTAAGCGAAAATAGATAAAATGTACTGGTGTTGTAGTAAAAAAAAGTTTAAGATTCAACAATACAACCAAGTAAATGTGTTTATAGTAACATAAACGATGGCAATTTTCTTACCTCTGGCGCTGTTTGGATCTCATAAAGGAGTCGCTTTATTATGTGATGTTTGTTTAGATACTATAGTAGTGTTACTTTATAAATCTATGGATTCATAATAAGTAGTCTTTATTAGTTAAATTGGAGTATAGATTTAATTGTCTTGATAAATAAGAGAGGTTTTCTAATTTTTGTATCTATCTATCTATCTATCTATCTATCTATCTAATATATATATATATATATATATATATATATATATATATATATATATAGAGAGAGAGAGAGAGAGAGAGAGAGAGAGAGAGAGAGAGAGAAAAGCTGATGGCACTCCAAGGGTTAAACCTCTGGATGAGGCTGAGGTGCCCAGGTGCATGGTGTTGCCGGCCGGTGAAGGGGGCTCACATGGAGATAGAAGAATACCGGCACTCAAAGGACTTGGTATAATAAGTAAAAACACGGAAGGTCAGATCAACGTTTCGGTTTATTATAAAACCGTTTTCAAGATCACTGAAAACGGTTGTATAATAAACCGAAACTTTAATATGACCTTCCGTGTTTTTACTTATTATACCAAGTCCTTTGAGTGCCGGTATTCTTCTCTCTCTATCTATCTATCTATCTATCTATCTATCTATCTATCTATCTATCTATCTATCTATCTATCTATCTATCTATCTATCTATATATATATATATATATATATGTTTCTTGACAAAGGTGGTTGCTCCACAGAAACAGGCTGTTGAGCTCCCAGGGCTGCACCATGGGTTACGGGCTATTGAAGTGGATCATTGAAGGTAAGTAAAAAAAAACCTGGACCCTGTAATGTACCAATATGTTGCCATGTGCTTTTAATCTGCTGTATTTTTGATATATTCAATACAAGTTTACTCTATCCTTCCTACTAATGGAGGTTATATTATATGTATATATATATATACACAAGAATCTAAAAGACAGGCACACTCCTACCATCAGTACATCAACCGCTGTGCTTCCAGCCAAATATACAGTATGTGATATAGAGTCCAATGGCGAGCACCCATGGACTTTGTTTTTCTTTAACAAGCTTACGGGCTTGATTAGACCCTTCGTCAGGTAACAAGAAAAATGCATACATAAAAATGCTCACCTTAAATACCAAAGACAGACAGTGCAAGATGGCGCCATGCAGCCATACCTCCCGACGTGCGTTCCACCTCAAGCTTCCGGGTACAGCTACCCCAGAATGCTCAGTGTTCAAAACGCCTACACCCAGTTGTCAAGGCAATGCGTCACCACAAAAAAATGATAATATGCAAAGAAGTATACAGAAAATAGAAACAGTGTTCAAGCAGCAATAACAAATTTAGACGAATGCATAATATGACATAACACATTATGTATATATGGCTGCTTAAAACAGAACGTACAAATAGACAGGTCAAATAATTTATTCATAAACACATTCAAATTCAAATGATAATTCAAGCCTTTCGGTCTTCAAATTGTAATAAGGTCTTATGTCTATCACCTCGTTGCTTATGCTCTGGGACATGATCAATAATGATGTGTTAAAAAGCTAGACAGACTGTGTTTCATTTCTGCAAAGTGTCTAGCAAGAGGCTGATCAGAAGGCTTTCCTGACACTGCAGCTCTGATGGATGTGCGGTGCATAGCCATCCGCTCCTTAAAGGGGCGGATGGTTTTGGCAATATAGCACAATCCGCATGGGCACTTAACCATGTAGACCACAAATGCAGTACTACACGTTAATGTGTGTCTGTTGCTGTATTTTCTACCCGTATATGGATGGAAAAAATACTTGGTAGCTACCATGAGTCGACATGTTGTGCAGCCGACACATTTAAAACATCCTGGTTCACGCTTTCTAGTTCTTGTGTCACCCATACCATGTTCGCTAACATCAGTATGAACCAGCCAGTCACTTTTACTTTTACCCTTTTTGTAACAGGGCATCACCCTAGTATGTTTCATGCCCTTCAGATCTTTTTTGTTCTGAACAATTGGCCATATTTTTTACTCCAATAGGAGACATCCTTCTGGGCCTTAGAAAAATTCTGTACCCAATGAATGCATTAGCCAGGTTTAGACACACTTTTTTAGAAGACTGTAACAGGGATTCTTCTCTAGTGATGCCCCCAACTTTGGTATGGGCCACATTAAGTACTTCATCTGAATACCCCCTTTGTTTGAATTTATCAGTCATTACATTTAAAGTAGTGTCTAACGTAACAGGATCGCTAGTGAAGCGCTTGGCACGCAGGTATTGTGAGTAAGGTAAGCCACAAAAGTGGCTGGTGGGTGGTGGTTTTCGGCTCTCAGAACACTATTCCTGTCTGTGATTTTGGTGTATAACATAGTACTGATATGATTAACTTTTACCATTATTTTCACATCCAGGTAAGGGATCTCTTCTAAACTCATTTAAAATGTGAATTTAATCGGACAGTCCTGACTATTGATAGACTCCGTTAACATGACGAAGTCCTCTGCACGTCCCCGCCAGAACAGCAGGACGTCATCAATGTACTGTATCTATGGTAAAATAATACATTATCTCTCACTTCACTAATAAAAAAGAATTGCCGCTCGATGTCTACCATGTATGTATTTGCATAAGCGGGTCACGAGCTTACTTGCAAGTAATACCTCTTATTAAAATAGAAGTAATTGCGAGTCAGCACAAGTCGTAACAGTGAGAGAAAAAAATCAAGGTCAGGACCACCATATAGTGGATTTCCGTGCAATAATTTCCTGAAAGCAGCCAAACCTCCTTCATAAGAGATATTGGTGTATAACCTGGTGATGTCCATGGTGCACAACTATGTGCCACCAGGAACATCACCCAACGCACCCAATTGTGTCAACATAGGTGTGCGCACATTGAGTGTTAATGCCCACCCTTAAGAACACCTCCCTGCCGCTAACAATACCAGCAATACCTTTAACCAAAGACTAGCTTTTTAGAACTGTATTCCATTTAAAGAAGCACACATCAATTAATAATGTGTGTTTGCATTGGCCATTGTCATATTACTACATACCTGCGTCATCCATATATGTGTATGACTTTATTTGCATGTGCTGTTAGTGTTACACAGAGTAATTAGAAGATGAACACTGAAATAGACAGGAGATTATGATGTGGTTGAGAGACTTTTTATATTGTAGCGAGTGCCAATAGGTGACGGAACACACGCCTGATTGGTGTGTTAGACATGCCCAATAGGTAGAGCTACTCACACCCCTTTGATGGTGCACCCCCTAATAAAATGAGCTGCGCACGTCTATGTGTGTCAACAAATCTGTCATATCTCTGAGGTTAGTATCCCCACCCTGCACACACGGCTGCAAAAACGCATCCAAATACTCAGAAATGTTGCTAAATAGGGAACCCCGAGCAGATATTATAGGACGCCCAGGGGGATTTATAAGCCGCTTGTGAACTGGGTTGCGGCACCTTAAGAAAATCACCCACTTCTTTTGAAATAATGACATCTTTAACTGCAGAATCAATTATTTTAAATACCTCCTTCATATACAAATCAGTCAGATCATGTGCCAACCTCAGGTACACGTTAGTGTCAGAAAGTTGCATATCAATCTAGCTGAAATAATGTTGAATGTCCTGCAAAACCACCCCACCCCCTTTGTCTGCAGACCTGATGACAATGTCCCTATAGCCATTCAGGTCTTTTAAAGCTTGCCACTCCGTTTACTTAGATTATTTCTGTAATTTGATGATTCCTTCTTGGATGCCAACACCTGTGCATCCAATGCTTTAATATAGCCTGCAATGGCTACATTATGTGAGATTGGTTCAAAAGTAGACTTATTGCGGAATTTCTTAGTCACAGGATTAGATGAAATTGATACAGGGTCATTGGATAAAACAGACTCCCTGTTTCCAAAGAACTCCCTCAATTTAAGTTGGCAATCAAGATAGTGCAAATCAATTTTCCAGTGTAGGTTATAAAACGAGTTGGTTAATACAAAACTTAACCCTTTGTTAAGGACACTCAGTTCATCCTCAGATAGCACTCGACTGGATAGATTAAACACTTGATTTATTTGTTTTGCGCTCTGCCTCTCTTTGGCTTGACGGTGCCGCTTGCCTCCTCTCCTGGGACATTTGGTGGACGTCCTGTGCCACAACGTGTTGTTACCCCTAAAGGGGGTTTGGTACCAGATTTTGAGCAAACAGTATCATCTCCGGATGATGTTAACCCCTCTTTGGAATCTGAAGCATCATTATAGCGTGACCTGCGCTGCTTGGAGAACCGGTTTCTGAAACTATTGTCAGGTTTCCCTGACAGCCATCAGTAAACTGCATGTTCAGAATAGTCTCTATTCACCGTATCCAACTTTCTTTTCTTAAAAAAAAGTAAATCACACTTATATGCAGATGTGTGTGTGTGTTCAATCCCCTGCAGCAAATAGTCTATTTCTTTTTTCTTGAACAAATGTACCAAATATCATCAGGTGTGGACTCACCAATGGAATCTTTAAATTTCTCAGTGAACAGGATGCCCTCTGTCTCACTCTCAGAAAGGCTGTGTTTCAACCTGCATCCAATCGAATCCAGTAGCTTCCTCCATAATTAATCAGCTGTAGTAACACGATGTTTCTAACCACACACCTTTTCTCAATCAGTTCAGGAAAGTAGATGCCTGGATTTATAGCAGCATAATCCAGTAGATGTCAACCAGACAAAATAGATAAACATCCTTGAAATGGTATTTACCATATAGCGAAGGTGCATACAGAAATAAATTCACATATCAGTTCGTGATTATGTACAAGAATCCAAAAGACAGGCACACTCTTACAATCAGTACATCAATCGCGGTGCTTCCAGTCAAATATATGTGATATAGAGTCCAACGGCGAGCACCCACGTGGCTTGTAGCTTCTGATTTTTTGGAATAGTTTCTTTGGTACTTGTTTCCTATCTGGGCGCCCAGGTTTTCTACGTACGGCACCGTAATGAAATCGGATCGCATCGCATCGTACACATACACGATATTGAACGATGCGATGCGATGCGATGCGATCCGATTCGATTTCCCATAGGAAACAATGTGAAATGGCTCAATTTAGCCAAATTATCATAGGAACAATAGTAAATGGGCCAAAAACACCCCTGAACATTGAAATGTCCCCCCAAAAGTAGTTGACGCCACCCCGCCATCAACGTGAACCCGAAGCGTGGCGAGCGCAGCGAGCCCGCGAGGGGCGGCGGTACGCGTCCTCCGACCTTTTCATGCCCTACTATCCACTAGGGCGTGGAGTGAGAATAGAATAGTGTGGCGAGCGCAGCGAGCCACCGAGCCCGAAGCGTGGCGAGCGCAGCGAGCCCCGCGAGGGGACGCGGATACCTTCACAGTTATACGCGTCCCCTCGCGGGCTTCCCAGGTGTCCATGGCGACGCGGACACCTGGGAAGCCCGCGTAGGGACGCGTTTACCTGTGAAGGTATCCGCGTCCCCTCGCAGGGCTCGCTGCGCTCGCCACGCTTCGGGCTCGGTGGCTCGCTGCGCTCGCCACACTATTCTATTCTCACTCCACGCCCTAGTGGATAGTAGGGCATGAAAAGGTCGGAGGACGCGTACCGCCGCCGCTCGCCACGCTTCGGGTTCACGTTGATGGCGGGGTGGCGTCAACTACTTTTGGGGGGACATTCCACTGCTCTGTGGGTTTTTTGGGGGTTTCTGGCCCATTTACCATTCTTCCCTATGCTGATTTGGGTAAATTAATCCATTTAACATTGTTTCCTATGGGAAATCGGATCGCATCGCATCGCATCGTTCAATATCGTGTATGTGCACGATGCAATGCGATCAGATTTCTCTACGGAGAATAGCATGGTGCACAATTAACTTAGCGGGCGCCCAGATAGAAAACAAGTACCGTTTCTTTTTATTTTGAGAAATGCTGATCAAGATCCAACGCGTTTTGTTCCGGTTAGGAACTTCATCAGGGTTTTTTTGATATATAAAATGATATAAATTCATATCAACACCATGACATTGCTTACATTGATGTTACATACAATAAAATATTTAAATCAAAGGTTTAAATAAGAGAATAAATATACAATTAAAATTCAGATGCATTTGCAAATGGACATTTTTAAAATAACAATAAAATATTGGTTTGTATATTTATATAGTAAAAATTGTTTAATAAATTTGCAATCTTGTTGATTTAATCAGATGGGTCATTGGAATTGTCAAGGGGAATAGAGATATTGGGAAAACACATAAACATATTGAAGAGGTTGAATATGCATGTTTTATTTGGAATTCCTTATTGATTAAGAAACCTTACATACCTCAGAAGTATGATCGCCTTACTTAGGCTAAAAGAAGGAGTTCTTTATACTCTGGTATACGGAATGTATTTCTCCCAGAATGGTTCCGTATATGTTTTATACCTAATAATAGGGAGGTTAATTAAGGCCTTGTCCTATATCAGTTTACATACAGTAGTTGAATGTTGTTATATTGTTTTACAAGACATACCTTGTTATAATTAGGTGTAGTCTTCACTTTATAAAGTGATCGCGAACTAGGATTATATATCTCCTAATATGAGGTAAAATAATCTATCTTAATTGACCTGCTGTTAATTTATACTAACATTTTAGAAAATTCTCTTGTAAACCACTACATACCTCCAAAAAGGATAAGAACTGTTAACCTTGCATCAGAAATGAATTTTCAGAATAGTAATCTAATTGTATGTTGGTAAAAACAGGTATTCTGTTCCTAATGCAGAAAATTTTACTAGGTTACTAAGTTCCTCTTCCCTGCCTGGGGTGTCGCTGTCTGCTGTAGTGCTTCTAGCACAGTGTGACCTGTATATTAGCACTGTATGCAAACCAGACCTGTGCTAGAAACACCACAGCAGACAGCGACACCCCAGGCAGGGAACAGGAACTGCATGGGTTCTCAAAGATAGCAGGTGCTAGAACGAACACTATGGGGGAAATTTACTAAAGGAAATTTGTAAAAAAAATAGGTATATTTGTATCCAGAAATACACTTATTTTTGACATTTACTATCCCGAAAATACGGCAATTCGTATTCGTATTGATAGCACATCAATACGAATACGAATTGCCGAATTTTCGGGATAGTAAATGTAAAAAATAAGTGTATTTCTGGAAACAAATACACCTATTATTTTACAAATTTCCTTTAGTAAATTTCCCCCTATATGTGTGTATATATATCTCTTATATATTTAGCCAGATCTGTCACTCATCCCATGTGTATATAACGTTCCCGCCCAGCGTTATACACAAACCCGCCCCCCCTAAGGAAAAGACCAGTGTTCCACTCACCCCACCCCCTTGACATCACCTCCCCCCACCCAGCCAGGGCTACAGTACATGCCCACCATCCACCATTTCTCCACAGTCACCATCCACCATTACTCCCGCACCCCCCAGACACCCGCGACCCTCCCTCCCGCGATTCGCGGGCCCCCCGCGACCCCCCTTCCTGCGATTTGCGGGCCCCCGTGACCTCCCGTGATTTGCGGGCCCCCCACAACTCCCCCCTTCCGTGATTCGCGGCACCCCCGCGACCTCCCCTCCCGCAATTCACGGCACCCCCGTGCCCCCCCTCCCGCGATTCGCGGCCCCCCGCGATTTGCGGACCCAAGCCCCCTCCCACGATTTACGGCACCCCCGCGGACCCCCTCCCCCGATTTGCGCCCCCCGCGATCCCCCCTACCACGATTCGCGGGCCCCACGCGATTCATGGCACCCCTGCGCCCCCCAACCCGCGATTTGCCGCATCCACCTCCCACGATTCGCCGCGCCCCCTCCCGCAGTTTGCGAACCCCAGCCCCCTCCCGCAATTCGCGCCCCCTGCAATTTGCTGACCCCGCCCCCTCACTCGATTCGCGACCCCCCGCAATGCGCCCCCTCCTGCGATTTCCAGACCCCATCCCGCGATTCGCGGACGACCCCTCCCATGATTCATGCCCCCCTCCCGCAATTCACGGCACCCCCGCACCCCCCTTCCCACGATTCGTGGCCCCCCACGAACCCCCCTTCCACGATTCATGACCCCCGCGCCCCCCTCCCGCAATTCGCAGACCCCCGCCCCCCCCTGATTCACGGCACCCCCTGCACCCCTCCCACGATTCACGGACCCCCACAACCCCCCTCCCAAAATTCACTCACCCACACAACCCCCCTCCCGCAATTTGCGGACCCCCCCTTCCCGCGATTCAAGCCCCCCCGCGCCCCCTCCCGCGATTTGCGGACCCCGCCCCCTCCCGCTAATCGCAGATCCCCGCACCTACCCTCCCGCAATTTGCAGACCCCCCTGACCCCCTTCCGGCAATTCCCCCCAGCGGGCCCCTGCGACCACTCTCCCGGATTTCACATACCCCCGTGAGAATGGGGGATCCTGTACCGCCACAAGCAGGTGCCGCCCCTAGGTGGGAAATCCGTCCCTAGCTGTCGCGCTGCAGGTTCCCCCACTGCCAGAAGTGTCCCCACGGTCCTCTGCACCAGCGCCACACCTTTTATCAATGTCTTGCCCACATACCACTATTATACAGCCTCCCCACGAACCCCCCTCCCACGATTCATGACCCCCGCGCCCCCCTCCCGCAATTCGCGGACCCCCGCCCCCCCTCCGCCCCCCTTGATTCACGGCACCCCCTGCGCCCCTCCCGCGATTCACGGACCCCCACAACCCCCCTCCCGCAATTTACTCACCCCCACAACCCCCCTCCCGCAATTTGCGGACCCCCCCTTCCCGCGATTCAAGCCCCCCCGCGCCCCCTCCCGCGATTTGCGGACCCCGCCCACTCCCGCTATTCGCAGATCCCCGCACCCCCCCTCCCGCAATTTGCAGACCCCCCTGACCCCCGTCCGGCAATTCCCCCTCAGCGGACCCCCGCGACCACGCTCCCGGATTTCACATACCCCCGTGAGAATAGGGGATCCTGTACCGCCACAAGCAGGTGCCGCCCCTAGGTGGGAAATCCGAATCTAGCTGTCGCGCTGCAGGTTCCCCCACTGCCAGAAGTGTCCCCACGGTCCTCTGCACCAGCGCCACACCTTTTATCAATGTCTTGCCCACATACCACTATTATACAGCCTCCCCACGAACCCCCCTCCCACGATTCATGACCCCCGCGCCCCCCTCCCGCAATTCGCGGACCCCCGCCCCCCCTCCGCCCCCCTTGATTCACGGCACCCCCTGCGCCCCTCCCACGATTCACGGACCCCCACAACCCCCCTCCCGCAATTCACTCACCCACACAACCCCCCTCCCGCAATTTGCGGGCCCCCCCTTCCCGCGATTCAAGCCCCCCCGCGCCCCCTCCCGCGATTTGTGGACCCCGCCCCCTCCCGCTATTCGCAGATCCCCGCACCACCCCTCCCGCAATTTGCAGACCCCCCTGACCCCCGTCCGGCAATTCCCCCTCAGCGGACCCCCGCGACCACGCTCCTGGATTTCACATACCCCCGTGAGAATGGGGGATCCTGTACCGCCACAAGCAGGTGCCGCCCCTAGGTGGGAAATCCGAACCTAGCTGTCGCGCTGCAGGTTCCCCCACTGCCAGAAGTGTCCCCACGGTCCTCTGCACCAGCGCCACAACTTTTATCAATGTCTTGCCCACATACCACTATTATACAGCCTCCTGCTCTCATGCACCCTCACTCCCTCCCAGTGGGAGGAAATGCTCACCCAATGCCGGGAGCTGCATACTGTCCCCCACCCTCTTCCAGTTCTAGGGATGCCAATCGACCATCAATGATTTCAAATCATCGATGGTTTATGGTTGATGTTGAATACTTTTGCCATCGATGTGGGAGGAACAGATGGTTTCCCTACATAAATGGCAAAGGGGAACCGATCAAGTGTCAAATTTTTTCAAGGTGCCGGGACATGAAGCATAGCTCCGCCCCCCACACCCGAAAGTCCCGCCACCGAGTTCTGATTGACCCACGGCCTATTAAGTCAGATATAATGGATGACAATCGATAGCTACAACAATCAATGGTTATCCAAGTAATATGTTACTACTATCGATGGCAGGGTGCAAAATTGCCATCAATGCCAACCATCGATGGTGTCTGCACCAATGCCCATCCCTACTCTGCAACAGCCAAAAACCTTTACTACCCCTCATGCCAACACACCTCTATCACTGCTCTGCCTCCTGTTCTCCTTTCCCGTAACTTCTGCCAGTGGGGACCCGCTCACCCTGTGTTGCCCACATTCCCCTATCATGCTTTACCACCCAGCCTCCTGCTCTCATGCACCCTAACTCCCACCCAGTAGGAAGGGACACTGACTCAGGGCCACTGTCCTGTATTCCTGTGCTGCCACACTGGACCCTCACCCACTGGCAAAAGCTGTACAGTGTCCCTTACCCTCCTCTTTAGTCCCCCGTATGCCCACACACCCCTATCACTACCCAGCTTCCTGCTCTCCTGAACCGTAACTTCCACCACTGGGGAGTCACTGACACTGTGTTGCCCACATACCCCTATCATGCCTCATAGCCCAGCCTCCTGCTCTCATGCACCCTAACTCCCACCCAGTAGGAGGAGACACTGACTCAAGGCCTTTTAATAGAAAATAAACTGCCCTGGGTGCCTTCCATGCACATTGAAGTCTTGATAAAAATGTTGTGGTGACATTGAAACGTCGACCCACCTGTTTTGATGTGCACACTTGTTATCAATATTGCGTCATAAAACTAAAGTCTTTTGAAAGTCCCTTGGAGTGACGCCACTTTCTTCCACGCTATCTATATATATATATATATGTAAATATTATATATATATGTATATATATATATATATATATATATATAGGGGGTGGCGGCCTGGCACTCTCCCGGCGGTGGTTGCTGATACCCCGGCGCCCTTGAAGAGGGATGTGTAGACTTTGTAGTAAATCACGGCACTCCAAGGAATTTTCAAAAAATATATTGAAGAAAAACACACCAACGTTTCGGAGCTTGATGCTCCTTTGTCAAGGTGAAATACAGTGTAACACAGAACAATCAAAAAAGCATACCTTAAATACAGTGCTGTGTGTTAGTCTGCCCTCCCTCGTGCATGGGACGCCGGCTGGGACGCTATGCTCCGTCTGCCGGACGTTGTCGCCCGGAAATGACGTGTGGATGGATTGAAAGTAGCTGCTGGAACGCAAGCTGGGCGGTGGTCATGGTAATTGGCCACTGCTGGTGTCGGCGCTTGTCCCCGCCGATGTCCGCCGCACTCTGGGTTGGAAAGAAATGTGAAAGATACATAAGTGATCAACAATAAAATACATGTACTTCAATGTAAATGTACAACAAGCATATGTTAAAACGCAGTCTGCGAGTTTAAATTAAGTCACAGGGGAAGTGGGGGCCTTGCAACAAGAATGCAAGAAAAGACTGATATAATCTTTTTGGGGCACTCTTTTATTATCAAATTTATGTGTATGTTATCGTAATTTAAGAATTAACTTTTATTTGGTATGCCTTAAAATAAAACGTGCTTTATCATATAAGATTAATCTTTGTTTTACTGATATACAAACAGAGGTACTGACAAAAGGCCTCACCTTCTCACCCAATACAAACTTTGACCGTTTCCAAGTACAAACTAACCTACAACTTTTTGGAAGAAAAATTCTCCTGAAAAAATTCTTCGCAACCAAGAATCAAACAGATGAAGTGGATGACTGGTCCGATTTAACAATACAAGAAAGAGAAGCCCTAGATGCTCTCAATAAGTTGGCCCAAGAGGGCTCATCACAGATCGCAAATTCCAATAGAAAAATATGCAAGAAAAAAATCAACTTTCTTCCCGTACGATAACATATGCCCAGAGGTGAAGATCTTTATAAACATGGTCTCTCAGGATTTGGACAAACTCCACAATCGTAACCGCCAGAGGAAACCCAAAGGAAATTTGACACCTAATGAAAGAAGAGCCATAAAAGACATCCAAAAAATGGATGATGTCCTTATACAACCATCGGACAAGGGTGGAAACATCGTCATCTGGCCCAAGGATAAATACCTAAGAGAAGCAAGAAAACAACTAAATAATTCTGACTGCTACCAGAAAAGTCTCTTTGATCCCACACAGAAATATCTTACGACATACATGGGAATAGTGGATGAAGCTCACAAGACCGGAGTCATCACTAAATCAGAGTATGATTTCCTTAAAGTTACGAACCCAAGGACTCCGACGTTTTATATGCTACCAAAGGTGCACAAAAATTTGAACGATCCCCCAGGGAGACCAATTGTCTCAGGGAATGCGAGCCTTTTGGAGAAAGCGAGCATATTTCTAGACACACACCTCAGAGAGCATGTCCTGCAACTTCTGTCCTATACAAAAGACATGACAGATGTGTTAAAGAAAATCCATGACATCGATTTAAGTGACAACTCTCTCCTAGTCAGTCTGGATGTGGAATCCTTATATACGAGTATCCGTCACGACCTGGGGATACAAGCCACCAAGTACTTCTTAGGGATGAGACAACAGGGAGACTTTGAAGAATTCCTAATCAGCCTGCTAGAAATTGTACTTCGAAGAAACTACTTCACATTTGATAATCACTTCTACACCCAGACAGGAGGAACTGCGATGGGGGCGGCTTGTGCCCCCACATACGCCAACCTCTTTCTGGGTTGGTGGGAGAAGGAAATAGTTTTTCATGAGAGACGGGAACATCTTAATGAACATGTGATTTTTTGGACGCGATATATAGACGACATCCTGATCATATGGGAAGGAACACAGGATGAATTGGACCTATATGTTGAAGATCTGAACGCCAATGATATCAACCTCAAATTTACTTGTGAAAGTAGTCCTACAAGTATCTCCTTCTTGGATCTTAGGATCTACAGGACAGAGAACAACTCCCTCGCCACCGAAATCTTCAGGAAATCAACTGCAACGAACAGTCTCTTGCATCAAAGTAGCTCCCATTTCCCACCAACCAAAATCAACATCCCAAAAGGAGAATTCTTGAGACTAAGGAGGAATTGCTCGGACGATCAGGTATATGCAACAAGAAGTGAAGAATTAACTCGGAGACTAAAAGAGAGAGGCTACAGTAACAGATGTATTAAAAGAGCAAGACAATCCACAGCCATTGTCAAAAGAGAAGACTTAATTTTTCAAAACAACAAAAAAGAAAAAGTGGATACAGAGACAAACACTGTACGGTTTATTGGAAATTTCTGTGATCAATGGAGAGAGATAAAAGGAATATTATAGAAACATTGGCCAATAATCATGTCAGATCCAGATCTTGGCATGCTTCTAAAACCAAATATAGAAATGAGCTGGAGACGTGCACCAAATCTGAAAGACAAATTGGTGCACAGCCATTTCACCACTAGCAACCTTAAAGAACCAAAAATCACAGGGAGTTTTCCATGCGGCAACTGTAAAATCTGCAACCACATTGAACCAACTAAAGAGGTGCAAGATAAATATGGAAAAACAATTAAAATCAAAAACTATTTCAATTGCAAAACCATCAACGTAGTATATTGCTTAATCTGCCCATGCAACAGGAAATATGTAGGCATGACGACACGCATGCTGAAAGTTCGCACCTTAGAACACATGGGAAATATCCGTAATGCCGCAACGGATAGGCAAAAAATGAGACAACTCACCACGGTGGCGAAACACTTTCTAGAGAAACATTCCAGCTCCACAGCAGGTCTCAAGGTCTTAGGACTGGAGAAAGTCACTTTGGGAATAAGAGGAGGCGATATGACCAAGACCCTCCTAAAGAAAGAAAGTGAGTGGACCTATAAATTAGGGACACTTCACCCCTCAGGACTAAATGAACACATCAATTATGGTGTCTTCATCTGAATCATAAATATACTCATAAAATTCATACCACCTGCATACTTTTAATGTTTCTCCCTCCTTAGAAATTTTAGAAACTCTGAGAACATAATCTACTTTGATAGTAATTTAACGTTCCCGACTCAGAGAAATCTTAATTCTACATAACACCTCTACCGGTTTTTAGAAACAAGGTTTGCTTCATAAAAATAAAAATAATTAAAAAATAATGTTAATTTTTTTATTTAACTTGTCATCACCTGGTCCACTTAAACCTTTCCTAAGATATGACAATATAAAACTTTTTCAGCATATCAAAACAATACCAAATCTATAATATATCTTCAATAAATATGTAATTGATTATCTCTCTCCTCTTTTATCTCTCTTCTTATCTCATTTTATCTTTCCTTTCATCTTTCTTCTTATCTTTCTCCTTTTTTACCACAAATCTCTCACCATTACCGAGCTTCTCCTTCTGCTTGTCAAGTTACAGTTATTAACCACTGTCTCTCATTCTGTTTAGAAAATATGAGTATTTTAATAATGATCCCAGAACACAATTGGTCCTAATAATCTGATGCAATCAATTTCCTATGATTTGCTCCACTTTGTTTTACTCTCTCCTTATGCTTTTGGTCAATCCATATCTAACTGGTGTAAGACCAATCATCTTATAGCAGGACTTAATTAGACAGCCAGTAACTTAAAACATACTGTTGAAAGAAAGAAGATTAGCGATAAAGGGCATTTATGACTTAATTGAACCAATATTGCAATCAATCTGGCCGTCCATAAAACACGCTCATCTCAGGAGAGGCACACCAATCCCAGTGTGACCAAGCTCCCAGAGCGAAACGCGCGTCACTTCCGGTCCAGGCGCTCACCTGAGAGGTGAGCCACGGACCACACTGCTTTCCCCAGCACGTGGTTTCCCACCCGCCGAGACTGAACAAGAGAGCCGGTTTGTGAGTACGCAGCAGCACCGCTTAGTGTATCGCTACACAGAGGACGGTGTGGCTGCGGTAATCCCTATTTTTCCTCTTCTTATTTTGTTTTGTTTTGCATCAAACTGTCTGCCGCACGGAAATCTCCTTATCTATTACGGCGGTAGACTTATCTATTCCGGCGGTAGACTTTAAAAAGGATTCGACACAGCAAATATTCATGCTCTGTGTACCGCACACCCATTTATGGAATTATTATTTTTGGTAACTAGAGGCCAGAGTATATATGGCAGTAATTAACGGGTGTGTAGGACATAAAGAAATGTGTGACTGCAGAGGCTGTGTGATTAAAAAACTACACATAGCATTTGCCTAATTTGTATGCTTCCCTGAATCCCATGCACAGAGACAGTTTCTTCCCGATGCGAGCAGAGAAAAAAAGTGTTTTTCCATGCCTGTTTGTGACTAGAATCTGTGCACCCATATATCTGTGATTGCAAAACAATTACCAACAAAGTAAACCCTAAGGCTTTAGAAATTTATGCAGAGGCCAGGGATCCCGCTCTCCTGATTTATTGTTCAGTCAACATTTATTCACATGTCGACCATTGTGCTGACAGTTTTGAAAATTGAGTTATTTCAGAATAGATATATGACTGTTTGATCTGCTGTTCAGTCAACATTCACTCTCATGTCGACCACTGTACAGATAGCATTTGAAAAATAGTGTGATTTGAAGCAATAGATGTTCCCTTGATTTATTGTTCAGTCAACTCGTATTCACATGTCGACCACGGTGTAGACAGCTTTAAAATTTATTCACATGTCGACCACGGTATTGACAACATTGAAAATTGAGTTATTTCAGATATATGACTGTTTGATTTGCTGTTCAGTCAACATTCACTCTCATGTCGACCACTGTACAGATGGCATTTCAAAAATTGTGTGATTTGAAGCAATAGATTTTCTCTTGATTTATTGATCAGTCAACTCGTATTCACATGTCGACCACGGTGTAGACAGCTTTGAGATTTGAGTTATTTCAGAATAAATATATGACTGTTTGATCTGCTGTTTAGTCAACATTTTCTCCCGTGTCGACAACTGTACAGATAGCATGTGAATAATTGTGTTATTTGAAGCAATAAATGTTGTTTTTTTGAAGAGGTTATGAATGGTCAAACCCAACCCTCTGTAATTCTAAACCAATCTATCCACTCAGTGGTCTCTCTCATTCTGGCAATTGAACACACATGCCCTGTAAATGCGAAAGCATCAGGACTAGTGCTGGCTTTTTCAGAACAGCAGAAGATCACTACCTCTGTCCTTCCGTCTGGGTGACACCTACCACTATCTCTCATCTGCCATTCTATGTCCGTAAGGTCAGATGCCAGACAGCAGAATAAGGGCATGTGTGAACACCCCAGACCACCTTTTTCTCCATGAGGTGCACCACAATTTCTGTTGAACTCCTCTGCAAAATCGAGGTTCAGTGAGACCCCTCTAGGTCAAATCAGCCGTTTTCTCTGCGCTGCAACACTGCAACAGAGACAATCTGAGCAGATTTTTCTTGACCAATAGAGGCGAACACTGCTTTATATCTTTATTTTAAGGCACATAGGACGGAAATGGTTTAACTCTCACCCAGTATCTGATGTAAATTACATGATACTGGAAAGCAGAATAAACCTGGTGTAAGAGGAAGTGCTACTTTTCCCTGCTTCTATAAATAAAAAGAGAAACAGTGTATCAAGAACACCACCATCAGAGGTCTAACTTGCAACAGTTTCAGATGTGGGTTTGACATTCTAGAATAACTTTCTCTAGGAGTGACAGTGCTGAGACACAAACCCCAGACTCCATAGATTAAAATTTTGATGATTTGATTATACATTTGTACAGGAGCCAAGTAAAGGGGTGTGTCATTGTAGAGGAAAGCAGTGAGGACCCCAAATATGGATTTGAGGTCACAGAAGTATACGTGATATATATGTATGCTTTTGAATTATTTTTTCGCCAAACTGGAAACCATTGAAGAGAATGAAATCTATTGTAGATTTGACTCATTAATTCTGTATGAACTGGGTAAACATGGTTTTGTATTTTTGTATCTTTTAAAACAAAGATTAATCTGTGTATTTATTAGCATAAATTTAAACAAAGATTAATCTTATATGATAAAGCACGTTTTATTTTAAGGCATACCAAATAAAAGTTAATTCTTAAATTACGATAACATACACATAAATTTGATAATAAAAGAGTGCCCCAAAAAGATTATATCAGTCTTTTCTTGCATTCTTGTTGCAAGGCCCCCACTTCCCCTGTGACTAAGTTTCTCTGAACTTATATTGAAAGCACCACCAACCCTGTAAATAGGCATTTGATAACCTTTATGAGATAAATGTTGGTTTTTTCTAACAGATAAAAATAAAAACGCTTATAAGCTTTTTTTGTGTGCGGACTCATCCACATCTATCCTAGGAGTTTAAATTAAGTGTCAGGGATCGCTGGATTAGGATGCAGCGTCCAGAGTGTTAGATCCAGCCATTTATTGCTGGTAAGTTGAGTGATTAAAAGGCAGGATATATCTGCAAATATAAGAAAGCTGTCGATGCAGCTTGTGTTATAAGACCCGGTGTTGTGACAGAACTTAATAAACCTGTACCGTGTGAAAAACATGATTGAAAATAAAGTAAAAAAAATGCTTGCACTGGTGACTACCTGTAAATACCTTCCACTGTAGGTCAAAAATAATGTTGTCTCGGTTTGTGTGTGTAGACACCATAGTGTCGACACACACACTGCGAGGCACCCTAACTCTCCAAGTTCTCTCATCTCAAAAACATGTTATATTATATTGGAGTGGGGGGCCGCATTGACGTGTCAACCACTATAATGGTCATAAAGGACTCCTATGTCGGCTCTTATTGGATGTCGACCAGGAGAGTTGTCTTGCCATATCTGGAAAAACAAGTAGTTACTATCACAGAAATCTATTAGTATCACAAAAAGACCGATATTGGCAGTCTCTCATTTAGTCCGGCCAGGCTGGTTGAGTTTAATTTATGGATCTATCTTGCTTCGAGTTTGAGAAGGTTGCCCTCTCTGTCCTCTCTGCGGATGGATTGTGGGATATGGTCGACTGCCATGTGCTTGAGGTCTGAAAGCTTGTGTTTGGCCTCGAGGAAGTGCTTGGCCACTGGTTGGTCTGGTGCATTCTTCTTCTTTTTGCCTGTAAGTGCTTGTTAGATAGCCGATCTATGAAGGGCCATGCGTTCCCTCATAGACCGGATGGTCTTTCCTACGTACAGTAGGTTACAGGGGCACTTAATTACATACACTATATGCGTAGAAAGGCAACTGAGTGTATGTTTAATGGGGAATGCCCATTCGCTGGCAGGATGGATGAAGCTGTGCCTGGTTAGCATGTCCTGACAAGTGGTACACTTTACACACTTGTAACACCCCGCTTGATTGGTTAGAAAGTTGGTGGGTCTCAGTAAATTCTCACCGAAGCCCGTTATATCATTGTGGACTATGGTGTCCCGTATGCTCCTGCCCTTGGTGTAACAGAGCATCGGTCTTTTGTCCCTTAGGCCTGGTAGGTCCCGATCGGACTTTACCAGTGGCCATAAGGCCTTGGTTGCTCTGGGGAGAATTGGGCTGGCTGTGCTGAGTTTGACCACGAATGGTAACCTTTCCTGTTCGTCTCTCCTGCGGTTTTGGGTGTTAGGGTTCAGCAGAGTTTTGCGATCCAATTTCAGTACTTCCTCTATGGTTAATGACAGTCTCTTGGGTTCATATCCCCTCTCTTCAAATTTGGCTGCCATACTATCCAGTGCCTTCGGTAATTTCTCTGGATCAGTGATAATGCGTGCAGCTCTGATCATCTGGGAGCGGGGCAACGCTTCCTTAAGCGGGCGTGAGTGGAAGCTGTTGTACTTTAGGATAGTGTTTTTGTCCGTTGGCTTGGAGTAGAGGTCTGTATGAATGACGTTTTTAACAATACTGACTGTTACATCCAAGTTATCGATTTTTTCTAGGGAGCTGTTGTATGTTAGCTTGATGGGGGAGGTTCTATTGTTAATTCTGTTCAGGGTGCGGAATACACCGACCATCGGTAGATACAACATCGATTTCTGCCGAAAATGGGTCGGCATCCTGAACAAGTGCAGCCACGACCTGATGGTGTTAGTGGTAGAAGAATCGGCGAGGGAGCTCCATGAGACCAAGACCCGAATCGAGAGGTTTGAAACGGAGCACAAGGAAACTCTCACACTGGATCCCAGCCAAGACTGGGCAGCTAAACTCCAGAGTCAGATTGAAAAATACCAGAAGGACCTTTTGAAGTTTAAAAGAAACAAATACTTCACGGTTAAGGAACATTACGAGCAAAATCAGGTCTACAGATGGTTAAGTGGAGGTGGGGGTGATGTGAGGCAGGGCAGATACCAGGCCCAGAGAGCAAAACCCAATAGGAGAGCAAGAAGTGCCACCCCTAGAAGCCAGCACCAATCCTCGAACAGTGACAGCGACTTCCAGATTGAACCTGACACACCAGACAGTGTCCCTTTAGGTCCAGCGGCAGCGAAGCCCAAAAGAACCCCTGCAAGAGGCAAGACAGCAGACCGACCACCCGTAGGGGGGGCCAATACGCGCGGATCCGCAAAAAACAAATAACACCTCAGTCTACAGTCTACAATTTATCGAAGAGGACGTTTAGTGATCTGGAACTTCAAGTTTTAAATCTAGGCTTAACCTTCATTCCCACCACTCCCCACGATGATCTAACGTGGAAGGTTGATTTACACCGATTTGGCCGCTCTCTTCGCCTCAAGGAACATTTCCAACACCAGACCCCCTCCCCTTCCACCAATGACCCATCCATTAACAAGTTCCTTTGCAAACGCAAGACCTCTAAATTCGATCCACAGTCCCACAATGCATCAATTCAATCATATTTGAAACTGATGGACGACTCAGTAACGAGATACTCCCAAGCCTCTCATCCAAAACATCAGAACCTCAACAGGGACCAACAAGCGGCACTGAAGCAACTGGGAAGCTACAGGGATGTAGTATTTAGACCTGCAGACAAGGGCGGAGGCCTGGTGGTTCAGGACCTCGCTGACTATACCGCAGAAATCTATAAACAACTGTCGGATACAGAAGTGTACGAAAGGTTGACACAAGATCCAACGGAGGGCTACAAGGCCGAATTAGACCAGATCTTATCCGCGGCCTATGGCAGAGGCTGGATTGAGGAGAAAGTGTGCAAAGCACTGACACAAGACTATCCAACGGTCCCAGTACTGTTTACAGTACCAAAAATCCACAAAGCCCTGAGCAACCCTCCAGGCCGGCCTATAATTAGTGCCCATAACTCAATTTATCAACCAGTATCACAACTGTTAGACAGTATAGTCCAGCCCATCATCATGCGACAGAAGACCCATATTAGGGACACTACAGACTTCCTGAACACCATCAACCGAATAGGGAAAGTGCCCCAAGACACCAGCCTGGTCACTATGGATGTCAGCAGTCTGTTTACTAGTATCCCACAACAAGAGGGCCTGGATGTAATGGAAGAATTCCTGAGAAAGGAACAGATGTCCGCTCTAAATCTAGGACTGTTTATGGAGCTTATGAGGTTAACATTAACCAAAAATTATTTTCTTTTCAATGGCCATTTCTACAGACAGAAGACGGGATGTGCCATGGGGAGTTCAATATCACCTTCCTTTGCAAACATATTTATGTTTAAACAAGAGGAGGAGATGTTCAACAACGACTCCGCAACGAGGGACAAGGTCATCCTACTGACAAGATACATAGACGGCCTGTTCATGTTGTGGGGCGGCACTGAACCTGAGCTGGCGGAACTAATGAACAGAATTAACAATAGAACCTCCCCCATCAAGCTAACATACAACAGCTCCCTAGAAAAAATTGATTACTTGGATGTAACAGTCAGTATTGTTAAAAACGTCATTCATACAGACCTCTACTCCAAGCCAACGGACAAAAACACTATCCTAAAGTACAACAGCTTCCACTCACGCCCGCTTAAGGAAGCGTTGCCCCGCTCCCAGATGATCAGAGCTGCACGCATTATCAGTGATCCAGGGAAATTACCGAAGGCACTGGATAGTATGGCAGCCAAATTTGAAGAGAGGGGATATGAACCCAAGAGACTGTCATTAACCATAGAGGAAGTACTGAAATTGGATCGCAAAACTCTGCTGAACCCTAACACCCAAAACCGCAGAAGAGACGAACAGGAAAGGTTACCATTCGTGGTCAAACTCAGCACAGCCAGCCCAATTCTCCCCAGAGCAACCAAGGCCTTATGGCCACTGGTAAAGTCCGATCGGGACCTACCAGGCCTAAGGGACAAAAGACTGATGCTCTGTTACACCAAGGGCAGGAGCATACGGGACACCATAGTCCACAATGATATAACGGGCTTCGGTGAGAATTTACTGAGACCCACCAACTTTCTAACCAAGCAAGCGGGGTGTTACAAGTGTGTAAAGTGTACCACTTGTCAGGACATGCTAACCGGGCACAGCTTCATCCATCCTGCCAGCGGATGGGCATTCCCCATTAAACATACACTCAGTTGCCTTTCTATGCATATAGTGTATGTAATTAAGTGCCCCTGTAACCTACTGTACGTAGGAAAGACCATCCGGTCTATGAGGGAACGCATGGCCCTTCATAGATCGGCTATCCAACAAGCACTTACAGGCAAAAAGAAGAAGAATGCACCAGACCAACCAGTGGCCAAGCACTTCCTCGAGGCCAAACACAAGCTTTCAGACCTCTCAGCACATGGCAGTCGACCATATCCCACCATCCATCCGCAGAGGGGACAGAGAGGGCAACCTTCTCAAACTCGAAGCAAGATGGATCCATAAATTAAACTCAACCAGCCCGGCCGGACTAAATGAGAGACTGCCAATATCGGTCTTTTTGTGATACTAATAGATGGTACTTATGTAATATCTGGACTCCCGTTTTTCTTATGAGACCGCGTCCCCTCGCGGGGCTCGCTGCGCTCACCACGCTTCGGGCACGGTGGCTCGCTGCGCTCGCCACACTATATAAAATCAACTCCATGCGTAGTTGGATAGTAGGGGTATGAAAAAATGGGGTGCATTTAACATGGGAGTCCAGATAATACATAAGTACCTAATAGATTTCTCTGATAGTAACCACTTGTTTTTCCAGATATGGCAAGACAACTCTCCTGGTCGACATCCAATAAGAGCCGACATAGGAGTCCTTTATGACCATTATAGTGGTTGACACGTCAATGCGGCCCCCCACTCCAATATAATATAACATGTTTTTGAGATGAGAGAACTTGGAGAGTTAGGGTGCCTCGCAGTGTGTGTGTCGACACTATGGTGTCTACACACACAAACCGAGACAACATTATTTTTGACCTACAGTGGAAGGTATTTACAGGTAGTCACCAGTGCAAGCATTTTTTTTACTTTATTTTCAATCATGTTTTTCACACGGTACAGGTTTATTAAGTTCTGTCACAACACCGGGTCTTATAACACAAGCTGCATCGACAGCTTTCTTATATTTGCAGATATATCCTGCCTTTTAATCACTCAACTTACAAGCAATAAATGGCTGGATCTAACACTCTGGACGCTGCATCCTAATCCAGCGATCCCTGACACTTAATTTAAACTCGCAGACTGCGTTTTAACATATGCTTGTTGTACATTTACATTGAAGTACATGTATTTTATTGTTGATCACTTATGTATCTTTCACATTTCTCCCCAACCCAGAGTGCGGCGGACATCGGCGGGGACAAGCGCCGACACCAGCAGTGGCCAGTTACCATGACCACCGCCCAGCTTGCGTTCCAGCAGCTACTTTCAATCCATCCACACGTCATTTCCGGGCGACAACGTCCGGCAGACGGAGCGCAGCGTCCCAGCCGGCGTCCCATGCACGAGGGAGGGCAGACTGACACACAGCACTGTATTTAAGGTATGCTTTTTTGATTGTTCTGTGTTACACTGTATTTCACCTTGACAAAGGAGCATCAAGCTCCGAAACGTTGGTGTGTTTTTCTTCAATATATTTTTTGAAAATTCCTTGGAGTGCCGTGATTTACTACAAAGTCTATATATATATATATATATATATATATATATATATATATATATATATATGGGTTGGGATCATTTGGTCTATTGCATTATGGTAGAATGTCATTAGGTCGAATCCATTAGGTCGACATGGTAAAAGGTCGACATGATTCTAGGTCGACATGGGAAAAGGTCGACATAATTCTAGGTCGAAAGGTCATTAGTTCGACAGGTCATTAGTTCGACAAGGTCATTAGTTCGACATTGTCTATGTCGACATTCACAAGGTCGACATGGGGTTTTTCACTGTTTTTTTACCTGAATGTCAACACAGTCGACATGGACACAGTTTAAAGTGCACTGCATCCCCTCGCATCGCTCGCTGCGCTCGCTATGCGTCGGGCATGGTGCCTCGCTACGCTCGGCACACTATTTTATTCTCCCACCACGCCCTAGTGGATGGTAGGGCATGAAATACCGCCTGTCGGCACATGTTGGCTCAAAAAACAGTGAAAAACTCCATGTCGACCTTGTGAATGTCGACATAGACAATGTCGAACTAATGACCTTGTCGAACTAATGACCTGTCGAACTAATGACCTTTCGAACTAGAATCATGTCGACCTTTTCCCATGTCGACCTAGAGTCATGTCGACCTTTTAGCATGTCGACCTAATGGATTCGACCTAATGACTTTCTACCATAATGCAGTAGACCAAATGACCGCATCCCATATATATATATGTGTGTGTGTGTGTCTTTGCCCAGTTGGGTGGATCTTGTTAAAAGCAAGACATATTTATGCAATGTAACCTTTTTTACGTACTAATAGACCTGTTAGCATGCATCCACATCTCAGGAAATGTGCTTTGTCAGAAAGAAAAAACTAAATGGTGCTACTTACAGTGTAATCCTGCCATTAGCACACAGCTGCAGCAATGTCTCTATATATTTATAATCGGATGTGTCTTAGGTTTCTTGGGTGTGTTCAGCAAATACAATGTGGACCGAGACATTAGCATAAGGTTTCTACTTGCTCCACATTTACATTGAAACTCCCTTTCTGTACTTTTGCCACATCTTCTGTACATGCCCCTTCCAACCCTCCTCATGGAAATTACGTTTACATCCAACTCTGAATTAGTTCTTCAGTCTGCAATATATATTAAGATTTTACAAATATCTTTTCATTTTGTAAAATTGTTTTTACATGTTTCCTGTATTAACTCTATAAATTTGTTATTTAAAAAAATATATACTTTACTAATTGGGGTTCTATAGAGTTTGTAGTAGCTATATTCATTAGTGATAATTACTCTGAGTGAATTCTCATACAGTATATTTATTTTACTAATTCATAACGTTTTATAGAATAACTTGCCATCAAGACTCTGGAGACAATTTTGGGTTTCCTAGTTACATATCAAAACAACATGGCAGATTGAGTTGTAAAGAGTATCACTCTTGCCAAGGTTCATTTTTAGGGTCTGTATCATAAACTACATTACCACTTGCATTCGCATCTGCTGTGTGAAATCCCTTCTGGTCGTGGGAGTAAGGTACAATTTGTTTTTAAACTGAAAGCACATTTTGGAATATATTTTTTTGTCAGTGAGTCCGCATGCAAAGGGAAAATTAAAATCATTCCACATTCTCAAATATTTATATTTGGATACATGTTAGAGATTTCTATAAATTAGTTATACAGTAATGCACTTTGCATGTTTAAAAAAAAACATTGATTTAACTTTTCAAAAATAGTTTGAGTTATAGAGGCAATCCTATTTCCTGCAAAGGGTGCGTAAATGCAGAAAGCAGCACCAGAATTCACACTCCTTAAGGTGCGCACGCACGGATAGATTTGGAAAAAGATCTGGGCATTCCTGACCGATTGAAATGACCAATCGCTCAAATCGTTCCGTGTGTATGAACGATATATCTGATGATGCGCGTACCCACCGGTCGCTGGTCAGGGCCGGACTGGGACCAGAAATAGGCCCTGGCATTTTTGAGCACACAGGCCCACCAGTAGTAGGCGGGACCCTTGCGCTGCGAAGTCGCGCAATGAAAAGGGGATGTGGCCTCACAGAAAGGAGGCGTGGCATCACAAAAAGTAGCACTAAACATTATGGAACACACCGTAATGCCTATTACACCTTGTGGCACACACCGTTATGCCCATTACAGAATGACAGTGTCATATGCTGTAATAGGCATAAGGATTGTGTCATAATAGCACAATCCTTATGCCCATTACACATTGTGGCACACACCATAATGCCCATTACACAATGTGGCACACACCGTTATGCCCATTACACATTGTGGCACACACCATTATGCCCATTACACAATGTGGTACACACCGTTATGCCCATTACACATTGTGGCACACACCTTTATGCCCATTACACATTGTGGCACACACCGTTATGCCCATTACACATTGTGGCACACACCGTTATGCCCATTACACATTGTGGCAAACACCATTATGCCCATTACACATTGGCAGTAGTAGTAGAGATAAATAAGTCAGAGATATAACAAAGCGGGATTTCCAAGTCCTTGGCGCAACACTTGAAGTAGGTAAGTCTGGAGATCTTTTCCCTCAGGGATTTTCTTACTTTTCAAGGGTGTTTTCAACAGTACATAAAAGAGGGGGATCATTGGTTAGAAATATCTCAACCCCAATGCGGGGAAACTGCAATGAAGAAGATATAGATATAGGCGTACCCCTACTCACGGTAAGTAAGGTGATGTATAGGCCCGTAGCAGTTTCTTTATAGTTTTCTTTCTTTAGTTCTCTTTTTCTTCTTTTCTCTTTCCCTCTGTTAAGGATTTTTGTTCTCCGTTTGGACGTGCAAATGAAGATAAGGAGTGAAGGTTAGTAAGCAGATTTTTTCAATGTGATTAACACCCCGTGCAGGTTCAGATGTGGGAAAGATGTGGTTGTCGTACCTTACTCACCCCAAAATAGAGTAAGATACACATATAAAGGTTTCTTTGTGAAGAATAATTGATTGCTACAATAAAACGTGGATATGCGTACCGCACTCACGTGTGAAGGTGCGGGGTATATACCCGTAGCGTTTTCTTTATCTGTGCAGATTTCTGTTGATCCGTGAAGGGCGATATTTTCTCCCAAATAAATGGATTATAGGAAATGAAGATATAGGGTGGAGGTTAATAAATCAATTATTATGTTGTGATAAACACCCAGTGTGGATTCAGACGTGAGAGGGGTGTGATTATCGTACCTTACTCACCCCAAAATGGAGTAAGATACACATATAAAGGTTTCTTTGTGAAAAATAACCAATTACTGCAATAAACCGTGGATATGCGTACCGCACTCACGTAGGTAGGTGCGGGGTATGTGCCCGTAGCGTTTTCTTTGTCAACGTAGGTTTCTATTAATCCGTGAGGAACGGTGTTTCTCCCAAGTAAATGGATGGAGAATGAGGAGTGTAGATAAACGCCCAAAAAGGTTTCTTTTATAGAGGAAAGTACAGCTTCACCACGTGATGTATATAAGTGTATAGCAATATATACCCAAGCATGAACCAATATGAAATCTGCGTACCCAAACTTACAATGATGTAAGTTTTTTCACCACTTATAAAGGTTTCTTTACACTTTAGATGGAGATCAATCAGTAGAGGTATTTTTCCCAAATACGACAAAAAATTGTTTAAAAATTATTAGTCCTTTATTCCATAGTAAAAAGAGTTAAAAAATGAAAATCCTCCATCCCAACAATGGTAGGATTATACAAGAGTCCAAAAATTGTCCACAAATATCCGCATTAGATCCCAGAGGAAATACAAAAATACAAAAATAAAAATAAAAAATACCGATAAAAATACAATGTTTAAAATACATACAGTGAATCCAAGATGGAAAGGATGATGGCTGCTCACTCTCCACAGAACTGGTCAACGCGTTTCGGTGTATACAAACACCTTTTTCAAGACATGTCCTCATTCTCCATCCATTTACTTGGGAGAAACACCGTTCCTCACGGATTAATAGAAACCTACGTTGACAAAGAAAACGCTACGGGCACATACCCCGCACCTACCTACGTGAGTGCGGTACGCATATCCACGGTTTATTGCAGTAATTGGTTATTTTTCACAAAGAAACCTTTATATGTGTATCTTACTCCATTTTGGGGTGAGTAAGGTACGATAATCACACCCCTCTCACGTCTGAATCCACACTGGGTGTTTATCACAACATAATAATTGATTTATTAACCTCCACCCTATATCTTCATTTCCTATAATCCATTTATTTGGGAGAAAATATCGCCCTTCACGGATCAACAGAAATCTGCACAGATAAAGAAAACGCTACGGGTATATACCCCGCACCTTCACACGTGAGTGCGGTACGCATATCCACGTTTTATTGTAGCAATCAATTATTCTTCACAAAGAAACCTTTATATGTGTATCTTACTCTATTTTGGGGTGAGTAAGGTACGACAACCACATCTTTCCCACATCTGAACCTGCACGGGGTGTTAATCACATTGAAAAAATCTGCTTACTAACCTTCACTCCTTATTTTCATTTGCACGTCCAAACGGAGAACAAAAATCCTTAACAGAGGGAAAGAGAAAAGAAGAAAAAGAGAACTAAAGAAAGAAAACTATAAAGAAACTGCTACGGGCCTATACATCACCTTACTTACCGTGAGTAGGGGTACGCCTATATCTATATCTTCTTCATTGCAGTTTCCCCGCATTGGGGTTGAGATATTTCTAACCAATGATCCCCCTCTTTTTTATGTACTGTTGAAAACACCCTTGAAAAGTAAGAAAATCCCTGAGGGAAAAGATCTCCAGACTTACCTACTTCAAGTGTTGCGCCAAGGACTTGGAAATCCCGCTTTGTTATATTTGTGATATTTTACGGTTATTGGGTGATAACCAGGGAAAGTACATCTCATAGGCAGCAGCGCGCCATTACAGGTCATATCCCGATTTCTTTTTGCATATTAAATAAGTCAGAGGTTCGGAGCCTAGGGTAGGGTAAGACAAGGGGTAGGAAATAAGGACTAGACTAGTAGTCAGTCAGAAATAAAAAAACACTTACTATCTTGGCTTCCTTGCACTGTGTGACACTGGAACTCTGCACAGCATGGACGGGATCCAACTCCTACAGCCACCACGTGACTGTCTCTCTGCACAGCTCCCTGCTTAAAAAGCACTCCCACCCTACAGCACATTCTCCCGCCCGTGGGAAATAATGCATGTGATGTTGATCACATCACATCTTAAGGTGGTGGGGTCATGACTCCCCCTTCTCCGGGTCAGATGCGGCGTTCTAAAATGTTAATGCCGGGAGGGGCAGGGCAGCCCAGAGTTTGGCCAAGATAGGAGGCAGCAGGGCAGGCTCAGTAGCGCCGGCCAGCGCATCATGACGCTGCGGCGTCATGACGTGTGTATTGGTATTGGGGGCTGGGTGCTGTACTGTGCAGACTTATAGCAGGGCGGTGGCGGCCGCCGCGTCATGACATCATGACGCGGCGGCGTCAAGACGTGGCAATTGGTGTGTAAAGATGGGGCAGGGCGGCGCTAAGTGTAAGGCGGCCGGGCTGCCTGGAAATAATGTAAACAGCGGGGCGGTCTCAATAGCGGCCACTACGTCATGACGCGGGGCGTCATGGCGTCAGTATGCAAATGACGGCCGCTGTAGCTGCAATGATGGACAGGGAGGGAGGCAGCGGGGCGGGCTCTACGATGATTAATGCAGTGATGTTCTGCAGCACCTGATCGGCCCACAAGTCCATCGGCCCTTCTGGCATTTGCCAGAAGTGCCAGATGGCCAGTCCGGCCCTGTCGCTGGTAGAGGTAGATGATCAGCGCCGAGGGATATGTTGGTATTCTCCTTTGTCTTTGTGTAAAATTTTGTATGGTAGGTGATCCATACTGATTAACAAGAACCTAGGCTGCAGTGAGCGCAAAGATCATTACCTGAAAAAAACTTGTTTTAGAGGTAGATGATCTTTCCTGTATGCAGAAAAATCATAGACCAATCGTTAACGTGTGTACCAATCGTTCGCATATCATTTTCATAGGGAATGATTTGGATTGGCTGGCGATTGGCTAACCACTCCACACCACAATTTCCTCATTCTTTCCCGGGCTGAATGGAGAGGAAATCAGAAGAAGCAGGAAACAGTGATCCTGTTAACAAAAGCAGCCTGTAAGTACATTTTGCTTCTATTGCTGCTGTCCACCAATGTATATAACCTTGCAGCAGACACTGGGCAGCGTCTCTGTGTCCCCCATGTGTCTGCAAATGTCCCCCATGTGCCAGCGGCCCCAGAGCCTTGCAACAGACAATGACCACCATCTTTTATGCAGTGTCCCCCAAGTATCTGATATGTCCCCCATATCATGTGCCAGTGCCCTGAAATCCTTGCAGTGTCCCATGTGTCTGCACAATATACAGTATGTTACTACTCCCATCCTTGCTGGCGGGTCGCCAGAACGTACGTGCTGGCGACCCGCCAGCAGCCACGCCAGCGAGGAGACTGAGACGCGCGTGCGTCTCACGCGCACGCGCGTCTCAGTCTCCGTCGCCAGCGCGATGGAAACCCTGTCCGTCTCCGCCTCAGGGAGACGGACAGGGTTAGGGGGGGTTAGGGGGGGGGTGCGGGCAGGCGGCGGGGACCCCGGGTTACCGCCGGCAAGCCGGCGGGGACCCGGGGGAACGGATGGAAGCGCCGTCGGAAGGGGACGCGCGCGCCTCTCGTGCGCGCGCGTCCCCTTCTCACCATCGCCATGGCGCTGGCGGGGGATGGCGGCTGGCGACGCCAGCGCCATCCCCTGCCAAGATGGGAGAAGACCCATCTGTATGTCCCCCATACTGTACCATGTGCCAGCACCCTGAAAGCCTTGCAGCAGACACTAGACAGCATATTTTATGCGGTGTCCCCCATGTTTCTGCACAATCATACCATGTGCCTGCGGCCTGAATGCCTTGTAGCAGACACTGACCACTGATTCTTTAACATTTACCAGGAACATGAGTGCCTGTGGAAGGTGAAATACCGTGAGTACACCAACAAACAAAAAAAGGACCTGGCCATACAGCAGCTCGTGAGGTACAGCCTGCAATGTCACCAGTCAGCATGTCTAATTTGGATCCACAGGAAGATCCAGAATGTGCGAACGGTTCCTGAAGAAGCACAAAAAAATGACGGCATCACGTACTTCTGAGGCTAAGAATGTGTACCAGACAACTTTATGGCAGCACCCCTATAGTACCTCGCCGTTAACAAAGGCACAAACAGAAGATATATATATATATATATACTGTGTATATATATATATATATATATATATATATATATATATATATACACATATATATATATAGTGCATGAAGGTGCGGCACTCGTACGACTATAACTGTACTCAAATAATCACTCGGCAAACAAGTTTGCAAGTCAACGTTTCAAATGTATTCCATTTGTCATCAGGATAAGCATACAGTGAATAAAACATACCTTTATAGAGGAACACATACATTCAGCGTGGTGGAACGGAACAAAGTATCCGCCCATCTGCCAAGGGAGATGACATCATCAGAAGGCAGCCTCATGGCCGCGTCTGGACGCTCACAAGGGTCACCATGGTAACAAGTAAATAAACTGGAAAAAGAGAGATACAATGCATCAATACAAGTAATAACCAGAAGGACCATAACAGTTATATCATGAATGAACGTGCATACAGAAATGGAAAAGGAAAATGTGGACGCTCAGCGGAACACTGAAAGGGGCAGATTTTCATTAAGTCCCTTCGGGGACACTACATCCAAGCAGTGAATCCAGCGTGTTTCTAGCTGGAGTAGCTTTTCCGCGATCCCCACCTCGGATAGAGACTGGTACGCAGTCTATCATCCTATATCTCAAGCTGTTAAGTGGGTGTTTGCATTGAGCGAAGTGCAGTGAAACAGGCTGATCACTAGCGCCACTAAGTAATGCTTGTTTAATGGAGCTGTGATGCATGCCCATTCTTTCTTTAAATTTGCATTCCGTTTTGCCTATATAATATAAGCTGCACGGACATATAATCATATAGACCACAAACATCGATTCGCAAGTGAATCAATGTCTGATTGCAAATTTTTTGCCCGTATGGGGGTGCAAAAATGTGTCTCCTGTGAGTAAGAACTGGCACGTCACACATGTACATTTAAAGCAACCGTTCGTACCCCTATTTAGGAATGACCTATTGGTTTTGGGCATGGTGACCATTTTTTTAACCAAAAAGTCGCGGAGATTTCTCCCCCTTGAATAACATGGCATGACAGTTTTGTTGATGAATGGTAGCGATTGGTCACTTTGCACAATCGGCCAGTGTTTTTTGATGGTTTTGTTAACTACTGCAGAAGCTGTGTTAAATTTGTTAACCCATGGGACTCGGGTATCTTCAAGATTGGTTGACACAGATTTGGGTTTAGGTTGCAACAACTTATTGCGATCCAAACCAAGCACTTTATTTTTGCATTCTAATAATGATTGGAGGTTGTAACCCCGGCTAACAAAATTGGAGATAAGTATATTGATCTGGATTTCGCATGTAGCGATATTACTGTTAATGCGAACAATGCGCAACATCTGCAAATATGGCAATCCATTAATTAAGCTCCTGGGGTGTCAGCTCTGTGCTTTTAACAGAGTGTTCCGATCTGTACTTTTAGTGAATACAGATGTTACAATTTTACTGTCAACAATTGTATGTCGACAGCCAGAAAATGAACATGTGTTTTGTTAATTTCAAACGTGAATTTGATGGGACCTGTTTCATTATTATATCTATCAATGGCTCCTGAGAGTATTTTATCGTCCCCTAACCACATTACCAGCAAGTCATCGATATATCTCTTAAAGAGAAAGATGTTAGTAGAAAAAGCAGCATCAGCAAAAAACAGGTCATTCTCAATGGAGAACATTACAACATTTGCATAGGCCGGTGCTATCGAAGACCCCATAGCACAGCCTTTTACCTGCAAAAAGAATTCATTGTTATAAACAAAAAAAATATTGGTGAGAATAAGCTCCAATAGCAGCAAGAAAAATTCAATTTTGGTCTCAGAAAAATCACTTTTGCATGTGAGAAATCTACGCATAGCGGACAACCCAAGGTCATTAGGAATAGAGGTATATAGGTTTACCACATCAATTGTGGCCATGGTGCAGTTCGATGGTACTGTCTGTATTCTAGCCAGATCCTGTAGTAACGATGATGTATCCAATAGGAACGTAAGTTCAGTTTGTATTAGCGGTTGGAGCAATGAGTCGAGAAATGTGGCCGCAGGTTGAAATAAGGAGCCATTAGCAGAGACTATGGGGCGTCCTGGGGGCGATTGTAGTTGCTTGTGAATCTTAGGAATTGTATATAGCGCTGGAACTACTGGAAATTTAGGTAGTAATATCTCTGCTGTACTGGCTGAAATAATTTTCGAGTCAACACCCAGCGTCAGGACTTCTTTTAATTTGTTGGTGCTTTCAATGGTAGGGTTACAGGATAATTTTCTATAGGTTGAATTGTCCGAAAGCTGTCGCATCACTTCTGTGTGATAATCTTGTAGATCTTGGAGTACTATCGCACCGCCTTTATCCGCTGGGCGGATGATGAGATTTTGATTTTGAGCCAGTGTTTTAATTGCTTGACGTTCAGGCGCTGACAGATTAGGGTGTCTCTGCTGCTCTTGATTCATAGCAATGGTTACATCTTTTTCGATCAGTCTGCTATAGGCCTTGATACTGGCATTGTGGGTCAAATGTCGAGGGTGTAGCGAATTTTTTGATAGCCGGTGGGATAACTTCTTTGTTAGCATTTCCAGTGGTTCCAGCGCTATATACAATTCCTAAGATTCACAAGCAACTACAATCGCCCCCAGGACGCCCAATAGTCTCTGCTAATGGCTCTTTAATTCAACCTGCGGCCACATTTCTCGACTCATTGCTCCAACCGCTAATACAAACTGAACTTACGTTCCTATTGGATACATCATCATTACTACAGGATCTGGCTAGAATACAGACAGTACCATCGAACTGCACCATGGCCACAATTGATGTGGTAAACCTATATACCTCTATTCCTAATGACCTTGGGTTGTCCGCTATGCGTAGATTTCTCACATGCAAAAGTGATTTTTCTGAGACCAAAATTGCATTTTTCTTGCTGCTATTGGAGCTTATTCTCACCAATAATTTTTTTGTTTATAACAATGAATTCTTTTTGCAGGTAAAAGGCTGTGCTATGGGGTCTTCGATAGCACCGGCCTATGCAAATATTGTAATGTTCTCCATTGAGAATGACCTGTTTTTTGCTGATGCTGCTTTTTCTACTAACATCTTTCTCTTTAAGAGATATATCGATGACTTGCTGGTAATGTGGTTAGGGGACGATAAAATACTCTCAGGAGCCATTGATAGATATAATAATGAAACAGGTCCAATCAAATTCACGTTTGAAATTAACAAAACACATGTTCATTTTCTGGATGTCGACATACAATTGTTGACAGTAAAATTGTAACATCTGTATTTACTAAAAGTACAGATCGGAACACTCTGTTAAAAGCACAGAGCTGTCACCCCAGGAGCTTAATTAATGGATTGCCATATTCGCAGATGTTGCGCATTTTTCGCATTAACAGTAATATCGCTACATGCGAAATCCAGATCAATATACTTATCTCCAAATTTGTTAGCAGGGGTTACAACCTCCAATCATTATTAGAATGCAAAAATAAAGTGTTTGGTTTGGATCGCAATAAGTTGTTGCAACCTAAACCCAAATCTGTGTCAACCAATCTTGAAGATACCCGAGTCCCATGGGTTAACAAATTTAACACAGCTTCTGCAGTAGTTAACAAAACCATCAAAAAACACTGGCCGATTGTGCAAAGTGACCAATCGCTACCATTCACCAACAAAACTGTCATGCCATGTTATTCAAGGGGGAGAAATCTCCGCGACTTTTTGGTTAAAACAATGGTCACCATGCCCAAAACCAATAGGTCATTCCTAAATAGGGGTAAGAACGGTTGATTTAAATGTACATGTGTGACGTGCCAGTTCTTACTCACAGGAGACACATTTTTGCACCCCCATACGGGCAAAAAATTTGCAATCAGACATCGATTTACTTGCGAATCGATGTTTGTGGTCTATATGATTATATGTCCGTGCAGCTTATATTATATAGGCAAAACGGAACGCAAATTTAAAGAAAGAATGGGCGTGCATCGCAGCTCCATTAAACAAGCATTACTTAGTGGGGCTAGTGATCAGCCTGTTTCACGGCACTTCGTTCAATGCAAACACCCACTTAACAGCTTGAGATATAGGATGATAGTCTGCGTACCAGTCTCTATCCGAGGTGGGGATTGCGGCAAAAAGCTACTCCAGCTAGAAACACGCTGGATTCACCGCTTGAATGTAGTGTCCCCGAAGGGACTTAATGGAAATCTGCCCCTTTCAGTGTTCCGCTGAGCGTCCACATTTTCCTTTTCCATTTCTGTATGCATGCTCATTCATGATATAACTGTTATGGTCCTTCTGGTTATTACTTGTATTGATGCATTGTATCTCTCTTTTTCCAGTTTATTTACTTGTTACCATGGTGACCCTTGTGAGCGTCCAGACGCGGCCGTGAGGCTGCCTTCTGATGACGTCATCTCCCTTGGCAGATGGGCGGATACTTTGTTCCGTTCCACCACGCTGAATCCCCTGTATGTGTTCTTCTATAAAGGTATGTTTTATTCACTGTATGCTTATCCTGATGACAAATGGAATACATTTGAAACGTTGACTTGCAAACTTGTTTGCCGAGTGATTATTTGAGTACAGTTATAGTCGTAAGAGTGCCGCATCTTCATGCACTGAATTACCCTACTGTGAAGGCACCGCACTTAAGTCGCTGGGATTGCCAAGCCCCTGCACAGTATATATATATATATATATATATATATATATATATATATATATATATATATAGTAGGGTTCCCCACTGCACTGCTTTGCCTGGGGGCCTGTAATGCTGTAAAGATGGCCCTGATATAGGGAGTTAGAAGAGCAAGTAATTCCTGGAACGTGTCTTCATCTATTCGCAGGAAATTGCGGTAATCAGCGGGGTGGGTATCTTGAATCTCTGTCAGGAGGGTCATATGGGAGCAAGTGTCCCTTCCCACGAGCCACTGCTTGCTCCAACATAATCTGACCAACCTCCTACTCCTGCCCTGATCAGAATCAGAATCAACTTTATTGGCCAGGTAGAATTGCATATGCTAGGAATTTGACTTGGATTGCTGTGTAACAGCCAGGTAGGTACAGTTAAACAGTAACAGATATATAAACACATACAGGTATACGCTAGAAGTACCCTGGGGGATATACTGTGGATGCAGGGAGCACATACCCGCTGAGCTGCACAGCGCCTAGGCAGCTATCAACGGTGCCACTGGTCATTGCAGCAGCCAGATAGGTAACAATATAAGCAATGACAGTACAGTTATCACAAAGGGAACACATACCCGCCAAGCTGCACAGTGCCTAGGCAGCCATCAGCAGCGCCACTGGTTGCTGCAACAACAAGGTAGGTAACAATACAAGCAGGGACAGTACAGTTATCACACAGGGAACACATACCCGCCAAGTTGCACAGTGCCTAGGCAGCCATCAGCGGCACCACTGGTCATTGCAGCAGCCAGATAGGTACCAAAGTAAGCAGACAGTACAGTTACCACACAGAGAACATATACCCACCGAGCTGCACAGCGCTTAGATTCCTATCACATTTCAACTTGAGATAAACATAGGACAGCACAAGTTGGTACCCATAGGAATCCATGATGATCCAAAGCTCTCAACACACTTTGCTAGCAAGTAAAAGCAGTGCAGTTCCCCAGAAAAAAAGGTATAAACCAAGCCTCTCCAACAGTTAAAATGGTGGGAGCCTTTTGAACCTGTTTAGTCACACCCATTATTTAAACTTTACAGTACACTCAATCTAGTGTGTTTTTTGACGAATGATCATCGTTAACGATCGGTCGTTAACGAGTAATCGTTTATACAATCGTTTAACATTTCATACCAAATCGTTTGTGCAGGAGTTCAGTGGAAATCGTTAACGAAATTGAATTGTTTGCCAAATCTATCCGTGTGTACGCACTTTACAATTTGTTTTGCTGCCGAGGCTTCAAACAAAAATCTGCATGTAAGTAGTATTGTGTGTTCCTCTTGCACCCACAATTATTCACATCCGCAAATTCATCACATGGAATTGAATTCTCCCCGTAGAGTACTACCAGTGAGAAATCAGGCTAAAGTACATTTTTAAGGTTAGAGGTTAAGCTGTGCTTACAGGATAGTATTAACATCGTACATATTTATAAAGACCATCACTAAATTTCCAAAAGGTGGTGGATACATTAGCGCTCTCTATTCTATTCCATAATATAAATATAATCGGATTGGCACTCTCCATGAATAGTCAATGTGCTGCGTGCCTTTGCCAAAATAGTATACTTCCAATGTTCCCAGGTGAAGTTACCTTGCCCAAGAACCAGCACGTCACTGCAGCAATTGATGCAAAAGGGTTTTATTACCTCAACGTTTCAGGGCTACAACCCTGTGTTCCTCTTGAAAACAGGGTTGTAGCCCTGAAACGTTGAGGTAATAAAACCCTTTTGCATTAATTGCTGCAATGACGTGCTGGTTTTGGGCAAGGTAACTTCACCTGGGAACATTGGAAGTATATATATATATGTGTAGTGTCTGTGTGTGTCTCCAAAACACTGCCATCTGTTGGCAGCGAGGGAAACTACATCTCTTTCTCTCCCACACATGCACAAACACAGAGGCAATCACAAGGTAGCAGACTAGCTTTCAAAGCATTTGCATCGAGCAGGCTTACTAGTTTATATATTTGAATTAATAAAAATAATTATGTGATGAGCCCGAGTCCATCATCCGACTATTAGTTTATACAGTATATATTTACAGTAAAGACCTTAGAACAGAAATCCGATACCCCAGAAGTAGCCTCTTTCTGTTTAGGATTGGTGCCAGAGACAAACACGTCATACCATATTCTATGAAACAATTTAATGCATATGATTTTTTACATGAGCACCAAATTGTGTTTATATATTGCTGCAAAAAGATCTTCAGGATCTAGGAAAAATTACGAGTAAATAGACCACATCTAATTTCACACTGAGGGCCTGATTCAGACCTGTTCACTAGGCAGTGTATACTTGCAGCCTAGCAAAAGGGTCAGTGCCCTGTTGAACGCCCACCCCCTGCCACCCATATCCCCTCTCTAGCATGCAAGGGGATGCATAGGAGAACATATCCCCTTTCATGCGTCCGAAGGGGAGAAAAAAACATTTGATGGTTATGCGACTATCAAATGATTTTTCTCCCCTTCGGAAATAAAAGTCAGTGAAAGCGGACTTTTATTTCAGACAGAGATGGCAAAAATTCATGTGACATCAGCCGCCTGGCCCGAGCAGGCATCGGCCTACCTGCGATCCCAGCGGAATGCCCAGTGTTTTTATGGGGCAGCCCATAAAACGCTTGGCATTCCCCTGCGTGCCCACTGTCCACCCCCTCTGGAGTGAAACTTGGCAAAGCCGTTCACACATAAACACGCATACGCAAAGCCGCAAACCCAACATATCGGGGAAGGGCCCAAGCGTGTCTGATTATGCCTCTAAATTCAATGCATTTTTTTTAAAGGATTGTTTTTGTGGAATGTTTTCACACTTGGCATGTTCCCAGTAGTCAAAAGTTTAGGAAGGAAGTAATTTAATTCTTAATTGTGCTACACAAATACAAGAAAACATTGACACTGCATTGTCGCCTCTAAACTACCGATACATCAGTCTCATTTCTAACTCCCTGACACTTCTGAACTGGACAGATGCTTCCTCCTTCACCCTCTTGCAACTTGTGGTAAATCTAACTCCTTTATCTTCTTATGTGCTGAATACATCTTTTTTTTTTTTTTATTGGTCACTGCTTTTGCATTGTTGATTTTTTTTGGGTGCCATATTTACTACTTACTCAGTTTCCCACTGTTTTTGTACATTTCATCTTAAACTGTATTTGCCTTTTTGTTACTCTGATGTATTTTTCATCTTGCTACTGTAATCATGGTGTGTACACATGGTGGACGGCTGTGCTATTTGATCATGACCGAATCGCACGGCAAGCCAAAAGACTTACATGCAACTTTGACTATATAGTACAGATCTGTATTATATAGTCAATGCAGAATCGAAGAAATACAGTGAACTGTATAGAGCGCTTAATCAGGGCTGTTTTACCCAATGTGAGCTGCTGCAAGAAGGGCTAGTCAAACCCTTTGAAATATAGAACAAAGAAAGAGAGATTGCAGCGCTCTTTTATTGATACAATATAACGCGTTTCGCTGTTACTCCAGGACAGCTTTTTCAAGGTTGAAAAAGCTGTCCTGGAGTGACAGCGAAACGCGTTGGTGTCATCATAGGGACCTGTCAGAGACTTGCCATTTCCATCCTGCTGAATTATCTGGTTCTGCACAACACCACCCTGGCATTGGATTTATTTCCATCAGCACTTTGCACCTTACAGAGGACTTTGCTTACCATCTAGTCCAGGAGGACTGTGACTCCTCCTGAGAGCAATAAGGAGAATCACCGCTTTGGAGTACCACCAACAAGCACAAAAGTGTTCTAAAGAGGATCCCCCAAATCTACAGCACCCCAAAAAGGACTGGGACACCTCCACAATACTGCTTGGATTACAAATCATTGGACTCCACCCTCCTCCTTCTAATACCAGTGCCGGGACTATACAAGTGACCAAAGCAGGTTATACCATCCCTTTATTCTCTGTTGACAGGTCCCCACATATTGAATTGGTTTTTACAATGTGCCACACCATATATATATACATATATATTTTATCTTATATTTTATGTGTTTTAGTAATAAATTTGTTTTATAACAATATTATATTGTATCATTAAAACAGCACTGCAATCTCTCTTTCTTTGTTCTATAGTCAATGCAGCCCTGTCTATCTGGCTTCGATTTGTGCTGTGCGGGAGCGCGCATTGGGATCACAAGGTTAAAAAACCTGTGCGATCTACATGTGATCCCGGTGTGATTTTGACTATATAGTCAAAACCGCATGCCAAATTTAAACATCTGTACACACCATAACTTCTTGCTCCCTCATTGCTTTCATAATCCGCTCCCCTACATTATCCTATTTCTCATCACAGTCCTTTTCCATGTTATTCTTGGCATTTAACCTCTATATACTGTACATGCACTATTTATTATCTGCGGTCTTCAGTGCACATTCCTTTCCCAGGTTTTAGAAGCTTTGGCCCATCTGTGGATGGTGACTGTTATTTGAAGTCGCATAGTTTCATGGGTTGGAAAATATTTATGAAATTGCAACATGTTTGAGCATCTTCAGAATTTAAGCACATTTTTGGGCATTTTGACTATGAGAGAACCCTTGTGGGGCGAGATGTACTAAGCAATGAAAAGTGATCAAATGGATCAGCACCTAACTGTCATTTAAAAAAACAGCCTTTATCATGAAAGGTACTTTATTACTTTCCATTTTATCACTTTTAAAGCTTAGTATATCTGGCACAAGGAGAATTGTCCTCAAGGTCTTAAGACATTATAAAGTTCATCCTAGTTTTATTGGGTTCCATCATTAATTTTTCAAAACATTTGAGGCTCTGGGGCTGATTTTGGTTGACACGGTAAGCTGTGAACGTCGCAGCTTGCCGAGTGCCAGAGAGCCCGCCCCAGCAAAAATCCGCCCCCCCCCACGCCGTTGTTCCACCTCGCAACCTTGCGAGGGGATGTGTACCGAAGACACATCCCCTCACGTGATTGCTGCAGGCAAAAATCTTTAGATGTTCATTCAAATGATTTCTCCTGGGCTTGCAAAGAAAAGTCAGTGGAAACTTTAATTTGCGTGTGCCGGTGTGATATCCAGGTAAGTATAATAGGGTTCCTAGTTTTGTTGCAGATAAAGATCTGACCTTCACAACAGATTTCCACAAAGTTATACAGAGTTTATTTAGAACACAAGCATACCATGCAATACATTACAACTTTAACACTACTGGGTTAATAGTTTACCATCAGCTTACCTTTGTCATATACTTGTATTTAGACAACGAACATAACCAACTTTATTAAACTGGAGGATCCTCCTCCGTATATACCTGTAACTCCTAAGGATATAAGTTGTTAAATATTATTACACCAATCTAGGCATTTTCTAATAGATACACATTTATAACAAGAAAAGTAAGTATAGTGTAGGTGCACTGACAGTGACAATATCTATTTTTAAGATTTAACTTTTATTTTTATTCATTAAAAAGGTGAAATATTAAAATAAATGAAAGAAATAAAGAAAGAAATATAGAATTTTAAAATATCAATGACCACTGCTCCCCAACCTAGGTTGTTGCAGGGTTCTTCTTATCCCTGTAAGATTCCTATATGTTTTAATTTTAGCACTTTCTCCCTGTTTGTAATTTCAGGAAGAGATGTCTGTGCTTATGTTGCGAACTCCTATACTGTTACACTGATGTATCAAAGTTTAGTGTTACAATGCAGGTTCCTGATAATGTGTATCCATTCATGTTTCTTCAACAAATCCAGGGACTTACCTTTAACTTGTACTTCACTACATGGATGTCTCTTCAGAACAAACGGATTGCACTCCTGCACTGAGATGCACACTGGATTGGATTTAAACCCCTGCCCCTTCTACAAGGACTGGCTTTACATCTTCAGGGAACATCACAGAACAAGGTACTGGAAAAACTAAACTATCTCTATCAAGGTCCCCCATTGACATCAGTTACCTATGCTTTCTGTCCAGTTACATATGTTTCTCTGTTCAGAAACGAACTCTGATCCTTTCCCTTAAAAATAATCTGAAATAAAATATCCCCAGCCCCTGGATTCCACAATCACACAGGGCCCAGTTTATTCCCAAGAGACTGGTTATCTCTACTAAGAACATACACTTCAAAAAGCCTCACACTGGGATTTCACACCTTCATTGGGATTGTCTTGTAACACCTCTCCAGAAGCCTGCTTTGTTCCCAAATAACTTGTGTGACTAAATCACTAAATCAGCAACTGAAAAGGAAAGTTACTTGTAGTTTATTTAATGAATACCTGTACAAAATACATCTTTGTACAAGAAAGAAACAACCTAATACAGCAATAACCTGGAGCTACATAGACTTGAGCAAAAGTGTTTTCAACATACTGGATACCACAAATATGGCGCCGCAGAAGGCTGCCTTGGAGCTGTGCAGCTCAACCAAACTATATGTCTCCCCTTGTCTCCCCCTGTCTTTGTCCTCATTCACCACCTCCTCGAGTGTGGTGACCCTGCCAAGTGTGGTGACGAAGCACAGCAGAGAAGCCCTTCTGAAATGGAGCTCACCCCTGGAGCAGACCACCCGTATGGGCCTGACGGAGCGGGAGGTGGGCAGATTGGCAGCCCTCACAGTCCACACTGCCCTTGCTGCCCTGTGCAGAAAGGATGCAGCAAAGTTGTTGCCAGCAGGGAAGTCTGGCATGGTCGAATGGTGCAGTAACCGCAATAGGGGCTGCCGGGCCGGAGTCTCTGTCAGGTGGAAACGCAGAGGCCATAGATCTGCCCTCCCAGCAATCATGCTATCAAACATGAGATCTCTCGCGAACAAGATGGATGAGCTGTCTCTGCTAATACAAGATGCAAGGTCGGCCACTGCAAGATCCTCCATCCTATGCTTCACAGAAACCTGGCAGGAAGACCATATTGCTGAATCCTCAGTGACTGTCAGGCTTTGGCCTCTTCAGGGCCGACCGCGACAAAGAGCTCTCGGGTAAATCCAAAGGAGGGGGCATCTGTCTGTACATTAACGACAGGTGGTGCACAGACATAAAGTCCCTGGGCAAGTCATGCAGCCCCCAACTAGAGACTCTTACCATCAAATGCAAACCTTTCTACTCCCCTCGGGAAATTGCCTCTATTATCCTAGTAGGAGTATACATCCCCCCACAACAAAGTCCAACAGAAGCCCAACTTCAGCTGGCCACTCTGATAACGGACACCGAACTTAGACACCCAGACTCGCTGCTCATTGTGCTTGGTGACTTCGACTGTGCCAACCTGAGCCAGGAGCTCCCAAAATACACCCAGCAGGTCACATGCCACACAAGAGAGGGGCGAACGCTAGACCACTGCTACACCACCATAAAGTCTGCATACCGATCCATACCCAGTGCAGCACCGGGTCTCTCCGACCACTGCATAGTCCACCTTCTTCCAACATATATCCAGAAGCTAAAGTCTGCTAAGCCTGTTATCAAGTCTGTCAAAAACTGGTCAATCGAGGCAAAAACAAAGCTTCAGGCCTGCTTCGACTGCACTGACTGGATGGTGTTCGAAGCCTCTGCCTCTGACATAGATGAACTAGCGGATGCAGTCACATCCTACATCAGCTTCTGCGAGGACTTATGTGTACCAACCAAGCAAATCCGATCCTTTAACAACAACAAGCCATGGTTCGGTAGCCAGCTCAGGAAACTCCGCCAAGCCAAGGAGGAGGCATACAGCAGCGGGGACAGGACACAGTACAAAGAAGCCAGGAACTCCTTGACTCGGGGTATCAAACTCGCAAAAAGGGAATATACAAACAAGCTGACACACAACCTCACAGCAAAGGACCCTGCGGCAGTATGGATCATCACAAATTACAAGAAAGCCCAAACACAGTCTGAAACCACCCATGAACTTGCAGAAGACCTGAACAAGTTCTACTGCAGATTTGAGCAGGCCGTACCTCCCCCACTCCATCCCAAAGACCACCACACCCAGGCCCTCCACGTGGACCAAGGCGAGGTAGAAGCAGTACTCAAAAGAATAAAACCTAAGAAGGCTGCAGGACCGGATGGTGTGTCGCCATCCAGCCTTAGGACCTGTGCAGCTCAGCTCGCCCCCATCTTCACAACGATATTCAACTCCTCCCTGGACTTGTGCAAGGTTCCTGCCTGCTTCAAACGCTCTATCATCATCCCGGTCCCTAAGAAAACACCCACGAAGGACCTAAATGACTTCAGGCCAATTGCACTAACCTCAGTGGCCATGAAAGCATTTGAAAGACTAGTACTGAAGCACCTGAGAGAAGTGACAAACTCTCACCTTGACCCCATGAAGTTTGCCTACCGGGCGAACAGAAGTGGATGCGGTCAACCTCGGGCTGCACCATATTTTACAACACCTCGACCACCAAGGCACCTATGCAAGAGTCCTATTCGTGGACTTCAGCTCAGCATTTAATACTATCGTTCCCGGCATCCTGCAGCCAAAACTCCTCTCCTTAGGAGTCCCAGGATCAACATGCTCATGGATAGTGGACTTTCTAACAGCAAGGGAACAGGTGGTCAAAGCCAGCGCCTTCTCGTCCAGCACACGAACAATCAGTACTGGAGCCCCCCAAGGATGCGTCCTCTCCCCTCTGCTCTTCTCTCTCTACACGAATGACTGCACCTCAGCTGAGCAGTCAGTGAAAATCATCAAATTCGCAGATGACACCACTATCATCGGCCTAATCAAGGATGGTGACGAGACCGCGTACAGGCATGCAGTGGAGAAGCTGACACAGTGGTGCAGCAGCAACAACCTTGATCTAAACCCCACCAAAACAGTTGAGATGGTGGTCAACTACAGGAAAAAACCAAATGCACTAGCCCCGCTAACAATAGCCAACGCAGTGGTGTCGCGGGTTGATTCCTTCAAATTCCTAGGGACAACCATGTCCAGTGACCTAAGATGGGGATTAAACATAACCACAAACATCAAAAAGGCCCAACAGCTCCTGTTCTTCCTGAGGCAACTCAGGAAATTCAACATCCCACAGGAGCTGCTGTGCGTATTCTACACCGCCATCGTGGAGTCTGTCTTATGTTCCTCGATCACAATCTGGTACGGTGGCGCAAGCGAGAACGACAAACAAAAACTGCAGAGGGTAGTGAAGACTGCGGAAAGGATCATAGGGACCGACCTCCCCCCCGATAAGGGATCTGTTCTCATCCAGGGTAAGGAAACATGCTGAGAAGATCGCAAACGACAAGATGCATCCTGGTCACAACCTGTTCGACATCCTACCATCCAGAAGACGGTTCAGGTCCATCCCCGTCAAAACGTCCAGATCCGCAAGAAGCTTCTTTCCGTTAGCCGTCCATCACCTGAACAATCCAATCAAAGCGAATGCAATCCCAATATCAACAGCCAAACAACGTGTCCCTACTTGGCGACCTGACCACCATAGTCGTAGCTAGAAATTAAATGCTTGTAATGTCTTTATGTAATATATGTAATGTCTCCCTTCCTCCCTTTTCATCCATGCTTGATGCTGCACTGTAATCCACAAAAAATTCCTAGTGTGCGCAAGCACACATGGCCAATAAAGTTGATTCTATTCTATTCTTCTATTCTACACATCAGGTCCTGTCATTTTAATATTTCCTATAAGGAGATCGAATATTGAACTGATGTGTGAGTTAGAGTTATGTTCAATTGTGATAAATTGATATAATAAACTGACCTCTCATATTTCTGCAGACAGATTTTGTCAAAATATTGCAGAGAGAAGTACAGTTTTTATGTTACGCCGCTGTACTGTACTTGTCAGCGGTACTATATTGTATCTTACGGGCCGGCAGGGGCTATGAGTGAGCTGTCAGAAAGTGCATTCATGTGGCTCTAATATAAGATCATAGGTAACCTCTTTATCTCTGCTCATGCATCCGACAAGCATAGGTATTATAACAGATAGCCACTGCGTGTTCTCCAAAGCCAAACACCATCTGTTTATTATACACGTTTTAATTTTACAGTATACAGACACTAAGCTATATCCGGTATTAATGCTACATAGCAGGTAGTCATATGACCCAGCTCATAAATCAAGTGATGTCTGTATGGTGTTCTACTTAGTACGCTGCGGCTTTATGAAATATTTTGCCACTGACAGTGTTTTCCATAAACACTGTTTATGCCCACTGCACTAAGTATTACAGTGCTTGGGGTTTGAGTCTTAATATCATTGGTTGCACAGAGGTAATAGAAAATCAGTGACCTCTTTATCCCAAACTCAAATGTCAGACAGGCACTGATTTAATAATGATCGGCTGTCACTGCGTGTTCTCTAAAGCCAAAAACCGTCTATTTTATGTACACATTCAAATTTTAAAGTGTACAGACAATGAGCTATATCTGGTATTTATGCTATGTAGCAGATAGTCATGTAACCCAGCTCATAAACCAAAGGATGTCTGATTGGTGTTCAGCTTAGCACGTTATGGCTATATAGAGTATTTTATCGCCGACAGTGTTTTGCACTGAATATCATAGTGCTTAGGGCCACTGGCGTAACTAGCGTGAGGCAACCCCCGCGGCCGCTTGGGGGAGCGGGGGCAGCGGGGGCGCCTGCACCCTCATACCCCACGGTGCAGTGCAGGGACTGGGTCGGGACGCGCTGTCAGTCAGCGGCGCCGGCAGCAGGAACTCTCTCTCCCCTCTGACGGCAGCTAAGCTCCGAGTGTCATAGAGACAGGCTGCCGCTGGCTGCAGATAGAGGGAGCTAGTGTGCACTGCAGATCCTCTAAGCTCCAGCCTCCAGCGTGTCCTGTGACTGTCCTGTACGAGAGAAGGCCTGCCCTGGAATCTTGTGGCCAGCAGCTGAGTAGGTACAGTACTACTGTAGGTAGTGGTACACTTTGCTGAAGTTTGAGGGAGTGGGGGAGGACTCGGAGGTGGTATGTTTGTGTGTATATGCTGTGTGTGTGCTTGTATGCATGTGTGTATGTATTCTATGTGTGTATGTGACTGTGTACATGCTGTGTTTATGTATTCTGTGTGTATGTTTGCTACGTGTGTTTTCTGTACATGCTGTGTATCTTTTTTGTGTGTATGCTATGTGTTTGAAGTTATGCTGTGCTTGTGTGTGTGTGTGTGTGTGTGTGTATCTGATGTGTGTGTGTGTGTGTGTCTATGTTATGTTGGTGTCTGTACATGGTGTGAGTATGCTATGTATGTGTGTGTGTGTGTGTGTGTGTGAATGTATGCTATGTGTGTGTGTGAATGTATGCTATGTGTGTGAATGTATGCTATGTGTGTGAATGTATGCTATGTGTGTGTGTGTGAATGTGTGCTATGTGTGTGTGTGAATGTATGCTATGTGTGTGTGTGTGTGAATGTGTGCTATGTGTGTGTGTGAATGTATGCTATGTGTGTGAATGTGTGCTATGTGTGTGTGTGTGAATGTGTGCTGTGTGTGTGAATGTGTGCTATGTGTGTGAATGCCCCTGCTCTCCCCTCAGACCATTTGCACTACTAGCAGTAATGGAAGCTGAAGCTGCAGTCATACATATGTTTACACAGCAGCTACAGTTAGTAAAGAGTAGACACAGCAGAAACTGAGGTATGTAGTGGGAATAAAGGGGGGGGGGGGGGGGGGGGACTTGTGTGCAGGGTGTGCATCATGTAAGGAGTGAATAAGATATTGTAGGTATAATGGCTAGGAGGGGTGGGAAATGGAATGTCATAAAATTCTGATGACAAATTATTGGCAAGGAGGAAATGTGCTAACATTATGATGAAAAATGTGAATGGTGGGAGGGGGGGAATGTTATTAAGAAATATGGACAGGTAACACAAATATCATGAGAAGGGGGCATGTGAAGAAAAATTTGAATGGTGGGGGCAATTGAGGATAATTGTGATGGGCAGGGGAGACATGTGAAGAAAAATGTGGGAATAGGGAAATTAAATGAAAAATGTAGTAGTGAGCCGTGAAGGAAAATTGAATAGGCAGGGTGTGTGCATGGATGAGAAGTTGATGAGCATGCAAGACTTTCAATATATTTTGTAAGGTCTTTGGTACTTTCTACAGATGGGCAACGGAGCCTGCCTCCGGTCCCCGCCCCCGTCGCCCTCAAACCCCCCACCCCGAGCGTCCCCCCTAACCCTGCCCATCTCCCTGAAGCGGAGAGGGGCAGGGACATGCAGCGTCCCCGCTGAGAGACTGGGACGTGCGCGCGTGTGAGACGCACGCGCGTCCCAGTTAAGTGTAGCCCCTGCCACCAGCGCTCGCCAGCGGGGAGGGTCTGGCGGGCCCCGGCCAAGGATGGCAGGGGCTCAATCTGTATATCAATGCCTCTTTCCTTTCTTTACCTCTGCCACAATCTACATTTGTCCCTCTAGGCACCCCTCTCCTCACTCGTCCTTCCTCATCTGTACATCTGCTACCTCCTCATCCTCATGTGTGCCTGCACCTCCCCCATCCATGGCTGGTGGCTGCCATTAAAAGTGACCAACAGAAACAAGAATTATGGCAGGTAAGCACAATTTACATAACACACATGTTGTGTGTGTGTGTGTGTGTGTATATATATATATATATATATATATATATGTACACACACACACACACATACGTGAGATGTGCCGTTACACATTGTGTCATATTGTGAAAGGGGGTCCTAAGGTAAGTCGCATATAGGGTAGGTGCACTATTTGGGGGGGGGGGGGGGGGGCGCCAGAAAGTTTTTTGGCAGGGGGGAGCAAAATTTATAGTTACGCCACTGCTTAGGGCTTAAGTTTTAGTATTGCAGATTACACAGAGGTAATGGGTAATAAATAACCTCTTTATCACCACTCATGTATCCGACAAATACATATATTTTGACTGACAACCACTGCGCTCTTTAAGATCAAGCACCGCCTGTTAGTATACAGGTTTAGTTTTTAATTGCTGAGCTATATCTGGTATTCATGCTATATATCCAATAGTCATGTAACCCAGCTCAAAAAACGGGGGTGTCTGGCAGTATTACACTCGGAAACCTGCGGCTATGTAACCTGTATTGCCGCTGTCCGTGTTATTTATGCAAGCTGTATGCGCCCACTATTTTTAAATATTGCCATGTTCAGGGCTGAGGTTATATCGGTTACCTAGAGGCTATGAGTCGGCACGGATCAGCCAGTGAGTATACTCATGCCGCCGCTATCTCTTTTGAATGTCTGAGCAGCGCCGTATATCACGAGCTGCACAGAGGCTGTGAATCGGCTTCTGTCAGCCGGACACACACCCACGCCGCTTATGTCAGTTCTAATCATATTTCATTTGTACAACATTTTAAACATTTTTAGGAAACAAAAGGATGGGGAGCTATGGTCATTGCTAGAGAACGACCGTTTCACCAAACTTCCTCAGGGCATCAACCCGTCTGTCCTCTGAAAGGGGTTTAAATCCCCCGCCCTGGCTCATGATTGGTTGTTCTTAATTACCATGTTTAGTATGGGATTAGTGATATTTTCTCACTGTTTTTTCTTCTTTTTTTCGTTTCCAGTTGATTTATTTTGAAATGTAATTACATATGTGTTTTTTCATGTATTAGTCCATTGTATTAATCTACTTTCTATATGATCCTGATTTTAATGTGATTATGTTGTCTTTTTGTTTGGGAATGATAATCATATTCAGATGATACTGGAAATGTTATTCACATTAAGTGATACTGCACTACTCTCTTGTCATTATCAGGATTTTGTAATTACAAAACCCTGTATTTTATAATTTTGTGTTTATTTTCAATTATAATTTATGACATATATTGAAATATTGTGTTGTTTCCTCATACTTGATGCATTATTGTTCATCTATTAATCATCCTCCTTGTGACGCTTATGTCGTCAAGTAAGTGTTTAATAATATGGTGGAATCATTTTATAAAAAGGAGAGAAGAAGAAAAAGAGAAAAAAATTGTGTGTACAGTGTTATAAATAAATTATTGATGTGTTCAAAGCCGTGAAAAATTATCATAAATAAGTGAAAAGAACGTGAAAAAACTATTGTAATAATGATATATCTCATTATCTATATTCACATATTTACTCTACTACCAGTATGTGGTTGTGTATAATGTGCTTATATTTATTGTATGAATTGACAGGTTTCATAGTCTAAAACCTGTACTCTATAAGAATGGTGACGTTTATATTTGTGACTTGACTTAAAGTGTTTATTCATGATTTTTTGGAGAGTGCTTATTTCTAGTTTCAATCATTTTTATGAATATGGATGTGGGATATGATAACATACATCCTTTATCATCCTTTTACTTGTTTTAGATGATTTATGAGGTGCAGTGACACCGATTGTATACCATTTAGGACATCATGATTTCATAGTGGGATACTGTACATGAACTTCTTTTATTTTGTTGTTGGATAAACTATAATTGATGACTTTAAATTTCAATAATATGCTGGCTATCCTGAATGCCATAGAGTGGGATATTATTATTAAGGTATTTAAAAATGTTTTCACACCAAATTTTTTTTTTTTTTATTACTGTTTAAGTGTTTTTTGTACATTCTCTTAGCATCTGAGCTTGATGGACTACTAAGATAACCTCATTATAGCACAGGAAAACAAGAAGAGGAGGAAAGGAGGAAGGAGGGGGGCAGATGAGAACAGGAGTGATATGATTAATAAAATCCTATGAAAAGTATCATCGTCATGATCTATAAAGTTAATGAGATGGATATAGATTTCTACTAAAAACAGTTTATAATTTTCGGATAGTTTTGAAAAGATCTTGGAGTTGGGGTGTTGATGTTTCAAGGAAATGAGGAGAATTGGTTATATTCATTCATCCCCTGTGGTTCAATGCTATCCATTAAAAAAATCCATCTTGATTCCTTTTTTCAAAAGTTCATTTTTCATATCCCCCCCTCTTATACCCAGACGTACTCTTTCCAAACCATGGATCTTCAGTTCTGATGGGTCCCCACCATGTTTCTTCAAAAAGTGTCTGGCCACACTCGTTAGATTCTTAAAGTTCTTACGGTCTTTTTCTGCATTTTTTATGCCTCTGATGTGCTCCATCAGTCTTACTCGCATCTGTCTGCTTGTGAGTCCCACGTATTTGGATCCACAAGGACACTCTAAGCAATATATGACCCCCGATGTTTTACAATTAATGTAGTCATATATCTTGTGTTTTTGACCAAATCTGTCTTCAACTTCTTTAATTTTTCTGATATATTTACAGGTGCTACAGTCTCCACACTTGTAGCATCCCTGGAACTTGTTCTCTCCTGGTTTGTTTTTTACATAATGACTGTGTACTAGGATATCTCGTAAATTTGGGGATTTTCTCCAACTAGTGTGTACCCTGTTTCCCAGAATCTCTGTTAGTTCTTGGTCCGTTGTAAGGACATTCCAATGTTTCTGGAGAATGTTTTGTATTTCCTTCCATTCAGCACAGAAAGTGCCCACAAAGCGTATCTTCTCATCTGTTTTTTTATTTTTCTGAGTTTTGGGGACTTTCTGTGCTGAATTGAAGAACTTTAAGAATCTAACGAGTGTGGCCAGACACTTTTTGAAGAAACATGGTGGGGACCCATCAGTACTGAAGATCCATGGTTTGGAAAGAGTACGTCTGGGTATAAGAGGGGGGGATATGAAAAATGAACTTTTGAAAAAAGAATCAAGATGGATTTTTTTAATGGATAGCATTGAACCACAGGGGATGAATATAACCAATTATCCTCATTTCTTTGAAACATCAACACCCCAACTCCAAGATCTTTTCAAAACTATCCGATATTATAAACTGTTTTTTAGTAGAAATCTATATACATCTCATTAACCTTATAGATCATGCCGATGATACTTTTCATAAGATTTTATTAATCATATCACTCATGTTCTCATCTGCCCCCCTCCTTCCTCCTTTCCTCCTCTTCTTGTTTTCCTGTGCTATAATGAGGTTATCTTAGTAGTCCATCAAGCTCAGATGCTAAGAGAATGTTCAAAAAACACTTGAATAGTAATGGTGTGAAAACATTTTGAAATACCTTAATAATAATATCCCACTCTATGGCATTCAGGATAGCCAGCATATTATTGAAATTTAAAGTCATCAATTATAGTTTATCCAACAACAAAATAAAAGAAGTTCATGTACAGTATCCCACTATGAAATCATGATGTCCTAAATGGTATACAATCGGTGTCACTGCACCTCATAAATCATCTAAAACAAGTAAAAGGATGATAAAGGATGTATGTTATCATATCCCACATCCATATTCATAAAAATGATTGAAACTAGAAATAAGCACTCTCCAAAAAATCATGAATAAACACTTTGGGGGACATTTACCAAAATGGATTCGTAGAAAAAAGGTGTATTCGTAGGGAGAAATACACCTTTTTTTTTACGAATTTGTATTTTCGGGATTTACAATCCCAAAAATACAACAATTCGTAGTCCTAAAGATGGAACATTCGTATTTGTATTTACAAATACGAATGTCTACACCATTGATAGAATACGACAGAAATCACCATTCAAAAGAATGGTGGTTTCTGATTTACTAAGCAGCCGTACTGACAATACGGCTGCTAAGTGGTGTGAAACACCCACGCAAATACGACAGGAAAATAGAACACCATTTTCATGTCGTATTTGCGTTTTAGCCTGCACGGATCAGTCAGATCCGTGCAGGCTTAAGTGTTAAAAAAATAGAAAAATTAAATAAATTAAAAAAAAAACCGGCGTGGGGTCCCCCCCCACAGCCGAAACCAGCACCAGGCTGACAGAGGCTGGAGCCGGTAATTAAAAATCAGGGAACCCGACAAATAGGGGTTCCCTGATTTTTAACAACCAGCCCCAGGCTCCTGCTCTGGGGCTGGTTCCCAAAATACGGGGGACAAAATGAGTAGGGGTCCCCCGTATTTTAAGAACCAGCCCCAGGCAAAACCAGCCAGCAGGGTAATGCCACAGCCGGGGGGAGACTTTTTATGCAAGTCCCCCCGGCCAAAGCATTAACCCTACCGACCAGTCAGCCTGGCCAGGGGCCCTGGGGGAGTGGGGACCCCCCCAATAAAGGGGTCCCCCCCTCCAGGACTTACCTGACCAGGCTGAAGCCTGGTGCTGTCCTCGATGCCCCTGGGCGGTGGGCATCGAGCTGATAAATGGTGTAAAAAAATAGAACAATCAATTGTTTTTTACTGTGGCACTACAAGTGCCAGCAAGCCTCCCCAGCAAGCTGGGACTTGGAGAACCACAAGTCCCAGCCTGCTGGGCATTAAAGGGCCCGCTGGGTCTTGTAGTGCCACAGTAAAAAAAATAGTTAAATAAAACACACTGACACCCGTTTTAAATAAAAGTTTAATACACACATTACATACATACTGATACTTACATTTCTTGATCCCGTAGGTAGCCCTGGTCCTGATGTCCTGTGTCTTCCAGGTCCATGTCGGCTGTCTGCGTCGTCCTCCAGGTCCATGTCGACGGTCCGTGTCGTCCTCCAGGTCCATGGCGGTGTCCGGGTCCGAAGAAATCCATGTTGGAGCTGTGGAAGGAAATCCTACTCACCTGTTCCTGCGCTGAAGAAGTCTTCTCTTGATCCGACGTAATCCAGGTAATCTTCATGCTGTCGGCGCTCCCCGCTGTCTGCGCTGTCTCTGCATCGCGCTGAGGAGAGATGCTGATGTTTCATATTCGGCGCCTCTCCTCAGACTGAATTCTATTGGCCGCCTAGCGGGCCAATCAGGAGCCGAGAAAGTCGGCTCCTGATTGGCCCGCTAGGCGGCCAATAGAATTCAGTCTGAGGAGAGGCGCCGAATATGAAACATCAGCATCTCTCCTCAGCGCGATGCAGAGACAGCGCAGACAGCGGGGAGCGCCGACAGCATGAAGATTACCTGGATTACGTCGGATCAAGAGAAGACTTCTTCAGCGCAGGACCAGGTGAGTAGGATTTCCTTCCACAGCTCCAACATGGATTTCTTCGGACCCGGACACCGCCATGGACCTGGAGGACGACACGGACCGTCGACATGGACCTGGAGGACGACGCAGACAGCCGACATGGACCTGGAAGACACAGGACATCAGGACCAGGGCTACCTACGGGATCAAGAAAGGTAAGTATCAGTATGTATGTAATGTGTGTATTAAACTTTTATTTAAAACGGGTGTCAGTGTGTTTTATTTAACTATTTTTTTTACTGTGGCACTACAAGACCCAGCGGGCCCTTTAATGCCCAGCAGGCTGGGACTTGTGGTTCTCCAAGTCCCAGCTTGCTGGGGAGGCTTGCTGGCACTTGTAGTGCCACAGTAAAAAACAATAGTTTGTTCTATTTTTTTACACCATTTATCAGCTCGATGCCCACCGCCCAGGGGCATCGAGGACAGCACCAGGCTTCAGCCTGGTCAGGTAAGTCCTGGAGGGGGGGACCCCTTTATTGGGGGGGTCCCCACTCCCCCAGGGCCCCTGGCCAGGCTGACTGGTCGGTAGGGTTAATGCTTTGGCCGGGGGGACTTGCATAAAAAGTCTCCCCCCGGCTGTGGCATTACCCTGCTGGCTGGTTTTGCCTGGGGCTGGTTCTTAAAATACGGGGGACCCCTACTCATTTTGTCCCCCGTATTTTGGGAACCAGCCCCAGAGCAGGAGCCTGGGGCTGGTTGTTAAAAATCAGGGAACCCCTATTTGTCGGGTTCCCTGATTTTTAATTACCGGCTCCAGCCTCTGTCAGCCTGGTGCTGGTTTCGGCTGTGGGGGGGACCCCACGCCGGTTTTTTTTTATTTATTTATTTATTTAATTTTTTTTTTACACCTTGCAGCCTGCACGGATCTGACTGATCCGTGCAGACTGCCTACAAATAATTCGTATTAGCAGCCGTATATACGGCTGCTAATACGAATTCCTACGACATCGGTGGGTTACAAAGCAGTCGTATATGACTGCTTTATAACTGATCCTCCGGAACACGACTTTGCATACGACTGAAACAGTCGTATGCAGTCGTAGGGAAAATACCAATACGAAAAACTAGGTTTTTCATATTGGTCAATTTCCCCCTTTAAGTCAAGTCACAAATATAAACGTCACCATTCTTATAGAGTACAGGTTTTAGACTATGAAACCTGTCAATTCATACAATAAATATAAGCACATTATACACATCCACATACTGGTAGTAGAGTAAATATGTGAATATAGATAATGAGATATATCATTATTACAATAGTTTTTTCACGTTCTTTTCACTTATTTATAATAATTTTTCACGGCTTTGAACACATCAATAATTTATTTATAACACTGTACACACAATTTTTTCTCTTTTTCTTCTTCTCTCCTTTTTATAAAATGATTCCACCATATTATTAAACACTTACTTGACGACATAAGCGTCACAAGGAGGATGATTAATAGATGAACAATAATGCATCAAGTATGAGGAAACAACACAATATTTCAATATATGTCATAAATTATAATTGAAAATAAACACAAAATTATAAAATACAGGGTTTTGTAATTACAAAATCCTGATAATGACAAGAGAGTAGTGCAGTATCACTTAATGTGAATAACATTTCCAGTATCATCTGAATATGATTATCATTCCCAAACAAAAAGACAACATAATCACATTAAAATCAGGATCATATAGAAAATAGATCAATACAATGGACTAATACAAATGTTATAAATGTGTGTCTTTACTTAAGTAGTAGGTAGCCCCTCCTCAAAATAAAAAATTAAAGGAAATTTCCCTACAAAACATTTACATTAGAGGAGATAGGACTGTCCCACGAACATAAGAGACTGGTGCGGAAATCATTTTTGTTTTTGTATTTTCTAGTAGATGCATTACGCTTCAGTCACAACAATTACAATGGAATTGCAATATTACAATTATAACAAAGCAAAATAATTAAAACATTTCTAGGCTTTATAAGGTAAATTGCTTAATTTAACTGGTATTTGTTCAACTACAGATCTGTCTTGTTAAGGACTCTCAGTCCAGCTATGTAATGTCAGTTGCCTTTGTACTAATAGGCCTCAACCTAATACTTTAGTAATTCTTTTTAATTTAATTTAATAACTGTTTCTATCCTCTCTTTGCTGGAATTATTTCCCCAGACTCATCCAGTAGTGTTCGCTAACCCTGAAGGTTTATGGAAGGTATGCTTGCTTATTGAACTGAGCTTCAAATACGTCTTTACTTTCCCTGTAGCTTTGGTTTCCACTATTGCTGCTTTCACACCGCAAAACCTGCTTAGACCAGGTATTTAAAATGTTTTTTTTTTTTTTTAAACAGGTCAGAGCAAGTTTAACCCCTTTCACATCACATGTAAATACCTGGTGTAAAGCAGGTTTGCGGTGTGAAAGCAGCCTCTTGCTTTGGCAAACTGTTTACTCGTCCAGAACAAACTCCGATGTCAGCTCATCCAGCGGTGCCAGATACGCCAGGTACGCAGAGAGGAGCGCAGCGCAGACCACGGGGAGCAGCATCATGCCTAACCAAGGGAGAGCCTGTGGACCATCATGCTCCCCACTGTGTCAGCTTGACTAACCGGGAAGTATGAGAACTCTATCCCCCCCCCTCCTACCTGGGCAGCACAGCGCAGGAAAGAGAATGATCGCGCTGGGGGAAGGGGGTCCCTGCAGTGTATGTTAGATCAGTGGCGGGGTCCCTGCAGCAGATGGGAACTACTACTAGGGCCCGTCCGCTCCCTGCAAACAGCTTGGCGCCAAAGCATTCACTGTCCAAAAACCATCGGAACGGGGCCGAATTCACCCAGTTCCGAAGGGACTAGAACAGGGCTGGGCAACACCGGCCCTCCAGATGTTAGTGAACTACACATGGATGCTTTGCATTAGTTTTGCTATGTGGCCATGCTGAAACTGATGCAAGGCATGCTGGGATGTGTAGTTCATCAACATCTGGAGGGCCGGTGTTGCCCAGCCCTGGACTAGAATGACCCCTCTGTCTCTTTTCTTGTGTAGAAGGTGTCTTGGTAGATATGAAAATTGTGCCCCAGATAGTGAATAACTAGAGTGTTACAGAATAAACTGAGCCTTTTCTCCTCACTACTGATCCCCAAGTCAGGCAGCCAACACATAGATTACATACAACAATACAAGGGATGCTTATATGTGTTTAACTGACTCCCCTTTTTCTATTTGAGGTCTGTGCTGCAGTCCACACGCAACAGCCACCAGTGGCAAATTCAGGATTATTAGAGGGTGGTTTCCAAATGTAACCCATAATCTCCCACTCTGCAGGGCATTGGAGTAAGTATGGAGTCTGGGGGAGCCGTAATAGACCTCAAAATTAGTCTTTTTATACACTGTATACTGTATGTAATAGAGTATTAATATTTATCAGCACAGATGGTCTATAGTATAGGCTGTTTCAAAGATGTAAATAAGATACAGTAAAGGTGCCCATACACAGTACAATTTTTCCTGTGCGTTTTGAACTAGATCGCATCGCACTGGATGCGATCAAATTGCATGCCATTTGCATGCATTGCGATTAAAAGGCAATACATTAAGTATGTGCAGCACATACTTTTTTGTACTGTGCAATGAGATGCCTGTGGGAGTGCGCATCAGATCATACAGCACAATTGTACTGTGTATGGGCACCTTTAATGGTATTAAAAAAGGTTACACATATAATAAATACACAAACATAATAATAACAGTACTGCACATTCTAAGCTCACAATCTCCCACTTCATGGTAAGGCTCCTGTCTATTCCTCCTGGCAGCTGCTTTCTGGTCCATTGTGATGTTTAAGGGCTCAGAGCCACACATACAGTAAATGTGGTAGAAGCTGGTACACTAGGCACGTGCAGCAGCTCTGCTCTGTCCCTTACACTGCATGATGTGGTGGCAGCACTATTGATCAAGTTATAAAATTATATACTGTACCAATGCTATTGTCATAATTTAAAGGCACTTGCCAAGAGGAGGGGGATTTCTGGGTAAACACCCCCCCCCCCCCCACACACACACACATTTGCCTCCTATGGCCACCACTGCTTTGAATGAATTGGGGATTCTAATATATGCAACTATAAAGGAAGAACTGGAAGGAAGGGGTGTACTGAAATTACAATGACTTTCAATTAATTTCATTATAGTTTTATGTTAAGGATTACATTGAATTAGGAATAAATTATGTTCTTTTAAATTATGTCATTGTATATATATTTTTTTTAAAAGGGGATTTTCTATCCATCAAGCTATCCCTCCTAACTGCTTCTTAAATTGCAGCAGGTTTGGGATACATTTTTTTTCAAATAAAAGCTTAAAAATGAATCTGATAAAAGCAGGTCCCAGCATCATTGTAGTTATGCATAATCGCAAACATTTATTTTAATGAAAGTTCATTGTGTCGTGTCCATGGCAGCTGAGTGGTTCGAACTAAGAATTAAAATTGGCACTCATAAAATGTGTTTTGGATGTAACTATGTTATTAAGGATACCTAAATTCAGATACTAAATGCAATATATGTGTTAGAAAAGTGTAAATATTTTTTAAAGTTAAAGGGGGATATTCAATCCCTGCCGCTATTTCTGATGGGAGAAATAGCGGCGTGTGCCTATTTTATAATGTCTTTCCCGACAGCATTGAAGTGGCAGATCAACAGAACGGGCCCCGACTTCAAAGTCGGGCCTGTTTTGCAGAGAACGGCCGCCAGTTGTCGTGATCACTGCCGGATCTCGACAATCCCCACCCATTTACGCAGACATGCCCCCTTTCCGCCGATCGGCAGATGGGACATTGAATCCCGCTTGCCGATATACAGGCGAGCAAAATAAAAACGGACCAGGGTCCCGGCTGTCACAGTTGTGACCCGGGATTGAATACCCCCCAAAAATCTAGATTTATCTAAAATGCTGGATATTCCTCCTCTTATCATTCCACATAGTCAGTTTGTCAATGAAGTATCTGCTCCACAGAAAATGTGGAGGTCAGACACATTGCATGTAACTGCCTCTCACCACTCATTTAAAAATGATTAATTGATGGAGCTTAATAGGCCCCCTTGACTATGGTTCATTTGGTCAGATGCGAATTTGCATCCTTGCGAGTGAATCACATCCTGCCTTGCGAATGGTGGTTATGCCAGCCCACCATCTGCAAGGCACGTGTATTCGCACTGGCTGCGAATGGATGGTTTACATAAACACCCATTCGCAGCCTGCGTGGTAACACTCACAACATTCGATGGTTGCCGACCGTCAAATGATGTGTAACGTGCACGCAGATGTAAGGTTGCTCATAGCAACCTTATATCTGCATGCCAGTGGCGTGCGGTGGGATGAGGCAGGTGAGGCACAGACTTTCCTGTCATACTAGCGCATATGCCGGCGCTTTGGATTGATAAAGTATATCAAAAATACAAATAATTTATTAATAAAATCTTATTTTTATTATTCTAATTTTTATAGTCAAAACGATGGAGTAAAAAGTTTATGGCAGGTGAGGCAGTGCCTCCCCTGGCTGCCTTTTCTGCACATGTCTTATCAAAACTCAGCTAATCTCCAGCAGTGTATACTGGTGCACATGTGTATAATGCCTGTATGTACCCTATGGCTCATATAGTGTGTGGATATCTAGCTCTGGTACTTGCCAGGGACTCTTGAGCTATTTACCTCACCGCACGTCCATGCTGCATGCACATTTGGAGGGAAGCGGGCGGGCAGCTGACATCCAGTGATGCACGCTGCCCGCCTCCCGCACCCATGTAATCAGTCCAATAGCATGAGAACGCCCAGCGTTCTCATGGAATGCCCAGAAAATGCTGGACCGCACCACAGCCCCCCATTCACGAGGATGGGTGCATGCACCCAGCAAACAGTTTGTTTTCTGTGGCTGCATGCACCCAACACATGCACATGCGCAAAGCAAAAATATTGGCAAATAATGCTTAGAGCGCCCAGTCGCCGCTGCCGGATCCCCGCAGTCTAGACCCTGGACCCTGCTGTGCTCCTCACACCAGAAAATGCAGGAACTAGGCTGGTGTGAAAGGGGCCAACCCGGGAATGTCCCTGCATGATCCAGGGACCATATTCTCTGCATTTTCTGGTGTGAAAGGGGTATTACTCAGTTTCCCACTGTTTTTGTTTATTTCAGATTAAACTGTAATCAATTCCAACTGTTAAAAATATATTTATTGCTTCCCCAGGGTACCAGGCATGCCATGTTACAGTACAGGCTATTTGAGAAATGACTGGTTGGTACTTTATATCTATGCATTTATCTGTGCTTAGAATACTGTATATGCCCTAAGTATGTAAAAAAAAAAAAAGGACTAGTATAGTGAGACTTAATATATATATACCTTCAATTCTTTATTACAATAAAGCCTCATTCACTATTTTAAAACATTTTGTAAATACAGATGTAGCCGGACTTATTGTTGCTGGCGAACCGCCAGCAGCATGTTGCTGGCGATCCGCCAGCAACACGGCGCTCCAACTGACTGAGACGCGCGTGCGTCCCCCACGCACGCACGTCTCAGTATCCGGGCGGCGGGGCGGGGAGGCGGACGCAATACTGTCCGCCTCCCGCTCGTGCGCGCGCGTCCCCTTCCGGCATACAAATGGAGTCGCCATCGCCATCCCCTGCAAAGATGAATCCCGCTACATCTGTATCATCGCAATATAACTGTCCATGTGTGTGTGTGTGTGTGTGTGTGTATATATATATATATATATATATATATATATATATACACTGTATACACACACACATACACACACAGGTCGAGTCTTCCGTAAATCTGTTATCCGAAATATTCCAAAAAACGTGTTTTTTTTTATATTTCGAAGGCGGCCTTCAGGATCTTCTTCCCAGCAGTGTATTACGGGAGTTCACGGGCGATTATTAATAAGGTTTTTACAAAAACTTGTTATTAAATTTACATTTATTTCTATAAATTAATCAGGAACACTACCAAAGGAAGTAGAAATTATGTATTGAAATCTGACAGTTTATGTCCTGCTATTTTTAAAAATTCTCTTTCCAAAGGCCATTTCTGTCAGATAAAAGGGGATTACTTCATGTCCTGACACATCGAATATAAAAGCTCTTGAAATTATATTTCATGAGGTAAAAAGAAGAACATTTGAAATAACTGAGTGAAAAACATGGTGACAAAGTCACAGTGCCCTTCTTACAAACGATAATTTTAATTAATACAGTTAAAAAAGAGGCCACATAAAGTGTTCCTAGAGCGGATCTTATACTTTTTAACAGTCCAATCGCTAGAACCCAAGCGATAACTGTAGGGAGTACAAAAGCACCATTTGTGACAGGTAAATATATTTTTTAGTCACCTGTTATATTCATATTAAGTGAATCTTTAAACACTGACACATCCTGACATTCCTAGTAGACAGTACACAGAGCTGGATGAAGACTAAAGCAGGGAATGTACAGTATGATAAAGTTAAGCTGTGAATATACTGTTTCTATAACTAGAGAAATCTCGGGGGAGAGAATTTTTAGGATAATGACACACTTATAATGAAGTTTAATGAAATACGGTTTTGGGCGGCATGCTTTCAATATGACACTGCAAAACCCCGCAGGCCTGAAATAAAATGTGGCCCGGGGAAGGGGCGTGGAATCACAGAATGTCTGCACTCGAGAAACCACGCCTCCATTTCACCACTGTGGGGGCATGGCAAGTGATCTAAAAGAGCTGCTGGCCGTACCCCCTCTTCCTTCTGTCCCTGCTACTTCACTCAGCAGAGCAGCAACTAACAGGGGGACTCCCAACTGCCTCCCACCACGGGACACTGCTAGCAAAAATCAGGACAATTGGCAGTACTTCCCCTGTAATTTTGTTTAAAATAATACAAAGACTATACCTATTACACATTCTGTGCCATACGTATTTTCTTTATATCATTTTAGCAATTTGTAATATTTAAAATATTTTGTGAGGCACCGATAAGTGTGCCTCCCACTAACAAGTGTAAGGGGATGAAGCGGGGGGTGCGCGGTTAAGCAGGGTGGGTCAGCGGCTGACTCTGCAGCATGCAGCGCAGGTGCAGTGGTACCAGGCGTAAACCCCATGTCCCACATTGCTGGTGTTAGCAGATCTGATGGGAAAGACCCAATTATGATGCTGCTGCTGTCTCCAGCGTCCTCCTAGCGTGAGAGCACATGCGCCGGATCAGCGCTGCCGGGCCGCGGCTGCATAAGAAGTGACCCAGCGCATGTGCTCTGGCGGTAGGAGGAAGCTGGTAGCAGCAGCAGCATCCACAGCGCCAATAATACTCACTAATGCGGCCGCGGCGCTGTGCACGTCGTAGCCGCAAAAAAGGGGAGAAGAGCCGCATGCGGCTCGCGAGCCGCGGGTTGGCCACCCCTGTCCTAGTGTCACACTGGTGATGTTGATTAATATTAATAGTTGCTGCATCTATTTTAATTATATTTAGTGATTTGCTTTCAATTTAATTTAACTTTTACATTCTATTAGTGTGTTATCTTAATCTATCCACGTGTTAAGTCAGAGGTTCCCAAACGCGGTCCTCAAGGCACCCCAACGGTCCAGGTATTAAGTTTATCCATGCTTGGCCACAGGTGACTTAATTAGTAGCTCAGTCAGTCTGATTTAACCATCTGTGCTGAGCCATGGATATACCTGAAACCTGGACCGTTGGGGTGCCTTGAGGACCGCGTTTGGGAACCTCTGTGTTAAGTGCTTTTTTTTAATTTATTTTTTATTTGTCTATTATATCTTGTGGTTTTTAATTATTTTTTTCCTGTGGTCGTGTTATTTCTATTTAGGTAAGAAAAAAAATATTCTTTCTTTCCTTTCCCCTTTGCTTTTTTTCCCTTCCTTCTCACAAAAGCTGTTGTTGAACGTTATGTTAGTGATGCCTTATATGGCTTTTTAATTATTACTAAATGGTGGTCCTATGTAATATGTTGAGTAGTACCATCCTCCCCACATTTTGTAAATTTTGTTGATACAGTTTCTTGAAAAATATACATGTCTCTCGTGCTTAATGAATTGTTTACCAAGTTAATCCATTCAATTTTCCCAGGTGCGTTTTTTCCATCCATGTCCTTGCTATGATTACTTTTATTAGGGAACTTAAATTGATGGGCAGTAGTAGTAGTAGTATGTTTATTTATAAGGCACCACAAAGTGTCCGCAGCGCCGTACATAGCAAACAAAAAACAAATTACAAGGTCACGTACAGGGTGTGTTGATAAAATACAGCATAAATAGGGGTATAGCTGGTAGAACTAAAATCAGCATCAGTTTGAAATTGTCGAGGAGACTGAAGATGAAGTAGAGGAAGGGAAGAACAGGACAAGAGCACCTAAAGAGGTAGGGTGAGTACGTGAGGAAGGAGGGCCCTACTCATAAGAGTTAAAATACTAAAAGGAGGTGGGTGGACGAACGAAAAACAATAGGATAAGTAGGAACGGATGGGAACAGAGGCAGGATAGGAGGATCAAAAGAGGTTAGGAGGAGGGATAGGCTAGTCAAAAAAAGTGGGTTTTGAGGGAGCGTTTGAAGGAGGTAAGGGAATCAGAAAGCCTGATGGGTGGCGGGAGGTTGTTCCAGTGCAGGGGGGCAGCGCGAGAGAAGTCTTGGACACGGGAGTGGGAGGAGGTGATTAGGTGAGAGGTCAGTCGGTGGTCAGCAACGGAGCGAAGAGGACATGAGGGAATGTGGATAGAGATCAGTGAAGAGAGGTAAGGAGCGGTGGAGGAGGAGAGAGCCTTGTAGGTGGTGGTGAGGAGTTTAAAGAGAACTCAGAAAGGAATGGACAGCCAGCGAAGAGATAGACAGAGGGGGGAGGTGGAGGTAGAGCGGCGGGAGAGGAAGATGAGCCTAGCAGCAGCGTTAAGAATGGATTGGAGAGATGCGAGGAGGGTGAGAGGTAGCCCAGAGAGAAGGATGTTGCAAGGCGGGAGATGACAAGAGAGTGAATGAGAATCACGTCAGTGGAGAGGAATGGTCTGATGCGCAAGACTGTGAGAGCACGAATGTGGAGGGTGAAAGAGTATGATGACACCAAGGCAGCGCGTTTGGTCGGTGGAGGTGATCTCAGTTTCACCAATGCTGATGGAGATAGTGGGAGAAGAGGGGATGTTCGGGAGATGGAAGATTAGAAGTTCAGTTTTAGCCATGTTTAGTTTCAGGAAGCGTTGGGTCATCCAGGCTGAGATGGCCGTGAGGCATTCAGAGACCTTGGACAGGACTGATGGGGATAGGTCGGGGGAGGAGAGATAGATTAGGGTATCATCAGCATAAAGGTGGTAATGGAAACCATAGAAGCTGATAAGGGTGCCCAGAGAGGTGGTGTAGAGGGAGAAGAGGAGAGGGCCAAGAACTGACCATTGGGGAACACCGACTGGCTGCAGGGTAGTAGGAGAGGAGGAGCTCGGAGTGGAGACGGAGAAGGAGCAATTGGAGAGGTATGAGGTGAACCAGGAGAAGACAGTGCCAGTGATGCCAAAGGAGCGGAGGGTGTTGAGCAGGAGAGGGTGGTCAACAGTGTCAAAGCAGCCGACAGATCAAGCTGGATGAGGATAGAGAAGAGGCCTTTGGATTTAGCCGATAATAGATCGTTGGTGACTTTGGTCAGGGCAGTATCAGTGGAATGTAAAGGGCGTAACCCGGATTGGAGGGGGTCTAGAATGGAGTTAGCAGTAAGGTGGCTTAGGAGACGATTATAGGTCAGACGTTCTAGGAGCTTGGAGGCAAAAGGGAGGAGGGAGATGGGCCTGTAGTTGGATGAAGAGTTGGGGGTCCAGATTTGTTTTTTTGAGAATTGGGGAGATAAGAGCGTGTTTGAAGGAGGAAGAGAAGATCCCAGAGGATAGGGAAAGATTAAAGAGGTGAGCCAGGTGAGAGCAGACTGACGGACTGAGACGACGGATAATATTGGAGGGATAGGATCAAGCGGGCAGGTGGAGGGAGAAGCGGATTGTAGGATAGAGTGGACTTCAGCGGCAGTGGTGGGGTAAAATGAGGACAGGGGTGGGAAGGACGGGAGTGGAGATGTAGGAGGGGAGGAGGGAGAGGTCATGGCAGCAGGGATGGCAGTCCTGAGAGAGGAGATTTTGGTTGAAAAGTAGGTAGCAAAATCAGCGGCTACGATGGAGGACGGAAGAGCTGGAGGAGGGGGGGAGAGCAAGGAGTTGAAGGTTGGTTGGATGATTGGGAAAGGATGAGGGACTTAAAGTAGGATTCCTTGGCCAGAGCAAGGGCAGAGCTGAAGGAGGAAAGAATGAATTTGAAATGGAGATAATCCGAGAGGGAGCGTGATTTCTTCCAGAAGCGCTCAGCAGTGCGAGAGCACTTTTTAAGGAATCGGGTGATAGGCGAGTGCCACGGTTGGGGGTTGGAGCATCGAAGGGGGATAGAGGAGGAGGGACAGGCAGAGTCCAATGCCAAAGATAGGGTGTCATTATAGAGGGAGGCGGCAAGGTTCGGGCAGGACATGACGGCGATTGGGGCGAGAAGAGGACACAGTGTGTTTGAGAAGGCAGCAAGATCAAGCGTGTTGATGTTATGCCATGAGACAATGCGCTTGGGAGGGGGGGTGGGAGAGGGGGAAGCGGAGAGGGAGAGGGAGATGAGGTAATGGTCAGAAAGAGAAAAAGCTGAGATAGTGTAGTCAGTAAGGAAACAAGAGCGAGAGAAGATGAGATCAAGGGAGTGTCCTTGGATGTGGGTGGGAGAGGTAGTCCACTGAGATAGGCAAAGAGAGGAGCAGAGAGAGAGGAGTTTGGAGGTGCCACGATCAGTGGGGTTATCCAAGGGGATGTTAAAGTCACCAAGAATGACAGATGGCAGGTCAGAGGAGAGGAAGTGTGGAAGCCAGGTGGTGAAGTTGTCAAGAAATTGGGAGATAGGGCCAGGGGGGCGGTAGATTGCAGCAAAATGGAGGTGGTAGGGGTAGTATTGACGGATGGAGTGAGACTCAAAGGAGGAGAAAAGGAGTGAGGGTTCAGGGTGAATGAACCTGTGAGTGAGGGTTCAGGGTGAACTCCTGTAGGTGCAGGAGGCTGAGAGGAGAAAACCCACGCCGCCACCTTGGCGACCGTCAGGTGTGAGAGAGAGAGAGGCCACTGTGGGAGAGAGCAGCTTGGAGAGACAGAATCAGAGGTGGAGAGCCAGGTCTCGGTGATAGCAAGGAGGTGGAATGCGCTATAGGTCAAGGATGGCAGGGAGTTTGTTGCAGATGGATCTTGCGTTCCATAGAGCACAGAAAAGAGGGGGTAGGTTGGGTTGTTTATTTATGTGGATAAGGTTTTTGGGATTGCAGAAGCGAGGGGGGGTCGTTGGGAGGGTGGGGGCGCGGGGGCGAGTGGTCAGGATAGGTATGGGATGGGAGGGGGGAGGATCGGCAGGAGAAAGTGAAGTTAAGAGATTAACAGCCATGAGGACCAGAGGTGAGAGGGTAGGTTATTGAAAGCAGAGAGAGAGCAGGGATTTGGGAAGACAGACAGCGTCTGTAGTAGATTGCGAGGATGTGGTAGATAACATAGTAAGAGAGCTTGGGATATGAAAGAGGATATAAGGTAACAGGCAAGGAACAACAGCTTCAGTTTCCAACTCACAGGTCACTTAAGTATTCAAGCTTCACTTTGGTCTGCAAGCTTCCCTCTCAACTCTGGAATGCCTCCAGAGTTGTCTTAACTCTTGAGGCATTCCTTGATTGGTCCATGCTTCTAGTATTAGTGCGCTGGGCTTGATTTCCTGCTGGGGTATACCCAGACTCACCATGATATCCTACCAAAATCTCTGTACCACCTTACATTGCCAAATTAAGTGCCATAAATTACATCCCCCTTCTTTGCATTTTGGGCATTCGTCTACCCCCTTGCCCGAGAACCTACTTATTTTAACAGGCGTTAGGTATGTGCGATGTATTATGTTGTATTGTATCTGTTGCACGCTTAAAGAGTTTGTTGATAACTTAAGTGTAAACAGCGCCTTTTCCCAGCCCTCATTTGTAAGTTCCGGGATATCTCCGACCCATTTTAATACAAGGTGTTCTAGTTGATCTTTCTGTGTTATCAATATCATTTGTTTGTAACATTTTGAGGTACATTTAACTGTGCCTAACTTTTTGATGAATATTTTTATTGGGGTGTCTTTAAGATTTATGGCCTCATTTTTTGTATATTGATCAAAGGCACTCCTTAACTGAAGATATCGAAAGAACATATTTTGTGGCAGATCGTATTCTTCCTGAAGTTGGGAGAATGATTTCAATCTATTTTGCTCATATAATTGACCAATTGTTTTTATTCCATGGGCACACCATACTGCACCCCCTTGCTGTTTTTCCAGTTTTTTTTTAAAAGAGGTTAAAGAAGAAAAGGTGGTGTTGGGATCTCGCCTCTCATAACCCTCTTCTTTGCTGACCCATTTCCAGATTTTTATGGCCTGGTTAAGAATCTGAGGATATTTTTTAAGACATCCTTTTGTAATAGAGATTTGGTATCTCTGTCAAAACACCCCGTTCGCCTCCCTGGTATCCGTATGATATCTTTAAACACACGGCTCCCAGGTGCAGAAAGGGGGGGCCAGCAAGAGAACCAATAAATCGGGCGCACAACACTAATCAATGATATAAAAACTTATATAGTTCAAAAAAGATGGGCTGCTTGCTGCTCTCAATTGGGGACCTCTGTCAGCCCCAAAGAATAAACTACTTTACAGAATATCGGCAAGATATTTTAAGAGAGCGCACCAGCAACACCAATTTAAAATATTAATTTTATTTACATCAACTGCAAATTAGTGATCACAAATATAAAAATGACATAAAAAAAAAATAACAATATATTAGTACGATACCATAGGGACAATACTGTAATTATATAAATTGAATTTCTGGTGCATAGATAGAGCAGAAGTTGCACCCCATATATCGAATGTCCACTAATAATACCCCATGATGGTGTTCAGGTCTCCAATCTCTCTTAGTCACACACTGATATTAATTGGATAGTGTGTATTGAACCCACCAATTATGGCAATAGTTGTATCAGTAATTTAGTAATTTCACCAAAGGCAATATAACTGTCTAATACAACTTAGAGTCAGTTTTGAGTTCCGGATCGCACATCCAAGTGCTGTATATATTTAAAACAGATGTAGCACTGTTGTAAATAATATTGTGACTTTTGCAAATTTTTACGTAGAAAGTACAGGAGGCAGCAGCCCCGGAGCTTATCGGGTCCCGATGTTAAAGCAGTGTTATTAGATACGAATCTTTAAAATTCCACCTGTGGGATTGGTCTCCTCCTGCTGTTTTAAGCTGTTGTGCTCGTATTGTTATAAGTGGCACTCGTGTTCCACACAGAGTGTGACTGGAGCAGCAGCCGGCTTTCAGAACGCCGTCTATCCTCAGCAGCGCGGTAATTCGACGAGACGGGGCAATGTCCGGTGTGTTGCCGTGGGAAAATTTGATGAGCAGGGACACAGTCCAAAGTGTTGCCCGGCAGATTACCCTCGATGTCCCGCTTTAGTGCTTCGGCAGCTGCCGGGGGTGGACGTGAGCACCCTGACTGCTGCTGACAAATAAGTCCAATTTACAGTGCGATTGGTATGGAATCCTGGACACCTCAGAATAAAAGGTAGAGAGTCTTTACGCGTTTCTCCGCCGTTATGTGTGGCGGTTTCATCAGAAGAATACTCTCTTTGTTTAGGGAACCATTTTTAAAAGTCCATTAGCCAATCAAACGATTGCTTCAATTAACAATATCACCTGCAGTAATTAAACAGGTCTATCCACCTGTCTCAATACAAACCACAAATGTAGGTGTTGCTTTGGCAAGTTTCAAACATATATTTAACATTTAAAAAAGTTTCTAACTAATTTGATCTAGTGCTATCTCTGTTTATAACAAAAGATCTAGAAAGCACGATGTTACAATAAGGGATTGAGTTACTAAAGATCACATTCTATGCACAGCGAGAGGAATGAGTTTACGTATATCAGTATCAAGAAGTTACTACTGTTATTATGGGGCTGTTGTGTGGCGCACCTCCTAGAGACGCTGCTACACAAACCAGAGAGCTCCGAGTTCTAAACCCACCAGCCACATTTCTCTATCATAATTTATATTTTTCAACAAACTGCATATTTAGTTAATGTTTTATTCTATTCTATTACTGTATATAGTTAGTCAGATTAAATACATATTTTTGTCATATCAATTATATATAGTTCACATAAAAAACATTTTTAACTATATAAATTCAGTGATGGCTCCGTTTATAGCAAAAAATATATATAAAGACAGCGCAATGTTATAAGAAGTTAAATTACTAAGGACCATATTAAATGTAAAGCGAGAGGAATGAGTTACGAATATCAGTATAAGGAAATTTCCAGTGTTACTATAGAGCTATTATGTGGCGCACCTCTTAGAGATGCTGCCACATAGACCACAGAGTTCTGAGTTCTAAACCCATCAGCTGCATCTCCATAATTTATATTTTTCTCAACACTGCACTTTTTTCTCCTTTTTCTCTATTCTTTCCCTCCCTATTTTTTACACAGAGAAGAATATCATAATAATAAGATTAATAAATAAATTATGTTGATCTACTCAGCAGCTTAGAAATATATAGTAATAGTGCGTTAGCCAGTTTGAGGATAATAGAAAACATGAAGGGACAGAGAAGGAAGGAGAAAATTATTCTTTACATCAGTATGTTAGACCAATAGTTTGGTCACGTATTCTTCAAAAGATTAATAATCAGTCAAAGACACCTGAATCCACCCAGTCAGGTGCAGAGGGAATATATCCATAGATATGTGAGACATCAGTATATTTTTGGCCCTATGTTTTACAGAAAGCTACCGATCAATTAAACCGAAACATATACATCGTCCCAGTTAGATACATAATAGTATCCAAAGGTAAGTTATACTGTACATATACACATATATAGAGTCACTACTGTATACATGCAAAGACCTCCCGAATTCTCCAGATATTGTAGATTGTTCACTTTATGTACCTAAACAGTTGAGTTCAATTGACTCGTTAAGACCAAGCGGTGTCAATGTCCCCAGAGAGAATATCCAAAATGCCTCTCTTTTGCATAGATTCAAGAACCGGTCCCCCCCTCTTTTAGAGACTGGTATGCCTTTAATAGGCATTCTATATTTCCCTGATGTTTCAATCTTACATGTCTAGATATGCTATGTATCTGGACCTGGTTTATAACGTTCCTTCTATGTTCAAGAAATCGTACGTTCAGAGACCGTATAGTCATCCCAACGTATTGCATACCGCAATCACATGTGATAAGATATATCACATATGTTGAGGCGCAGTTCAGGAAACTTTTTATCTTGTGTACTGACCGATTAGAAGAGGATGTGAATTGGAAGCTCTTATCTAAAAGGAATTTACAAGTGATGCATTTGTTCCTACCACATATGTGGCACCCCACTATCTTCAGGGACCGACTTTGCTCGGCTTCCATTTGCTTGAAATGGCTGGGAGCCAGAGCATTCTTTAGATTCAAATTTTTCTTTAAAATTATTCTCGGTTTTTCTTCTAAGACTGTTGCTAACTGTCTATCAGTTTTTAGAATCTTGTAATTTTTATTGATAATTTTCTTTATTTCATTAGAATGAGAATTAAATTTAGAAATAAACAGGGGATTATGATTATCAGTATAATCGATTTTACTACTGGAATCACTGTTAGATTTTTTGTTTTTTATTTTCCTTTCAAATAGAGACTCCCTATTAACTTTATTAACCTCCTCTAGAGCTGACATGAGGATATCTAGAGGGTATCCTTGATCTACAAACGAGAGAACTAAATCATTTGCTTGTTGTGTGAAAACAGAAGGATCTGAGCAGTTCCTTTTTAATCTCAGTAGCTGGCTCTTTGGAATGTTATTCAGCCAAGGGCGGTGGTGACAACTTCCATAATTTAAAATAACTATTGCAGTCCACTTCCTTTATAAAGGTCGATGTTGCAATTTTGTTATTTTTAATACATAGGGCAATATCCAAGAATGTGATACAGTCATAACTAATTGTGTGAACTTAAGCCCAAATGTGTTAGTGTTTAAAAAATTAACAAAATTAAGTGCTTTTCAGTGCCCCCCGTGCCACACAAAAAAACATATCATCAATATATCTGCCATAGGACACCAAGTTCGCCCCGTATGGGCCACCCCAGATGTAACTTTCTTCAAACAAACCCATATAAAGCTTAGCAAAGCTCGGGGCGAACTTGGTGCCCATGGCAGTGCCAAGGATCTGCAGAAAAAAAGAACCATTAAAAGTGAAATAATTATGTGATAAGATGAATGCAACAGAATCCAAAATAAAATTTCTCCTACAGTCACTCAGATCCTCATCCTCTCTCAGGAAATGTTGGAGGGCTTGAATCCCTTGCTCATGTGGTATGTTTGTATACAGGGACTCAACATCGCAAGTCATAAGTAAGTAATCCTCCTGCCACTCGCAATTCTGGACACCAATTAAAAATTTTGTGGTGTCTTTTATGTAGGACCTGAGTGACTGTACATGAGATTGAAGAAATGAATCAACAAAAGCAGAAAGTGAAGTGGTAGGGGCCCAACACCTGAAATAATTGGACGCCCAGGAGGTGAAGAAGAATGGCCTGTAAGAATGGCCTGGAGCGGCATTTGGCCCTGAATTGCCATGTTTACCAACTTTACTAGTTCTATCGATTGGTCCTGCTCCTTAAGCCATTCCTGTATATGGACCAGTTGTGTTGCAATATAGTATAATTAAAAATTCGGGAACGCAACTCCACCCTGTTCTTTTGCTCTCGTCAATGTGGCCAGCTTAATTCTAGGAGTTTTATTTATCCAAATAAATTTATTATTATTATTTATTTACAGTTTCTTATATAAATGATATCATTACTCCATTAAGTCTCCTGAATACAGTATCCCTGATGTAAATAGGAGAGTGTTGTAATACATAGAGTCATTTTGGCAGGATTATCATTTATATCTTGGGATATTCACCTCAGTGTTTTCTCTCTCCTCCAACCCACCCTCCTTTTTATCTATCATCAGGTGAGATTTGTCCCTGTTTATTGTTAACCCTTAGAATCCTCCTAATTCCTGGAGGGTTGCCATTACCCGTGGGAGATCTTTCTTACAATTGGCCATGTCCACTAATAAATCATCTGCATAGAGGAAGACAAGGTTTCCCATCTCCAATCCTCCACCTATCTGCTCTTC